>NC_138944.1:39147500-39747500 GCF_965226115.1 Aulonocara stuartgranti
ATCGGATTTGAAAATATCGGATTTGTGCCGTTCACACTGTCATGATCAGATATGGGTCGCATAGGGTCAAAAAAGTCGGATTTGATGCGCTTTCGCTTGCAGTGTGAACGTAGCCTAAGAACGCTTTTTTCTTTGTAGGGTTGAATAATTATGACAAACTCAGCACCACGTAAAATAGTTCATATTTGTTTTGTTTCCGGTAGCTCTCTGCATCTACTACAACCTCATAAACAAAGATGAAGAAGAAGCAGAAACAGAAACAGCTGCCGAGCTCAAAGAAGAAAGGGTTAGAAAGCAGCAGCGATGAGGAGTCGTCTGATGTGGAGAGGAACTTTGCACTGATTACTGAGAGAAAAGGGACTGAGGAGGAAGATCAGTGCTACAAAATAGGAGAGGAAAAGACTGATGAAGATGAGGAACGATCAGATAGCAGTGATGAGATGGAATCTGATAATGATGAAGAACAAGAGGGAGATGAAGAGGATGGCAACAGTGATGATGACCCAGAAGATGCTGGTGGCAGCAATGAACTCCAAACAAAAGAAGACATCAGAAAGGGTGAGTGTGTCTGCAGCTCAAGAATATGAACATTACAATGCCAAACTGGTGAAGCGTGACCTGCAGGTTACATCTGCCATTTGTAAAGTGGCTAAGTATGGGTGGTGCAGCTATAATTACAACCACGTTACCTTTAAGTGCTGACGTAAGCCCTGTTTGTGCGATTGGCCACAAAAGTGTGTTTGTGTGTATGTTGTTTGTATAGAGGATATTATTTTGTTCAGTTAGGAAGTGTAAACTTGGGCTGTGCGATATGACCAAAATCTCATATCCCGATATAAGAATTCCATCGTCCGATAACGATATAAATCACAAAAATGTAACATTTTCTGTAAATTCTGTGAATCTCGGGCAGCTCGACCTGGCGGCTCTTTTTTACTTCTCATCCGTAAATAATCTGCTCTTTCACGTGATTCAGTTTATTTTGAAAAGTCTCAACAGGATCTTGAGCTTTATTGTGAAAGGTTTATGTGGAACATAAACAAGCGGACACACGATGGTGTTACCGTCGTTGTTGCTAACCACAACGCATAAAAACAGGCGCTTGTCCGTCAGTAGTGTGGTTATATAAAATATAAGAGAAAGAGAGAACTTTAAGAAATGAATATAGCCACTACAGTGACCATCAAAACGATGAAAAAATATTGCCGTAAACAGTTTATTTTGCAACACCACGAAACAAACGATAGCATAAAATGAAACGATAGATGTTTTTATATCGTCATCTGATATATATCGTTATATCGAACAGCCCTAGTGTGAACCATTGGGAATTTTTTAACATCCATTTGTTGTTGTTATTTTGTTTTTTTCTTAGCCACCTACAATCAGAGCATGCTTTCAGTTAGGGCTGCACGATTTTGCATAAAATGAGAATCACGATTTTTTGGCTTAGAATTGAGATCACGATTCTCTCACGATTTTCTTTTCCAGTATAAATATTTATTGCACTTATTAACTGCACATCAACTTCGTAACAGTTGAGACTGAACATAAAAACAACAAAATGTTGTACTGCTTGAAATTCCGTCTCCACCGTTGCTCGACGCTGCGTGTATAGAGCAGGTAGTGCAACAATAGAAAAATAGTTGCGGGACGGCACTGTGTAGCGTTTGTCTAGGGTGTTGATCATTTTCCTAAATCCCTCGTTTTGCACAGTGTTGATGGGAGCCATATCTTTGATCAGGTGATAAGTGATAGCCTCCGTAATTTCTTTGTGCCTGTGGGAGTTCGACGGGTATAGGGAAGCGCTGTATAAGGTTCCCGTTATTGATGTTTGGGTGGTTGACCGGGACGGATTTTCTCCTGTCACTTTCTCGTCATCCCTGACGTGCTCTCCGTTGTTTTTCCCTGCTAATTTTAGCATCACACGGCACAGCTTCTGTATCACGTGGTATAAGGCTCCGCCCTTGTCATTTGTTGAGCAGGAAGAGTGAGCGCTTGTTTTCATGCAGAGTACGTCCCGGATCAAAATGCGGTACAATCGTCGTCCTTTTTTTTTTTTTTTTTTTTTTTAAATCGTTGTCATTTGGAAATGAGATCGCACATAAGCATGAATCGAGATCGCGATTTTCTAACGATTAATCGTGCAGCCCTACTTTCAGTGCAGGCGAATTAACTAGCAAACACAGTGCTTTTCGTCTCGTGTTCTCACTGGCCACCACCTGTTGTGGTGCTCCTCATTTAACTGCCCTGACAAATAGGATTTTGACCAGCATAGGGTTCCCACCCTCATTTTCAAGTACTTTTCATGACAGACACACACAAACACAGATTGTTGATTTATGTATCTGTGCGTTTTCATATTTTTGTGTTCCAGCTGCTGTATGCTTTTTGGGGGGTTTTTTCAAGGTTTTTTCCCCCCCGTTTGTTTTCTTTTTCTGCCACAAACCCAATATAGTGCTGAATGTATAATTGCGCGTGATAACTAATTGCAGTGTCTCTCTGGCAAAAAATCCCCTTCTGTCTTCTTCAACCCTTCCAGAGCTGTCCAACATGTCATTTGAGAACATTGTAAAACTGCAGAACCAGGTGGGAACCAAAGTTTACAACACGGTTGCCTATGGCAGCAACAGGAGTCACGAGTCCAGCAAGAAGAAACGACTAAACAAGAACAGGTGAACGTTCTCAGCCTGCTTAGACAACTGTTAGACTTTCCTCATTTAAATCCTGCAGGGCTTTACGGTCTGCTTGTGATTTCAGGCCAGTGGAACTCTCAGCCAAGAAACCAGCACCATTCCTCCGACAGGTCATCCCCGTCAAGAAACCAGTGAGTGGAGAAAATCTCCAGTGTTGAGTTCAATGCACAAGCACTCATGTATATACAGATTTGGTTTTTGTTCTGTCCTCCAGACGCTGAGAGATCCTCGATTTGATGACTTGTCTGGAGAATACAAACCAGAGATTTTTGAGAAGACCTATAAGTTCATTAATGACATCCGACACAGAGAGAAGGAGGTGAGAAAATGAACGACAATGTGCTGAATGTAAAGAGAAACAAAAAAGACATTTTTAACTGTAGGCTGAAAAATCTAAGATGATAACAGTTGTAAAACTTGTTTGTTTCAGTTAGTGTGAGAAGAGTAACAGTGGTACCATTTTCGTTATTTGCAGATTGTTCAGAAAAAGCTGAAGAGAATAAAGAAAAACAGCCAGACGAAGGAGAAACTGCAGTTCCTTTTGAAGAGGATGGTGAGTCTTTGCTGCCTTTCATTCACTTTTAATTATGCAGTTTAGTTTTTTGTTTTTATCAAGAAAAACTAGAAACGCATTAATAGTTTTACAATTTAAGCATCTTCCTTGAAAAGCATTTCAGTTTGTTGATTTATGAAATCATAGAAGAGAATAGAGTAGAATAGATCTTTATTGTTACAAGAACAGTGAAACACAGTTTGGCATCTCTCCGTTAGCAGCGTGTAGATTCCTTTAGAATAAGAAAAAAAGAGAAGCCAAAAAGTAGACTTATAGAGCTAACTACACACAGGGAATATACATAGTAACATAAGTATCTACCAGATATATGGCAGTTATATGTACCATGCAAAGGAGCAGGTGCAATATAAGGAGCATGCATCATCAACCTCTTGTTGCTACAGACCTCTTAAAGGGCTGCACCAGCAAGCAATCTGTTGCTTGTAGTTGGCAAACAGCATTTTCAGCAGTATGTGTAAAAGTACTTTGCAATTTAACAAAATAAAAACAAAACCGCTGCAGCACGGTTACTAACTGCCACACGCAAGCGAGCGCACATATCTCCCATACTGGCATCCTTACACTGGCTGTCAGTTAGTTTTCGAATTGATTTTAAGATTTTATTATTCATTTTTGCATGTTGCAGAGGTTAGCACCCTCATACCTTTCTTATCTTTTAAACTGGTACACTCCTGCAAGATCACTGTCTGCAGATCAAATGCTCCTAGCTGCCCTGAGGTCAAGATTAAAGCACAGAGGAGACCTCTGTTTGCTGTGACTGCTCCTAAATTGTGGAACAAACGTCCCCTTCATTTCAAGACCTCCTCAACATTGGACACTTTCAAAACCTGAAACCTGAACCCACTTTTATTCCTTGTATTATTTCTTATCCAGATCTTCTCATTTTATTCTTCTTCCTTAAATTTTTATCATGTCTTCCTATGTTTTATCTCTTTTGTCTTAAATGTACAGCAGGTTGGTCAACAGTTGTTGTTTTAAATGTGCTATATAAATAAATTTGACTTTGACTTTACATGTTATAGTAATGCATTGCATGAGGTCATCAAACATCAAATTGGCCAGTGCAGCATCAATATTCTGTTTGCATGCAACAGTTCTCCAGGCTCTCAAAGTTTTTCTTTAAACATTTGCTGCTTTTTCCAGTGATTTTCACTCCAGTCTGTGTAACTGGCTATTTTCAGGGGTGTGTTTTTTGTTCTTTGCATGGGTTATAATGTGTGCGTGCGTGCGTGCGTGCGTGGTAGCAACAATAAATGGAAACAATTACAATTTCTTTGCATGGTTCTATTCGTCGGAGGTCTTTTTAATGTCAATTTTGACTTTGTGCAGGAAAACCAAGACCAAGCAAGGAAGAGCAAAGAGCAGCAGAGAGAGAGAGAGCTGCAGTTCAAGAGACAGCAGAGAGAGAGAGCCAGTGAGGGTGGAAAACCATTCTTCTTCAAGAAATGTAAGAAGATCATCACTAGATCTCAGAATGCCTATTTTCAATGTGCACATCTATTGATTCACTAAGTATTTGGCCCCAGCATTCCTTCCCATTTATTCACACTGGGACTGACATTAGGAATACACTGACCTGTGGTCCCAACTGTGACTTAGACTATTTCCTTAGGGATTATTAAAGTATTCTGATTCTGATTTAAGATGGCAATCATGAAAAAAGAAACGTTGATAAGAATTGATTTTCTTTTCATTTCTGTAAAAAATAAACAGTGACAGTATCTGTGAAGGTAGTGGAAGTTTTAATAACTGTTCTTTCAATTATTCTTGATTCTAGCTGACATGAAAAAGCTGCAGCTGGCTGAAAAATACCAAGAGCTGAAGAAGAGCAGCAAACTGGACAACTTCCTGAGCAAGAAGAGGAAGAGGAACGCCATGAAGGACCGCAGAAAGCTGCCCAAACAGCTGCAGAGCAAGAAGGCTGTCTAAGGCGTCAAGTGTCATTAAAAACTGTCAAATCATTTAAAAGATTCTTCTGATAGAAAACCCTTCATGCATCAGTCTGGCAGGCATCCCCAGGGTCTAAACAAGTTGCTGGAGCTGAGCGTCTCAGCTGGCGAAGCTGCTGGGGACTCTGACTTAGTCGCTATTATTTGATAATGCTTTCAGTGCATTTATGTTCAGATATCTGAGCTTTCTTTCATCCATTGATACTTGAGCTATCAAACGCAGGACATTGTATCATTGTGTCAAATCTATAAAACATGTACTTGTTAATAATCAATAAAGTGATGTATTTAAGTGTCTTTGATCTTCATTTGTTCATTGTTTAATTTTTGAGTAGAAAGTGCTTTTAAAAATGAAGAATGTCCTTTTCCTGCACTCTAATAGCCTTTTTTATGCAGTGAAAATATCATGCATTTCGCTGCATCATGGTTCAATTAGGGATGAGAACTGATACTTGCAGTACCTATTGACTTCAGAATTCTTAAAACAACTGTATTTTATATGTATGTGAGTACAGTAGGTCGTATATGTTCTGAGCAGGGTTAACCGTTTGGCTAGATACTCATTTGCAATAATGCCAACTCTGCTTCCACCAGCTGCCAAACAAGTTGGCAGGACACTGGTGCACACAGTTATCCAAATAGCCCCCTCCCTCCCATAGTAATTGCTGTACACATGAACAATAGTGGGAAAAAACTTGGTGAAGAATCTTACTAACTGACATCCTCGTGAAGCCCGGTTTCAACAACATTGAAATATTGACCTGTTTAAATGTGAACCTGTCCAAGGCACACGCTAATGTCAGTCACTGAACTGTTTGTAGCCCATACTGGCTATCTCTTATTAAGCTAGTGGCTGGTGGCTAATAAAATGGTAACACTTGGAGCTAGTTATCAGTTCCTCTCATCTGTAATGTATTTAGATATTAATTTGATGCAGAAACAGTTATTTGTGTCTAGAAAGTGTTTCTGTTCCGGTCTGTGATTGAAAATTTACACTGTTATACAAGCTGCACACTGACTACTTGATGCTGTGTAATTCAAAACCATTAGATTTTTTTGCTTTTCATACAATGCCAGGAGAACTTTTGGATGTGACAGTTGTGACAATTATCTGACCTCATTTTAGATCAAATGAACAGAATTTACATCACAAACTATGATTACATTTTGTTTTGGGGGGTAAAATAGTCAGATTTTTCATCCCTAACCTTCTTTTGTAAATTTCACACACAAAGGTCAGTACTACAGGCAGAAACATGGCTGTGCCATGGGTTCCCCAGTTTCACCCACTGTGGCCAAACTGTAATGGAAGAAATGGAAAAGAGGGCTTGGTTATCCTACCCTGGAACACCACCAAGCTATTGGTTCAGGTATATGGATGGGTGAAAATCAAATGTTAGAACATACCACAATTCACTGATCACATTAACTCCACCAGGGAGGATATGAAAAGTGGCAGGTTAGCCTTCTTAGACTCTGAGATTTCCATCAGTAATGAGGGACATCTAAAAGCTGATGTGTACCGGAAACCTACGCATACGGATCAGTGTTTAAGGTTTGACTCTCATCATCCACAGGAGCAGAAACTGGGTGTCATCAGGATGCTACAACACAGAGCGAACACATCCCCACAGACACAGCGGCCAGGGAAGCAGAAGAACATCACATCAAGAAGGCTCTGAGTAAATGTAGCTATCCCAGCTGGACATTTGTCAAAGCTGGGAAGGCGCCTAAAGAAAGCTCCAGCCGATCCAGGAAAAAAGGACAACTGCTGCCTAAGCGAAAACCCTCAGTGATCCCTTATGTCTCATAAGTATCAGAACATTCTCTCTCTGCGGCTTTTAAACCCCAAAACACGCTGCGCCAAAAATGTATCCACTCCAAAGATCGGGTCCCTCCACACAAATAGAGTTATATATTGTACACTGTTAAGTGCCTGGTGAATTGCTGTGACTTTATACCTCTATTATATAACTGTACAATAGCAACCAGCATTCCTACCCCTTACTCAAAGTGCAATACAAGCAATCACATCACACTTTATACTGCACTGATCCTACTCCTTACACTGTACCTGTAGATTTTTTTATATATTTTGTTTGTTTCATTGTTCTGGTAACAATGACAATAAAGATCTATATTACCTTATTTATACATCGGTGAAACTAAACAACCTCTGGCGAAGCCAGTGGCACAAAACAGAAGAGCTAACATCAGGCCAGGACTCCACAATCTATTTACACCTACAGGCCAGTGGACACTCTTTCAACGTCATAATTGAAAGAGGAGGAGGCCATTAATGTGAAAAGGGAAAGACCATCTCTAAATCGAGGAGGGGGCTTAAGGGTACATCTGTCACCATCTTACAATGCTGTGATTGCAGCCATTCCCCAACTCTCTGTGAATGATACTCATGGTCTTTGATCAGTGGTTGTTAATCAGTGGCTGTTGATCAATGGTCATGACAGTTAATGTTCAAGCAACTGACCTCACATTCAGTAGCGCTAGTTTCAGTCATTGTGAAAAGGTGCTGTTTATAAGGTTGGGGAAACCTGCAGTCAGCTGAGACTGAAGAAGTCACTTGGATGAGTGACTAAATGTCTCTCCCACTGAAAACGCTACGACCAGATGAACAGAATCAACTTTTTGGAATTTCCTTACCTGGATGATTGAGCATCAAGATGTTCTTAGGGAACATTTTGAGCAACCAACTACTGCTGAGAGCAGCATCTGAATGAATAGCAGTAGATAATTACTGGTTTGGACTCTAACACATGGAGCTTTTTCAGTAAAACAAACAGAGTCATTACATGACACCAACCTATCAGGAAGGTCCTACATGTTGATACTAAATCCATCTGTTTAATGTAAGCTAAAAACTGTCTCTGCACACCGTGCTTTGCTGCAGTCTGGCAATAACAGCTCAAGAGGTACACCTCTAGTTAAACCGGTTCTGACTGAAATGTCACATTTCCTAACTGACCCTGAAGGCAGCAGCAGAAGGTGACTTGAAGCTTAAAGTTTTGCCTTAGAGTAACTGATTTGATTTCACTGTTGGTGTCAGCAGGTGGTAGCGAAGAATTTCACTTGCAAACCATTCAGCTGGACTCACCTGTGCAGGTATGATACTTCAGTTTCATGTGGAATCTGCTGTTAGAAATGTTGAACTGTCTTGTAATCAGTATTTCATTTCTCTGGAAGTATATTTACTGCAGTACTATTTCAATACAAGCTGGACTTATTTATTTACTTAACTTTATTTATTTACTTTTATTTAAACACCCTGATCTTAGTGATCAAATGTCTTGCAACAGCACATCTTATTCTTCAATTTACTTTGTGTCCTTCACTTTCTTTTATTATCTGCTTTTCTCTCTCCATCTAACCACTGTCTATTCTTCTTAAGAGAAGGACTGTATATGGACACTGTGAAGAGATATTTTCAAATTAGATGAACTCAAAATAACAAACAACCACTTTATCCTGTATCAGTTGAATTTATAGATTGTATAACAAATTGTATTGTACGGTAAGACATTAACCTCAGATTACATTAGCGTAATTGTACCTTATAATAGTTTAGATAATTTTATCCGTGAGCTGAACACTTTCAGGCTCACATGTTAGAGATTCATGTTGCAATTCAGTTGTCAGTGTAAATGTGTTAAACTGACAACAAGGCATCAAAGATGAAAGATTTTCCAACTTCATGTGAACTTTAGAAAGACTGCAGAATAAACATGTACACAAAATGCAAAAAGGGAAGATTGCAGCTGCTGATATCTGTTTACCTGTTCTCACATCTGACAGTTTTAATGTAGCTGCAGCTACACTTTAACTGCCATGCCAAGGGCCTGTTAAGCAGTTCACACGATAAGAAACTCTGCGTGTCTGTTATGCAGTTGAGCTCTGAATTTCCAACCATGGACCAATCACTGTCTGGTGGGCGGTGTCAAGTGAGCGTGCTCAGCTGTTTCCCGCCTTCTGTAGGCAGAGATATTGCTGTTGCTGTGGTGAAACCCCTGGGAGCTGGCCTTGGAAACCCTGGCACCCGTAGCTTGCTATGCACAGACAAACAGGTGAGTGTGACCTCTAACTAAAGCCAAACACACAGTGGGGGTAGACAACACAGCAGGAAGTGAAGAATGACTTGAAGCCCAGACCAGTTTACTGCAAAGCAAGTTGGATACAGTCAGACCCTGTTACCAAGAATGTAGAGGGGCTGTGTAAAATATTAATAAACAGAGAATGTAGCCTTTTACCAATCATTAAAACCTAGATACAAAGGCCTCCTTTGTTGTATTTTTTTGTTTAATAATTCACCAAATATTTTCAGTGGATGACAGGTCTGGACTTCTTTTTCTGTTTGGCATGTAAATTTTCCTTGAAACATAAGTCGTATCTATGACAGTATATGTAACTTCCAAACCTCTGTACAGCTCTCTTAGCTTTACTGGAGTACTCATGAGGTGACTGTTATTGTGATTTAACCCACATAAATAAAACTGAATGTAACAAGTTTATTTACTTGTGCAGGTAACACAAACCACATCATAAAAATACAAAAGAAACATCTGAATCTTAATCTCAATCCTAATCACTGAGGACAGAAACATAATAATAATAATGATAATCTGAATATGCAGGTAAAGTGGACAATGGAGGTCTTGTGTTATGGCCTCACTCTCCCACTAGAAGGAGATACCGTCAAACTCTGCGTGGACATCTACACTGATTGGCTAATGGCCCTGGTTTCCCCAAGAGACTCCACTCCTCCACCAATCAGCAGAGACCCCAACCTGTATGTCCAGAAGATCCTCCGACACCTGTTCAATCTGTTCTTGCCCAGGTAGACAATCTTTCCTAGACCTGATTACCCTGATTTACTGATCCCATACAGGGATCCACTAAGGAACCATTGACCTTTAAGGACCTTGTTAGTTTTGAATACCTGATGTTTTTAGATGCTACTCAGCCCTTCTTTGAGTCCAGTTAAGCCATATATTATATTCATGTGGTTATAACAACATGTTATACGTGTTAACAGTTATCAATACTTATTTTACTGGCTGATGAATATCGGTCAGGTCAGATTGATATAGTTGATGTTTCTTCTACCTTATGTTGCACAAAGCTGTTCTATTTAGTGACACCTACCAGACCAAAACCAGTTGAGACAGTGATTATTAAAGATAAAATTCTTCTATTAATCATATCCAACGACTAGCCATTAGTGTGGTGTCATGCAGATCAATGTGGTTGTACTTGTTACTGTTTTTTTCTGAACTCTTCTCTTCTTGACTCTCCACTCAGGTCTGACCAGGTAAATCTGGTCTACCTGTCTCTCTATCAGCAGGTTCTGTGTGCTGTCCAAGTACTGGCTAAAGAGAGTACCATGATGAGTAGAGACACCTGGGAGACTCTGTTGCACTTCTTGCTTCGCATCAACCATGCCATGCTGTCTCCAGCAACTGCTGCAGGTGATAGTTATCCTAACCCCCTGTATCTTTATTTGTCTCTCCTGTCCATTTCTCCTGTCTGCGTCTCACCGGTCTTTCTTCACCTGTCCTTGTATTTCTATAGGTGGTGTATCAGACATGTTGATGGCAGTGCTCCTTGAAGTGTGGCTGCTGTCTTGCTCTCGATGTTTTCCATCTCGCTCACTATGGCAGACATGCAGACAGATGTTGAGCAGCTGGAGACATCAGCCTGCAGTTGTGGAACAGTGGTGCAGAGTTGTTGCAGCCTTAACTTCCAGGTTCAGAAACATCACAAACTGTGACTGAGTTCTGTCCAGCAGCAGCCACAAAATACTCATGGGGAGATGTTTTTATTGTTGTTGTTGGGGAACTATATTGTATTGTTTGTTTGTTGGATTATTGGTGCTATGTTGTTACTATCTACTAGATAGATAGATAGATAGATAGATAGATAGATAGATAGATAGATAGATAGATAGATAGATAGATAGATAGATAGATAGATAGATAGATAGATAGATAGATAGATAGATAGATAGATAGATATGAATATAAAATATAAATATAAGCATAAATATAGCATATATATACATATTTAAATACAGAATATATAAATAAGCAATGAAATATACTCATTAATGAGATGTAGCAGCCAAATGTCTTTTGCACATTATTGCGACTGTTGTGAGTCTATTGCGCGTGATTAGTTCTTGTTTAGTGTTTAGCTTGTGCAAACACTAAAGTTTAGTTGTCCCCGCCTTCCTTTGTCCTCCCGTTTCCCCTCCCCCTTCCCTCTAGCGAGGAGTTAAATAGTTTGATGGCATGTGGGACAAAGGAATTTTTATGTCTGTTGGTCCTAGACTTGGGGAGAAGCAACCCGTCACTGAGCAGACTCCTATGGTTTTTTTGTCCGTAATTGCATTGCTGTAATGTGCTCAGGTTGCTGCAGCTGACTTTTGGGCCATCATTCCCTCACTTTAAAGTCCCAGAAGAAGATGCTGCCCTGATCCCCGAGGACATGGATGATAAGCGAATCCCCCAGACCTGGTTCAGGTTCCTGCACTTATTTAGGTAACAATTGCTTCAGAAACATGGTCAGATGTTTTTAACTTGGCATGTGACATGTCTTTTCATTGACCCCCAGTAATCCGGTGGAGCTTAGTCGCACAGCAGCTGTTGTTCCATCTCAAGTTTCACAGGGGGAGGTGTTGAGAAGAAGTGACAGTCAGCTACCAAACATCTTCTTTAAAGCCATGAGTGGAGTCGGTATCCTTGTCGACGCCTTCCTGGGTACGCTGACCTTTACACATTAACCTCTTTGTATAGGCATCTCCCTGGTGGCACTATCTGGTGCCAAGTTTTTACATTAACTGATTTCTCTTGTCATTAATCACAAAATAGAGATAAATTCTAAAAATACCAAAATGAAATTATAGTTGAGACTTAACCATGATAACCAAACATTGAGGAATTCATTGTAAGTTTTTTTTTATAGGTGTGACTGTGGAAAGTAAAGAAACAATAGAACAACTCCTTCCAAACACTGGTATACACACAATACACTCCGTGAACTCATACAAACCCATCACACCCATGCATTCTACTTTACATGCATGACACATTACAAATTCAGTTACATCGTAAATATTTGTGCAATCTCTGATTTTGTACTACTACCAAATCAAAAAATCTAGATGTGATTGAAGTACAGCTTTAATTTAAGGAGTTTTGCATGAACTCTGCATGAATTGCAGCCATTTTATAAACAGTGCACCATGTTCATAGGGTCAAAAGACGTTGGGCTAACTAGATCCCCATCTGATCAGTTTTACAGCATTTTGCAGAATCAGTGCACAGAGTATAGCTTCAGAGACTTCAGAGTTCATTCTTCTTCTCATATCACCAGTCACATCATCATAAACACTAGTGGTTTTATTTTGTCAGTCTGACTGTTCCTCCTTCACTTGTATTAATTAAGTTCCAGTAAAAACATAGCAAATGCAAGTGAAACACTTGAAGTGACGTCTAGATCTTTTATCTTAATTTTTCATGCAACAACAAGACTGGCCTTGAAACTGTTTATGAAACTGTTTTTCAGTCAGCATTAGAGGCTCTTAAAATCTGGGCCTGTGGATAAAAATGGCTGTAACGCCTGAATAGACAATAAAATATTTCTTTTAAACCCCTTGAATTAAAGATAAAAGTCTGCACTTTAATCACACCTTGATTGTTTAACTTAAACTCCACTGTAGGGATGAAGAGCGCCGAAATGAAATACAGTCATTCAGCTTTAATGCACAGCCCTTAACAAAAATATTACATCACTTTTAGGAAGCATTTTTATTCATAGTTTTCTGGCTTTGTTTGTGTGTTTTTTCAGGAATGACAACAAAACTGCACTTCAGAGACCGGCTGCCTTCTTTTGGTAACCCAAACTGATCAGATTAAACCAGTCAGTTAACTAATTAAATTAGACCTAGAGTCATTTGAGAGAACCAAACAAGATTAGCAACAGCTAGCAAGGTAATTTTAGGTTTACCAGTGAGTTTCGGTGTTGTTCAGTGGTTATTCACCTCTTACTGGGATACACTGTCATGGTAACCTATGCTGCATAGCTGCATGCTATGCTCCTAGCTTGTTATGTTCAACATATGAAATCATATGTTGAACATAACTACTACATACTATTCCCAGCATTTGCTGATCCAGGTGGCCTACCACTTCATAGCTGAGCTGCTGTTGTTCTCAGTGTCTTCCATTTGGTTATAATACAACTAACAGTCTAACAGGACATTTCACAACTGAACATGTTGCACAGGTGACATCCTATCATAGTAGAACGCTGGAATTCACTGAGCTCATGAGAGAGACCTATTCTTTCACAAATGTTTGTAGAAGCACCTAGATCTTTTTTTGATATTTAAACATCTGTGGCCATCGAAGTAATATGAACACCTAAATCCAATTATTTTTATTTGGACGTGTGAGTGAATACAAATGTAATGTTTAATCCCTGCTTATTTCCTGCTGACAGCGATCTTAGAGTAATTGCACTGTTCCATAATACTTAATATAGTGATATCAAATGTGTACTTGTTTTTATAGTTTTGTTGGGGTCACTACTCAAGAAAAGTAACACTACTGGTTACATTACTTGTGTGTTATTTCATAAAATTGAAATAATTACCTATGACATAATTATTAGGAGTCTGTCTTTCAGTATTTACATATGATCACAAAGCCAACAACGCAAAGCGTTGTTCAAAACCAATCCAAGCAGATCTTAAAGTGATCGCCAGAGTGATTCTACCGTAGAAATATGACCATCAAGCAAACTTGATGGCTCGTCATTGCCTTGGTTATTTGTCAGGGTCAGATTTAGGGATGGGTACCGGTGTTCTGACATAAACGGTAGTAACCAGACCGAAAAGCAGCGCACATTTCGGTGCTTTTTTTTCCTGAGCTGTGATACACTTCTAGCCAATCATTTTACGTTTCCGAGGATAGTAGGCGGGGCCAGGTACGTACGTTCTGTTAGAGCAGAGCTACAGATTAAAAATGTCCAAGGCGAAGCGGTCAAAAGTCTGGCTGTACTTCATAGCAAAATATGCAAACTCAGCAGCAACAAGTGCTTTAAGCTGATACTGTGATACTGTCAAAGGAGGTAACACCTCAAATCCGATGAAACACCTGGCGACGCATAGCGTTTTTTTTTAAAAGCCGAGAAATGCGCCGTATTTGATAGCTTGCTGCGAGACCTCATACCGAGCACATCTACTGCGGGTGTGGTGCCTGTTATCGGACCCGGAGTTAGCAACATCCCCCAAAAACCCGAGGAGGAGAGTCCTGGCCCCTAGCCCTGCCAGTGTAGCAGAAATGATGAGGATGATGATGCAGCAGCAGCCGTTCTTCTCTGCGTGAGTAGCTTAATGTTGTTCGTGTGTAATTTACGTTGAGTAGGCTAACCACGTTATTACATTAATGCATGTAAGGTGAACTAGCAAACATCATCATAGCTACATGCGGCTGTCTTCTTGTTTGATGGCAGATACTCCCTTCACCCTGGACAAAAAGGCTAAAATGACCAAAGAAAAAGTGGAAAACAGTTAAACATGAGAGGTTTAGGACAAAGTTTGTGTTTTTTCCATTGTTTAAGCACTGCTTCCAGCCAAGAGTGATGCCATATATGCCCCATAGCTGCAGAAAAGGCTAACATTGTTATCTTTTTACAAAAAAAACCCAGCTGAACATGAGAGGTTTTTGGACAAAGTTTGTGTTCTCCATTCTTTAAGCACCGGTTCGAGCACCGTTTGAGCACCGGCACCGTTTCAAAAGTACCGATTTGGCACCGGTATCGGATAAAACCTAAACGATACCCATCCCTAGTCAGACTGATGGGCTGCGGTCAGCCTAACCAGCTTTATCATTGCCCTGGATTCTTTGTGTTAGCCTTGCAGATGCTTACAGAGTGGCAATTCTGTTAGAACTATAATGTATAACTTTGATTGCTCTTTTGTCTTTTAGATTAGATTAGATAAAACTTTATTAATCCCTCGGGTGGGTTCCTCCAGGAAATTCGGTTTCCAATAGCACAGCACCGACAGAAGTTACAGAATGTGAGCAGAAATATACCATATATATAAATACAGAGTATACACAAGGGATAAATAAAATAAATACGAATAAGAATACAAGGGATTTGCACATTTCAAGTATTGTGAGTCTATTGCTCCGTTGGATATTAAGTATTGCACAGTGAAGAGGCACTACAGCTGTTCCCTCCTCCTTTGTCCTCCTGTTTCCCCTCCCTCTCCCCTCCAGAGAGGAGTTAAACAGTTTGATGGCGTGTGGAACAAGGAGTTTTTTAAGTCTGTTGGTCTTTGGGAGAAGCAACCTGTCACTGAACAGGCTCCTCTGGTTGTTTATGGCCGTGTGCAGAGGATGCCCAGCATTGTCCATAATGTCCAGCAGTTTCTTTAATGTCCTTTTCTCTGCCACTGTCACCAGAGTGTCCAGTTTCATGCCGACCACAGAGCCAGCCTTCCTGATCAGTTCTTCCAGCCTGGATGAGTCCTTCTTTGCTGTGCTGCTCCCCCAGCACACCACAGCATAGAAAAGTACTCCAGCAACCACTGACTGGTAAAACATCCTCAGGAGCTTCCTGCAGATGTTAAAAGACCTCAGCCTCCTGAGGAAGTACAGTCGGCACTGAGTTGCATGACCAGTCCAGTTTGTTGTCCACCCACAGCCCGAGGTACTTGTATGTGTTGACCACCTCCACCTCCTCTCCCTCTATCTGAACTGGCAGTGGACCTGCTCTGGACCTCCCGAAGTCCACAACCAGTTCCTTGGTCTTTGAGGTGTTGAGTTGCATGTGGTTTGTGTGACTCCATGTGACAAAGTTCCTCACCAGACTTCTGTACTCCTCTTCCTGATCATCCCAGATACACCCCATGATGGCTGTGTCATCTGCAAACTTCTGAATATGGCATAATTCAGAATTGTAGCAGAAATCAGAGGTGTACAGGGTGAAGAGAAGAGGGGACAGCACAGTTCCCTGTGGTGCTCCTGTGCTGCTGACCACAGTGTCAGACGTGATGTCCTTCAGCCTGACGTACTGTGGTCTGTCGGTGAGGTAGTTTAAGATCCAAGTGACCAGGCAGGGGTCCACCTGCATCCTGTTTAGTTTTTCCTGAAGCAGACAGGGCCGGATGGTATTAAAGGCACTTGAAAAGTCAAGAAACAGGATCCTGACCGTGCTTTTTCCCTTGTCCAGGTGTGAGTGGGCTCTGTGTAGGAGGTACAGGATGGCATCCTCCACTTCAACATCTGCCTTACTATTTTGTGTAATAGTAAAGTCTATATCTCCATATCTCCACTGTAGACCGCTCTTTGTTCTACTTAGACTTAGTTCCTCCTGTGACGGATGGCGCATTGGGCCACAAGGGCTCGCCAATGAGTTTGGTTTGCAGCCACATCTTCAGCCTCATCCCATGAAAGATCAACCGCTTTCAGGCCCTCAATGAATGACCGTCTCCACGTCTGTTTTGGTCGTCCGCAGCTCCATGACAGGTCTTCATGACATGGCTATCTTCGGTAATCATTTTGGATGTTGGCGAAGAACGTGATGGCGAAACGAAATCGTCGCTCCAATGCCACGTCTGCTAGCTGTTGTGAGGCAGTGCGCTGAAGGACCTCCTCGTTGGTAACATGATCTCGATATGAAATTTTGAGAATCTGTCGGAGGCCGTGCTGTTGGAAAACATTCAGTCGTCGGGTAATCGTTGCCGTCGACTTCCATGTTTCATTCGCATAGATAGCCATTGGTATGAGTATCGTATTGAACAAATGGACTTTGGATGATATCGAGATGGCGGTCGATCTCCAAACTGGATTCAAGTTGCGCATGGCCGATGCTGCCTTTTCAAGCCGACAGGCGACGTCCTTGTCTGAGCCACTGTTCGGTGTTATCACACTGCCCAGAAAAGTGAACTGATTGACTTCATCAAGCAGGTGGTGGCCAACGAGTACCGGAGTATTTGCTCTGGCCTAACCGAGCCGCATGACTTTGCTTTTTGCAGCGCTGATCTGCAAGCCAATCTTTGACGCTTCATTTTCCAGCATGGTGGTCAAATCACAAATGGAGCGTTGAGTAGATCTGAGCAGCAAAATGTCGTCCGTGAAATCAAGATCTGCAATTTGTCGTCCGTCGTGTCCTTGGACTCCATGCTCCCTGTCCCGCAGGGTATGCCGCAAGATGAAATCCACAGCCAGTACAAACAGAAACGGCGATATAACCAAGCCTTGTCGGACTCCCGTCTTGATCTTGAACGAGTCCGAAATCCCACTATCTGTATGGACACAGCAGCTTGACTCGTGGTAGATGTTTCTCAGGAGGCTAACGAACATCTCCGGTATGCCGTAGGACCGGCAATTCTCCAGATCGTTTCTTGATGCACGCTGTCGAACGCTTTTGTAAAGTCTATGAAATTGATTGACAGTCGTTGCTGTAGCTCGGCACTTTGATCGATTATTGTCCGTAGCACAAAAATCTGCTCTGAACAGGATCGTCCATTCCGGAACCCGGCTTGTTCTTTCCGCAGCAGCTGATCGACTGTCAAACAAAGACGTCAGAGTAGGGCTGCTCAATTAATCGAATTTTAATCACGATTACGATCTGGGCTTTCAACGATCATTAAAAATGACTGAGCCGATTATTAGCCCCTCCCTCATGCTTTACTCTCGCGCTGCTCCATGTGGCAAATCAAGCGCACTGCTCTGCATTTCAAACACGCGTCACAACAATTAAGAGGACCCGAGGGAAGCTCGGAAAGCTAAGCAGAAGTTATTTGGAGAGGAGAGTGACTGCCGTTGGTTGAAAAGAAAGGTAAAGAAAAAAAACTTCAGTGGTGTGGAAACATTATGGGTTCGCGGAGTCAGATGTGGATCAAGTAGACACAGTGTGTAAACTTTGCTATGGTGTCGTAGCTGCACCACAGAGCAACACTGCAAAGTTCACATTTTTCATTTATTTCTTATATTGCAAACATTTGCACTGTTATCAGTATTTGCACACTATTTTATATTATTTTTTAAAGTCATTATTCAATACATTGTTATTCTTAACCCTTTAAAGCCGGTCAGAGCAGCATGCTCGTTTTGTATAACTATTTTTAAATCCCTGTAGAACCTGAACGCTAAGCTAGCACAATAAATTTTTTTCCATATGAAACCAGAGGAGTTACATCTGATGCCATCAGCTTGTCCTAGGTCACGGTTTCCTTCCACATATAGCTTTGCAAAAATTGCATAAAAAGCGCTTGCAGGAACAAAAACATAATATTC
The DNA here is from genome assembly GCF_965226115.1 of Aulonocara stuartgranti. Taxonomy (NCBI): domain Eukaryota; kingdom Metazoa; phylum Chordata; class Actinopteri; order Cichliformes; family Cichlidae; genus Aulonocara; species Aulonocara stuartgranti. Next base: position 39,166,045 of record NC_138944.1, read on the forward strand.
CAGAAACACGCTTTGCCGATCCGATCAGCTGTTCGTAACACTTCCCACATTGAAAAAGACGTCAACGCGAACTATCGCAAGTGACGTCATTTTCGCGGAAAATGTAGTTTTTTTACTTGTAGGCCTTAGAACTCGAATTGCACTGCTGGAAATAGTTTATTTTGATGCACATGCACATTCTTTGCAAATTTGCATCATAGGATTGTTTTTTTGTTTTTCCTGCAGTATATAAAAATTGCTGTATCTCCAAAAATAAAACTATGAAGACACTCAAAATAAATTTCCTGTTGTTGTAAACTATTTTTTGCAACTTTTTTGTATTTAAAGTTTTGAGGGATAAACCTCTTAAATTTCTCCAAGTAGAAATATATGTAAAAAAACAAAACAAAAACGATTTTCAATTTTTTTTTGTAGTTTATTGCACTTTTTTGCAATTAATGTAGTTACTATGGACTTAATACATACACATTTTAAAAATATGGGCTATAACAGTTGTATTGATGTATAGCAACGTGAAATGCTCCCACAAATGGCACTACAGCATGTAAAAAAAAATAATATAAGCTCTGGCGGACGAAATAAATATCGTCAAATAATCGTGATCTCAATTTCAGTGAAAATAATCGTGATTATCATTTTTGCCATAATCGAGCAGCCCTACGTCAGAGTAGCACTGTCAGTGTCCTGGGTCTGAGCGCACCAGGGTCCCTAAGCAATTATGGACATGTGTACTTTTGGTGTGCTGTCCCTCATTCTCCCTTCTTGCAGGTATATGTGTGTGTGTGTGTGTGTGTGTGTGTGTGTGTGTGTGTGTGTGTGTGTGTGTGTGTGTGTGTGTGTGTGGATGCTGGAGTTTCTGAGGCACCTTCAGGCCTGGTGGGTGTGGCCCTGCCAGGTGGTTGGCCACACCTGGAGACCATCACACAGCTGATCAAGCCTCGTCGGAGGAGCTACTTAAGAGTGCGATGGAGCTCCCTCCGACACTGGATCATTGCGTGACTTCACGAGAAGCGTGGAGACAAGAGGGCAGCAAGCACGGGGTGCTCAGACACTGAGGAGCGGAGACAAGGAACACTAGCACTGGGAAGAGGACATGACACGGGAGTCGGGAATGCACTGAGGAATTATTGTTATTTTTCCATTCACTGTAAATAAACGCACTGCTTATATTCAGATCTCCATGCCTGGGTCCTCTTTCCTCACATCCCCACGGTTGGCCAGCGTCAACCGTGACAAGCACGGAGCACAGAACCTTTCCTGGAACAGAAAGGAGAGTTATCCCACGCCAGTTGTTACAATTAGCAAGATCACCCTTCTTCGGCAGTTTCACGATGACATCCTTCCTCCAATCTTTCAGAACTGTCTCCCAGCAGTGATTGAGCAGGGCCATAAGTTGTTCGACTATAAGGTCACCGCCATTTTTCAACCGAAATCTCGTCCAACCCCGGGACCCGGCCAGCCTTCATTGACTGAATCATGGCTTTTGTCTCCGCAACAGTAATTGGATAAACGTTAACTGGAAGGTTATCCAGGGGGCAGAAGGCGTCTATGGGTATCATCAACATGGGCGCCAGTTGATTCAGGATTTCCTCGAAATGTTGGACCCATCGTCGGTCTTGTTCCTCCGCCGTTGTTAAGAGGCGGCCGTCCTTGCTCTTGACTGGTACTCCTTTGCCACTTGGAGCACCGCTCAGTTCCTGGTGGACTCGATAAAGCGTTTTGGTATCGTTTTTGTTCTACAGACAAACTGAAATCAGCTGAATGTAGCACAGGTGCCCATGAATGACAAAGCATGTATGTTTGATGTTTTTATTTTCTTTCTGTGAGCTGGTCATGGAAATAAATGAAGAACCTTTTGTAATGCAAGTAACAAGATAATTGTAATTCTCTTGATATTGTAATTGATCATTGTAATTACTGAATAATGGCAGTGACATGTTACATTACTGTGTTACTTAAAAATGCAATGTGATTACAGTAATGTGTTACTTTGTAACGCATCATACCCAACTCTGGTCCATGCTTAATTTCACTTAATTTAGTTTAGCACCATGAAGTACAACCCGACCCAAACCTTTATTAGATCAACAATGTATAAATATTCTAGAGATTTTATCATTATTATTATTATTATTGTTTTATTGTTTATTTATGTATGTTTTGTTAGGCCAAATTGGCATCAATGCTTTGGTTTAACTATTTCAGCTTGGTAATTCTTTTTCTTTTTTCCTTCTAGGTATTTCTGTGACCAAAAGCCCGTTCAGAGACCGTCTGCCCTCCTATGGTAAGCTCCACAGATAACCACTGACTTCAGTTCAGTTCAGTTTCACTGTAGAGTGACAGATCAGGGTGATGGTTTGCACTTAGAAAATATGTTGATGGGGTGGGGGTTTGCTCCAATTATTGGGTTATTACCATTCTCAGCCTTCTGGAGGAAGTTTATTCGATGGTGCTGAAATGAGGCACTGACCAGATTTTGCTCTGGGCACGAAACAGTGGAGCAGATTTTCACCATTGCAGGACTTCTGGAAGGATCATTGCTGCGCCCACGACCCAACTTTGGATAAGCACAAGATAATAACAGGATGAATGGATATTACTTGGAAAACAAGCTAAAAAGCTTGTGGCCATCAGGCTTCCTGAAATATTACATATTACATATAAAGACATATTCTTTTCTCTCCTCAACAGTGCTACCACTTGATGGGCTGCTATTGTCTTCCTTAAAGTCTTTGTCAAATTGAATTAGTCTATTTTGTTCACAAGTGAAACTCTGACCTTTCCAAATCCCCACTTACAACTCTGATACACCAATGAGAGAAGATTAAAGCCGCTTGCACACTTTTTTTTCTTTTTGTAAATATCAGCGAAATGGTGCTGCTATTCCTTTTTTTTCTCAGGTATCTCCCGGCCTCGTTCTGGCAGTGCACCACCCACTCCAGTGAATGTACTGAGCATGCCAAGCTCCCCTTCCTCAACCAGTTCCTCCCCTCCATACAACAGACAAGTGACAGCAGCAAATTTTTCCAAGACAACCACCAAGACTCCCACGGTACCACAGTACTTCTTTTTCATTTGTCATGTAGCACTTCTTGATCTCTTTAACTTATTGCTTGTTCCTTTCTTTCAGATTCCATCATGCCATTGGAAATCTTTCTCCCAGCTTCCTTCCTTCTCCTCCCTGTTTTGTTCATCTCTCAGACCCTCTCCCTCACCCCTCAGGTGTAATGTGGACCACCTTCTACATCTGTTTGGTTGCTGGCTGTTTGATGCTGCACTAATCAGCAGAGACTCTGGTTTGTCTCTGCAGTATTGTTTACGCAAAACACATACTACACGTACACATAGTAGGCACAGTACAGTAGTTCTTGTATTCCTTGTGTACTCTTGCTGTGCTTCCATATCTTACTTACTGAACTGTCTTCTCTAGCTGGGCAGGGTGATGTTGCTGTGATGTCAAATGGATGGGCGGCAGGTCGAGCTGAGGCTTGTGGGACACTTTGCAGGATCTTCAGCTGCAGGAAGACGGCAGAGGAAATTCTGTCTGTCTACCTGTCCAGGTACCTGTCTGTTCACCTGTTCAGAGCTATCCACCCATCTTTGAGCAGTGTAATGATTATGGTTCTCCATCTCTTATTCTGCAAGGTTCTACCTGGTTTTGGTACAGGGTCTTCAAGTGTCAGAGAAGGCCAGTTCCCCTGTTCCGGCCTCCATTCTGCTGAACTCCACCTCTCTGTTCTGCTGTGACCTAAGAGGAGTCAACATACTGCTACCTCCCTTTATCTCAGCTCTGGAAAATGTGCTGCTTGACAGGTGCAAGTACTGCAAATACTGTAATTGTTCAATGAGAAAAGTTTATTTGAGTTTTTTTTAAATAGCAGAATAAAGCTGACATTAGTAATGTTAGACGTTAACTCAGACAGACAGAATGAAACGGAGGAAGAATGGGTTGTAAAGCATCTTTCAGCCCAGAACAACTTAAAATTGGAATTGGCAATTGGTAAAATTCATCTATGGAATTTGGCAAGTTGATTGGAGGCTGAGTCATGAGCTCATGGATGCTGATAGATGCTATTACCTACCAGGATTTCGGGCTGTTGGATTTTGTTGTTCACCTGAATCTCAACGACGGTAAATATTACTAAACTAAAGGCTTCTCTCATACTCTCTCTCACTCAGAGAGCTACTGAAGTTTAAGAATTTTGTCACTCCGGTGGATTTAAGGCGAGCCTCCATCCTAGTCCTGCTTTCCCTGCTGCCCATCCCTATGCACTTTGGATCAGTCCAGTTAGAGGTAACTTATCATGCACTTGCTTAAAAACGTACCCTTGCCTGAGCAGAGATGAGCCGGATCACTGTAGCAGTAGTGTTCACTTTGCTGCTTAGGAGTTACAGGATAGGAAGTTAAGCGCTGATGCTGCAACAAGTACCCTCCTGTTGCTGAAGCCACGCCTTATCAGTGTCCTGATTGGAGCTCTGCAGACAGAGGCAGACACCTGTAACATACAGCTCCTCCTGGGTTAGTTACTGATTCTTTTCCAATTATTGGTCCTGGGGTCAGTTTTTGAGCCAGTTAACAGAAGTTCATATCTGAGTGTTTGATGTGAAAGATTTTTCCATTGTAATCACTTCTGATCTGGTGTTTGTATAGCGGCCATGTTGAATCTGATTCAGGATTCAGCTGTGTTAGAGCCCGCAGGACGAACTCAACAAGTGAGTTTACTGATATTTAGGGATATGTACTTACATTTGCCTTCATTTTATGAGACAAAAACAGTTTTTTGCTTTTGCTTTCAGGAAACTGAGCCCCTGCTTACTGGGACCAGTAAACTCAAACAGGCTTTGGGAGCAAGTCAGACCAGTTCAAACCGATGGACCAGAGGATCGAGTAATTACAAATCAGTTCAGTTAAATTTGTTTTATATTATCAATCCCTCATATCTGAAGAATCTAACTGCAGTAATGTGCGTCCAATCAGATGCAGTGGCAGTTTTGTGGGTTCAATCTCTACGTTTGCTCACTCAGCGTCTGACGTCTCAGTGGAGGAATGATTCAGCAGTTTGTCTGTCTGCCCTGGAAGTACTGGGAGGATTGGCCAAGGTGGAGACACACACACACACACACACACACACACACACACACACACACACACACACACACACACACTCAGCGAGATCAAGAAAACCTTACTTTTTTTTGACAATTTTATTTTAAATTTTCAAAATATAAAACAAAAACAAACGCAGAACAAACAAAGACAACCACAGACAGGCTCAGATGCATACAGAAAAAACACTTAATGCAAACAAACTTGCACTTCACAATACAAGAAGAATACAAAAAGCTGAAGTTGATGAGCGTTTACAGAGTTTAGCCCAATCTGGCTCTTGCAAAGTGTTTCAAAAAGGGGTTCCATCTGTATTATGGACATCGTGTCTGTTACCCACAACTGAAAGGAAGGAGGAGTGGGGGACTTCCATTCCCTCAGGATTAATCTCTTGGCAACAATCAAACCTAGTTCCAGTGGCCCCTGCACTTTAACCGGGAGTAGCTCTGACGTTGGAGAACATCCAAAAATTACGAGTTCAGGTTCAGGCTGTAGAGGTTTCATATATGCCTTGGAGTACCAGTCAAATATTTTAAACCAAAACTCTGTTAATGAGGGACAAGACCAAAAGTAATGGAACAATGTACCTTCTGCCCGTCTACACCTGTTACACATTGGGGAGATAGAAGGAGAAATCTTGTGCAGTCTGACCTTAGAATAGTGTAACCGGTGGAGGATTTTAAATTGAATTAATTGGTGTCGGCTGTTTATGGAGAAGGAATGGATTTTAGACAGACACTTACTCCACATAGAGTCAGGCACATTCATCCCCAATTCTTTTTCCCAAGCCTGCCTGATCCCAACGGTATGCACTACAATAGAGTCACCAAGTAACTGTACAATTTTTGTGATAAGCTGTCTGGAATCAGGTTGGCTCTTGAGTATTTCGTAGATCCCGTGCTCCGACGGTAGAGTTGCAAAATCTTTAAACTTGGATTGGATGTAATGACTGACCTGCAGATATCTATAAAAGTGTGAATGTGGCAGATTATATTTCCCTTTTAGTTGACCAAATGAAGAAAATGTATCATCAATATACATATCCTTAATAGACACTAAACCCTTTTCTCTCCAGTCATGATAAGTCTTATCTTGCCAAGGGGGCATAAAATCATGATTAAAACATATTGGTGTCTGTACAGATGTGTCTGGCAGTTCCAAAAAACTTCTAATCTGATTCAAGATTCTAATGGTTTGTTTTAATACAAAACCCAGACATTTATAAAAGTCTAATTTTTCAAACTTGGTAAATAACATAGCCAACAAGAAAACCTTACATTTAAATCAATGTTATTTATACTGAACCAAATTATTACAGGCATCCTTGACATGTGAAGCTCTTGATCTCTCAAAATTATACAGGGAAACTTAGTATTGGCAGTCTTCCACTATGATCCTGTACCTATCCCCCTGCAGGTGGAAGTGCGAGTGGAGGAGTCAGAGAGGATGCGAGTAGTCAGTTCAGTCTGCACCTACATTGTTTTTCAGTGCAGTCGTCCTCCTCCTCTTCACTCCAGAGATCTGCACTCCATCATTGTTGCTGCCTTCCAGTGTCTCAATGTCTGGTTAACGCAACATCCCACACTGCTTGGCCATAAGGTAACTGACCAGACCAACTAATCACTATGTATCAATGAGATATCTAACTGCCAGATGACTGACCAGCAGGTGAACATCCATGCGCTTTATTTAGTGTGTGTTTTATTTGACTTTATTCAGGAGTGTTTGTTGGAGGTCCTGGAGATCGTGGAACTCGGGATTTCAGGCAGTAAGTCTAGACAGGAACAAAAAGTGAGATGTAAAGAGGAGAAAGACCAAAACCCAGCCTCTCTGAGGGTGAAGGAGGCAGCTGAGGCCACACTTAGCTGGTGAGCATCACAGTAACAGTAACAATAACATTAAGATTGTAGAGATTATAGAAACCAATCGTTTTGCATATAAGATCTGACTTAGTTTATATCATGCATTTTGGTTGCTTCTTAACAAGCAACAGGAACAAAAACAGAATTTTGACATGAATTGCTTCGAGGATTTATGTCATTTCAAAAATCTGTTACTGTTCATCAAAGGTGTGGTATATGTGGTATAAGACTGTCAAAAGCAGTTATTGTTTAAACATTTCATCGTAGAAAGCTTTCTGATCCTGGCTATACTTTCAGTCTGAGTGAATCTCCTTTTATTGCTCTTCACACAATGACACAGATGCAATGGAGACAAATGAGTCAAATAATGTTCATGAAGCTGGCAACAATGCATTATTTTACTACAAGTTCAGTCATATTGAGTTCAATTCAGTTTTATTTATATACCCTGATCCATGCTTGGTTGTGCCATGGTATTAGTGTTAGTATTAGGGGGTTAGGGGTAGGGTGTAGGGTGCTGTATTGAACAACTGATCACGGAAATGTGGCCAAACTTGGTCTTGCAAAACTATGAAATGTGCTAATTAATCCTTTTTTAAAAATCATTTGTACAAATTATTTCGGTACAAAAAGGAGGGGGGGGGGGGGGGGTTGTTTCTTTGTTTTTGTTTTTGTTTTACAGAACTCACATTCTATTTTTTATTGCAATGTGGGACTTTACAGTACTGCCTCTTTTTTTTTTTTTTTTGGTATTTCAAATCGGCCATGCTAAGAGATTTAATTAGTGCATTGGTCCAAACTGTTTGGCTTTTAACCTTAAATGTTTTAAGATATTCATGTTAAAACATTGTCTCCCAAAAAGTAGGTGAATGGGCCTCTTTAAAAATAAAAAAATATCAAGAGAAGTATTTTAATATGTGAAGCTAAAATTTCACAGAAATCACAGAAAGAGGTGATTTGATTTGAGATGAAATGACACAGAAAGAAAGAGCATTGTCATCTTTACAGCCTTTTAGTCATCAGGGTTTGTAGTCAAATTAAAGTTACTGCAAACTATCAAAAGAAAAGCCCTGTGTAACTATAGTGAAATATCTCAAAACCACTGTACTTTGCTGTTGGTTTCCTCTAATTCCTTTGTGCACCAGTGCTCTATACAATCAATTAAATACTATTTATATAGCACCAAATCAGAACAACAGTTTCCTCAAGGTTCTTTACATTGTAATGTCAAGACCCTACCCACAGAGTCCTGACCTTAACACAACAGAACACCTTTTGGACGAATTGGAGGAGAAACTACAAGCCAAGCTTGTCAATTAACAGTGTCTTACCTCGCAAATGTGCATCTGGAAAAATGGTCAAAAATTCCCATAAACACACTTCTAAACCTTATGGAAAACTTTCCAGACGAAGCAAAGGGTGTGCCGACATGGCATGTCACTCAGGTTCACATGCGCGTGAAGGCAGATGAGCAAAAACCTTTGGCAACATAGCGTACAACTGCTGACCTGCTCCATGGTAAACATACTGAATGGATGAGCTGTAGCTTGGTTTGTTACCACCAAACATCCTATCCAACTATCAGACTGGGGCATCTCTAGCTTTAAGGATGTGGTCTGTATTTGTCTCAGTGTTATGCAGGTTTCAGAGGCATTCCCTTTCGTCAGTGGTATCCTCAATGAGGATGTTCTGGTTCGTTCTTCCTGTCAGAGTGACAGCAGTCTTGAGAAGTTCAGATATTTTGTGGTGGAAAGCTCCATGATCCTAGCCTTTTTGGAGCAAACACTGGGACGTGAACAGGGTGAGTCCTGATGCAACTAATTGTGAAACTGATAAAAAGGAATCTGGGATGTGTACACAAAAGAATAGAAGCTAATGTTTTTCTATTTACATTATTAAGGAAAACTGTACAGGAAATAAATATATTGCACAGCAACAATAGCAGCAGAAAACCAGTGTACATGCATCATTCCAGACATGAAACTGAACTGCCCTAAAGATACAGTCATGGAACAGAAAGATGGAGATCCTGTTACCTACTCCCCACTGACTGCAGTCTGTTGATGAGGGTGTAAGTGGCTGTGGGAGATGGTCGTTTTGAATGCTGAGCTGACAAACAACATTCTGGTACCTGTCTCAAAATGTTGTTGCAGCCTGCTGCCTTCTTTATTTTCATTCTCCTCAGGTTTTTACAGCCACGGTGAGATTTACTACTTTCTCATCAACGTGAAGGATGGCTTTTATTACAGGGGTGCTCATTAAGAATGTTCACTAAGAAGGTGTTGTTGTCACACAGCCTTATAATCTGTTACTGCCTGAATCCCCTGCCACATGTGTCAGGTATTGCTAGAGTCACAGTAGAAACCTTTAATCTTTCCAGCATTCACAGGCTTATCACATCACATACTCACACTGATCCTGGCACAACAGGAACGCAGGCAGTACTCGACACATACTGTAATATTTAATAGATATTTTAGATTTCAGCTTCTACTGTTCCACATAAAACTAATCTTTGGGAGGTTCAAAGTTGCCCGTTGATAGTTTCGATTGTGTTTTTGCTTTTCAATGGTGAATGCAGCACAGTATCCATCACTCATCATGGTGACCAGGGGAGCGTCAGGACGCCACACCTGGAGTCTAGAGCTTTGTCCAAAGCCTCACGAGGGACAAGCTGACACACAGGTGGCCACTTCCAAGCTGATGCAGTATGATTCAGTATATGTTGTGCATTCCTTCAGAGGACTTTATCATAGCTTACAATAGATTATACAAAAGATGTGCGCAGCCACTTAGATGTCTTCCATTAGTTTGTGAAGTCATATTTTGTAGTACTTTTTTCAGGTTAGGTCAGTCATTTCTTCTCTCTCTTACCTGATGATTGTTTTCAGGAACCCCTGATACCAGAACAGCACAGCATGGCCCAGGAAGATGCCAGAATACAAACTGTTATCAAACAGCAGCTGCTTTCTGAAAGTTTTGATACAGTTCCATCAGTTAAAGCAGATCATAGTATTCCAGCTCTGCATGAGACCATTACTGAGGAGGTAAGAACCAAGTTGGATGAAACCCAGTATATTAGTATATGCTCCTGCTTTAAAACGAATTATCAGTTATAGATGACTGTTTATGACTCGGGCAGCTCCTCAGTAATTAATTTTTTCTCTCCTTAAAACTTGGTATGTTCTTCTAAACACATTGATTGAATGGTTACTTTATATGATGATGCAGTCATATAGAGACTGAGAAAATCTGGACTGATGATTGTGGTTGTTAGGTATAGTTAAGCCAATTACTGAAACTATTTCCTGAGTACATTGAACTGGTTAGGTGTGACAGTTGTAATTACAGTGTAATTCCAGGTGTAACCTTTTACTGGCCAGGTGCAGCAGCAACTAGAACATCTGCGAACAGCTTTAAAGAGACAGCAGCAAGTCGAGGCTCGACCACAAGCGAGCAGTCGGTCGGCTGTCCCGATGACCTGTAAACCTCCTCCACCTGTCACCCATTTCCAGGCGGCAAGACTGTTCCTGTCCCACTTGGGCCTGCTGACACCTGAGAGTGTAAAGGTAAAGAGGTGCTCATAGGCGGTCGCCTGGTTGTTGGGGTCTTCACTGCCTTACTGTGGGCCTTTACCTTACAATATAAAGCGTCTTGAGGCAACTGTTGTTGCAATTTGGCACTATATAAATAAAATGTAACTTAAGTAAAATTACTTTTGAGCCTCTGATGATATGATGTATAAAAATGGCTGTAATTGCTAAACAGTTGATGTAATACTTTTGACTTAAAGCTGAATGTCTGCACTTCAATACCATGTTAATTGTTTGATTTAAAATCAGGTGGTGGTATACAGAAGCATAATTGGCAAAATGTCGTCACTGTCCAAACACTTATGTACCTGATTGTATTTACACGTGTAAGTGTGCTTATCTGTGTGTCTCTCTCTGTAGGATCCAGGTATCAGTGGTGTTCCAGCTCCGCTTGTGGTGCTCGACTCATCTCTTCCTGGTTTCTTTGACAGCCTGAGAAATTTGGACCAGCAGCCATCAAGAATCTACGATTCCACCTTTATCTTCTACATGGGAGCAGGACAGAGGACAGAGGCTGAGGCAACCTAAATAGAGTTTTAAATGAGCAGCTGACTGTGTTCAACGTTTGTTTCAATTAAATATATTTTGTATATAGTTTTAGATCGGTTAAAGTTGTTTTCTTCTCTTTCAGTGTCATTTTGTGTGGACAATGACACACTGTCAGATCTAGATACAATTATTTGCGAATTGTTGTAATGTTTTTTGAAAATGTTGCTCTTGTTGTGTTAATTTTATTATCTGTTTGTGTATAGATCCTGAAGAATGTGGAGTCGGCCTGCAATGTCCATTCACACTTCCTTGACTTCCTGTCATCTCTTGGTTGGCCGGTGGAGGTGGGACAGGTGGGCAGGGTCAGCACTAGCAGATCCGGTATGTGTTGCTGATTGGGCCATTCACAGAACACTCTTAAGGCTTTTCTTGCTGATGCAGATTGGTTATTTTCTTTCTACCAGAATTTTCTTCTGTGCTGGGTGACAGCGGAGGGAGTGTGTTTGACGGGAAGCGGTTCATCCTGATGTTCACAGACAGTCTGACAGAGCTCACCTTCATTGTCCCATCACTGCTACACAGTCATGGTAACACATAATGTACATTAGTGAAACACTTAATCCAAACTTCTGACCCAGAGGGTTTGTGTGGTGTGTGACTTGAGGAAGCATGTTAGTGTTTGAGATGCAAGTTTTATGTCTTCATTTTGGTTTTTGGTTTTTTGTATTCAAATCAACACTCCTGTAATGACTCATGTAATAATGAAACCACATTAAGCAAAGTTGTTAAAAATAAGATGATTCAAAGAACATGAAACACTGAAACATGGCTAAACCTGATGTGATCTGGTTGGGAACAAGAAAGAGCTTCACCTATGACTCGCCCAATCTTCAAATCTGAGTGTCAATAAAACAGAAAATCACTCATAAGTGAAACTTTTGAATTAATATTTACATTAAATATTGAATATTTCTGCTAAAACATAATAGTGTGAAATCTAACATTTACTATGATTTTAAGAATGCATGTCACCATATAAGGTTGTGAGTAATTTCTAAATTTTGTATGAATACATTTTATTTGACCCATTTTGTTTTCTTTGAACTAGATGGCTCGTCAAAGAGTTCAGAGGTGTTGTTCCCACCTGCTGAGTCACCACTCAACCTACCACGTCACTCTAAATCCAATGTATGGACTTTCAAAATAAAAGACTTTTTTCCTTGTTCCTCTCATTTGTATCTTACGTACTCGTTTCTTACTCGTCTCTTGATCTTTCATGTCTGTGCAGAGTTATCCAGCAATGATGCCATGTAACAGCCCTGAATGCAACTTGATGATAGTCTGGGTCGAACGGTTCGAGGACATTGGTAACTATGATTCATTTTTCTGAAAACAGAAGTTCATGCTTGCTCTGTGCAAATTTAAAGTCCATGGTGACATTACAGATCACATAGACAAAGAGACTACCAGTGAGAGATGTCTTAAATTCAGAAGAGTTTGCTGAAGAGACTGAGACACATAGAGTGATCAACACACTCAGGCCAGCTCAAAGACAAAGTGTTATACTACTCACACAGTTCAATACATGTTTAAACACAGGCTCTGGAATCTTAATGGCCTGGCCTGTGGCAGATTAACTATTAATGTAGGTGATCTGGATCTAATCTGTCTATGCCGTGAATGGAGGATAAATGTGTTTTTGTGTTTCAGAGAATTTCCCTGTGTCTGGTCTCCTGTCACATACCAGGTCACAAACAGAGATGAGGTAAAACTCTCATTCATTCTCACGCTTTAAGACTATGAAAAATCTTAAAATGTGCAAACACACTTTTGTCCATCAATCTGTTAGTATATCCACAATCCAGCTGATTTTTATACATCCTCTGAAAACTGGACTCTACCGAATCCATGTCAGTGAAAACACCACCAGCAAGTTTGGTTTGGTAGTCCCATTGGTCAGCGGGAGTGTGGTCAGCCAGAGGTCACTGGGTATGTGTCTCCTTGTCTTCATGTCTGCATCTGTGACTGCCTTTTTTCCTGTCTGACCGTCTCGCTGTCTCCAGGTTTTTTGGTTAGGGAGATGGTGATAAACTGGTGCCACCGAAGATTGTTAGAAAGTGACTCTACTCCACCACCTCACATTAGAAGAAAGCACATGATCAATGACATCACTCTTCGCTACCGCAGCCGCCACTCTGAACCTGCCTTTTACTCGTCCCTTTTCTATGAACCCTAATCTGCTAGCCCTGCAATTGCGTGTGTGTGTGTGTGTGTGTGTGTGTGTGTGTGTGTGTGTGTGTGTGTGTGTGTGTGTGTGTGTGTGTGTGTGTGTGTGTGAGAGAGAGCGAGAGAGAGAGAGTATGAAAGGGTTGTTAAGTTAGCCAATCAGACAAAAAAGGTTCTGTTTCAGCCTCCAGCTAAAGACTAGACTAAACATTGAAATTAAAGATAATATATACAGATATTGTATGTTTTTTTTGTTTTAAAAAGGAAAGCAAAAACCTGTGTACTTTAAGAGTCTTATGTTCATCCCATCAGCCAACTAATTGGTCCTCTGTTGAATTACATTGACCATTTTATAGCAAAATACCTTTACAATGCAAACTACAGAGCATATGCAATGACACATCTATGTTTGTTTTTGTTTTTTGTTTTTTGGGGGGGGGTTAATATAACTGATTAAACTCATTGACTGATGCAATCATTTTTGGTCAATTGCTGATCCATGACCAGTCGGTAAGCAGTAAGCCGGTGTGTCCTGGGTCTACACCAGGCCCTCCTCCAAGCAAGACATGCTTTGTTTGTTTATGAGAAGCAAACTAGTTTTCCGGGTCATGTGAAGGTTAGTAAGACTCAATTTACATTCCAGCTTTCTGGTCTGAGGCATGTGTTTTTGTGATACACCAGAGTGTCAAAGTAATCTGATTTCTTGCTTGTGAAAGTCACTGAACAATCAGAAACAAACTTCATGAGGGTGGTCTGAGAGCCCACTGGCGCCCTGTGCTTTTCATTGTTCGCCATGTCACAGAAGATCAAAGGGTCTGGAGAAGTCATGGACAATGTTATGCAATTTAGGGGGACATATTTATGGAGGCATGCACAGACCTATAAATGCTGAACAATGGCACCCTGACTGCCATTAGGTGTCTGGATTAAATCCTTGGACCCATTGTCAGACACATCAGTGCTGCAGAGGGTCCTCCTGTTACACATCAATGCCTGCGGCAAGAGTATGCAGGTAGCTTCTGGATAATGAAGGAATTAATACCTGACCTACAGCCAACAAAACACCTCTGGGATATTATGTTTCAGTTCACCCAGCACTGTGAACTTGCCCCTCAGACTGTCCGGGTTTTCAACCCAGCAGTAGGACCATTATTTGCTGCTTTATGCAAGGAAGAATAGGAGTACCACTAGACCCCGACAAAATGACCTCCAACAGTCATGCATGTTTCTGACCAAACATGCTCCATGAGGGTTGCCTGAGATTAACTAGTGGAGCCTGTGCTTACAGCCAAGCGGCTTTAGCATTTCACTGATAACGTCAGAACTGGGAGATCTGCCACTGGTGGTTCTCTTCACAGATGATGGTGCCACAAAGTTTCCAGACTCAATCATTCTAGGTCTAAGGGATGAGAGGGTAATGTATACTTTGCAAATAAATAAATAACAGGATTCGAAGAAGGAGTCAGAATTCAGAGTCAACATAAACAGATAACGGTGGTTATTATAACAGTATCAACTAATTATAACTAGAACAAAACAATCTTCAACCTGAAGATAAAATCCTTTCTGAGAGGAAGGAAGGAAGGTGCGGCTGGCACGTCTACAATTGGAGGCTGAGGAGAAGGCCCAGAACAGGCGGGTTCAGCTCGAAATAAGAAGGCTGGAGATCAGTGTTGGTCAAGTTACTTGAAAAAAGTAATCAGTAACTAATTACCGATTACTCCAACACCACTAGAGGCAGCAGATAGAGATAGGTTAGAGGGACCCATATCTGTCATGGAGATAGACAAAGCAATTCGGGGTATGAAGACAAGAAAAGCGCCGGGCCCTGATGGGTACCCAAGTGAGTTTTATAGAACATTTGCTCCCGCACTGATTCCCTTACTTTGCAGAGTATTTAAGGAAGTTCTTGATAAAAAAGCTCTGCCCCAAACAATGTCACAGGCCTTGATCTCTGTACTCCTTAAGAAGAATAAGGACCCACTTAAATGTGAGTCATATCGCCCAGTAAGTTTACTTGGATGTGATTATAAAATACTGACTAAAGTACTGGCAGCTAGAATTGAGCTTGTTATAAGTAAGATAATACATCCTGATCAGACAGGGTTTGTTGCAGGTAGACAACTCTCCAGCAATCTCCGCCGTCTGTTCAATGTAGTATATACTGCTGGAGATAACATTATGCCAGAGATTGTGATATCCTTAGATGCCCACAAAGCCTTTGATAGAATAGAGTATTACTATCTATTTATGGCCCTCGAGAGATTCGGCTTTGGTCCAACATTTTGCTCGTGGATTAAAATAATTTATTCGAGCCCCCAGGCTATGGTGAGAACGAATAATATCATATCTGAACCCTTCTCTCTATTCCGGGGAACAAGGCAGGGGTGCCCTTTGTCACCCCTGCTCTTTGATGTGGCAATTGAACCCCTTGCAATGATGCTGAGACAGGCTGCTGAATTGGTAGGGATACAAAGGGGGACACAAAACCATAGGCTGTCCTTATATGCTGACGATATCCTCCTTTTCCTGTCAAACCCTGCCACTAGTATCCCGGTGGCCCTCGGTATTATCAAAGATTTTGGGAGGGCGTCGGGCTATAAAATTAATTTAGACAAAAGTGTTCTTTTCCCCATTAATAAACAGGCGAGGAAACTTTCTTTCCGGGCCTATCCCTTTGCAATACATAAGGATAGATTCACATATTTAGGTGTTAATGTAACTAGTAAGTATAAAGATTTACTGGACTATAACTTTAAAGTTGCACTGGACAAAGCGAAATTAGATATGGAAAGGTGGGCATCGCTCCCCTTATCATTAGCAGGGAAGGTAAATTCTGTTAAAATGAATATACTGCCGCGGCTCCTCTATTTATTTCAGACGATACCGATTTTCATTCCTAAATCATTTTTTAAGGAATTGAACAAATGTACGTCTGCCTTTATTTGGAAAAAAAACTGTCCCCAGGATAAGAAGGGAGTTTCTTGAGAGACAGAAAGAAGAGGGAGGCCTGGCTCTGCCGAACTATATGCACTATTATTTTGCTGCTAATATACATAAGTTGTTATTTTGGGTCAAAGAGTTAGATGAGGATGAAACCCCAATATGGGTTCATATGGAAAGGTATGTCTCTAGTCCAGTGTCCCTGCGCTCCCTGGTCTGCGCTCCTCTACCCTTGAGCAAACATCTTTACACAAACAACCCGGTGGTATCTAATTCTCTGAAAATTTGGACTCAATTCAGATCACATTTTAAAAACAGAACCGCCCTCCTGTCTGCTCCCATCTATGGAAATCAATTGTTTCCCCCAGCCCTCGGGGGAACAGCCTTTAGGGAATGGCATAGAGCTGGGGTGGAATGTGTCAAACATCTTTTTAAAAATGGTACTTTTATGTCTGCTGCTCAACTGGAAAAGGACTATGGAATCTCCTCCAAGACTAAATACTTTAGATATTTCCAGGTTCGGGACTTTGTGAAAAAGTCATTCAGCCCCTCCCTCGAGCTTCCACAAAGCGGATGGATAGACGAGTTGATGGACACAGATCCGCCTGCTAAGGGGACAATCTCCACGCTATATACACATATTCAGAATGTGGCTTCCCCCTCCCTGGACAATGTAAGATGGAAATGGGAGGAAGAATTGGAGCTGGACATTTCAGAGGTTGACTGGGGGGGGGCTGTAGATCTAGTACACTCTGCTTCTATATGTGTGAGACACGGATTGATACAGTTCAAGGTGTTACACAGACTCCACTTGTCACGGGAGAAACTGGCAAGAATGTACCAGGGGGCCGATCCGACCTGCCCCAGATGTAAACAGGTGCCAGCCAACTTATGCCACATGTTCTGGTCTTGTTCCAGGCTGAAAGACTTTTGGGCTAACATCTTTAGAACATTCTCATTCATTTATAATAAAGATATGGAACCAATGCCTCTGACAGCCATCTTTGGTGTGGCACCGAGGGAAACTCAACTAACAGCCTCTCAGAGGAAGGCAATAGCATTCGCCTCATTGCTGGCTAGGAGATTGATTCTATTTAACTGGATAAAGGCAACACCGCCATCCCATAAACGCTGGGTGGAGGAGGTGATGGCACACCTCAAATTAGAACATCTCAGATTTACTATACAGGGCAACACCAAGAAATTCTTTAGGGTCTGGCAGCCTTTCATTTCCTATTTTGAAGATGAGTTTCCATCCACTCCATAACTGGCAACTCCCCCCCCCCCCCTTTTTTTTTTTTTCCTTCCTCTGTCTGGGTATAGTTTTGTCTTACACTGTGTGGTAGGACTTGAGTTCGAGCTTTTCTGTATGAATGGTATGCTTTCTGAAAACTCAATAAAAACACTTTGATTATTATTATTACCGATTACTCCCCCAAAAAAGTAATCCCGTTACTTTACTGATTACTTACTTTCAAAAGTAATTAATTACTTAGTTACTTTTTAGAAACACGATTTACAACCTGAATAGGTGATAAAGCGATAGATCTTTCAGCCCAGTTCTACTTTTTCTGCATAATCCATCATACAAAATGTAATGAAATGGAAAAGTCTCTTTTTAAAACTTGTTTTATAGGTTTTAACTTTATGCATCAAGCAAAAATTTAATTATATGCAACATTCTCTGACTCGAAGAAATTTGTTTAACATTTAAACTTATTTTCTGCACATTCCAGCACATAAAATATTTTTTTGTGTGTGTTTACACTCACTCTTTCAAATAGATGCAAGTAAAACACAGCAGAAAATAAATAAAGTCAAAGACTCAGCGGTCCTGTTGCTCTATTTTCACCTGTAAAGCAGGAGTGGGGTAGGCGGAGGTGTGCTCTGGTGCAGGTGTGCAGCGGTCAGTGGAAGAATCCGCGAGTTTCTCTGTGAGTTTCCCATTACGTGGTAGCGCACTCCCGCTGCTTGTTTGGAAGTTTAGGGGTTTTTCGCTGTAAAAAGAAGTTTTCTTCCCACGCACAGCGGACACTAATGTTTTTGTCACTTTTTATGGAATCAAACTCAAAGTAAGGTCAGTACTTCCACGCTTTAAACGCTGCACGCTCATACTCTCTCCCGCACTCGATATATGATGCACTGTTGATCTGCACACAGCTGTTGTCACTAACGGCGCACTCGCTTACGTCACTGTCATGAGACATTCTCGCAAAAAATCACGGTTTTAGTAACGCAGTAACGCAGCGTTCCTACGGGAAAGTAACGGTAATCTAATTACTGTTTTTGCAATAGTAATCCCTTACTTTACTCATTACCTGAAAAAAGTAATCAGATTACTCATCTCTGCTGGAGATAGAGGCAGATAAAGCCGTTAGGCTGTGAAAGCTTGAGCTGGAGGCTCAGTCTCAAGCCTCATCTGTCTCTGCTGACAATTCCGGTTCCACCTCCTCGTCTGCTTCTCCTTTTGATATTAGTAAGTGCATTACTTTAGTGCCTGCTTTTAAAGAGGCTGAGGTGGATTCTTATTTTGCAGCATTTGAGCACATTGCTGGTGCTTTGCAGTGGCCTAGTGAGATCTGGCCCCTTTTATTACAGTGTAAACTAACTGGAAAAGCCCAAGAGGTGGTAGCTGCGCTTCCCTTAAAAGACAGTTTGGAGTATTCTTGTGTTAAATCAGCTGTGTTGCAAGCATATGAATTGGTTCCAGAAGCATACAGGCAGAAATTTCGGCTACAGAGGAAACGTCCCTCCAAAAACGTATGTGGAGTTTGCCAAGGAAAAAGGTATCCTCTTTGACAAGTGGTGCTCTGTAATGTAATGTAATGTGCTAGTCCCCATAGGGAAATAGTTCCTCTGCATTTAACCCATTCACCCAGTGAAGCAGTGGGCAGCCACCTGTGCAGCGCCCGGGGAGCAGTGTGTAGGGACGGTACCTTGCTCACAGGTACCTCAGGGTAGCCGTTCAGTGGAGTCGAACCCCCGACCTTCCGATCATGGGGCCACCACTCTACCTACTGAGCTATCCCTGCCAGTGTCAAAAGCCAGTGATTATGATTCATTGTGTGAACTGATGTTGCTGGAAGACTTTAAAAAGTGTCTTCCAGAGAGTATAGTGTTATACCTGAATGAACAGAAAGTAACCACTTTAGCGACTGCAGGAGTTCTCGCAGACGAGTATATGCTCACCCATAAGTCCTCTTTTCTGGTTAAAGAGAAGTCACAGTTTAGTGCTGTGCAGCAGGCTCGCACTGTTAAACCCTTGGGCTCTAAAGAGAGTCGAGAGTGTTTCCACTGTCATAAACTGGGACATGTCATTGCGGACTGTTTGGCCCTGAAACGCAAAACAGTGAATTCTCAGCAACCCAAAGGTGTTGCCTTTGTGAAAGCAGCGTTCCATCCTGAGGTGCTTGATTGTGGTGGTAAGGTGCCAGACCCTTGATGATCCATTTATCTTTGATGGTTTTGTATCGCTAACTGATAAATTCACTGATCTAAAATCGGTGCGCATACTGACACCGGAGGGTCTCAGACCTTAATCCTTTCTAGTGCTTTACCTTTCTCAGCAGACAGTGCGTGCGGATTTAATGTTGTGCTGCGTGGAATAGAGATGGGTTATGCTCCCAGACCCGTTCACCAGGTCTATATCAAGTCAGAACTCGTTACGGGATTTTTCCCCGTCGCAGTATGCCCAACCTTACCCATAGAGGGGGTGGCCATGTTGCTAGGAAATTATAATGCGGGCGGATTAGTGCGTCCTAGTCTGGAGGTGCTGGATAAGCCCCTCAGTTGTGATGCCCCAGATGTTTCTGTGACCCTAAAGCTGTACCCAGCCTGTGTGGTTACTCGTGCCCAAGCCTGTAAAGATGGTGACGTTACCCGCGCTGATTCTGTGTTGATGACCTCATTTTCTTAGGAGGGTGCCGCGTTACCTGACGACAACAATGTTTTGTCTTCCCCAGACTTGGTGAATCCTGAGGAGCCTGGTCCATCTGTAAAAGATATTCCACTGCCTTTGACCAGAGAAAACCTGTCGACAGCTCAGATAGCTGGCGAATCATTAAAGCCATGTTTTAAGCGTGTGGTAAGTGCTGAGCAAGCCAACCATGAGCAACAAGCCTATTCCATAGAGCAAAATGTGCTAATGTGTCAATAGTACCCACCTGGTGCAGGAAGTGTGGACTGGGGTCAGGCCAATGCTCTGGCTAAGCAGCTCATTGCCGTTTCACAAAGAAAAACGAAACACACTTATGATAAGGCTTCTCTAAAAAGACACCTCAGAGTAAGTGATAAAGTACTTGTCTTACTTATTTTACTCACTTACTTATTTTTACTTGGTTACCTTAAAAGTACAAAATCCCTGCTATGCCACACTTCTGTGTTAACTGCACCCGACTTGATGCAACCATGCAAGTTAGAAATTGACGCCAGTGCTGTTGGGGCTGGAGCAGTACTGTTGCAAAAAGACTTGCAGGGATTGGACCACCCCATTTGTTATTTCCACTGCAAATTTAATCAGCATCTGTTAAGTTACTCCACCACTGAAAAGGAGACATTGGCCCTGTTGCTAGCTCTTCAGCACTTCCATGTGTACTTGGGGTCTGGCACATTGTAGCGTACACTGATCATAATCCACTTGTATTTCTTGCCCGAATGTTTAACCACAATCAAAGGCTCATGCGATGGGCCTTGCTGCCACAAGAGTACAATTTGGAGATTCGGCATATAAAAGGATCAGAAACTGTACTAGCTGATGGCCTCTCCCGGCTGTGAGTATGACTTGTTTTGTTGTCTGTCACGAATATTGAAATCTGTGTATACAAAACATAGTCTTGTATTTTAAGGGGAGGGGTGTTACGGCCCTGGGCCTTGGAGAGAGTGAGACTACCCTTTTGTGCTTATGCAAATCTAAGTGTGCCAGACCTCGCGGACGATTGGCTGCCTGGAGATCCCATGACCACTCCATGACCAATTGACTGGCTGATTGTCTGCACCTGGGAGTATAAAAGGCTGAAGATCCTTCACACTAGGGGGGAAACTGCTGGTCTGAAGTGAACATGCAGTGGCCTCCTCGTCTGCTTTGCATGTTAAACCTATTTGCTGTGTTGCTCTTTGTTATACAGCTCAACTTAGTTTCATTAGAGTTTTGTGATCCTGGCTTGCCTTAGTTACCCTTAGCTTTTATTTTGTGTGCCGCCAGCCTGCTTTAGTTGACCCTTAGCTTTTACGCCTGACTGTTTCGTTTGTTCTTTATGTAATAACTATATGCCCAGTGGTCTGTTGAACAGCCCTGTCGGTTTTCTGTTTAAAGTTTGACATTAAAACCTTTTACTTTACTCAGTTTTGTGTGGGGGGGCTTGTGTACGTTACTCCTCCCCTGACACCTAGCAGAGGGGGTCGTAACACAGTACTCTTGCTGCATTAGAAAAAAAGAGGCTTTCTCTTTGCAACCCTTCCTTGCATGACGTACTTGTTGCATGGGGCTTGTTCAGTATTTTTCCAACTGTGCTGTCATGATAACTGATGCCTGCAGAGTCTGAGATCTAGCTCTTCTTCATTGCCTCTGATTCTCTGTGATTATCGACCTTTGGGCATTTCATCTTGGGTCTCCCTCCTTCTCCTGCTGAGGTGGAGACAATTTGTCAAGATGTGTGGCTTCAGGTCTTTGGTACTCTTGGGGGATGCGGATGGCCCAGATCTCATACATACACATCATCTCTCTCACTCACTCACTCACACACAAAACACAAGGAGATTGTTGATTTGTATATTTGTATTTCTATTTGTACTCTATCCATTATTATATTTTCTTCTTTTTTCCTATTTGTCTTCAATTTCTTTGTGCTTGTTACTTGTGCGTGTTAAGAGAGGGTGTGAATAAAGTAAGGCAGTAAGACAAAGCAATGATTGTTATGCCTGAGCAGTATATTAGCTATGCTCAGCAGAGGACCAGAGCCAGGAGGCACACCACAGTGCTCCAGACCTCTCAGCTCATTTTGTTCAGAGCACAGAGAGAGGGGATGAAATTGAAAGTTTGGATGACCTGGAGTTTAAACGCTTTAATCAGACACCAGCAACAGATCACAGGATAAAGGGAAGTACAGGAAAAACTATGAACGCTCAAGAAAAGGTGGCTGAAGGCGAGTGATAAGGAAAGAACCCCACTAAATGGCATGGACACTGTTTTTGTTCATCACCACTGCTAGAGGTGGAGGGACGCAGTGCAGAGGTGACATCAGATGACAGCACAAGACATCCTGCCTGCCGAGAGTTCATGGACGATGTAATCATGATGACTTCATCAATCCAATTGATGAATCTGACAAAAAACACCTTCAGCATCCAAAGGTCAGAGATTCTAACCCAAGAACAAGGGATCCGATGTTTTGGGAAGAATTATGAGAGCTCTCTGAAGGACACTGCTAATCTCGGGGACACCAAAGCTCAGCTAAGCACCTGGCTCATGGCAACAGCTTGGATGGTTCAGCTTCAATGTTTGTCTCACCGTGTGCAATGAAGTCCAGAACTCCCCATCTTTAAAACCCCATCCAGCACCTTATTGGGTTTATCCTGAACAGTAACAAAGATGGTGCTTGAATACAAACACCCAGAGAGACAAGTAACTCAAAACTCAAAAGATTTATTGTATTAATTGTAAAATCAGTAAAAGAATCACAGTGAAAACAAGACATGTGAAAATCCAAATCAGAAGTGAAAATTGAAATACAATTTTTCAGCTTACTAGAGTAAAAATATCAGTGCTTGAAAACAAAAAACAAACAGCAGAAGTAGTTAAATGTATCACTCAGTTCAGGTCATTCAATAATTCTGACCAACATCCATACAGAAGAGAAGCATTAAAGAGAAAATCCTTTAAATCTCACACAATTTTAACTCAAATTAAATATTTATGACAGTGAACAGTCACATCAATATTGATGATTTAGAAATGAAATACATCCAGTGTATATATGAGAAAGCCAAATAACCCAAATAAAAACCGAAGCAGTCAGCTCTGATAACTTCTCTTGTACAGCCACAGCTAAAGTGAACATCTATCTTCTTTTAAACAAAATATTAATAATTTTTCCAAATCAATGATTTGATTTTAATGATTTTCTTTTATTTAAAACTGATATTCTGTCATATTTTAATTTATGTTCTAAATGTGTGTGGTGTGTATTAATTAATTAATAAGTGTTCTTTATAGGTAAAGAAAAAAATCAGACCAGTAATCATAGATAATGGCATTTACTCAAACCAGCCACAAATAAAATATAACGCTTGTAGATAAATCCGGTTTGTCACTTAGCCCTTTACCAAATAAATTATCTCCTGTCAACACAAAATAATATAATTAAGACATTTTGTGCTTTCTAATATTTCAGTCCTTAATGAATTGCTAACATTCACTCAAATTTAGAAAAAAAAAATCTAACAAAAAACGAAGATTAAAATAAGGCAAATTTGTGATGTATGTGATGTGATGTGTACATTTGGCAAATTTCTCATTTTCCCGTTTCTGGCCAAGATTCACTTTGATACTCTCTAACGAGCTTGCAGCCAGTCAGTAAAACAGAATTTCGGTGTTTTTAGGAAGAGCAGGCGGTTTTTGTTTCAGAATCAGCAGGAAGGAGTGTTTGCTCAACCAGCTCAGCATTGGATTACAAAACAGAAAGCGTTTCTGTCTACTGAATGAACTCATGGGCAGTGTGTCAACAAGTACTGTGAACTTCAGTGATAAATGTGCTCTTATCAGTGTAAGCTTTATAGGAGCCACATGCAAAAGGTTAATAGCAGTAACTAAGAAATCCGATGCTGACGGGGATCAAGGAGACCAGCAAACGTCTAATTCGGCTGTCTCTCACCCTTTACCCTCCCCTGTTGCTTGTCATGTGTTTCTTTGGTGTATTAAGAGTTTTTTCATGCGCAGAGGTGGGGTTTTTTTTCTGTTCTCAAACTGATCTCCCTGTTGGAGGTCAGTCTGGGGGGGGGGGGGGGAGTTATTTTTTTCTCCTTATCTTTCCTCATGTGGTGCATTTTCCATTGTTATACCTCTCTGACCCGTCTTCCCCATGTGATGTTTTTTGTAATGTATGTATGGTCGGAGGGTAAGATGGCGCCACCATTGCATGCAATAGGTCGGAGGCCTTATGAAATTTCCCCTTGTGGGACTAATAAAGGTATATCAAATCAAATCAAAGAGCAGGCCTGAGCTGAAACCAAAATTTTAGACTGTTCATTGTGAGTGAACCGCCACTAGTGTACATTCTGTTACATCACTAAACCTGTTAAATTAAAACAAAGAAATCCACACGCAAACCAGGAATGTCGTCCTCAGACATTAGTCTTTCATGAGCCAGGGCTCATGTTTCATCACCACATGCAAATACACACACAGGCATAACTAGAGAAAGAAAGCGAGTGTGAGACAACTGAAAAGAAAATCTGCAGCAAACAGCAATTAGAGCTGACTTCTGAATGCTCGTACCATTTTGGAGGAAAATCCCAGGTGGCAAAATACGGATATGTTTAGCTTTTATACAATATTAAAACCTATTTCAATCTAAGAGTACAACAGCCAATGGCTCTACCCACTTTCATATTTGCAAAAGGTTAATGTAAATATGTAAACACGACAGGCGACTAAATCAGCTATCGCTCTCACACACCAGTTCCACTGTAACTTAACTTTAGAAACTTTAGGCATAGTCTGGTGAATTGGTCTCTCCTTACTCTAAGGAGTTACATTTTATTTTACTGTGATTATTGTATATAAAAAACGAATAAATCCTTTAACAGTCAAAGGACAGACAAAGGAAAAACAGGCATTCTGGCAGCATCTGGCTTCTTTTTTAAAAAGGTAAACAAAGAAGAGAACCGTT
Source organism: Aulonocara stuartgranti (assembly GCF_965226115.1). Classification (NCBI taxonomy): domain Eukaryota; kingdom Metazoa; phylum Chordata; class Actinopteri; order Cichliformes; family Cichlidae; genus Aulonocara; species Aulonocara stuartgranti. The sequence continues at coordinate 39,191,150 of NC_138944.1, forward strand.
TACATTTTTTTTTTCAGAAGGGTCCCACACAGCTCAGTGAGAGTGGGTTAGATGATTTGGCAATAAAGAAGTGGCAGAGGCTTTCAAGGTATGGGTCAAAGTAACATTTTCTGCCATCTAACTTTTCTATATAAAATAATTTAGGACATGCTATTTTCCTGCATTAATTTGTGTGGTTTTCAACCTCTTCTGAAGAAAAACCATCACCACCTTTTACACAATTTGTGCAGGGTGGATTAAAATAAATGTATATCAGAGAGATGGAGAACTAAAAACACATGTGCGTCTACAAGCTGGAACGTAGACATCTACTAATATATCGATCGAATCCCTTGATAGTTTTCAATGCAAATCACCAAACCAACATTCACTGAGTAATTTGTTAAGATTTCTAAAGAGTCTAGAAGATGGTAAAAAAGCAAAACCCAGGAAGGAGAAACCAGATTAAAGTGAACCTTGCAGTCAGAAGTTCTTCTTCTTCTTCTGTTAGAGGAGCTTGGGCCTGGATGGGTTAGCTCTGACTGAGGAATAAGCCCCAATGTGACTGATGAGGTTGGGTTCTACACTATGGGACCTCTGCCCAGGGACTGTCCTGGCCATTTGATACAGAACAATGTCTTTAGCATGCCCTTTGTAGCAGAATGAACTGTCTAGATACTCAGCCACCCTTAATGAGGCATTGCCAGGGAACAACATGGCTGGGGTGCAGCACTCGGTAGCTGGCGAGACGGCATACAGCTGTGGGGAAATTCTCCGGACTTCTAGAAGGTAATGCCGCCCCAACAACTCTGCAGCGGTCATAAAGTATAGAGTGAAAAAGAGGAGATGGGTAGCGGACAGGGTGAACGAGAAAGAACAAGGGTTCCAGTAAGGAAAGCTGAGGAGGAGAGCCGTTGCGCCAACCAATCCCAGCCCCACCCACTCCAGAATGCGGTATGGCTCAGGGTTCCAGTAGCGTTGTAGCCTTTCAGGATGATATAGCTTGATGTAAAGAGTGTGAAGAGCAAACCTACGTGACAACAAATCCTTTATAACAATGAAAAAGTCATTTCTTGGCAAAGCATCATCTTCTAGAACGACAATATTTTTAGGCTTCACCAGATCCCAGCCTCTGCGGAGACAAAAGACATAATCCCTTTTCTCCTTTTCAAAGGTATTAATTCGCTCCTGTATGCTCTGCTGCTCCTGAGGTGAACGCCGGACCACCCTGAAGTGGCTCTCCAGCACCTTGGCATCTTGGTTTTCCTGCGGGCCACTCTCCACATCACAGACCAGCACCTCCGCGCACTTCTGCTCCCCACAGCTTCCCACAATGTTACTCAGCTGCAGCATTACCTGGAGCAGGTAGTGGTAGTCCCGTGCCTCCTTCCGCCTGGCTGTTACCACAGTGACCAGCAGTTCAGGATGTTGAGTGAAGTTGTTGAATCTGGACGTTGCTGCAGTTGAAGAGCTCTGCCAGAAGTGCAGAGCCTCCTGACCTCGATCTAGGCTTTCCCGCAGCACCACTTCACTCATAGAATCGAGGTACATGGACTTAATGAAGTAGTAAGAGTACAGCAGACGATGGCAGCACAGAGGAAATATGACACAAAATGTGATGATGGACAGGGCGAAGGCTTGAGTGACTGTGCTGGACCATCGCAGGTACTGGCTCAAGAACACTTTCCATCGAGGCATTGGGGAATTTGTCATGTGATGACAAAAAAAAAGTCAAAAAGAATCTGCTCTGGAGGATTTAGGTCAACATTTACAGTGTCCCAATATGATATAGCAGTCCACTAGCACTTACCACAGCAGTGAAACGTAATGACTGTGGCTGAATAAATGGCTGTGATCTGATAGCCTTGTGGAAAATGAGTCAGCTATTGGTTCTTCTTCTTGTCCACAGAGTGGTAAGAGTTTCAGCTCAGTCCTTGTGGTCTGTTTCTCCACTGATGTCTGTAGAGAGAGACAAGGTATTTCTCAGTTATAGTTTTCAGCTATCCTTTAGATCCTACATTAGAAAACTACTTGCTAGTGGTAGTTCATGTGGAAAGTTTGACACAAACTGGAAATGGAGCACAATAACATTCAAAGTAAAAAATTTGAAACCTTTTCAAATGTATTGCAGTGGTAAGCACAACGTTTTATTTTGAAGGCAAACATTCTCTTTTTCTAGTTTGTACCAGATTTTTGTTAAATATATTCTTTGCATATTTAATGATATAATACAAATAATGAACATGAATTTTCAAGGATAAATGTTTTCTTCTTTTTAAAAGGCATTACGTTATCAGATTATTCCATGATAAATCAGTGAGTGCATGCCATGTGAACCGCTTGGAATCAGCAATTTGTTTTTTTATGTTCGCTTATACAGTGAAGGCAAATGGTAAATGGCCTGTATTTGTATACCGCTTTACTAGTCCCTAAGGACCCCAAAGCCATCCACTCATTCACGCAGCTACAATGTAGCCACAGCCACCCTGGGGCGCACTGACAGAGGCGAGGCTGCCGGACACTGGCGCCACCGGGCCCTCTGACCGCCACCAGTAGGCAACGGGTGAAGTGTCTTGCCCAAGGACACAACGACCAAGACTGTCGGAGCCGGGGCTCGAACCGGCAACCTTCTGATTACAAGGCAAACTCCCAACTCTTGAGCCACGATCACCCACAAGGCATGCAACATTTTACCATCATATCATTACTGTATGATGTATAACTATAGACAGTACATGGGGCTGGTTGAAATATAGCTTGTTTTCCTCGGATCAAAAATGAGCCCAGGTTTATGGTAAAGAAGTGACTGAAGTGATTGTTTGTGAAATTGTTTGGGCGACTGTGGCTCAGGGGGTTGGGAAGCGTATCTGTAACCGGAAGGTTGCCGGTTCGATCCCCGGGCTCTCTGTCCTGGTCGTTGTGTCCTTGGGCAAGACACTTTACCCTACTGGTGTTGGCCAGAGGGGCCGATGGCGCGATATGGCAGCCTCGCGTCTGTCAATCTGACCCAGGGCAGCTGTGGCTACAACCATAGCTTGCCTCCACCAGTGTGTGAATGCGAGAGTGAATGAATAGTGCTTTGGGTGCCTTGAAAAGCGCCATATATAAATCCAATCCATTATTATTAAACCTTCAAATTCTTGTTTTGTCAGTTTGTAACGCTGGCCCATTTTTACTCCCTCCTTGCACTTTCTTAATCAAGCATTAGCAAACATGAATTTGAAAAAGATTTTATCCTTAAGGAATCACACCTAGACGTTGAGCCTGGTATAAAATATAGATGGAAAGGACATCTTTTAGACTGTTCTGACCACTTGGTGATATGACCCATTAAATCTACCCCAAAAGCGCTTTTGAAGATTTCTGAGCTGTCAGAAAACAAAGAAAACATCCATGAAATCAATGCTTGTTTCTGTTACTTCACACATACCTGGTATAAAGTTCTTATACAAATAAATAAATAACAGTCTTCTTAGATTTAGCTTATGTTATATGGAATGACCCTTAAAAATAACCCTAAATGCCAGAATGTTGACATTGCTCACACACACCTAAGTAAAGTGAGAGAGGTATTGATTATACTGAACTCCTCCTTCACTGTGGTGGTGGATACAAAACCATTAGTTAATTTAAACATGTTAAAAATGTGAGTACCAAAATCACAGGTGGGAAGTAACAAAGTAAAAATACTTATATAGAATTTTCAGGTATCTGTACATTACTTAAGTATTTATTTTTCTGACAACTTTTTACTTTTACTCCCTATATTTTTAAACAAATTTCTGTTGTTTTGTTTTTTTCAGCACAACTCCGGAAAGACTGCCGGTACCCACAAGTTGCTGTTGTGCTACTTCAGCATCTAGCTAGCCATACAGAAGAGGAGCAACAATAAAGGTGTAACATGTTGTGGCAGGTTATTTCAAATGCAACTATAAGCTCAGCAAACATTAGCAAACGCTCAAACTGCTTGTAGCACAGTGTGTTGCTAGCTAAAGGTCCAACTGTTGTATTTCACAGAGAAAGAAAATAGTGTAACGATGGTTAAGTGTTACTGGACAGTGACATGTTGGTTTTCTCTGCACACTGTTGTTGTTCCTTTAAGATTCATGTTTGGTTGGGCTGCAGGAAGTAGTGAGGGTGGTGTACAGGAAGGGGTGGGGGGGACCTGGTTGTTCTGTGTGTGTGCCAGGCTGAAGAGAGGTGTAGTTCGAGAGCGCTTCCCCCTGAGTTAACAACCCGCTGGCTTATGTGCCGAATAAACGGACAAACTGAGACCCCAACCGTCTGGTTCTTGTGAACGTTACATTGGTGTCAGAAGTGAAGAAAGAAAAAAGAACCCCAGAACGCCCGAGATCCTGTTGCCGGCGACGCTTGCCGTTACGAGACGAGGATGTTGCCGGGCAGGATTAAGAAGGAGACGGAGGAGAGGGAGGAGAGGGAGGTTCGTCCGCGCTCGCCCGCCCATGGAGTGAGGGAAACGGCGCTGCGGCTGTCTGCCGAGGCTGGATTTTCTCCAGGTTTGACTAGGCTCGGGAACTGTTCGCACAGCGGCCGCGATTCCGGCGGGAAGGAGTTGACCTCGCTTGGCGCGCCGTCACGTGATGTAAACAAACATGGCGGCGCCCAGCAAGCTGCAGCGAATATAAAAACGCCTAAGTTCAGCGGCAAGACGCCATGGGAAGTGTTTATCGCACAGTTCGAGCTGTTAGCTGTTGCAGCTGGCTGGTCTGAGGAACATAAAGCTCTCCAATTGGCTTTGTGCCTGTGTGAGGATGCAGCTGCATGCCTGCTGCTGCTGACCGAGGAGCAGAGGGGAGATTATAATGCTCTGGTCGGAGCACTTCAGAGGCGCTTCGGGCAGTATAACCAACCAGTGCTGCTGAGGTCGGAGTTCCACAACAGACGCAGATTGCCAGGTGAGCCCCTCCGCATTTTGGCCCATGAAGTCGAGTGCCTTTGCCGGAGGGCGTATGACAGCATGCCACCATCAGTGCAGGCGGAGTTAGCTCGGGACCAGTTCCTGCAGGCCCTGAGCCCTAAAGAGCTCCGCATGCAAACTCAGCTTGCTCGGCCGGCCACACTCAGTGCAGCCCTGGAGCTAGCGTTGGAGAGGGAGATGCTTGCAGGATCCTCTGGGGGCGCTGACGACGCACACGTGGTGAGGGCTGTGTCAGCACCTGTGGAACAGATGGAGACGCCAGCGGGCCTGTGCAGTTTGGTGCAGACAGCTTCGCTGCAGTCGCCTTCCCCTCGGGCTGGCCCACACCGCCGACCTCAGAGCTGCTGGGGATGTGGACAAGTCGGACACCTCATCAGGCAGTGCCCCAAGCTTGCAGCGGTTCAGGGAAACGCCCACGGGCCCGTGTAGGCGGGAGTACACGGGCCTGGGAGAACGACATCCCCACACCACCGCCACCTCCACCCGGTGCGGCCATCACTGTGGGCTGGACCCAGGTTGGCGGCTTTTGCCATGTTCCAGTGACGATTGCGGGGGTGTCCTGTACGGCCCTGCTGGACACGGGATCCAATGCAACGCTGGTCCGACCCGATATTGTCCCAACCGGAGCTGCTGTACAACCGACTAACGTGCAACTTAAGACTGTGACCGGTGATCTGGCCCCAATGAGAGGGAAGGGAGTGTTCCAGTTCAAGGTGGGGGACCTCGGTGTGTCTTATGCTGCCTGGGTGGCTGACGTGCAGGACGCCTGCATCCTTGGGCTGGATTTTTTACGAGCCATTGGTGGTGTACTGGACTTAGGCAAAGGCCTCCTCGTACTCCCTGATGGGAAGAAGGTGCCGCTTATTCCTCCCCCGGTCTGCACAGCATCTGCCGCGGCGTCCACCTCCACCGCAGAGACCCCTGCAGACCCGCCAGCAGAACAGCGAGCGGAGGAGGAGGAGGAGGAGAGGCTCTCAGCAGTGAGGAGTATCTGGTCAAAGAACTGTGAGGGGCTGACTCCACAGCAGCAAGAGAGTCTATGGCAGGTACTAAAAGGGTTTAGTGACATTTTTGCCCTGAAAGAAAGTGATGTTGGCTTGACACACTTGGTAGAGCACGTCATTGAGACCGGGGATGCCCAGCCTATTAAAGTGCGCCCCCGCCGCCTGCCCCTGGCTCATCAGGAGGCTGCAGACAGGGAGCTGTGTGAAATGATGAAGGCGGGCATCATAGAACCATCTGATAGCCCGTGGGCCTCCGCGGTGGTGATGGTGCCTAAGAAAAAAAGTCCTAGGATGCGTTTCTGTGTGGACTACAGACCACTCAACAAAGTGACGAAGAAAGACTCTTACCCCCTTCCCAGGATTGATGAGTCCCTCGACTTAGTAGCCGGGTCCTCCTGGTTTTCCACCCTGGACCTGCGGAGTGGCTACTGGCAGGTGCCACTGTCCCCGGAATCCAGACCGAAGACAGCCTTCTGCACTAACAGGGGACTATGGCAGTTCAAAGTCCTGAGTTTTGGCCTTTGCAACGCTCCTGCGACCTTCGAGAGGCTCATGGACAGTGTGCTGGCTGGCGTCCCACGGCAACGGTGTCTGGTTTACCTGGATGATCTTCTAGTGCACGGGAGCTCCTTTGATGCTGCCCTGGATGCCCTGAGACAAGTGTTGGAGAGGGTGGCGGCTGCAGGCCTGAAGCTGGATCCCGACAAGTGCCACTTCATGAGGAGGGAGGTGGAGTTTCTGGGCCACAAGCTGGGTCGTGAGGGCATCAGCACTTTGGAGGAAAAAATTCACACCATTACCGAGTGGCCCACACCAGCAGACCAGAAACGGCTCAAAAGCTTCCTAGGACTGGCGTCTTATTACAGGAGGTTTGTGAAGGGCTTTTCCTCCATAGCCGCACCACTCTTCCACCTGCTGCAGAAGGACCGTGACTTCATCTGGACCCAGGACTGTCAGCAGGCGTTCGACACCCTCCGCAGATCGCTGACAGAGTCCCCAGTCCTTGCCCCCCCTGACCCCGCCCTGCCTTTTGTCCTGGACACTGACGCAAGTAATGTGGGGCTGGGAGCGGTGTTGTCGCAGGTTGGACCGGAAGGGGAGAAGGTGGTGGCGTACTTCAGCCGGGTCCTGAACAGGAGCGAGCGGCGCTACTGTGTCACACGACGAGAGCTGTTGGCTGTGGTGGCGGGGGTGAGACACTTTAAATACTACCTGTGCGGCACAGCATTTGTTGTCAGAACTGATCATGCTGCCCTTCAGTGGCTGATGTCTTTCAGGGAGCCAGAGGGACAGGTGGCTCGCTGGCTGGAGGAGCTCCAAGCCTTCAATTTCACCGTGGAGCACAGAGCAGGGACGCACCATTCTAACGCAGACGCCCTCTCTCGCCGCCCATGTGCTGCAGCTGGCTGCCGTTACTGTGAGAAGCGAGAGGAAATAGAGCGGGAACTCACGACAATAGACGGAGCAGCACAGCTCGCCTGCAGGGTTCTTCTGGTGGTGGATGCAGCGGAGTGGAGGGCACGGCAGGAACAAGACACAGACCTGCTGCCGGTCCTGCAGTGGCTGGAGAAGGGGGAGCAACCCCTTTGGGATGAGGTCACTGGGTTTTCCATCTGTACCAGGGGGCTGTGGGCCAAGTTTGCAGCTCTCAGGCTGAAGGAGGGGGTGTTGGAGCGTGCCTGGAAGGATCCTGCCACGGGGGAGGAGAGGTGGCAGGTTGTGGTGCCAAGGTCGCTGAGGTCAGCTGTGCTGGGAGCCTGCCATGGGAGCACTGGCTCTGGCCACTTTGGGGTCTCCAAGACTCTTCGCCGCCTCCGCCAGGGCTATTACTGGGGTCAACAGCGGAGGGATGTGGAGGACTTTTGCTGCAGCTGTGATGCATGTTCCTCACACAAAGGGCCACAAGACCAGTCCCGGGCTCAGCTTCAGCAGCAACCAGCAGGAGCCCCAATGGAGCGAGTAGCTGTGGACGTCATGGGCCCATTTCCTCGCACAGACAGAGGAAACCGCTATGTTCTTGTGGCCATGGACTATTTTGCCAAGAGGCCGGAAGCATACGCCATCCCAGATCAGGAGGCTGAGACGGTCGCTGATGTATTAGTGGAGGGGATGTTCAGCTGCTTTGGAACAGCAGAGACCCTCCACAGTGACCAGGGGCGTAACTTTGAGTCCAAGGTATTTGCTGCCATGTGTGAACGCCTTGGGACTAAGAAAACCCGCACCACCCCACTTCACCCCCAAAGCGATGGGCTGGTGGAAAGGTTTAACAGGACGCTGGCCCAGCAGCTAGCCATCCTTACCTCAGAACACCAACGGGACTGGGATTACCATCTTCCCCTTACCCTCATGGCCTACAGGTCGGCAGTGCAGGACTCCACCCAATGTACGCCTGCCCTGCTCATGTTAGGGAGAGAGCTGAGAACTCCTGCAGAGTTGGCTTTTGGGAAACCCCCGGACGCGCCAGAGGCACCACCGGGCCGGGACTACGCAAGGAAGCTGCAGGACCGGCTGGATTCTGCACATTCCTACGCCCGAGAGCAGCTGGCGAAGGCAGGCCTGCGCCAAAAGAGGAATTACGACATCACCACTAAAGGGAGGCACTTCCGTGCTGGGGAGCTGGTGTGGGTCTACAGCCCAAAGAGGAAGAAGGGACGGTGTCCTAAACTGGATAGCAGCTGGGTGGGGCCTTGCAGCGTCCTAGAGCGAGTGGGGGAGGTTGTTTACAGGGTGCAGTTGCCTCCTAGGGGGTGGATAGTAGCGCTACACAGAGACCGGATGGCCCCCTACAGAGGACAGTCCCTCCCCTCCTTTCCAGAGGGACGTGTACAGAGCGTCCATGACCCTGCTCAGAGGGGCCCCCGACCGGGGCTGCGTTCCCCCCCCTCGGACTCTTCACCCCAAAGCCCCGAAGCTCCTCGTCCTCCTCAGGGGCTCAGGAGGTCAAGGAGGGAACGTAGGCTACCGCCCCGCCTCAGAGACTGTGTCGTTCCCTCGGGGACGAGGAACTTATTGCTGGGGGGGCAGTGTAACGATGGTTAAGTGTTACTGGACAGTGACATGTTGGTTTTCTCTGCACACTGTTGTTGTTCCTTTAAGATTCATGTTTGGTTGGGCTGCAGGAAGTAGTGAGGGTGGTGTACAGGAAGGGGTGGGGGGACCTGGTTGTTCTGTGTGTGTGCCAGGCTGAAGAGAGGTGTAGTTCGAGAGCGCTTCCCCCTGAGTTAACAACCCGCTGGCTTATGTGCCGAATAAACGGACAAACTGAGACCCCAACCGTCTGGTTCTTGTGAACGTTACAATAGCTAACTTCACTCAGAGATGGGGAAAGATAAGAAAGGCAGGAGAAGAAGAGAGGTTAGATTTAAAGATAAGGACTGCTCAGTTCAGCTGGATAAACTGGAAATTTGAAACTAACATGCAAGTCCTCATGTTTTTAAGTCAGATAGGGTCCTGACATGTGACATTGCTTTTTTTTTTTTAAAATTGTGAAACATGCTGCACAACAAACTGAGGCAGACTAACTTGCATTTACATGATTTTTAATAAGTTGCGTTTCTCTGAGTGTCATGGGTCCCTGTGTAGCTTCAGCATTGTCTTTGAAGTGTCTTTGGGTGTTTCCCTACCCCAAAGCCCGCTTTTTCTACAGTCTTGTGTTCGGGTGATTGTCACCGGCAATAGTGATAAAGGGTAAAGTAGGTTTGGGGCGGATTTCACCCAGTGATAGTGTTAGTGTACAAAATCAGGCGATCTTGATTTTTAGCGATAATATTCTTGTTTGCTCTAATAAGGTTGCTCTGCAGGTTAGTGCTGGATAAACAGGTTAGCTTGCTGTACTGTGATGGATTTAAAGTAAAGAGCAGTGTGTGACTGGTGCACAGTGGCTGCCTAGTAAAAAGTTAGTACAAGCAGTGTCCTCTCAGTGTTGAGGATGGAAATCAGCCAAGACAACTTATGAAACGTCTGCTGACATCTGGCTGAATTCAAGTGTGTACATCCACAAAGAGCAGCTGGTAGCTGATAACAGCCTGTACATTAAGAACATCTGCTGGAGCTCTCAACAGAAATTATTGTGAGTTGTGATTCTTTCCCCCACACTGAGCGATTACATCTGACTTTAGGAAATTATGATTCTAGAAATACTCCACGCATCTACGTGTTGCGATAACCCCCGTGACAAGACGGTAGCCCGAGTAAACGTTTGCTAACAGTAAGGAGCCAGCAATCAGGGAAACACTGAAATCTTCCGTAAAGGAAGTGTGGCTCACATAATATGCGCGTTCACGTCGCTATTTTTAGATAATAAACTATATCGCGCTTTAGTATTTACAAACTCCGCGCGTGTGCCAACAAAGCCGTGGACGCTTTATTTTTTAAAAGTGAATAACAGATGACACCATACGGCAAGAAACACGGTCTGTGTTTAAACAGCGCTCTCTCTAAGCTCTGGGTAACACCACGGATCAGTCAAAGTTAGTAAAAACACCCAACACAGGATTGTTTGCGCTTAACGTGCCAGATTAAATTCTGTTGCTCGCGCCGTCCCAGCGCTGTGAAATACGGATCAAAGATCACCGTTACGCCGCGTGAACCATCCGAGAATGAGGAGGGCCTCAATTCAGACATTCTGAGAGAAAACACGGCAGACAAATAAATAAACAACACTTACACTTACTTGCGGTCGATTTCCGTTCCTCGCTAACATGACCGAACATCACAGCAACCTCCCCTAAGATACGGCAAGTGACCCGCAGTAAAATACCGTATTACTGAGAACACAGTCGCAGAGGTGCATACTGCTCCTGATCAGCAGGTGGCGCCACCTGACACAAGAAATGCATACAGGAGGGGTCTTTTTTTCTGTTCTCACTAATGAAAGCTACCTTCCGCTTCTCCCTTTTTCACGACGGCAGAAAACTCTCAAAAACATTTTAAACACTTATCAGGGACACAGAGTTGAGTGTGATAATCATAATACTGCACACAATAAACACTGCAAAAGGAACAGCTCAGCCATAAGTGACACACATACACACAAACATACAAACAAACATATTTCATCCACTATTCAATGATTTAACAACATAAACTGAATCAGATTAAAACATACATGAACATCTTCACTTTTCTGCACTCCTTCCTGTTAAAGAGTAAACAAATTTCTTCTATACCACCAAAAGTTATTTATCATCTATTATCAAAGATTCCTTTATTGTCACCGTACAGGGAAACTGGCACAAGGTTTACATTTCAGAAGACTATTAGCTGAGTCTGCTGAAATGACACGTGGTGGAAGAACTTTTAAAAACCCTTACTTTAAGAAAAGTCGCAATGAAACAGTAATAAAACACGCTGCTATGCAAAAAGTGTAAAAAGTAAGAATATTTTTTCTGCAGAGAAATGTTTGCCATCAGTGTTAAATTGATTAATAGTACTGATGCATGTGTTTAAGGTTGAGCTCATTTAAAAACTTTATATTCTGTGTATTTTTAGTGGTTGCCCTGTGAGGACCACAAGTCTAAAGAAAAATAATTTTTTTAAAACCCCTAAAAACAGTTATTCATGAGCTCAGAAACACAAGCCTTGAGTGTGTGACATGGTTAACTGTCAATCTGCAGGGGATTAAAAATATTAATGAATAATAAAGATCGACTGTTGGCAAACAACTGTTACACCTGCACTTGGTCAACTTAGTAAATGGACTGGTTCTTATATGGCAGTTTTTTACTCCACCTGAGTACTCTAAGCATTGCCTCAATCATGCCTCAACCACATGCCTCACTCATCCATTCATGCAAGCACATTTTTCTATGCTTAAGTGTTTTCTATCTAACATTCACACATTTATACTCTGATGGATGCGTTAGGGACAACTTTGGTCCAGCATCTTGCCGATGGATATTTGGCATCTACACTGGAGCAGCGTGGGACTGAACCACCAAGTTTCCCATTAGTTCTTACCTACCTAATGAGCTACAGGTAGCCACTTACAAGTTTTGTTAGCCTGGGCATGAGAAGAGCTGCCATCTCATCAAGACTTGCTAGTGTAGTGTTATTAGCAATTTACTTCACACTTCCATCCTCTTTACACTACACATGTTGCCCAAGGTGGTTAGTAAGAAATTATTTGAACTTATGTCTACCTACAGATTTGGCAAGTGCTGCTAGGTTATTTGTCAAGAAGCAGTTGAGGTAAACAGTAGGTAAATGATTTGTTAACAGTTTGTTAACCTTTAATGTTTATTCCTATGTGTTCAGTGACAGATTCTGTATGTAAGTCTCAGCTGACAGAGATCCACCAGCTTACAGGAAAAAGAGTGAGGTAACACCAGCATAGTGACGCTTTGCTCATTATGCCATGGCATGCTAGACACTGCCAAGCCTAGCCTAGGAAAGATTCCCTTAATGACTCCACACCTGTAAGACACATGCTGGGCTGCTTTACTGGTTTTTAACAGCCTGGAAATGAAAACCTACTGTTTAAACGCAATATTGCAAAAGAGCTTTCAAGGAAGGAGGAGGTCCAAGTCACTGACTCACAAAACTATCAGGTTTACAGACTAAAAACTGTGATCTCATTTCTTTTGGGAAGGGCCAATCCCTGATTGTGATCAAATGTGCCACTCCTTAAATCCAGTTAAACTACATAAAGATGAAGGGATCAAGGAACGCAAAAAACAAATTTTTCAAACGGTGTTGCAGTTAATCTCAGCAGGGAATGAAATCCTGCTAGCTACTATGACCTCCACAAATAGTGACTGAATTTTCATTTAAAACCAGCAAGAAAAAGAATCATTGAGAGATGCAAGAATCTTAGAAAGAGAACGGTCTTTCACTGCAGAAGGATGGACTCCAGTTTAAAGGCAGTTTCATGTTCATTCTGTTCAAACACTGCTTTGTACAGGAAGCCAATTCTACCAAACTTAATGTAGACATAGGGATTGCCTATTGTTTAAGTATTTACTGGATTTTATTATTTATCTCCTGCATCGTGACAGACAAACAAACTATCCACAGTGGATTCTGCATCTCGATGACTGGACTATGCAAGAATTTTAGTTTAATTACAAATTTTCTAACTACGTGTTGAATATGAATAGAGAAAGACAGTCAGCTGTCGGGCCACAGGTCTACCTGGTGTTTTGGTTGCTGGCCTGCTTCTGTGGGGGTTGTGGTCTGGGGTGGCTCGGGCCTCTCAGTTGCATGGTGGGCACTCCGCTGGCTGTGAGGCAGTTCTTGGGGCTGGGGGTCTGGGGCCCCATCCTTGGCTTGTGCTGGGGTTGCCGGCCTGTCTGCTGCCTCTGGTTCCCTGGCACTCCTGCCCTTGGCTGTGGGAGCTCTGTCCAGCTTCCCTCTCCCCCTGCTGGGGTGGACGCACATGTGTCATTGGGATGTGTGGCCTCAGGTTTTCAATGCTTTTATGGGGTCGTGGATGCTGGGGCCTCCAAGAGATGCTGCTATGACTTAGAAAGTAGCTGCTTATTTTTATTATTTCTTTCTAACTAGCATAAAAAACATTCGCTAATGTAGATTAGATCACAAAAATCTCAGAGATTTTCAGAACTTTCAGAGATACAAGTCTGGTGTTATATTGGTAATTGCCAGCCAAGAAGCTGATGCACTTTATTATATTTATTGGGTAAATATTTTTATTGATATTCTGGTCTTCAGTGTTAGTTTACAGTCCAGCTTCAGTAAAAGCAAGTCAAATTCACATTTACTGTCAATTGCCAACATTGACAGGTAAGAGTAGACCACATTCACCTTTAATATTGCTTTGGATCAGTTTATGCTTTTTATTAGGTTGCAAATTCTATTTCTTTGTTACATTTAGTTAAAAGAAACAGGTAAGATAGGACATGTAGCCAAAGTCAACAAAACGTTATAAAGCTTCTGTCTTCCCTGCATTCATTGATGATGATTTCACAAAACGAATGTAGATCCCCAACCTGCTGTTAAAGTAATTACCGTAAGATTATATTTTTCTTCATTTCTAGCTGAGTATGTTTATGTGTGATTGTCAGTACAAAGGTTTGTGTCACGGCTGGCGGGGTGAGCCGTGCGGTGTTGGAGGAAAAGGAGGACCCAAAATGCGGCAGTGACTGATGATTCGAGTGACGTTTATTTACAAGTGGTGGAGTGACAAAAACAGGCAGTGAGGCATGACAAAACAACTGAAGAAACCTAAACTGGGAGAACTAAATGACAAACCCGAGAGCATACAAAAGGGGTGCAGGGCAGCGAGCCGCAGAGACAGGACCGAAACACCATAGAACGCAGACGAGCCAACGACGAACACAGACCGACACCCACTATATATACACACACAAGGTAATCGGGTAATCGAACACAGGAGGGAAGAACAGCTGATCTGAATACACATGATGACTGGAGGACACAAGCTGAACACAATGACAACAGACACAGACCTTCAGAATAGAACAGGAAATCCAAAACACGAACCTTCAAAGTACAGCAGGAAACAGGTAGGGCTGATAAAACACTAAACTTCAGGTTCAACCCTAAACTAATACAAAATCAGAATAAACACAAGGCACAAAAATGACCCAGGACCATGACAGTTTGAGGAGAATGAAGGAAGAGAGGACAAAGAAATTGTATGATAGCAGGAAGAGCCAGGTGAGCAAATTTGCACATAGTTAAATGGAAAAACAATTATTTTTGACATAATTCACATAGATTTTATGGATGCTTTGTGTGATTTCCAATAGCATATGATACAAATGGTAGCACTTAACATTTAAAAGTTTGGACTTAGAATCTCCCCTGGTTTCTGTGTTCACCAGCTTTGACTATCCAAAATGGTACTCTGGTAATTTGGGGGATTTTATATTTTTGGAAGCAGAATTCAATCTTGTACACAAGCTTCAACTGACAGAGGTCCATTAATTTACAGGAGGAAGAGTCAGGTAACACCACTGTGGTGAAACTTATTATGTTATGACATGCCATGACAAACCCAGCCAACCCAGCCTCCACAACTGTAAGACACCTGCTGGGCTGGTTTACTGGTTATTACAAAAACTCAGTTCTCATATTGTGGCTCAGACTACTGTACAATGTATCAACTGTGCTGACAAAGAAAACTTTGAAAAATCTCTTTGGATTGGTCGCCCTTGATTATTGTAAAATCAGCTACATTCATCACCGCCCCGTTGTCCTCCACCCCAGGACAGGAGGCTAAAACAGTTATCCTGGCTCTTTCTTTAGTACCTGGTGGAAATGCAACTAGGTTTCTTTGCTGAACTCTGAATACTAGAAATAATAGCTAATTATTGGTCATTTGTACTTCTGGAGAGAAAACTGATAAATTTTTGTGGAAATGGAATCCTACTTAGCACTCAGTATTTAAAAAAAACAAAACGGAAGGTTGTTGCGTATTAATTTGAGTATAAATCAGAAGAAATATTGGATATTAATTAAGATCACTTCTGTGGGGTGATGAATTTGTTTTGGGTTGTTAGACATAACTACTGATGTTATTCATTTCACTGCTTGCCACGTTACATTCTTTTAAACTGGGATGTTAAATGGAAAATCCATTGTGTTTTGATGGCTGTTATGCTAACCCAACACTAAAGCTAAAAAAAACCCCCAGATTTTAACATTTATAATGATTGCTATGAAATTTTACCTTCAAATATCAAATATCTATGTGGGGGGCATTTGTGGAATGGTACATCTGGCAACTTTCAAACAGGCAAGAAAACCACACCAAAACATGTCCAGAAGTAGCAGTATTATCCACATGCAATGTCCAATGGGAAGTGGTAGGAAGGGGCAATCCACCCTCCATGAACATGTCCCACTGAGCCAAGGGTCAGCAAACCCCAGACCCAAGCCCAGGCATACACCAACACAGACTGACCATGGAAAACTTTGTGTTATAGAATATTAAATACCACCTAACTCCTTATTACAATCCCGGGCATTAGGTGCAGCTTTTTTGTGTGACTAATATACTTTATTTAAATTTTTTTGTATTAGTATATATTCTTTACCTTCTTAAATATCCTTTTATAGATTCTCTCTTCCTTTCCTTTTCATATTTGTTTTTGTTCTTCTCAGTACCACAGGGACAGCACCTAATTTCATTGTACTCGTTACAGGGACAATAAAGCTATTCTGATTCTGACATACCTTCAGAAACTAGTCACTAGCCACTTTTCAAATTTGAAGTGTTTTATTAGTGCTCAAATATGGGACTTTTTTCCATATATTATTATTCATATATTTCAAATATATATATATATATATATTGAAAAATTTAAAAACTTGATATATAAATGGGCGACTGTGGCTCAGGGGGTTGGGAAGCGTATCTGTGACCGGAAGCTCGCCGGTTCGATCCCCGGGCTCTCTGTCCTGGTCGTTGTGTCCTTGGACAAGACACTTCACCTACCGCCTACTGGTGTTGGCCAGAGGGGCCGATGGTGCGATATTGCAGCCTCGCCTCTGTCAGTCTGCCCCAGGGCAGCTGTGGCTACAACCATAGCTTGCCTCCACCAGTGTGTGAATGTGAGAGTGAATGAATAGTGGCATTGTAAAGCGCTTTGGGTTCCTTGAAAAGCGCTATATAAATCCAATCCATTATTCATGTTTTTAACATTTTTTATGCATATCAGTGTTAAGTGTTAAGTTGATTTAAGATGGAATGATATATATGGGTTAGTGAAAGCCTTTCACTGCAACAGAATGCTTGGTATTACACTATGAACTATATAGAAGGTTGTGTTTCCTGGCTTAATTTTAATTGTTCTCTTTCTGCCAACAAATTATTTCAAAATGCTTTGACCTGTATTGCAATTTTATAGAATCAGGAACAGCTGCAAGGTTCTGTCACGGTGACTACAAGTACAAGGAACTTCATTTGGAGAATCATTAAAGAATTTCGGTTTCTGCTTGACCAATTATTGTTTGTTTTGTTGTTGTTGTTGTTTCTTTTCTTGGGTTTCTTGGCTTTACTTACGAAGAGTGTTGTCTCCACCAGGAGTAGGTTAGATAGTGTGACAGGTGCAGGAAACCGGATCCACCACGTCAATTATCAGAGGTGTTTGCGCAACAGCTCACTTACCCAAATGACCAAGCTTGCCACCTTTACGTTTCCATGGAACTGTTGTTTACAGTGGGTAGTGTGAAAAGCTGCAAGCTCACAAACGGAACTGAGTTCAGCTGGCAGCACATAAAAAATGTCTTCATATGTCTTTATTTCCATTCATGCAAACTGCTGCTGGAGACCTCTGCATTACTCTGCCAAATCGAGCCCTGCACTCACAAATTTAAATGTGGCCCAAATATTTTGTCCCACCTAGTTGTTGCCTAGGTCTGCACGCGTGGTGCACGTGCTAAAATCAACAATCTGAAGCAAACGTATTCTGAGAATGACGGGGAAGTGAAGTACTCCTTTATTAACTGTTAAGAGACGCTCATGCATCCTTCTGCCAAGTTTATGACGTTCTGGAACTGAATTTGCGTCAAAAAAAAAAATTTGAAGAGGAAAATGTAAATAAATAAAAAGTCCAGCAGAGCTATTGCTATTGTCGCTCTTGAGTTTTTTGTTATTTGATGTTCTTGAAAGCGGAGCTGCTGCCCGTTGTCATGGTGATAAATGAGCCAGTGTCCAAACACTGCCGTCTGTCCCGCACTGATGATCCATCAAAGGCATCTCCATATTCGTTAAATTCGCTCTGACTACGCCCCAATTACCGGGCGTGTCTGCACTGTGCTGATGGAGATTCCGTTTTTTTTGCAGCCTGCTCCACCTGCTTTTCAACCGTAGCGGGTTTGAATCCGATTTAGTCTAACAGCAGCAGCAGCAGCAGGATGGCCTCCAACACTAGGACTATGGCAAACCTTCCCAGCGGGGTCGGAATATGTGCCACCCTCCCCGACATCCTGTACCTCCCAGAACTGGTAAGAAACGGCGATTGTAGGAACTTTTCTCTGTCACACAGTTTTTACTCACAAAACATGCAGAAACTTTCTTATCCAGAGATGTTCAGATGGAAAGCCCTTAAAAAATAATTTTAAAAAAAGAAAAGAAAGAAAATAACTTTTAACCATTTTCTACTTTTTATTTCAGTGACGGTTTTTGTTTTCTGAAACAGAAGGACAAAATTGTTTCATTTCTGGTTAACCTGTGGTTCAAAATATATTTATATAGTAGGTATAGTGTAAAAGTAAGTTACAAATAAGGTTAAACTTCTCACTTTCTCTTCACAGCAGTAGTAAGAGGAGCTGATTTACAGCCACTTTGCAGAGAACGTGGTTCCAAACGTTTTTGTGCTCTCCTGTGCCTAATTTTAAGTTGGCTTCACCCTACTGATAACTGAAGTTTATAGGATGCTGACTGAGGGTTAATGATGTGGGTGTGTTAGGAGTAGGATAATCTTCCTACATGAGCAATATTACAATTAATTATATTCCAGTGAATATGTCATGAGCCAAACATCACAATAGGCGGAGGACAGACCGAGCAGGTTGGATTCCTATGATGACTCTGTGCAGTGGAGGAAAACAGATATGAAAAGAAAAAATGTTTTCATAAGCCACGTTTAGCTTAAGAAAATGTCAGCAGTGGAGGAATGTCGCAGGTGTTTTCACATGAATGTGTGTGAACAGGTGGAGTTCAGACAGTGATGACATACGGTGGAGGAGGGTCAGGCTCCCTGAATAATGCAGTCTGTCAATCATTAAAGGTGTAGAGTAAACGAAGGCAGTCACGCCTGTGCTGCATGCTCAAGTAGAAGTACAGGTTCTACAAATAACTGCACACGTTGTGGAAACATATAATTTCCTTAAACTAAAGCTTTCTGATTGTCCCAGATCTAACTGAGGCTGTCATTTAGGGGCTTCTAAGCCCGTGTGGAGATTTTTCACATGTTCCAGCTCTTCTCATGTGTACATGATGTATACATGTTGTTGCAGGTTTTTGGTGGTCTGGTGTGGATCTTGGTGGCATGCACACTGGTAGTGCCAGAAAATCCTCAGGGCTGGGTCATGTTTGTCTCTGTCTTCTGCTTTGTGATGACTTTTATCTGGATGGTGGTGTTCGCCTGTGGGAGACATCATAATAAAGCCAGCTGGGCAGCAGCAGTAAGTCCTCCACAAATCATATCGCACACACTTACTTGTCCTTGCTGCTTGGCAGCTGTCTGATTGTTGAACTTTTATCTCTATTTTTGTTATAAAAGTAGTTATAAAGCATCTTGAGGCTATTGTTCTTGATTTGGTGCTATATAAATAAAACTGACTTAAAGTGTGTTTCATTCCTGTTTATGTAGCTCTATCATACCTGTCTTGACTCCAGTAGCAGGAAGTACCCCTGGCAGATAGAGGATCCAACTTATACGCAATAGAAATTGACCAGCTTGAAGTCCTACCTCGTTGTTTTGTCTGTTATAAACTGTAGTATAATACAGCGAACAATATTAATATGGTTGCTTCAGAGAAACACGGATCGTTCTAATTGCAAATAGATGCAGTTAAATGATGGTAGATATACAGCATCTACCTTCATCATCAACCCTGACACATGCCTCACTTTAGAGGTAAAAAAGAGACAGGAAACAGAGATTTTGGCAGAGTTTTAAGGAAAACGCACCCTTCCTTATAATTCTATATAATATACATATAGTACATATAATTTTATATAAACCACAATTAAATGTTACAATTTAAGCCACTTTACTTTTCCTTCTTGAGCTTGTGTCCATTATATATCATTGTTCTGAACTTTTCTTCTGCCGTGGTTAAATGACAAGCATCAGTGCAAGATTGCTTTGACAATCTTCTTCGGTTGCTTTCCGTGGTGCTCTGACACCTGATATTTAAGAATTTGCAGCTACAAAACAAGTTTTTTGATGCAAACACACACAACACAATAGCTTTACATGCCAGTGTTTGACAGGATTTTGCAACTATATGTGTGTTTTGACTCTATGCCAATGCAGGCAGTCACCACTTTGAAGACATCACCACATAACAATGTCTCGCTCTTTTTCTTCCTACTCTGTCAGGACTTTTTGTATCATGGCATTGCTGCATTCTTCTACCTCAGTGCTTCAGTGGCGTTGGCCAAAGTGACGCTGGATCTGAGCGGAAAACAGAGCAACAACACAACTACAGGACCACGCAACTACAAGTTGGACGTCTCTGCAGTGGTGAGTCAGGCTGTTGTTACTTGGGTGACACAAAGAAATGAATGATTATAAAGCTAATGAAATAAAGCCCACAGAGAATTACACACTGGTTGCAGTTTTCTTTCAGAGTTGGCTCTCAGTGAGTTGAAATAGTGATACAAGAGGTAGTCGTATTTCAGTGAGGCAAACATAAAAATACCAAATAGTTTTTATTGCATTAATTCTTTCAGGCATCATTTTTAATTTTACTTTAAATGTACTGATTTTTTTACTTTACTTTGTAGATGTTCCGTTTTTGTTTTGAGGTATTTAACCTATTTTAGATCATGTTCTGATTAGTTGTTTTCTTTGGATCTTTTAATAAGAAAAAATAGGAAGAATCAGAAGAAATCAAGTCAGTAGAATATTTGCACAGATCTTCATGAATTTCTGTCTGTCGTGGATGTAATATTTGATCAACTCCATAGCCCTAACTTAAAAAAAAACATAGGAGGCTATCATTACCTAGTAAAATGATTCCAAAATACTAAAATAACTTTGAAATCTCACCTGCTTTACTTCTGCAGTCTTCTGCTGTGTAAGTATCGACTCGCTTAGTAGACATTTTTGTCGCTAGTGGTTTTCTATCCATTTGTAATTGTTTTGTGTCTATTTGCATTAATGTTCTATGTCTTTGTAGTCATTATATTCTATTATTTCTTGTTAATTAACTTGTTTTTTGTCTTTATACTAAGCTAGGCTAAAGTGGTTTTAATCTAGATGTTAAGTCTCAACAAAAAAGAGAGTGTTTGGCACATTGTCAAACAACGGCTTTGAAACTGAAGCCAGCCTATTTTTTAAAATGAAACTACTTAAGAATAAACTTTTAGTGCACTCAAGGTGGTGAAGTGGAGACTATTCTAAAACCTCTTTCTCCAGGGCAAATATTTCATTGCAGCAGCAGCAGCAGCAGCAGATCTGCTTTAACATTTAGCTCTATCATACAAGATTTACTCTCAACAAATGACTTCTAATCAAAGATGGATATTATGAACAATTTAGCTTCAGTAATGCCTGGAGGAAATGTTATATGTTGCTGTTAACATTGCTTAAAATCTGATACTGTGTTGGTTTGGATTTTTTTAAGGCTTTAAGTTTCAGTGGTTCAAAGATCATTTAAGGTGTTGATGACCTCCTGATGTTCTCTGTCTTTGCAGGTTTTCTCATATGTAGCCACTCTTCTCTACTTCGTCCACACAATCCTGTCTGCCATCCGATGGAAATCTTTCTAGAAGCTTTCTCCCTATAAACCTCATGAGCAGAACTGAATCTCATTTTGTACATACGGAAATGCTGATATGACGGGGGTTTGGTGATGGAGACTGTCAAGTTACTGATCTGGCGTTTCCCTCTGCTAAATGAAAGACGATCTGGGTCTCACTGTGCCTCACACTGCCTCATGTCTACTGTTAACTTCCAGAATACCATTCCACAGTATCACTACTTACAGCCACAAGATTAAAACCAGGGGCCACACAGTGTGTAGGAACTGGATATTTGTGAATGTGCTGGGATGCCAAGCACTGGAATGCGAAAGGTGGATCCTTTGCACTCCTTATCCCAGGAATAATGGGGTCTGAGATTAACACCTTAGATTAGTTTCAGATTTCATTTGCCATTTTAAATAGTTCTCATTTTGCAAACATTTTTAAGTTGACAAAGTGTTCCAATAAAACCCTGCTTTGTAGTAAAATAATCAATGCTACGTATATGTCAGTAGTTTTAATGTTGTGGCTGTTTTGGTAAATGGTAAATGGCCTGTATTTGTATAGCGCTTTACTTAGTCCCTAAGGACCCCAAAGCGTTCACAATCACTACTCAAGCTCTCATTATATAGAAATGTCAGAGCGCCAAAATAAAGAATAACCAGGATAGGAACAGAATGATTGTATAGCCAGACATAAAAAGATTTATCATTGCCCTGCAAAACTGAGCAAGCCAGCTTACTTAGAAAGACTGAGGGACTAGAGAGACAAGCTTAGCGTCACTTTTATTTGCTGATATCAGAACACTTGATATCATTTGGCGAGGAGTGAACTCATCACTTGAATGATCATTCTGCTACACTCCATGAAAATAATATTTGACATATTTAGTTTAAATTAATGTGATAATTAATTTATCAGTGATTAATTTCAGGTTCCCATGGGTCCTTTACTCCTTTTCTTCTCATCATTATTATTTGGATAACTTTGTCCTTTAATGAAAACCTTTCGATTAATATTATTGTTCTGCTCTCAGCTGACTAAAGAAAGGAGCGGGTGGGGAAACATTTATATTTTTGTAGGTTTATTCACACTTTCTTTGAAATTAAATAAATTTGGGGTTTTTTCATGAAATACATGAAATAGGTGAAGTGTTTCTGTATGCTATATTACCAGATTTTGTAAGGTGAATACAATACATTCAGACAGAGATTGTGGTTTGTTGAATAGTTATGCTACGTGTTGAGTGCTTACAAATTTTATGCCAAGGAGTCCAGACCAAGTCTGCTGTGACACACACAAAAGGTGATTTTGAGCTTTTGTTGCTTTCTGTTCAGTTTGTGAACAGATTTTTTCAACATAATGCAGTTCATGCAGTGTGAATATGTGGTATATAGAAACAGTATCCATTACATCACCAACTTTGAGCTTTGAAACTTTGAACTAGGACTGTAGTCGCGATTTTAATGTAAACATGGGGAACCAACCTTAAGAAGGGTCAAAAACTAGTTCCAGAGAAGAAGTTTAGCTAAATACAAAATAATTTGTCAATAATTTATTAATGAATAAAGAAAATCTGTTCTGTTCAATCAAATTTCATTTATATAGTGCAACATGATAACAACAGTTGTCTCAAGGTGATTTATATTTTAGGGTAAAAACTCTACAATAATATAGAGAAAACAGAAACCCCCAAAATCAGATGACCCCCTACGACAGGGGTGGGGAAGCTTTTTTATATGAAGGGCCATTTAAATGTTTATATATTTCTCAGAGGGACATACTATTATGAACACATACCTAGGGATCCAAAAAGAAAGACCAAAAAAGCTACATGAGGTTTCAGCTCGCCAACACACCTCACAGCAGCCGGAGGTGAGTGCAACAACACAAGCTTGACACAGGGGTCGAGGGGACACGGGAGAGAGGGAGACAGAGACAAGACTAAGACACACAAAGGACAAGGGAGACTTAAACACAAGTTAGAACATAATACAAAAAAGGCACAAAACTCAAAATGCTGGTTCAAGATGAACCAGAACTATGACGTAACCAACTGCAAAAAAATAATGATGAGATTCATTTAAGATAAGATAAGATAAGATAAGATAACCTTTATTAGTCCCACGTGTGGGAAATTGTGTTACAGCAGTGGACAATCCAAAGTTACATGGAAAATTAGAAAAAAGAAAAACACTGGAATAAGATTTCAATAGATACTGTATACAACTGTACACAATAGAATAGAATAGAATAAAATAATATTTCACGTAGCAGAAGCTTGTTGCTTTTCTTTTCTGTTTTTAACCACAGTAGCATTTTACTGCTAGAGCAGCAGAACAGCATGAAGCAGAAGCATTAATGATTTATATCAGTTAAATAACAACAATAGCATTTGTCCTGAAAAGCAACTGATAACTATATTTTAATCACTCGAGCAATTTCTTCTGACATAAACACATAAACAACAAGATCCTTATAGCGTTATTTCCCGCTGTTATAAAGCGTTGAATTCATTTGACAGCTGTACAAACTTAATCAAATTTTTAAAAAGTAGTGTGGATGAGTCATGTCCAGATATTTTAGCTCTGGACATGACTGAGCTAAAATAACCACTACTCTTTTTATTCTGACCAGCAGTGAAGAGTTTAAATCAGAGAAAACATGAAAGCAGGTTTTATAGAAGTACAGCAGAGTGCCTCATACACAAGATGTGTTTCCATCACTTCAGAGATGCATGTTTACATTGGCATATTAATTTCATGGAAAACTCCCATGATCATAACCAGTATTTATTTAAAACTTAATCCTAAACCTCACAAGTTCATCCTCATGGGGACTTGCTTCATGTCAAGAAAATATAAGTACACATGGAGCCATACTGGCAGTGTGGCAGGTCAGTGAACTGTAGCTGTGATGGATAATTGATGAGAAGGCAGGAGGTGATAATAGCAGAGTATTTCCATGAAACTGAAGACGAGAGAAGCCCTGGGATGATGCAGTCTGTCTAAATGACTATGACATCCTAATCTCAGACAACAAACAGTTGATAAGCATTATGGACAAAGATACTTCATGTCTGTGCCTCTTTTATGGATAGTCTTGATGTTGTAGACAGCAGTGATCCTCCAACTTTGTGTCACCATTTTGGATATATAACAACCCCCAAAATGGGCCCTACAGTGGTTAAAATGCACATTAGTTTAGGCACAAAGAAAACTTCTTGTCCTTCTGTGCTTGATACTGTCGACCATAATATCCTATTAGAGCGATTAGAACATGCTGTAGGTATTACAGGTACTGTGCTGCAGTGGTTTGTGTCATATCTACCTAATAGACTCCAGTTTGTTCATGTAAATGGAGAGTCCTCTTCACACACTGAGGTTAATTATGGAGTTCCTCAGGGTTCAGTGCTAGGACCAATTCTGTTTACATTATACATGCTTCCCTCAGGCAGTATCATCAGAAGGCATAGCATACATTTTCTTTGCACTTCAGATGATATCTAACTTAATCTATCCATGAAGCCAGATAATACACACCAACTAGTTATGAAGCAGGAATGTCTTAAAGACATAAAGACCTCTATCTTTCTGTTTCTAAATTCAGATAAAACAGAGGTTATTTTCCTCGGCCCTAAAAACCTTAGAAATATGGTCGTAACCAGATACGCGCTCTGGATGGCATTTCTTTGGCCTCCAGTAACACTGTGAGGACTCTTGGAGTCATTTTTGACCAGGACTGCTTTCTTCCATTTGACAATATCTCTAAAATTAGAAATATCCTGTCTTAGAGTGATGCTGAAAAATTTGTTCATGCTTTCGTTACTTCCAGTCTGGACTACTGTAATTCATTTTTTTAGGATGTCCTAAAAACTCCCTGAAAAGCCTTTCAGTTGATCCAAAATGCTGCAGCAAAAAATACCAACAGGTATGTTTTTTCTTTCTGTTTATCCAACTTTTTATTGCTTTGTTTTGTTATATCCTCCTGAGAACCAAGGAAAAAGATTCTTCCGATTTAACTTTTTTTTTGTAATTTCCCGTGTCTTTGGGGTCACCCAAACACATGAGATATCATTGGAAAGCCCAGGATGTCCTTTATTTACTACATTGGGCTGGTTCTCAGGAAGATTTATCATTTCATGTTAACCTGTACCGTTGCCTCATGTATACCAATATCCTCTGCAGCCACCTTATGGTGAAACTGCTGTACTACAGCTAAGGCCTACACTTATTCACATTGGCGTCAATAAAAGCAAAACTGATAACAGCCCTAAAACGCAAATACACACAATGCACCTGATTCTATTATTAGCTTAAAAAAATAAAAGATAAAGATAAAAAATAAAAGAACAATAAAAGTCAGTCATTAATTGTTACTATCTTACAGTTAACTTTAAGATTTAATAAAAGGCAATAACGTATACATTTTAAATATTTATTAACCAATTTAAGAAATATATGTTGTAATCTAATAATCTACAAACAGAAGATTTTCAAAAGTGCTCAAGTTATAAGTATTGATAAATGCATTAATTACCAAAAAATACAAAAATTTAACAAAACCAAAAGTATTTTTGTAGCAAGTAAAATTCCAGTTAGGACAAACAGGTATTTATATAATAAAACCTCCACTTACAGACTGTTAATACATACACTGATACACTGAACTAGAAACTGATGTTGTGATATATGTTGATGAAAAGAGACTGTCACGGCTGGCGGGGTGAGCCGTGTGGTGTAGGAGGAAAATGACCCAAAATGCAGGCAGTTGACTGGTGATGAGAGTGATGTTTTATTTACAGAAGTGGAGCGACTGAACAGGTAGTGAGAAAAGACGAATGACTGAAAAAAACCTAGACTGGGAAAACTAAATGACAAACCTAAGCATGAAACGGGGAGCGGAGAATGCAGAGAGACGTAGATACACCGAGAAACACAGCTGACACTAATGGACATGATGAGAAGCAGACCTACAAAGTAAAACCGGAAACACACAGACTGTTTTGCAACAAAAACGCAGGGACCTGAACGGAGCACAGAGGGGAGACACAGGTAGGGATAATAACACGACAACCAACCCAAAGAATTAATACAGAATCAGAATAAACACCAAACACAAGATGAACCCAAAAAGAAACACAAAACGCTGGGTCAACGACCCAGGATCATGACAGAGACCCATAACTCTACAGTCCATTCATGTGGAATCTGAATTTATTAAAGTTTTAACTTTCATTTAAACTAACATTTGTTTGTAGAACGCACAATGCATTTCTGAACATCAGAAACTATTAATCACACACTAATATGGACATTTGTAAATCTTGTTTTGTTGTACCAGCATCATCTGGTACCAGAACGCCTGGAGTGAATACACACAGTGCAAATAACACTGAAATCCGAGACCTCCTGCTGAGCAGGGACACTGCTTAACCCAGTTTGGAGATAATGATGCTACCTTTGATCCATAAGGTATCAATGTCTTTGAGTGATGTCACTCTGTGGTGAAAATAAAACAGCTGCTGGCCATCCACAAACACACGAAATCTGCTTTGTTCACACCGAATCTCAATCTGTGAGGACAGAGGGAATGTTTAGTTAATTTTACAGTCTTTTTCTTTCAGGAGCGGTGTGCACTGAGTAGTTGCCATTCATTCATGTACTCCTTGTTATTGCCGATCATTTCATGACACCCAAAATCACTCGGTAACAATAACATATCCATGGAATGTACTCTATTTTGCACTAACATATTCTACACATGTAATTTATATGTATAGCATAAACTCATAAATGCCATTACAGTATCAACAAGTTTATGGTACCTTGAAGGGCTGGTCTCTGATGAAGGGGAAAAAAGGAACAGCTTTGTCAACATCTCCCCAGGATCCAGACATGCAGGCTCTTCGTAGCACTTGTCTGTCCTTGAATCGAACACACATCTCCAGAGCCACATCAGGTGGAGGCTCCCTGGATGTGCCACAACCACATGTCAGGGCAATGTAGAACCTAACAGGGGGATGGATATACAGTATGAATCTGGCCACACCTTTCCTTAGATTATCACATAATAAATGAATTTTATATGCGGTGGTTTCTCAAAAGGGAATCCTACAATCAGGCATCGTTTTGGACTTGAATAATGGAGAAATCTCTGTAGGAGAGGCGATTACCATACTGATGTCACTGACTTTAAGCCCATCTTCACCCCTCAAAGTCACAGAGACCTGTTTTAAATTCTGTCTAGATAACATTTCTTCAGCATTCACTTCAAAAGTCTTTAAGGCAGCTGTCTCAAACTCAGAGCTGCTAGGGGCCACTGCTGGAATGCTTAAGTATTCAATCAGAACAAAAAAGAAAACATCCACAAATATTTCCAAAAATGTAGTTTTTTTATTTTAAATATTGTATAACGAGACAAAACTGCAGATGTAAGCACAATTGTTTTTCTCATGCTTAACTAACTCATCGGGCACTCTGCACTGGCTGCAGTGGTTATTATTATATTTACATGCTTTCATTTTCCGTTTCTCATCATTAGCAACTCGTACTTTTTGACCCTCCTTTTTCTCCCTCCCTCGCCCTCACATGCACACAACAGGAGGGGCTGTCCCACACATTCCCCCTGCAGCACAGACTACACTGTCCATGATGCAACATTCTTAAAGGGGCTGTAACACTCTGCTCATGCTGCCTTCATATTAAATAATTTTAGAGGAATAGGTATGGAGGGAAGAAGGATCTCGTATATAATGTGGTAATACTGTGGGAAGGATGGAAAGTCAGTAATTACACAAAACATTTCTACCTATCAGGATGGGGATTCACAGTACCAATCACTATGATCCTTTTCCCCAGCTGCATTCCTCCTGGGATACGACCTCTGAAAGGAACTGCCTGCACACACAAGCATTTGCATAGAGCAACAAAATGCTGAAAAACCACAGTTAATTAAATTTGATTTAAATAATAAAGTTAAAAACTAAAAAATCAAAAGGCAAGCAAGTGGTGAGCCTAAATAATTTTGGATGAATCTAATGGAAATATATGGTACAATAAAATTACAAAAATTACTGAGAATTCAAGAATAAAGCTGAAAACGTTTAAGACAAAACGGAAAGAATACAAATGTGCTTTTTGTTGAAAAAATTAAATTCACTTCTGTAGCACCAAATCACAACAACAGTCACCTCCAGGCACTATATATTGTAGGGCAGTCACTGTGTAAATGGTAGCATAATCTGACCAGAAAAGGCTAAAGTGTTACTTTATTTCCAAAATGTTTTCTAAGTAAAGTGTAAATTGGATAAAAATAAAATTTTTACAAGATCCACTGCAAAATAAATAGAAAAATACACATTTTATATTATATTATACATCATGCATGCTTCCCTTAGGCAGTATCATCAGAAGGCATAGCATACATTTTCAGTGCTGTGCGGATGACACCCAGCTCTATCTGTCCATGAAGCCAGAAAACACACACCATTTACTTAAACTGCAGGAATGTCTTAAAGACATAAAGACCTCTAACTTTCGCTTCTAAATTCAGATTAAATTGGGGTTATTTGTACTCGGCCCTGACAATCTTAGAAATATGGTATCTAACCAGATTCAGTGCACATATTGAACATTTTCCATTTGCGCAACATCTCTAAAATTAGAAATATCCTGTCTCAGAGTGACGCTGAAAAACTAGTTCATGCATTTATTACTTCCAGGCTGGCCTACTGTAATTCATTATTATCAGGATGTCCAAAAAACTCGCTGAAAAGCCTTCAGCTAATCCAAAATGCTGCAGCAAGAGTCCTGACAGGGACTAGAAAGAGAGAGCATATTTCTCCTGTTTTGGCTTCCCTTCATTGGCTTCCTGTTAAATCCAGAATTGAATTCAAAATCCTGCTCCTCACATACAAGGTCTTAAATAATCAGGCCCCATCTTATCTTAATGACCTTGTAGTACCATATCACCCTATTAGAGCACTTTGCTCTCGCTCTGCAGGCCTACTTGTTGTTCCTAGAGTATTTAAAAGTAGAATGGGAGGCAGAGCCTTCAGTTTTCAGGCCCCTCTTCTGTGGAACCAGCTTCCAGTTTGGATTCAGGAGACAGACACTATCTCTACTTTTAAGATTAGGCTTCAAACTTTCCTTTTTGCTAAAGCATATAGTTAGGGCAGGACCAGGTGACCCTGAATCCTCCCTTAGTTATGCTGCAATAGACGTAGGCTGCCGGGGATTCCCATGATGCATTGAGTTTTTCCTTTCCAGTCACCTTTCTCACTCACTATGTGTTAGCAGACCTCTCTGCATTGAATCATATCTGTTATTAACCTCTGTCTCTCTTCCACAGCATGTCTTTTATCCTGTCTTCCTTCTCTCACCCCAACCGGTCGCAGCAGATGGCCGCCCCTCCCTGAGCCTGGTTCTGTCAGAGGTTTCTTCCTGTTAAAAGAGAGTTTTTCCTTCCCACTGTCGCCAAAGTGCTTGCTCATAGGGGGTCATATGATTGTTGGGTTTTTCACCGTATGTATTATTGTAGGGTCTACCTTACAATATGAAGCACTGTTGTTGTGATGTGGCGCTGTATAAATAGAATTGATTTGAACTGACATGAAATGACATGAAATTCAAATATATTGTGTTTATTTATTACACTGAAACTGATTAATAAGCTATTAATAATGTAACTGTTATTGACATGATGCACAGCTTATTTGTGATTAAAATAACAAACTTTACATTTTAAATTTCCATCAAAGATGAAATAGTTTTGTTTTATTTTGTTACTTGCAGCCTTCACATCAAAGTGTGTTTGCTTGATATTCATGTGACATTACCAGTTTTCTCTCAGTGTCTCTGTCAGGAGGGTCAGTATTTGCTTTTCTAGGCTCAGTCCCACCTCTCTGTGGTAAATTCCATTTCTGAAAGGAAGCAAAAAAAATGATTGCAACTTCACCGGAAGTGTAGATAGATAGATAGATAGATAGATAGATAGATAGATAGATAGATAGATAGATAGATAGATAGATAGATAGCGTGACAATAAATACATCACAATTACATAGACAATTATTTCGGTTTACAATAGAAAGCTTGGTATTTACTTCACTCCTGCTGGCCGAATGAAGTCAAAGCATAGGTCACAGTTTGATCACGTGCCCTCAAAGCGTGAACAAGGCAGGAAGCTATTTGAGTTGAAGTTGACCTTCAAAATATAAGCTTCAGATTTGAACTCGTGCTACAAACTTCGTAATAACAAATCAGAAGCTCACTTACGAGCAATTTACATGTTCAGTTGATTTATAATTTACCAGAAAAGAATGAAGTGAGTATTTTTACAGACCGGAGCTGAATCTTCTATCACGACCATCAACCCTTCTACGCGTATTGTTAAACCAATTATTAACTTGCTCAAGAACTGATATTGGAAAAGTAAAGTTGGAATATGGGATAACCATAATATAATTTCGATATAAGACTTAAGTTGATTGTATTAGTTTTATTTTTCTTTCTTTGTGCGCGTGTGTTTATTTTTATTTAAAAAACAAGCAAACACTGGGCCTTTATTTTGGTGGCTCTAAGCGGAAGAGTCGCTTTACTTACTTCTGCCATTTTAAAACTACCTGTACTAGAACAGGTTGATAGTTTTCAAAGCCAAGAAAGCTTAGGTTGTGTCTAAACAGCCACCTGAGAAATAGATCGAAATCAGAAACGGAAAGTAATGAAGTAGTTTGTCAGCCTGCTTCGTCTCTGTGTCCCCTCTCTGCTTGGTCACTTACCTTCCTGCCCTGCGCTGCTGTCAAACTGTGTGTTTCAGCCATGTTAACCTGAAGGGAACAAAAAGCAAAGAAATAAGCTGCAGATCCAGTTTGTCTGCTGGTCGCTGAATGAACAGTGACGCAAAGCTTAATCTCAGCACACACACACACACACACACACACACACATTTTTGATAATCAGCTGCCCTGCATGCCTTCCTGTTTCTAACAAGTGCGCTCATTGTGAGGCTACAACTTAAGGCAAAATAAAATAAATCCGCTTCAAGCACAGCAAATTAAATACAATATGTCTTATTTACTTCAAAAGCTTCAAGTTTACAAGTCTCATATTTTTCATACTGCCAAGAATTCTCGAAAAAAGTGCCTGAAAGAATGCAGTCAATTTATTTACCTTCATGTCTGAGGATAAAGTGCAGAGTTCACGCAAAAGCTCAGCGGGAGAAGATACATTTGTTCGGTGGTGTGCCGTGTCAGCTGTCCACTGAATATTTATATTATTAAATATAATATTTAGATTTAATATTTAACATTTGATGAAAAGTTACAAATATTTTACTAAATGTTGTAAAAAATTACTCGAAAAAATATGTTTTTGTAAGGTTTTGAGCTAAATGTGGAAAAATGTTGCCGTTAATTTCAGCATGTTTCACTTTACAAACGGCGCCCCATACAGAAATGTTTCTTAAACCAGGTAATCAAACTTGGTCTGCATTTCTATATTTGTTAATACAATGCAGAATATAGATATGCAGAGTAAAACAACTCAAGTGCACAGAAGAAATCACGATTTAAAAAACAAACAATAAAACTGATTTGACTTTGAGCTGTAAATCTATTCGTCCATCACTCAGTAATTCTCAAATTGAGAGCATCATTAAAAATAAAGACAAACAACAAATATTTTTACTGTTTTTCAAGGGGAATATATTTTTGAAGCTCTACAGTAGGACAGTGCATGAGGCCAAATACAAACAGAACCACTAGACTTATCTTAATTGTTACTACCTTTAGATACACAATAGTTTTTAATCGGATACAATCAGTGTTCCTATCCCATTTGAGATATCAGGATATAAAGAATAGACTCAATCCATAAATACTCACAGTGTCTGCAGCCGAGCTGTGGAGCTTATTTTTACCTGTCTGTGGGCCTGAAATTGCATTTCTAATGTGGTTTAGAGAATACTGAAACACTTCTTGTTGTGACTTTTCTGAAGTCACAAATGAAGAATCAAAGAATGGGAGGAAGCAGAGGACATGGAGTCACAGGAATGGGCTGAGCTGCAGGAAACGGGAAATGCAAGCAGCCTTAGAACAAGAGGCTACAGTGCACTCGCTGCATACCGTGTTCTACATGCTGGGCACCACATGAAAGCATCTGTTGGTAGCTACAGTTTCTTCTGATTACACTAAACAGATACTTATCAGTGATTTGCTGTAATAACAGAAACAAAGCTAGCAGGGATATTCACATGTGAAGAAGCTCCACCCCTTCTAACCAGAATGAAAATGTGATACTGTGCATATGTTAGTGTATGAATTGAAGGAATGACACACAACCAGAACAGTACAAAGCAACAGCAGGAAAAGCTACAACCTAAATAAAATGTGGGTTTATGAGATTTTCAAATCAGTACATGCTGTTTTGACTGACACATTTTATGCAGCATCCAAACTGTTTTGGAAAATGACAAAATGGCTACAGTGACGTTTAAAACTACAGATAATGAATGCAACAACATTTCAGACATCTTCACAGAAACAAAATGACTATAAAGAGATGAAAAATGCGCACAAGTTATTAAAACGCAGAGAGAAAATCGGTACAAAGAGAAACAAAATAATACACAGTCTATAAGGTAATTTGGTAAAGTGAATGCTATCAAGTGGGTTTTCCTTCAGCACATATCAGTGTTTGTTGTTGCAGTATTCTAGAACCTTAGCATCCACCAGGTCTCTAGAAATCCATCTAGTGTTAGGGTTCAGTTAACACAGTAAATGGGCCTTTCTACTACAAGGCTCATTCCTCAGTCACACACTTTCATACAGTGCTTTCATCTATGCATAAACACTTTTTCCCCACACACACAGTCAAACCCTGATGGATGCATGAGGGGCAGAGAAGGTTATGTATCTTGCATACACGTGGACTGTAGGAGCTGGGGATTGATTGGTTGTGGCTGTAGAGTTTGAGAGTTAACATACATCCCATCATCCATCTTGTTCCACTTAATGAATTCAGGGTAGTCAGGGTATTCACAGGGAGAACATCCAAACTTCAGAGGGTGGAGTTTTCTGTGAAGCAACAGTGCTAACCACCTCACCACCGTGGTTCCCTACGCCAGTACGTTTTTTATAGAATTTCCCTATTTAAAAAATTCCACCCATCCATCCATTTAGACAGGTTGGATCACATAAGTTGGATGAGGCCTGTAATCAGAGTAATTGACAGAGTAATGCCCCAACTATGACTAATACCACTAAGGCAGGATGGGATGTACTGAACTGCCAGGTCATGCAAATATACAAAAACTGGACTCACTGATACTTTGACATTTTGATACAAAGGCAAATATATCAATTTGTAAACTGTGACATAAAACAAGAATGGGAAACCATTTTGAACAAGCCTTTATTAAAAGTTTGAACATACATAAAAAAAAAAACATTTATTGCAACGTATAAAAATTACAAAAACAGAAATAAGCAGTGAAAAAATTTATAGTTCATTTAATTTAAGTATTTTTTTTAAACTGTCTTCAGGTAAAAAACATTAATATTTTTAAAAAAACACTGAAAAACTGAGAGATAAATACAGTCGTGTAAAGCAAAGATATAAAAGGTCCCATTAATTAATATTAATTAATATTTTAAAAAAAACAACAAGAGAGAAATGATTTATTTTAGCTGCATTGATCAATGTCTCTCAAATGAATTGCCCTTTCCAATGAAGTATTCAATGTGACACAAATCACGTAAAATAATGCCAGCACCTACCTGACACTGAAATACTTACTCTGTATTACAAAGAGTAAAACATTCATTTAGAAATCCTGCATGGCTTACTTTAAAATGCCAGTGCAACAAATGGACAGCTCAGTACTTTATATAGAGTTGTCGTTGTGTCTCATATAAGATATAACATATAACTAAGAACAGGATAAGCATCAAGTGCTTTTACACTTTTCATAACAATATGTCATCAAATGTCAGATATACAGTTTTCCTACTACCTTTAAACCAGTTTTCCTAGTAGGAATGAGAACGATGCTCCCACAGCCAAACCCAGGACCAAGAAGAAGGTCATCAAAGAGCCAGCTGTCTCGCAATCCTTACACCGCACCAACCTGAAGGAGACGAAAACACACAGTTACAACACTATCCAGTACAGTGAACACAACACACAGAGAAGTCGATTCATCTTTTTCATTTATTCTTCAACAAAAACACATGAAAGTTTTTCACAAACCATCAGTACAAGTGAAGTGCTTGTGTCTTCATGTTGCCTGTATTACTTTGGTTTACTTCCTGTTTTATTTTGAAGGTTTAAAACCTCATGTGGCTTTCTGTTTCCTCCCTGTTGCCTTTCTCTTCCCTCTCTTGTTAATGCCTGATAAAGTTCAGTGTTGGTCTCCTTTTTTCCCCTGTGTTTAGTCTGTTTTTGTTGTATTCATTGTTGAAAGTTTTTTGTCATTTGGGATGTGTTTTCTCTCAATTATTGTGCAGCAGTTTGTTATTTTTTAGTTATTAGTTAAAGTACCTTATTTACTTCCTATAAATGTATCCTAGTTTGCTTTTTGTTCTGCAGTAGGGCTGGTGGAGGGTTTCAGGGATCCCTGAACACACAAACTCCCTGAGCGGACACTTGGACCACTGTGAGCAACAGCAGACGTGTGCACTGTGGTCACGCAGGCATCGAATCCATCCAAGTTACATGGTTTAATAAAGTAATCAAATTACAGCATTTACATTTATGTTAGACTACTTTTAATTAAGTGCTTTAGCCCCACTTACAATGAAAATTAAAAAAAAAATCTTGTTCATGACCTGTGTAGTATGCTAACACAATTGGAAGTAAAAATAACTTGAACTCCAACTTTGAAAACACAACTTTCTTTCTTTCTTTCTTTCTTTTTTATAAAGCTCTGACTTGTATTATGAGTCTGTGGTCTGGGAGAGAGTCCTGTAACTCTGTCTGCAAAATACAGCATATAATGACCAATGTTGGGCAATTAATTATATAGTTACTTCTTCAAAAAAGTAACTGAGTTTTGCAAACAGCAATTTTTTTTGCAGCTGTTTATCTAAAAATGCAGCCAAGGTGTTTTTTAAATAAACACTTCAAACTTTCTACAGAACAATCAGCTGTTCTGCATCAAATCTGAATCCACACAAATTATTTGTGCCACTCCAAAAAATAATTTCTGTCCACTATGAGATGAAGGAGAACAACAGCCTGATACCTGCAGGCCTGACAGCAGCAGATGTGTCACTGCTGTAACACCTGTAACATTCAGCAGTCGCCTCGTTGTTCTGACACACAACAAAACTATTGACTACACTACACACTAACTACACAAGATTTGCGCTAAACGTCGCAATACACAGCCGTCACCCCTAAAACTTTCCCCTTCCTAAACAACTGTTGCCATATCATTTTTTCATTGGTTGACACGGTACATTTTTCGACCAATAGGAAAGGGTTTGTTTTTTTTTGTCTTTGCTCACAGGCTTTCGAGTGTTTTCCTTATAAAACGCCGTTTTTACCGTTTCTTCCCGCAGTAAATATAAACAACGACAGTATTCAGGAAGAAAACCAAACATTGCAGATATTTTATCATAACTGGTTTTATGTGGCCGATCAACACAATTTAAAAACTGGTATAAAGTCCACACTTTTTCCACCAATTGTTCCGTCTGTCCTGCTCACATCTCCAAAGATTGTACATGTCATGACCGTGGCTTCACTCCACATCAGCCACGCCGCTTTGCTAGCTAAAACACCGGTGTCAGCACATAAGGACGCTGTCATAGCCTGTCAACGATGTTTATTAGCTGCGTATATACGAATGTGAATCACATTATTGGCTGGACTATGGGATAAGGTGGCATCGTTCTAATCCCATACTCTGTCAGTGCGCCGCAGGGCAGCTGTGGCTACAATGTAGCTTGACATCACCAGTATGTGAATGTGTGTCTGAATAGGTGGATGACTGAATGTAGTGTAAAGCGCTTTGGTGGTACTTAGGGACTAAGTAAAGCGTTATACAAATACAGGCCATTTACCATTTACCATATGGGAGCAGCCAGTCACTTACTAACACTGCAAAACAGAATTGTTAAAGTTTTAATTTTAATTTCAATTTTTTTCTTTTTTGTGCACAACACAGATTTTCTGTGCGCAGAGACCGTGTCAGCAGTGCGCACGTGCGCAGCTTAGAGGGAACTTTCCCTGACCCTGTTCAAAATTCACACCAAAAGATTTTGCAGTTGCACCATCCAGCCACTAGGTGCCACAAGACATTCTTCTTCTTCTTGGGTTTTGTTCAGCCAGAAAATTGTGCTGAATGTCTTTGTTTTGTTCCACTGAAGTCTGTGACTTGAATGACATGTTTCACAAGAAACACAGGAATGGTGTGCATGTGTCAGTGGGTGTAGTGTTCTCAGTCAGTGGTAACATACATATAAGGTGCCATATAAAGTAGGCGGTCTGCACCTTTGGCAGATTTATTTCTTTATTTCGGCTGAAATAAATCCCATGTTACATTTTATGTGTAGCTCATGTGGCCAACATGTGGGGACTCGGAGCTGTGACTGGCTTCTTCTGTCTGTAATTCTTGAGTTTGTTAAAGTGAAGCAAGGATTCAGTTTTCACCTACTTTCAGGTACAAACGCTTAATTTAATTTAAATATTCAAACAAATCAAATAAAACTCCAATGGAAATTTTCTCATTCTTATTTTTTATTTTAGATTACTGTTTTATAGAGAGATTTTCTTCTCACTCTCACACAGTAAAAGTCCCTCACTATGCACCTGTGGCACTTTGACCTTATGCTGCTGCTGTAACACAATCACGTTCCTCGTGGGATCAGTAAAGTATTGATTTATCTTGTGCTTCAAGCTCCATCACATCTGCCTCATTGTAATCAAGTTGTGGAAGTTTTCACGTGTTAGCACACAAACTAAGTCACATCATTAAAGAGCAGTTTATATCCTATAGAGGGATTTTTTTTAAATTGGGGTCTGTTGAGGACTCACTGTGGAGCGTAGGCCATGCAGAGGCTTGCCAGGTATCCATTCGAGAAGGCAAACAGAGCCATGATGACGACAAAGGCACAGTCGTGGCGGAAGACGGCGGTTAGTTTAGAGTCCTGGACATTACATAACATGACCAGAGGGATGAAGACCAGGCGAGAAAACACGACGGCAGGAAACCAACGACTCTCCTTCGACGGCTGCACAAAAACATACAGAAATCAGTCGCTGAAGTTATCTGTAACATCGCAACTTCAAAGTCAGATTACGTGTAACATAATGACTCAATGAGTGCTGTGTGGATTTCAGCTATCAGTCCTCTGGAGTCAGTAGACACGCCTGCATTTCCAAATCACATGATTTAAGATGATCTAGCAGCAAGACGCAGCCTCAGTTTCAACTTGTGTCAAAAGTCTGGACTTTAAACTATAAAGTTTGTGGATTTCATCTGTTATTGTTTCACATCACAATAACCATGCAACAAAATAACCGTGCTTATATTGTCTATAATGTGGACACATGTAACTGTAAATAACTAATAACTAATAACGATGCTATCAAACTATTTAAGTAATATATTTAGACTATGGACACTGTAAAAATTCCAATACTAAAACAACATTTCTTTTTATTGTTTTCATAATCAAAATGGTTTTTATTGAAATCCTTCAGTAAAGGCCGTTTTCCACAGGAATCCTTTGAAGTGGAAAAAAACACCTCCAGTCCTCACGAAACAATATTCGATTGGTTTGTTGATTTCTATCTTAGAAACAAAAATGTTTGAAGAAGGCAGGCTGCAGACTCACCCACTGGACGATGTATGGGGTTGTGCGACCGGCCAAGTCCATGACATTGAAAACAATGAAACAGCAGACACAGGTGAACACATTGTCTGTTAGGAAGAGGAAGCAGAGGGTGGACTATAAGGAAGAATTCATCGGTGAGCGAGGAATTTTTGCAGAAAGTTTTCAATGGCCTGAGGGTTTCTCTTTCTCTTTAACTTGGTTAGACCATTACACAAACTTGTGCTGAACACATAACCTGCTCTGGAGTCATATGGTCAACCAGATGCTTCTGTAGTCTGCAGTAATGCTGTAATGATGTCTTACCCCATTCAGCATTGTCGTAGACAGTCCTTACTCGCACCGTGATGACAGGAAACACCGACAGGGTAACAGCAAAGACACACGTCACGCACAGAGCCATCAGCCAGATCTGAGAAACACAGGAAGGTGTTAGTCAGTGATTCCAGTAAGGAGGCATTTGGGAACGCGTGTGAAGATAAGCTCCAGGACTACACGAGGAACATTTTTCATCTGAGGTTAGCAAAAGTGTATCAGCTCTTTGATAGAAGACTTTGTACAACCTCTCAGAGCCAGCTTCCACTATTACATTAGACTGCGCCATCATAACAATTTTGGGTTGTTAGATTTGGAGCCGCGGACCAGTATGTCTCTATGTAGGCAAAAGTCTAAACAGTTTAAAACATGTTACTGTGATCAACAGAGGAGGTTTGAGGGGTTTAGTTAATGCTAGCAGAAGAAGTTTAAAAAATGGACACCAAAGCTAACGTTCACCTTCTTAAAGACAGCCAGGACTGAGGAATGTTCCTGATTCTCCTCTTGCTTACTGAGCTTCCCGTTTGCCTCCAGGTCCTTTTTATTTTTTTCTTTGAAAGGAAAAATCAAAAGAATCAGTTGTAAGCCTCATTAACACTGAACGTAGCTCGGCTAACATGTCAGCTATCTAACATAACGCTGAAAGAAATCATATTTTTATTCATTATACTTAATGAGAACCAACCTGTGCTCTCAAGGAAGACCTCCTCCACTTTATCAGGCTGATGTCTGTTCAGATAGAAATCAGCAAACTTCTGCAGAGGAGTCAACATTTTCAGAAGACTGTAATGTGGCTTTTCTTCCACTGACATGATTCAATTCATTTTTTTAGTTAATATATGACACAGATTTTTCAGTTCAGTTCAAAACAGTCATTTTCATGTCCTTTTGTGATAGTGATTTTATGTGGTGTCTCCATACCAGGCGTGGCAGCAGCAGGTAGCATACCAGAGTCCCCAGAGTAGCCACACAGGGTGTTATGAAGTATCCCAGTGCAGCCGAGCTTTGATCTGATTTACCTGCAGGCAAACAGCTTCATTTACACCTCCAAACTCCAGTAATTTTACATTTTTTACAGTGTGATACTGGTATATTTAAATTACTAACGATGAAATAAAAAAATAAATACATTTTGCCTGTGAGGAGGATCAATGCTTACCTAAAATAGAGAAGAGCATGGCTAAGGCGGCAAAGATCCCAGCGAGGCCCTGACCACTCATGAACAGAGTGCTGTAACGAGGGGGTAAGAGGCCCACCATACCGAAGAGACTGCCCTGCAGCACTGCTCCGCACACTGCACTCACACAAGGTACATGATTAGTTAGACTATAATTATAGTCTACATATATATACATACACATATATATATATATACATACATATATATACATATATATACTTAGACTATAATTATAGTCTACATATATATACATACACATATATATATACACATATATATACTTAGACTATAATTCTTGGCATATTTTTGATAAAGACAATAAGCCTGAAAAGTATTTACAATTTAATGTTTGAACTACGTTGTGATTTGCCAGTGCCAAATGTAACATTTAGGGATCTGATACAAACATTTTACAGCTGCTACATAGTTCATCTGTAGCTGTAAAAATGTTACTGCAGTCATGGGATCGTTTGAGTGAACCTACTGTTAATGAACCAGATGGTTGCCATAGTAATGGAAAAGAAGTTGTCCGGCTCCATGGGGACCTTGACCAAAGCAGCAGTGAGAGAGAAAAGGAGGAAGATGCCGACCAGGCTGAAGGGCACACGAACACGCTCCCTCACGCTGCACAGAGACATGTCTTCATTACCATCAGATAACAGAGGAGATAATCAGACTCTTTAGTTTTCAGGTAAACCTGGTCCTGTCCTGTCCACTAAGGACAGCTTGGTTCAACTTTTATTAACATTGACATCATATTTCTGTCAGTACCAGCCAGCTATGCTTACAGACTATTGCAGTAATTCCTAACAACATTACAGAGATTTGGAGCAGATGTGCTCGTTCATTCAGTCAGTTTAAAGAAAAAAACATTAACATTACTACTACTGCTACTGCTTAAAGCAAAACAAATACAAATAAATACATTAATCATATAATTAACTCTAATTCAAAAACTCAATGAATGTAAATTCTTTGTTGTTACTGTCCCACCCATCTGCAACAGCGCACCTGGAACGCTAACATCATGGAGGGAGGGTCAAGGGTCAAGTCTGGAAGAATTTGCGGCAGCATCTATTCTGTGTTTGTAATAGTCCACTATGAAAAAGTGCAATGAAAAATCTGAAAAGCTGATGACCAAAATGCTTTCCCTCACTGTGTCTTGGATTTCACTGTAGTTATAGTCAGTGTAATACTTGCTGGAAAGCATTTATTAAAATGAACATGTTATGTTGCCATTGCATGAGAAACTAGGGTCACTCATAACATTTCAGTAAATTTATGTTTCTGGATCTATTTATTTCTTATCTTTATCCTTTTACAAAGTTAGGAAAGTAGATTGCATCTTTGTATTATGGTTATGATGTTGTCTTACACATAAAGAGTGATACATGGCCTCTTCTTCAAAGTAATAACTACAGCTTATTTATTTCACTTTGGTATCAGAGGATACCTGAAGCCAAAGTGTCAGAGATTTAAAAACTTTAAAGGTCTTGTTCTTGTGACTCAAACTTAATCTAGAAGAGCCATTCAAGCAGTTTTAGTGCTCTTAACACTCACCGCTGATACAGGAAAGAGTTGAGAAGGGTAAACAGCAGCTGTGGCAGTTGGGAAAGCAAAGCCATCCAGCTGTCATAGCTATAGTCTTTGGGAGAAGTTCCTGATGTGCCAGTTGAGTTGAGACGTTCATTGAAATACTTAAAGAGGAAGATAAAAAAAAGCAATTTACTATAAAAGGACATACTGTACATGCTATAAGATTCAAGTAACAGAATAAACACAGAAAGAACAAGAATGATTTGAATCCCTGTGCAAAATTGCAGACATGTTTTTTTTAACTTGTTTTCTTCTCAGTAGTGTATCATGAAAATCCTAAATAAGAATAAAATACAAGCAGTTTTTAAGTAAAATCATCATTATTTCATTATTTTAATAATAAAATCATTTAATTAAAATGTATACATTGAAACAAACTGACCTGCCTACCTACACAATCCATTTTCAAAGTTAACAGTGCTAACATGTGATACAGGGATAGACGATAGTCAAGATGGTCTCAATTTAGAGTAAAGAATCTGCTGCTAAAAATGTGGAAAATGACGTGAACATGAAACCTTAGATGCTGTGATGAAAAAATTCCAGGGCAGCAGAGTTCCTAGACCGAGCACAAAGATAATCAGGGCCACAGCCTGTCCGCTGTGAAAACAAAATACAAGTGAGAAGAAGCGCCAACCAGTGTAAAAGAATCCTCCAATGTAAAGGAGGATTCTTTTAGATGTGTGTATATCTCTAGGAATCAGACTCACCGGTCAACAGGTGCACTCTTTTCATTCGACATCCTGATAGTTTGTCACGTCTCTGCGGATGTCAATAGAAGACCCTTAATAATGATTAAAATGATGTGTTTCCATCACATGTACTGACTGAGTAAATGCTCTGTTGACTGCAGGAACAGAAACTTTTTTTTGTTCTTGTTTCTTTTGTACAACCATTTAAAAATACTAGTATAACTCAAATGAGAGAACAGTCAGGTGTCACAATAAGTTGCCCCACAAATTATTTGTAACTGTAAAAATTTGTTTGTCTGCCACAAGACAGAGGAGAACACCACAGGGATAAAAGTGATCTCCTGCCAAAAACTGATTTCCCGTATTTGACAAAAACGGATTGCTCATATTTAAAATGCTATAAATAAGTTGTTGGTCTATAATATGTAAAACATGTGTCAAAATTGACCCTCATGAATGACATCAAGTAATCATGGGCCACAAACAACATCCCTGTAACAATCAAGTGGACAAAAAGGACCGGATTGGTTATAATGTAAGTACAATAACACAGAGTTATAAGGGTACTTGACAAACAGGTAATTTATACATTTTATATATAACCCTGTTGTAAACCTTGTTCACCGAAGTCTATTTACCAACATACGTAAAGATATTACACATAAAAAACACACGGAAACATTGGAAATCAGTTTTTGGCAGGCAACACTTTTTGGCACAACATCTGTCCGCACTATTGGGGCTGAACCACGTGTTAATGATGGAGGGGTGGGGGGTAACGCTATGCAATATGTTCAGTTTGAGAATTTATATTTCGTGTTAACTGTAGTTAAAGGTGTTAATGCTATCTTATTTTAATAAACAACACTGTCATATGCAAAACTAGGGTGGCAA
The DNA here is from genome assembly GCF_965226115.1 of Aulonocara stuartgranti. Lineage (NCBI taxonomy): Eukaryota > Metazoa > Chordata > Actinopteri > Cichliformes > Cichlidae > Aulonocara > Aulonocara stuartgranti. Next base: position 39,233,992 of record NC_138944.1, read on the forward strand.
GACATCATTGTAGTGTGGCACATGCCACCCCATGCCGCAGGGTTTGTCCATCCGAGACTGGCTGTGAGACATCGACGTGCGTCATTAATATGGTTTAACGTCACATCTCCACATGTTGTCTTATCACATTATTCTACTTTATTTCTTAATCTACTGAAAGGAACATAATACATGTTCAACGGATTAAAGCATATTGCTGTTTTTTTTAAATATCTGTAACAACTGCCTGACTAAAGAAACTTTAGAGGATGGATCATTAAAGTGATATTAACTTTGAATAAATATATGTGTCTCGTTATTCTAGCGACGGAAGCTGCGTTTGAGTTTAATTAACCCCAACTTTAATTGTTTTGATGAATTTAAATTTACCCAGCAAGTTAAAAGACGAGTAACCGATACATTAAGTAGTAACAAGTACACGTGTTCCGATTCTTTATGGGATATAAACCAAACCGACAATTAACATCCAAAAGCCAAACGCTGTGTTGAAGCAAGCTAATAAAAACAAAGCACTCGAGTCGGAGCTGACCTGCGAGTCGAACAACGTCTTCTTCTGGGTATCCCTGGATGGATGAATGAAAACGCGGTGAAGAAGATGGTTGTGGGAAAACGTGCCGCCAAAAGCGTTAGAACAAGGAAATGATGAAATGAAACATGATGCGTCGGAACTTCGAATTAGTTCGAGTGCTTCCCCCGCTTCCAACCCACTCAAGGATTGTGCTAATTACTCTAAGGATTGTAACATACAGTCCTATTAAGCATTCAAATTAAGTTGTTCTTCTTTTAACTAGAACTTGGCAGAGATGATGAGCCCCTTAGATGGGTGAGAAACCAGAAGAGACAAATATGGAATGACATTTATGTTACAACAAATGCACGAGCAAATAATAATAATAATAATAATAATAATACTAATCTGAGCAAATAATTGCATTTCACTGGCGGAATTAAATTCCTCGCGCGTAAATTCAATAACCCGCGCGCGTATGAAGTTATGTGGAGGCGGAGCCCAAAGTAGGACGGGGTCCTTATATGATAGCTGGACACTTTAGGTTACTTGGTTAATCTGAGTTACTCTTATGCAGCTATGAAGTGCTCTTTTAAACCGTATTTGTTTACGGTTTGAAAAATAAAGTTTGCAAAATTAATTATTAACAGTTATTGTTTGCTGTACAGCAGTGGAAATACGCATAACTGTCACTGGATTACTTTAATGTTGAAGAACCAGAGGATTCTATGGCAGGTTTTAAAGCATCTGCAGTGCTGTCCCATTAATCTGCTGTACAGTATTGCACAGCTTCTATGATTTAAAAAAAAAAAAAAAAACAACTCACAACGAGGACCAGGAAAGGAAGAGTGGATCAGAATCTGGCAATTATACATTTGGCCAAAATCCAGACAGTTAAATCATCCAGCAGAAAGTTGCTCAGTCTGCATCAACAGTGAATTTTGGAGGTGGGAACATGATGGTGTCTGTTTTTCAGTATTTCAGCAGCAGTAGGCTACAGTCACACTTCAAATAATTAAAGGATGAATGGAAAAACATACCAAGACATTCTTGATAAAAATCTGCTGCTAGATGATGCCATGGTGCCCTAAGTTCATCCCAAAATGTGTTATGTTTTTAAAGAAAGTGCTGTCAAGAGAAATTGAACCGCACAGTTGAGTTGGTTAGAAATATGCTGTATAATATTATATAATAAGCTAAAGTCATTGATATCCAGTTATTTAAAAAGCAATAGCTATTATTCATTTACTACTCCTGCATGAGGTTTGTGTAATCAAAGAAAACATCAGTCATGCTATCCTTATGTGATTTTCACAGCACCACAATGTTCTTAGAGGATGCTTAAAAAGAACAAATTGTCTGTCAGTTGTTTAAATAGAATTGGAAAAGGCAGAAGAAGACGAAAGTAAAGATCAAAGCTGCTGATGACACCCACCACACTCATGTCATCGGTGAACTTGATGATGTGTCTCTAACTGTGCATTGCTGCACAGTCGTCAGTCAGCAGTGAACAGCAGTGGGCTGAGCACACAGCCCTGAGGGGCTCCAGTGCTCAGTGTAGTGGTGTTGAGATGCTGTTACCGATCCGAACTGTCTGAGGTCTCTCCGACAGAAAGTCCAGGAGTGGGGTTCGACTTCCTCACCAACACATCATTCTGAGCGTCAAACCGTGCAGAAGTTGTTCAGTGCATCTGGTATGGAGGCGTCACCATGGCAGGCAGGTGTCGTCTTCCTGTAGTTAGTGATGGCATGGATGCCGTGCCACATGCGCTTTGTGTTGCAGGGTTGACTTGAGCATATAGCTATATATGCTATAACAATTTAAAGCATATAAAATTCATAACTGAAGATTATCAGTGTTGTCTTCAATCAGATGATTTAGACCTTGACAGGTTGAACTGTGACATCAGAGTTTAATCTTCCTGCATATAAGAAACGTTGAATTCAGTCTCAGTTAGTAATGTCTGACATGACTGTTAGTGTATGCTATTGTTCCTGTTGTTTAGGAAACGGTTTCCACCTTGGGATCCTAAATACAAAATAGGCTGTAAAAATCAGATCCAATACTCTCAGTAAAGGAACATGGCTCATTTTCCAGGAACTAAGATCACTTCAAAGTTGGACAGTGCTCTTCTTCCATTACAAGCACAGCACAGCGTTTTACCTTAACCAGCCTTGTTACAGCTGTTCTGTTTATCCAGCACTTGTTTTTTTTTATCTGTTGTCTGTCTCTGTGTGTTAACCTGCCTCAAACTGGTATAAGAAAATAGACGGGCCGATGTTTTAGGTATAATATCTGATTTAAATTGTGTTGTGACATGACTGGAAAAAATACTAATAAAAAAAAAAATCAACACTATTTACATTTAAAAAACAAACAAACCCCCAAACAACAACTACCAAGATAACTTTTTAAAGTATATTTAGGAACAGGATGAAGCTTGTAGGAACTCTACATCGTTGGGGACGGTTAATCAAAATAAACCAGTTGGTAACTCACTCCTGTCTTCCAAAAGTTTACGCAGCAGCCTAAGGTACCAAAACGTGTTGTGCCAAAAAGTGATTGTCTGCCAAAAAGTGATTTCCGGTATTTGCCAAAAAGCGATTGCTCATATTTAAAGTGCTATAAGTAACTTGTTGGGCTATAATATGTTAAACATATGTCAAATGCATCCCTTATGGATGACATAAAGTCATCTTGAGCCACAAACAACATTCGTGTAGCAAGATACAAGCCGCAATCAGTTTTTGGCAGCGACTTTTATATAACCTTTATTTATGCAGTAAAAAAAATCTCATTAACATTAAAAATGTATTTTGTAAGAGTAAGTTGCCCAACAGGACAGCAGAAATGGCAGCAAATATTACAATAGTTCTGTAAAAATATTTTAAGTGGGGATAAAGGACCGGATTGGTTATAATGTAAGTACAAGTTGTAAAGATACTTAAAAAACAGATAATTTTTTAATTCTTTATGTAACCCCTTTGTATCCCCTGTTCACCGAAGTCTATTTACGAACATACGTAAAGATATTACACATAAAAAATACACAGAAACACTGGAAATCAGTTTTTGGCAGACAATCACTTTTTGGCACAACAAAACGTATAACTGACACGTCGGCGTTTAAACAGACATTATTAACATTTTAAATACATATTATCCCAGCTTACGATTAAGGTCCCTGGAATGTACTTGACACGTATTTTGCTCACTACCGACTTCTTGGCTTTAAATATATTATTTCATGCGCAGGAGGTTTTATGCTTGTGTGCTGTCATCTGTGCTGTGTGGTTAACATTCTTCTTACAGTTACAGTTACAGTTACATTTCCTGTCTTTCATATATATATATTTTAATTGATTGTTACCAAACCATTGCCCTCAGGATTAATAAGTATTCAGATTCTGATTCAGAGTTTGATTTTAATTTAGCTGAATGACCTAATGTGAGGAAACATTTGACTAATTTGAGAGGATGTCTTATTGGGGTAACAGCTGCAGTAAGTCATAAACCTAAAATCATAGTTGTTTGTGCACAGCTACACACGCAGACCGCAGAGAAAACCGGAAGTACAGGTTTTGTATTTTCATAATAAAACAAGTGTTAATGGTGCAACCATCTCAAATAACCAGGTTCTCTTAATTAACTATGAGTAAACTAAAAACTAAAAGTAGACGTTCAAGTTTATAAGACATACTACTGGCATTTACTTCAGCTTGAAAACAATTTGGCATTTGAGTAAGTATTGAGTATTTTGGTATTCAAGTAAGTTAAGTTGTTTTACTCTGAAATGTTAACCGGAAATCAGTAGCCTTGATAGCTAAGAGGCGCAGTTGAGTTTGAAAACGGTTAAGCCAGCATTCGCTCAGTGTGGTTTTGTTAGGAACAAAATCGATAAAAAGTCGCCGAACTCCTGGTAAACATTTAAGTAACTGTGACATTTATGGTCTAAAACGGCTAACAGCGTTTGTTCCTGGAACAAAGACATCCGGGACATGAGACTGCTTTAAGACGAACTGTAACTTCGGTGAGTTAATTGTCTAAGGAGTTGATTCTTTTCGTCATTGTTAGCGCCACTAACGCCGCCTTACTCCTCTGTAGTTAGTGGTAACCTTATGCTAAATAAGTACCTAATGAACTAACACATTCTCTGCTTTTTCTCAAGTTTTACGATCGAAAAATGCTAACTAGCTACGAGTTACCGTAATGACATTATATAGGGCAACAACAGTATACCAATCTCTTAAACAATTCAAGATTTAGGTTGAAAGCGCCATAGGTTTAGGTTGATAAGCGTCTTTTTTTTTTCACTGACAAAATCCCAAACACAAGTTGTTTTTTTGGGGGGGGGGGGGAGATTGTGTGAGTTTTGGAAAACGTAAATCAAATTTTATCGACGCTTTTATGGTCGTATATGGTATTAAATTTCGTAATAAATTACGGTGACACGTCCTTTTCGTAGTAACTTGTGAAGTGTCCTGTGTGTATGTGTGTCATAAACGGCTCTGAAGTGTCTGCTGACTCCACTAACATAGCTTCTTTTCTGTAATAGTGTGTCGTACTGTTTTGTCCACAATAGAGTGGCCACAAATAGAACTCCAGATATTTAATTAAAATGTACACACAGCATTGCTATATTCTGCAGCTCATTGAATTCAGGATTTGAAGTTATTATTCATATTAGGTAAAACATATAGTGTGTGTATATTTAGTGTCTTAAACAGGGCTCTGTCCGTGGTGGTACTCCGTCCTGTCCTGTAGCCCAGCTGGCCTTCTTTGTCCTGGCCACACAGACTCATTAGCATTCACCATCCTACCAGAGCATCCATCTGTCCCCACAGACGATGCTTTTGTTCCCCATTTTAATGTTAAAACTTTGCCCTCTTTGTCCAACTGTCCCCTCATATTAAAAGCCTACAGATGTGTCAGCCCATCTCCAAAGACGAATGTTGATCTAAAGCCTGGAAAGTTTTAGGAGTTCTAGGTGAGAGTTGCACCAGAGGATAAACAGAAGTGATGCTTACAGTTTACGTAAATTGAGATATTTCATTGTCAGAATATCACAATTTATAGCTGATTTACATATGTTAACGTTTCTGTGGCTGTTGTTCAAACTGGTATTCACAAACAAAAGGGCAGAAAAATTATGATATTAATCCTGAGGGCGAATCTGTGGGAGAACTCTGAAATGCTAAAGATGGTAGTTGTCCCAACTTTGTCACCAGAGAGCCAATTAACACCCAGATAATGAAACAGAAAGTCTTTGACTTTTTACCACTGGAGTGAGGAGATCTCTGAAAATGTTGACTTTTTTTTGGCCGGTCCCCACTTTTTCACACCCCTCTTAGGTATCTGCAGAACATGCCTGCTCGTGTTCTGCAGGCTCATCTGCGGTATGTGTGTGGAGTGGGAGGTATTTCTTCTTCAGAGGTTATGTGGAATCATCACAGAATGGTATAGGTCTTGTACCTTGTAGCTGGTCTGGTTTGGTAAACATCCAACACCCCCACCCCCCTGTTATTTCTTTAATATTACTGTACATGAGTTTATCCTGTTGTGTCATTCTTTTGCTAACTAACTTGTATAGTACCCACAACTCTTGGCTGACATTTCCTTTGAGCTTTAGATTAGAATAACTTAATCTTTTATTTCAACTCAATAATAGTTACAGATCACAGCGTTTTAGAAATACTGGTTGGATGTTCCAAGTAAACTCATAATTTTCTAGCATAGTTCATAAATTTAAAATAGATTTCTTTTAAGAGTTTCATCATGTACATGTAAGCCATAGAAGGGCTCCAACTCTCATAGCCATGATAGTTCTTTGCACTTTAGGATTGTCTTAATCCTAATAATGGTTTTATCCCATGCTGGCGTTCTGGCTTGGCTAAATAAGTGTGAGCCATCCTGAATGGTATTCCAGTGAATATTCTGCAGTTTTGTGTACTGTAAACACCTTACTTTCACAGTAATGAAACAATATAGTGGTCAGATAGAGGTACCCGTTTGTGTCAGGTGTTATTCTGCTGTCTTTATAGTCTGTTTTTTTTTTTTTCATAGTGGATAAAGAAAAAAAGTGACTAACAGCTCAATGTACAGTGCTGTGGAAAAGTATTTTCCCTGTTTCTGATGTCTTTCTTTTTTATTTTTGGAACATCATTTATTATATGATGTAAAGTAATATTAAACATACATGGCATGAGAATTACAAATTGCAATTTTTAAATCATGATTTTATTTATTAATGGGGAAAAAGGCTATTTAGACATACCTGGCCCGATCTGAAAGTGAATTTCCCCTGAACCTGCTGGTGTGGCACTTTTGACACCAAGAACTGCAAATGTTTGCAAGGGTGTTTCACATCACTGTAGAGGAAGTGTTGTTAGTTCATACCGAGATGAAATGGAATGTTAACTTTCCAAAAAGTTCCTTTTGCCTCCTCAGTCTACGGGCTATTTTCTGAAAAGCTTTGGTTATCATTAAGATGGTTTTTTTGGCAAATGTGACATTACCCTTTTGTACTTGTACTCTCCTATGGATTAAATTTTTTTGTGGCCAGCAGTTCTTTAGATGATGTTTCTTCTTTGACCTCCTGGGATGAGTTGTCAATGAATTTTTTTAGTGTTTTTGGTAGGCCTGGTACTCCTGGGAAGGTTCCCCACTGTTGGAAGTTTTTGTTTGTTTGTGGGAAATGGCTTACACCATGGATCAATGGAGTCTCAAAGCCTTAGAAATGGTTGGTAAACCTTTTCTGGCTGGTGGATGTCAGTGACTGTGTTTGTTTCTTTAGACTGTGAGATGTGTTGCGTTTTGAAGTCTTTTCAGTCTACTCCACTTTGTAGGACAGATTCTATTTAAGTGATATCTTGATTTAACAGATCTGGCAGTAATCTGGCCCACGTGTGACTAGTGAAATTGAGCTTGACTTTCCAAAAAAAGTGTGTTTAAAAATTAAGAAGGCAGCAGACAATGTAGTTTGCAGTCAGGTATTCAGCTGATACCCATCCGCTTAAGTTAATTAATTATGGTACACTAAAAATTTGTACTCTTTTATAAGAGGCTGATGTTGATAACCTAAAGTAACAGCGCTTCCATCAAATGACATCAAGGCTGAATCGTCACCATGCCAGTGGTGAGAAACGGCAGCCCAAACTAGGTCGCGTGAGGAGCCGTGACTCCATTTGAGCTTTGTGTTGTTGAGGCTGATTACAAATTGAGAGATGGGTCACAAAGGCGGGATACAGTGAGTTGCAGTATGAACATAGCATCTATGTCAGAATCTACATTGCTTTCACAAGAGGGAAAAGACGCACATGAGAAAGAGGAGTGAAGTCACTTTAGAACTCAACCTTGTTATCTGGTATCAATTTACAGATAGTGACTGTGTCTCTTCAACCCTGCATTTCACTGAAATAAACTTTGGACATTTTTGAGGGCATTGGATAGTCACGGGGACATCGCTTTGTTGTAAATGCACTGAAATCACATTACCTCTTAAGCTTTCCAGTCAGCTGCAAGGAGATCCTACAAGGTTTATCTTTAATTTTAGCCATAGGATGTTTTTCAAATGAAGTCAGAAATTGAAAGCTTTGTGTCTATATAATTCTTATAGCAATGAACTTGGAATCAGTGTGTAATGTAAAATAATTATTACAATGTTACAGATTTGTTCAGAATAATTTTTAATGTTGATAATTTTTCTGCTTCACAACATAATTCCTTTTGCAAGTGCGGCATTTTGAAGAAGTGACATATTTTGATGTACTTATTAGTAGGAAGCAACAGATTAATTCAGTTCATTTAATGCATTTTCCTTTTAATGTAAACCTGAGATAGATCCATACAGTAGGACATTTGGTGATAGTATGCAGAAGATCAGTTATTCTAAGTGATTAACCTTATGTGTCCAGACAGGAATGGCCTGTGATGAAGATGATGTGAATCACACGCTATGAACTGAGGCTACGTCCACACGTACACGGGTATTTTTGAAAACTGAGATTTTCCTTTTTCGTTTTAAAAAATAATCCCGTCCACACGTAAACGCAGAAATGAAGGAAAATGCTGCTAGGAACATGCCAAAGCAACAGGTGGCGCTAGATTCCTAACCGTGCAGAAATGTTGGCCAATCAGAAGTCTAGAAGCCTCGGTGGGGAAAAAGTAAACAAAGCTGGGGCATAGAAGCAGAACCGAGTCGTATGTGTGGAGGGACAGTAACTGTGTGTATATGTAAGCATTTAAACACTGCAGAGAGTAGAATTAACAGTATTGTAGAAATTCATTTAACCAAAACAACGTGGTGCACAGTGTGACGTCAAAAAAGGCGCACACCTTTGACGCTGCGTTTTCTCAGTTTTCTCAGTTTTTCTCGTCCACACGTAAATGCAAAAACTGAGTTTTCGAAAATATCCACCCTGGCAGGAGATTTTAAAAATCTCAGTTTTCAGTGACTGAAAACGCCGTTTACGTGTGGATGGAAGGTGCAAACGCATAGAGAAATCTGCGTTTTCAAAATTCCCGGGTACGTGTGGACGTAGCCTGAGTCAGCAGATGCAGCAGGTGTTACAGATCTAAAGTTTAAGGGTCAGAATTTTTTATTCAATATAAAACACAAGTTACGGCTGCATCATTAAATATACTGGTCTGTGGTATCTTCAGTTGACCCTGTCCTTGTCCACAACTGAGATTCAGCCATAGCTAGTGTCAGCCTTCAGCGGTGTATTTAAAGATAGGCAGGTGGCGTGCTACACATTCATCATTATCACTATCATTAAAGCTCTAGTTGATAATTAATTGTAGATGTAGAAACGTACAGGTGCATGTGTTTATCCTGGATTAGCAGGTCCTGGCCCTGTTGAATGATATTTGCAACTAAGAATCGGTAAATAACACCATTTACGGATGTATATATTTTTTTAATATTTTTGTTTAATTATTATTATTAATAATAATACTTTATTATTTATTTATGTAAAATTGTTTTAGATTATCTTATCTAACAGTATTTAAAGTAGGTTGATTATTAAAAATTGCTTTAGTGAAAATACACAAGGTAACTGTTTTGTCTTAAAGTTCATGCATTCTTAAATTGTAAAGTTGAAGAGCATGAGGACACCTGAGTGGGGGAAACAACTCAAAAAGCTCTGATACTGCAGAAAACACATGAAAGGCTTCTGAGTGTGAAGTATGTGCTAAAATGAAAGGCTGACGGGAAGCAAGAAATGGCACAGCTTTTCAGTGCATGCTAACACAGAATAGCGCTTATCGCCATCAGCATATCTTCATCTAGAAGCGAAATGCCACATCCTAACAGCTTTTAATACATTTTCTGCTAAGTTGCTTTGATACCAGCTTATCTTGATAGTGTCTTGATATACTCCTTGTTTCCCGTCACTTAGCTGTATCATGCGTTTATCTGTGGTATTAAGAGGAAACATGCTGTAAAGGCTTCAGTTTGTCCTGCCTGTAATAACGATTATGTTGGATGATGTTTGCCAAACTTAACTGTTACTCCTTCTACCTTCTTTCTTCTTGTACTCTGAGGCCTGATCTGAACTTATTGGCTGTAGACAATTCTGCTTTGTAATGGACTTCTAAATATAAATATTGGTGAACGTTACAGAAATTTTAGTGTTTTGTTCATAAGCTTAAAAGGTCAAGAACAGTCTTCTCCACTAAACATTCAGTTAATCATTTTAGTCTATACCACAAATATGTAACCAGTTTCCCCCACAACCAAAAGATCAGGGTTTAACAGCCATTTGTATGCTTTACTGGGTGCAGAGAGAACAATCATGGAAGAGGAGCAGCTTCAGCTTCACTATAAGCTATGGCGTCACCTACACTACTACTGTATTGTGGGAAAAATGGAAGCTGAATCTTCTAAAACCTTTAATCTGCACACTCAGGTGTATTTTTTACATTCTCCACTCATTCAATATTTGTATTGTTACTTTTATGGAGAAAACTGTTCAATGCAGTGAGACAGATGTCAGTTCTGGATGGGGTGTAACAAAGATGCATCATAAATTAATGTCTTAATAACTGAGCTGGTCAGGTAAAATGTCAAAGATGAGTTTAATGTAGCAGGATTGTACTTATTTTCTCAACACGGAGTTGTTTTTTCCCTGTTCTGAAAAATGTGATTATAGGAAAACACTGTCATGGCCAGTCGGCTTACATAGCACAACGTTTACTGGTCCATCAGCTGTGCTGAACGTGTCCTTCTTAGCCTGTTACTATAACCAACACTCATTGATAGTTTTTCTTCCTTAAATCCTTAAAAGTTGAGTGAAGAAATATATTTTTTTAAAAACAGCCCTTTTAAAAAAAAAAAAATGCATTTTTTTTTAAAAGCGTTGCTTAAAATGGGGGGCAGGGATAGCTCAGTAGGTAAAGTGGTCACCCCATGATCGGAAGGTCGGCGGTTCGAATCCACTTAACGGCTACCCTGAGGTACCCCTGAGCAAGGTACCGTCCCTACACACTGCTCCCCGGGCGCCTGCTTAGTGGGCTGCCCACTGCTTCACTGAGTGAATGGATCAAATGCAGAGAAAAACAAGTAATTTCCCCATGGGGATCAATAAAGTATCTATTATTATTATTATTATTATTATCATTATTATTATCATTATTATTATTATTATTAAAATGGTATTTTCAGAATATTAGCAATGCTGAACAAAGAGCGGAATTATACCTGAATCTGTGACGGTGATCTGCCACACTTTTTCCATAAGCTGGAATATTAACTCTAGGGATTGCACTCAAAGAAAAAAATTGGGGGTCCTTCAACATACCCACATCTGTGTGACAACCAGTCGAGATCAGTGCAGTATTTGTCATAATTGTGTAACACGCAGATTTAGATGATCATGATGTGTCCTCTTTGGCCTTTTGACATCAGAGCTGGCATTCTGAATACAGGCTCAGCTTGTTAAGTGTTTTCTGTTCTTCTGTTTTTTGTTTATTTCATAGTACAAAAGAACATAACATCAGTCCTGGCGTGTTTCTAAGTGAGTCAGCCTTCACAGATAAAATGGACCCTGCATTACCCCAACAACACTCAGTAGATTTGAATGGATACATTGTGCGCCACTGTTGCTCCCAGTACAAAGACACTGGGTGTATTGTAGCAATGAATAGGATTGTGTTGAAGCCTTTGTGTGTTTATATGAATGCCTAAATGTTTTTAAAGTGAATATTCAGTGATGTATGTTTTTCATTATTTTTCTTTAAAACCGAATCATGAAAACTTTTGATGATTTTATATCCAAGAATATAAACCTTGGTCTGATTGTGTCTGCAGGTGGCGGGCTGTGTGCCTCTTTCAGTAGAGAATCTCTGATGGTACTCAGCCTGCCTTTTTCAGAAACCTGCACAGATGTTTTCGCTGGGTCAGGAAAACATCTCCACCCACCTTATGTCTACCAAAGGACCTGTCAAATATGGGGAGCTCATCGTTCTGGGGTAAGCGGTTAATTACTGAGTTCACATAAGTCATCAAAGCAGAACTTCTTCAGACCATTTTTTTTCTTTAAAATCCTTTTTAAAACTGTTGAATGTGTAGGAAATAAGCAGCTTTTGATCAATGTTGTACCTTCCAGGAAGGAGGGAACAAAATCCTATTATTTTACCCACAGGCACACATGCAGGCAAGAAATCAACGATGGTGAAAACACAGTGTTTGGCTTAACAAGAGGAAACCCTTTCTTACATTTTTTTTAACAGGGGGATTTAGCTGTAAGGAGGGATTCCATTTGAGTTCTGTTGTCTCAATATCAAACTTAAAAGGCATACAGTAACCAAACATGCATAATAAATATGAATTTTTTCCGCCAGTGGAGATGGTTAATACAGCAGTCCCAGTCATGGTAAGATGAAGAACAACTGACATGGCAGGAATCATCATCTGCGTATTTGCTTTTTGTCAAAGGGAAAAGTGGTTAATGCAGACACTGTGTACGCACACTCATTCTAAACCCACAGACCACAGAGGCAAACTCGCTCTAAACCCACAGAGTAAAAGCCCTTCAGGTGGAAAGATGGGGTACTGTCATCACCCTGCCAGGCGGGTGGTGTGGGCACCTAAGTTTGTGAATGCGATAACTCGAGATCAAAGCAGCATAGGAGCTTCAAATTGATACCAGAGGCACATCTACAAAAAATCTGGGACAAGTTTGAATCTCAGTGACCTCAATCTCAAGGTCAGAGTAAGCTTTCTGAAAATGTTGTGAATATGATAACTTGAGAACAAGGCGACGTAGGTTTTTGAAATTGATACTAGAAAGTTGTTCTATACAGTGGATGTAGAAAAAGGAGTTAAATTCATAACTGATAGGGGACTTTAATGCGGTCTAAAACTAAATGTTTTAATAAATGTCACAACCACTCATTTACATGTAAAGGAGTCTGGCCTCCTCCCGCAAGCCAAAGACGTCTAATGTTAGCTTACTGTTTTATTTTTAATTGGGTTTAGGCATGAATGTGATTGTCATTAATGACAGTAAAATCCTGGAAAAGGAAGACGGGATACATCCTTAGTTTTGTTTGCACTTATAAAAAAAGTTTAGTGCCTGCAAGCTGCAATCACTTATACAACTTTCTTCAATATTTTATCTATATTTTTATATCATAATCACAAACTTCCATGATATATCATGATAAACTTTTGAGGCCATCTGAACCATTTCTAGACCGTATCTTATAGATATGTTCCTGGAAACTTGTGTGCTCGGGGTGGCTAGTGTTTGGTAAAAGTCTCTTTAAAATCCCTTTTAATTTCTAAAATGTACGTAGTAATTCTAAACCAAACGATAAAACAGCTGGATATTGCAGACATATTTTTGATGTCATCAAAACCATTTTTGGAGTTTGATAACCGATCCTTAAACCTGGTTGTAACATTCAACTTCTTTAGCTGTAGTATAAAGGACAAATTGTGCTGTTGTTGATCTAAAAGGGCCTGGCAGTCTTTGTTTGTGTGCCTTGAAGTTTATAAGCGTCACTGTTTTAGGTAAGAAATTGACTAAACTTAAGCAAGTCTCTTTATTTTAATGTGCCTTGTAGTGTGAGAAATTCAGTTGGGTGCTGCATAACTAAAGTGTGTTGGGAAACTCAACCGTAGCCATTAAATGCTGCCGACTTCCTGACTAAAGGCCATTCACTGTGCACACAAGAGTGAGCCTGCGGTTCAGGGAGGTCAGGTCAGGAACGTGGTGGCTGCTGTGGTTTTAGCCCTTTTGTTTGCTTTTGTATTATTGTGACCACACGTGGAATTAAACAGTCTGGATTGCCCTGAGGCTGGCAATTACACTAGTCATAAGATTTAATTAGAAAGATCCACATAGTTTGTGAAAACATACCTTGTAGTGTGGTTCATAGAGTGGAGCCACAGCGGAACTGGGGTGGCTAGTGTTTGTCTAAGAAAAAGGTGGCTGGTACTTCATCTCAAACGCAGGAAGTTTGCATTAAGCAGTGAAAGAATGGCTTGTCTCAACTGTTTACTTGACCTGCAGCTAACAGCAGCCTGACTCTGAAGATAACTTCAGTTAAACTGACTCTTATTGGAGCCCCCATAACATTCAGGATTGTGTTTTCAAATGTTAAACACATCAGGACGACAGCGGTGCTGTCATTGTTTTGTGTTTTTTGTTAATTTTCAAAACATGATAGTTTGCTTTTAAAAAACAGACACATTTAATGGTATCCTAATGGCTCAGTTGGATAACCTATAAATCTCTCAACCGCAGCATCCTGCTTTTAATTCTGGACTGAAACCGTAGTTACTTTTTGCTCCCTCCCTCAAAGCTTCCTGTCTGCAGTGAAAGCTGTGGAAGGAATGTTTGGGCAATATCTCTGTTCGTCTTTTTACCTACACTACAGAGAAACTGCCTCGGTGTGTTTAGCCAACACAAACTAGCAGAGAAAACTGAAAGTGAAGCTGCTAGGGTTGTCAGGCATAAATTTCTCTTAGGTGGTTCCTTGTTGTTGGTGAGGCTGCAACAGTTTCTCTGGGAAATTCAGAGAAGTTTCGTTTTATTTGTTTTTCTATTGGATGCAGACCTGGGACCTGCAGGTTTAGCTAACAGCTCTGAGTTTGTTAACCATGAGTTGAGGGACGCTTTGGGTCTTCTTTTCCAAAAAGTGAGTTAACTTCAACTCCAACTCACTTTACTGAGAACTTTCACACTCATAAGGTTGAAACAGCAGTTGCGTTACAGATGTATATCAGCTCAGAATAAAAACTATAGTCTTCATCTTTCTAACTCTGTGACTCTGGCTGACAGGAGCATTTTTGTCCAGTTTCCTCGTACTGCAAACCTAACTGTGTGTCACTTTATCAAACGCTGTTTAAATAAAGCTTTAGCCATAGAACACACCAATCAATGAATCAATTGTCATGTTGCAATCGGTCACACGGAAAGATAGCTGTCATCTTGGAGATGATGTGAAGAGTCTGAAGACTTAAACTGTATAAAATGTATTTCAAAGAGAGCTTTAATTGCAGCTGCAGAGTCCGTCTTCTGAATATGAGTTCACTTGCAAAGCAGGATGGATCCAAAACTGATCACTGATTTAGACCACGTCAGCCCCAGTTCCAGGCAGGCTAAGATTGGATCAGATTAGACATAGTTACGTTGGCGAACATTAAAGCAGAGATTTTAAGAAATTGGAGTAAAAAAATTTTTTTGGATTACATTTTTTACTGAATACGTCTGTGTAGGTCTTCAATCATCCTGGGGTTGAGGCGCCTGACAAGGGATTTTTAAAAAAACGCGTTATAGGTGGCAGACAGTTGGTGTTGTAAGCCACCTGGTCTGTTCATCTGTCTTCTCAGTCTAAAATGTGAACATCGGTGTCCTCGAAGGAGTGACCTTTTATCTAGTAGATGCGAATGTACAGCTGAGTCTCGTCCTGTCGAGGTGGCGCATCTATGTTGTGCTGTGCGTTTATGGAGGAGCTGTTTGGTTTCTCCAGTGTAGAGGTCTGAGCACTCCTCACTGCACTACACAGCACACATTACATTGTTTAGTTTGTGTGTGGGAGTCTCATCCTTGGGATGAACCAGTTTTTGTCTGAGGGTGTGGTGGCGTTTGAAGCCATGCTTGGAGAAAATTCTCTGATAAACCTGCTACATAAGGGACGGCAATGTTGTTCTGTTTGTCATTCGGTTTCTCCCTAGTTGGTGTCTGACCTTCTTTCCTGTGTATCTTTGACTGATTTAATGAAGGCTCAGTTGGGATAACCATGTTTAAATCTTTAAAGCGTTTTTTAAATCTGTGTTTTCCTAAAAATAAATAATAATAAAAAATTATATGGAACTTTTATTGAGACAGTGGCCTAAGTTAATTACAACTGCTCGTTTCTTCCTTCCTATGATTAGCACTGACACGTTACTGAAGCTCAGCAGGTCGAGCAGGTCCTCTAATAGACTGAAGGTGTGTGGTTTGATCCCTGGTTGCGCCAGTCTGCATACCAGATATCCTTACTAACCCCAAGCTGCTCTTTGATACATCCATCAGAGTGTAAATGTTAGAAAGCACTGAAGCATACAAAAAAGTGCTTGTGCAAATGAGTGAACAAGGCATGTTGAATAAAGCACTTCGAGTGCTCAGGTAGACTTGAAATATCCTCAGTCTAGTGGATTAAAATGGAGGCACTGCTCTCTCCATTCCCAGGTTGATTCCTAATATTTGGAGCACCACTGACCCTTTGTTTCCTTACTCACTGCTTAACTCTAGATGAACATACTCTAAGTTGATTTAAATGCTGAGCTGCCAGGAGATGATTTTCTGATTTGCCATTGTCTTTGGTTCATTCATTCATAATAATGTATTATTAAAATTAAAATGCCTTTTTGAAATGCAGCTGAACATAAAGCAGTTTTGCTCATCGTTATCCTCTGTGTTCAGGTGTAATGGGTCTCTACCCTATGGAGACAAGGGGAGGCGGAAAAGCCGCTTCGCTTTGTGTCGCAGAAATAAGGCCAACGGTGTGAAACCGAGCACTGTCCACATGTCATGCACACCTCAAGCTGCCAAGGTGAGAGTTCAACACAAATGAAAGTGGCACATTTCTGGTGTATTTTAATCTAAATATGACGAGTGTGAGGAAACTACAATGAATATGGAACGCATATTTAACTCTTTTAATCAGTTCTATCTTAAAGGTCTGCAGGTTAAATATGATGCTCTAAATGGAACATGCCCTTAATAGGATTTAACTAAAACATCTTGAATTTGTTACCAGTTTCAAAATACTCTTCCTGACATGCTTCCATCAGTATTAACATCCCCGCGATTGCTGTAGAAGAAATTCTTTCATGTCTTAAACACACTAACAGAGCTTCTTCTTTCATGTTTGTTTTGTTAAGGCCGTCAGCAACAAGGAGCAGCACAGTATTTCATACACGCTGTCTCGCGCACAGACAGTGGTGGTGGAGTACACTCATGACAGCAACACAGACATGTTCCAGGTGTGTACTTTGAAAAGCATACACCCTACATGGATATTCAACCTTGTGATTTTCAGTATTATCCTTTTTCAAATCAAATCACTTTTATTGTCACATCACATGTGCAGGTACATTGGTACAGTATATGTGAGTGAAATTCTTGTGTGCGAGCTTCACAAGCAACAGAGTTGTGCAAAATACAATAATGTAAACAAGCAAAATACAAGAATGGCTACATCTGAAACTAATAATATATGTACAATATATAATAGTGTATGCATTTCTGGATGTGTATACTAAATATTTTTCTACGTGTGTGTGTGTGTGTGTGTGTGTGTGTATACACATATTTTACAAATTAAATAGAGTAAACAATAAAATAAAATATATAAAATATACAGAGTTGAATATGTGCAAAACAGTGGCATTACTGTACAGTATGGAGTGCATAATGTTGAAGTTCCAGTAGTGAAGCTGAGGTGTCTATGACGTGTTCAGCAGTCTGATGGCCTGATGGAAAAAGCTGTCTCTCAGTCTGCTGGTACGGGACCGGATGCTGCAGAACCTCCTTCCTGATGGAAGCAGTCTGAACAGTTTATGGCTGGGGTGACTGGAGTCCTTGATGATCCTCCCCGCTTTCCTCAGGCACCGCTTCCTGTAGATGTCTTGGAGGGAGGGAAGCTCACCTCCAATTATCCGTTCAGAGCACCGCACTACTCTCTGGAGAGCTTTGCGGTTGTAGGCGGTGCTGTTGCCATACCAGGTGGTGATGCATCCAGTGAGGATGCTCTCAATGGCACAGCGATAGAAGGTCCTGAGGATGCGGGGGCTCATGCCGAATCTTTTCAGTCTCCTGAGAAAGAAGAGGCGCTGCTGCGCCTTCTTCACTGTTTTGTTTGTGTGTACTGACCACGTAAGATCCACGTAAGATTTTTAGGTCAAAGTGAACACTGGATGAATGACATTGTTACATGTCAGTTTTCTTTATTAAAGTGGTGTCTACCACAAAATATGTTCTGTAGGTAGCATAATGAACACCACTGAAAACAAGCAAGACATGAGCACTTGTCTCTGTGTAATTACAGATTGGCCGTTCTACAGAGAGTCCCATTGACTTTGTGGTTACGGATACTGTGCCTGGAGGTCAGAACCAAGCTGACAGTCAGACACTTCAGAGCACCATCTCCCGCTTTGCCTGCCGCATCATCTGCCAAAGAAACCCACCTTACTCTGCACGAATTTACGCCGCAGGCTTTGACACGTCTAAAAACATCTTCCTTGGGGTAGAATGCACAAACTGCTCATTTCCTGTGATAACATTTCTTCAGTTTGAATGTGCTAAACATACATTTGACCTCTTCATAGGAGAAGGCAGCCAAGTGGAGAATGCAGGATGGGCAGATGGATGCACTGACGACAAATGGAGTTCTCGTGATGCATCCTCGCCACGGCTTCTGCCAGGACTCCAAACCTGGTCAATGGAGGGAAATCTCAGTTTGTGGGAATGTTTTTACACTGCGGGAGACCAGATCAGCTCAGCAGAGGGGGAATATGGTGAGCGACTCCTGTTTTCTCTCACACACCACACAAACACACACAGTTGTGTTTTCATATTCTCGTGGGGACATCTAATTGATATGCTTTCCCTAGCTGCTTACTCTAATCCTAACCTAATTGTAACCCTGACACTAAAACCACATTTTGAGACTCAAAAATGTCTTCAAACACGTGGGGGAGGGGAATTTGTCCCCATAAGGGCCGTTGGTCCCCACAAGCATAGTAAACTTACAATCTTTGGTCCCCACAAAGACATGCAAACCTGTTACACACAGACATGCGCAAGGCCCAGGTCATTAATCCCAGGTCATTAATGCCCCCTCCAAGGTGGAATCTGAGTCCAACGAGCTGGTGGATGGGTCTCTTATCGACCTGTGTGGTGCCACCCTGCTGTGGCGCACGGCCGAAGGACTGTCCCTCACTCCCACTGTCAAACACCTGGAGGCCCTACGGCAGGAGCTGAATGCCGGGCGGCCACAGTGTCCCGTGGGCTTCAACACACTGGCCTTCCCCAGCCTGCGTCGCAAGGACGTCCTGGATGAGAAGCAACCATGGGCATACCTGCGCTGCGGCCATGTGCATGGCTACCATGGCTGGGGAGGGCGCTGTGATCCTGAGGTCGAAGCAGAGTGTCAGGAGCGGGAGTGCCCCATGTGCCGTGCGAGGGGCCCTTATGTGCCACTGTGGCTTGGCTGCGAGCCGGGGTTCTACGTCGATGCGGAGTCCCCTACCCACGCCTTTGTCCCCTGTGGCCACGTTTGTTCAGAAAAAACAACTGTGTACTGGAGCCAGATCCCGCTGCCACATGGCACACATGCCTTCCATGCCGCCTGCCCATTCTGCATCCAGCCGCTGAGCAGGGAGACCGGCTGTGTCAAACTGATCTTCCAAAGCCCGCTGGATTAGGAACGACTCTTGACTCTTTATCTGAAGCCTTAATCAACAAAAGAGGGATGCAACTATTTACAGTTTGGGAATTTTCATAACTTAATTTAACTTAATTTAGTGTTTTTTTTAAAGTGCATTTATTGGGTTGATTCTTACCTTTTATACGGTTATATGGTTCAGGCACCAAAAAGGTGATTGTTCTTCCCCAGATACAGCTGTCTGGAAAAGCTGTGATGATCTTTAACTTACTTACACTTAATTTATTCTTTTACCTTTTTAATGTAATTTTGTCTATGAGTCAGTGCAACATTTCCCTGCATCTCTCTGTAGCTGATTACCGTCTCATACTGCATTAATGAGCTGATAACAAGATCGAGTTAAGAGTTGTGTGCAGATGTTGGTCTGGAAGCTTATTCAGGGGAAACACTGGATTTTAGATTTTTTTTTTTTTTTTTAAACATTTTTTTCTTACGTGGAGTGTAAGACTACATTTTGATTTTTGGGGGGGATTGTTTTTTAAACTCCAAAATCAAGTGACCTCTTTTTTTTTTTTTTTTTTTTTTTTTGAATGCAAACTCTGAACCCAAGCTAGCAAAACTGTATCTGGGAAACTTTTTAAGCTGCTCTCCTGTGACTTGAAACATCTATAAGTTTATACATTTTTCAACTAAAGAGATGAATGACTTCAAATCAGCGATCATTGTTTTAACAATTTTTTTTTTTACAAGCAATAAATATAGACTTCCTTACAGACCTGGGTCTGTAAGGAAATAGTTATATTTATACTATTTATTAGGGAATAGTTACATTTATACTATTTATAAGGAAATAGTTACATTTCCTTACAGACCCAGGTAGCTCAGCAGCTCTGTATTCAGCATTTGTCCAGTATCTTGAGGCCAAACCTGTCACTTTAAATTCATCATGTACTTCATATTTTCTTAATTATGTTTTATTCTGATTGTAAAGATTCTTGGACCTCTTTCTTGTACCTTTCTCTAAACTTTATTTTTGTCCCTGATGAGTTTTAAGAAATATTATCCAAGTATCTTTATTGTTATTTTTTTGTTTTGACTCATCGTGCAAGAAATTAACAGCATCATCAACCAAAACCGTGATGAGAGGGAAGGTTAGTCTGAAAGCATCAAAGCAGATGCTGATACGTTCGCTCTGACTCATTTCCTGTGAACCAGGTATTCATTATATTTTGTCACTAGCCTGTTTTTAAAGTGTGTCTCCTTCTTGGTTATGCAGTCATGCTGTACACTTTTCTTTTCCTTTTTTTTTCCTTTTCTTTTTTTTGTACCGATAGCGAACAATAAAAACAAGGCTGAAATTTATGTGACTGTTTGTTTATTGTACATATACAACCAGAGTATTCATATAAGAGTAGTGGAAGTTAGATTTTAAATGAGTCTATCTATATATCAAGATATAGATGTGTATACACAAAAAATTGAGAACATTGAAAATGAATCAGGCTGAGTACTGTACTGATGTGGACTGGATAATGTGTTTGGAGCAAAAGGGACGTCATTTAGCCCAAACTGGAAAAGTACAGCTGATGGAAAGCCAGCTGGATCAAGATTGGTAAATGTGCATAAACTCATTTTCAAGTACAAGTCACATCTTTGGATTCATACTGAACATTTACACTTTGTATTTTGAATGTGATCTGACTCCAGTTCACTGGTCTTTACTGATTTAGTGAATTCAAGAAGATATAACCAGTTGTTCAATAAGCTATATGGCTCATTTCCAACCTCTACACACTATAAAGCTGCTATAAAAGGTAAAATTCATTCATCTAATCAGCATCAGTACCTTGAATTAATGTCCGCTACCCTTGTAACCTCGCATTGAGCATGATTATCACACCTTGTCCTGCACCAGTCCAGTGCATTACTGTGAACTTTACCACAGTTTAGCCTGCACTAAGGTGTACTGAAGTATCTAGTATTTTCATTCAACCTCTGAATAACATAAAATTATTATAATTACAGTTTTTTTCTAAAACATTTCACAATATGAAAAAATAAATTTAGCAACATATCTGGTCCTATTTCCCTCACGGCAGATGACCGCCCCTCCCTGAGCCTAGTTCTGCTGGAGGTTTCTTCTTGTTAAAAGTGAGTTTTTTCCTCCCCACTGCTGCCAAAGCTTTGTTCATATGGGGTCACATGATTGTGGGGTTTTCTCTGTTGTATTATTGTAAAGTATGCCTTACAATATAAAGCGCCTTGAGGCGACAGCTGTTGTGATTGGCGCTGTATAAATAAAATTGAATTGAATCTTCGGTAGATCCAGCATCCTAAAATGAATGAGGGCATTACCAGCGAGAAATAAATTAGTTAGCATTGTTGTATCACAGCAGGAAGGTTCTGGGTTCAATTCCACAATCATGCTATGCATGTTCCCCCCGTGTTTGCGTGGGTCCTGTCCGCGTACTCCGGCTTCCTCCCACAGTCCAAAGACATGCAGTTAATGGGGTTAGGCTAAATTGCCCATAGGTGACATTGTGAGGTTGTCTATCTCTCTTCGTTAACCCTGTTAGACTGGTGACCCTGTCTCTCGACAGCTGGGATAGGCACTGCCGTAACACCGTTTAATATATCGTGTTCAGTAAACCTATTTGAAATTATTTTAGCTTTGCGGCATGGCGAGTTATCCTGCTGGAAGTAGCCATCGAAAGACCGGGGACACAGTGGCCATAAGAAGACGGAAAGTTCAATAGCACTACTCTCGTAGGTTATTCCATTAAAATTATGCGGTTGTTACTGTAAGTATGCCCGGTCAGCGTTTTTCTGATCTTCTGTTGTGCAGTTAAGTTAAACCCTGCTTCACAATCACTTATCACCTTTCGTTGCCCGTTCTGATACTCAATTTGAACAGCAGTTCGTCTTAACAATGTCTACATGACAAAATGCTGAGTTGCTGCTATATTAGATATGCCATAAACTGTTTATATAACAGTTTAACAGCTGTATCTAGTGGCCGGTGAGTGCGCACTTTGTTGTCTACTGTATACGGACCAATGACATTGATATGGACCGATTCAGCTTTAGTTAGCAGGGGGCAGCAGCGAGCTTTGAAGACTGAAACTTGCAAACAGGCAAATAAAGAACCTGACGTTGATGTTCCTCTTTCCAGCAGTGCATGATGGTCCGTATACCGGTATTAACTGCTGTGAGTCCTGTTGTTTTCCCCTCGTTTCCTTTAGTGCTACTGTGATTATGAAGAAAAGACACACCGTCCGCTTTATTTTACATGACAGGTAGGTGTCCAAATGAAGCCTCTCGGTCCCCTGTCATTCCGGGCTTTCTTTGGTGTTTTTATGTTGCCTGTTGGGGTAGCTTATCCGGCTAACTTGCTACCATTGGCTAGTCTACGTGTAACTGCCGTTGACAACATTAGCTGTAGCGTTAGCTCTAGCATGTAGCTAATAAGGCCGCGAATATTCTGCAGCACATCAGCCCCTGACAACAAAACTGCAATTAGTTTTGTGTGTTTCATGTTGCTGTTAGGCATTGACTTCACTGTCAGCGTGAACGGTTGTAATGCAAACACCTGCCAGCAATGCGTGCACTGTAGCTAGGCTAAGGCTAGCTGCCTAGCTTCTGTTACATCTACTTGTCCCGATGGGAGGCACAGCAACGATGACAGCCGAAAGCATAAACATTTTAATATCAAAGATTAAATGACTACAAGGGACACCTGTTTTTTCTCCGCTCAGAAATAATCACGATGTTTTATTGGGCGAGGAAATTTATAGTATAATTTATTAACGGTGCTAATTACTAAAAAAAAAATGCCATTAAGGCCATGTTTATTTCTTGGCACAATTTCCGGAATATATTAGGGTTTCAGATTTACATTATAAGGAAACGTTTATGCCTGAAAATAATCAGTTCTCGCTGAGTAGATCATAATGTGATTGAAACAAGTAGAATCGAGTTCAATACAGCGGCTCCCCTTGGTATTGTGCTTTCACTTTTGTTGATACCGAGAAAAGGATTAAAAGCCTGATTAATTAATAAGATCCTAATATAGGATGGTGCACACTGTTTTTTTTTTTTTTTTTTTTTTTTTAAAAACAAGTATTCTTTGTCCATACATGCCGTCCAAAACTATTCCTGAATAATTTGGATTTCTAAGAATCGGTAAATAATTTTTCTTTGGACTTTACATGTCAACATAGAAATATAACTGAGCTTTTATGATCTCAGCAAGAATATCTCTGTGCAGTTATGCTCTTGTTTTACTGTAATTTGCTGATGATTTATTGTTTTTGAGTATTTTACAACGGTTTTCTAAGGGCAGATGAAAATAAATGAGGAAGGTGTTATAAGCTGCTCCTGCTTGTTTTTTTTTCTTTTTCTTTTATGGATGGGATTCAGTGTTACTGCTTGACATATCTTATATGTCATATAGTGAAGAACTAGCCAGTTATATACCTGATGTACCTGCATAAATAAATTCAAATAATACTTATTTTAATCTTTGGCTATCACCATATTACTGCCATTCCTTCCTATTCCTTCAAAGCAGTCTGTCTTCAAAAAGATGAATCGGACAATCATTCCTATTTTTAGCTCCATGCAGTTGCAGTGGGTGGTAGAAAATTGACGGGCCAAGGATCCAAGATGGTTGTGAGTGCTTGAATCTGTGACAAGTCTGAAGTTTTATGTGTTAAGATGGTTCTTAATATTTTGACAGCATTTTTTTAAAATGTAAAAGCAATATGAAGGAGCTAAAAACGGTTCTGATAATAATGGGGAGCGCATAGATCTATAATCCTCTCATTTGTGTGATGGGATTAACAGCAGAGGGTCATACACCTCCACAGTTTGAGCAGTCAGATTACAACTGACTGTTAGCACAGCAACATATCATTGGTTTACAGCTGTCATTTAACCAGCAGTTTTCTTTCAGTTGTTAACCACCAGGGCTGTGAAATGGAGCCAATGTAAAACTCTAAAAAATGCAGTTCTTCCATGGCCAAGTCAGCTTTGGTCCAAATTTTACAGGGTGGTACACAAAACTGACCCTATAGGTAGTTTCTCCTTGTATAACAATTGTAAGACGGCCGAAAAGCAGCACAGGTCTGTTGACCCAGGCAGGTGGAGCTGGGTACCTTTTCCAGTTGAATCAGCAGAGCATCAAATATGAAACATGTGGTCAAAGTTTAGATGCATTTTGTGTTTGATCGGGTGTTGCCGCCTTGGTCAGCTTTTTGTCAGCTTGCATTTTTTGCTACAGATGCTGCAGAAAATGTCTGCATTAAGTTTTAAAGAATTTAAGCACATCTGAGAGCACTTTCACCACGTTGCAGATGTATGTAGGCTTACTGACTGGAGGTTGATAGGCCTTAAATTTGTCACTTAACCAAAGGACTTTTCTATATTTGTGTTGTTTGTGTATTTGGAGCATTTTTAATGAAATGATAAATGATACTGTTCGATATGTTATACAGTACATCAGAGAGCTACAAAAAGTCTTTTACTTTTTATTTAATAGCACATATGTATGTATGTGTGTGTTGTATCAGTCAGTTTTTGGATGTAGTTTGCCAACATTAGCTGATAACCTCGCTCTTCACCTACTCATCCAGTTATGGTATCTTATACTTCAGGGTTGTGTGTGTGTGGGGGGGGGGGGCTGCAGTCTATCCCAGCTATCTTAGGGCATAAGCAAGGTACTCCCTGGACAGGTCACCAGCCTCATGCAAGTGTTAACTGAACCTTCAAATGTAGTTAACAAAATGAATGCATGTTATTATCTCAGTTGTTAGATTTAATGCAGCACTGTTGAAAGCTGTACCAGTCACCCCACCCCCCCATAAAACCACTGTGTACATTACCACACAGAAAGAGCTGGAGACTTGCTTGCACCAGTGGATGAACCAGGGCACGTTTCTGTGTCAGTTTGATGTAGAACTTGTATTGAAATTGAGGCCCTTCACAAATTTTGATGTAACTTTAGTCTGCCTTGTACATGGCAAGCTGAACACATAGTCGTTCTCTACTGCAGCTAACAAGTTACACTAAAAGCTACCTTTGATTTGTCTGTTATATACAAGGGTTCGCTATAGCAGGTAGCTCAACACATTTTATTGAATTTTTTTGTACTGGATGTTCTTTCTGATGCAACCATGAAGAGGTTTGTGTCTTGTCCCATGATCAAACTTTGGATCTTTTGCTGGTTAGATGAATGTGTAAGACTTTATGGCAAAACTAAAGGAACACCAACACATTACAAGTACAAGAGCTGCTCAGCCATTGAAACCCATGCTACAGCATTTACTGAGTCAGCAGAAGATTGGCAACTTTTACACATTATGCACTTCAACACTTAGCAATCACAGTATAACTTTGTACAGTCTGCCACTTTGAGGCTGAGTTGCTGCGATTCCTAAATGCTTTCACTTTGCAATAACATCCCCTACAGTACCCCCACAGTTGATCATATCTAGGAGGGAAGACTTGGACTAGGATGCCTTCTCTTGCAGTACCACACTCGAATTTTCTGAGCTTGTTAGAATGATTCATTCTTTCACAAAACTTTGTAAAGACAGACTGCATGGTCATGTGCTTGATTTCAGACTGTGGCAATGGGTCTAAAAACACTCAAATTTAAAGGTTAATTAGATTCAGCCACCAATCGTTTTTTTTAATATAGTGTTGCTATCCCTAATGGTGTACAACAGAAGGGGAAGACGTGATACTAAAAGCTGCCAATTTCAAGAAATCATCATTTTGAAACCACAAACCTGCAGAGATGTGGAATGAGACTTCAGAAAGTCCCCTAGTCATCCACTACAAAAAATGGTTCCCAAAGACTCACTATTACTATTTATTTAAAAAAACAAAAAAACCCCAAAACAATGCCCAGTGACTTTATGAAATTATTGATGCTTTAACATCTTACAAGATCAATCTTCTGAAAACATCTGTGACTCTTTACAGATTGGGCAAAGTTTTAAGAGAGATGGACCACATAACTCGTTTGGAACTTTGCTGATTTGGAGTTGATAGTGCTGATTATGATTTCTCTATCTAATGCTAGCCCTGTTTTCATCTTTTTTTCCAGCTAGCCTGCTGGGAGGCACGTCCCAATGACATGGCCTCCAGTCACAGCTCCTCCCCAGTGCCTCGTCCCAGCAGCGGAGGCCGAGATGGGATCTATCACAAGGAGCGAGATCCTTCCCCACCTCGCTACCGGCATATCCGCTCTTTGCCTGACGTCTGCCCGAAGGAGCCGACTGGTAGGAAGAATGACTGACTTCAGTGCAATGGCATGCATAGGCATCATTTTTAGCAGTAGAACATAACCAGAAAGTATACATATTTTGCAGTTAGACAGTGAAAATAGTCTATAAAAGGTGGTGAAAATCTAGATGTTCATCTATACATCTGCGCTAAGGGTCATCAGTCATTTAAAGTTTACATAGAAACATAAACAGTGATGCTAATATTTTTTTAAGTATACATTTTTTTTTTACATACTGGCTATCTAAAGCCCACTCTTTCTTTCACGTTGTCATATTGAACACAAATGAACTTTAAATAGACAAATTTGTGACACTGCAGGAAAACACAGCGTCTTGCAGTTTTTATCTGTATGTTGTGCATTGATTTACTGCTGTGCTTGTGATGTTGCTGTTTGTTGCATTCACCTGGGCCACAGCTGTGATTTAAGTTCAGGAACATGGAAACAAAACCAAGAAACCATGGCAGGCCAGATGCTTAAATTATGAGTTGTTGTTCTCCGCAGAAAATGAAAGCACTGACTTTATTTCTATGTGGTCCTCCAGGTGAGGGGCAGGGCCTGTGTAATGGCCCATCTGTGGTGGCAGAGCACGACCGATGGACAGTTTATAGCTCGAAGGTCAACCTCCCAGCTGCACTGAATGACCCTCGGCTCGCCAAAAGGGAATCTGACTTTTTCACTAAAACATGGGGGCTGGACTTCACCGAGACGGAGGTGATGCCCTCATTTTGCCTCCCCAACATCACCAAGGAGCACTTTGGGCCCTACCTGCAAGAGATGACTCAGGTAATACCTAGAGCGAATTATTAAGAGCATTTATGATTTGTTGACAAGTCAGTATCACTGCAGCTCAGATCTGTGTGGAGTCAATGTTAAAGATGCTATTAGGATATTTTTGTTCTTGAGAGAGTCTTGATTGGGGAAACCTGCAGTCGGCTGAGACTGAAGAAGTCACTTAGATGAGTGACGAAACGTTTCTCCCAGTGAAAACCCTACAATCAACCTTTTGGGGATCCTGAGAAAGATTCTACCTTTCTCTTGTTTTGGGTTTGTCAAGAATCTGAGGCAGTTTCACTTTGTAGCCTTTTTTGCTCAGGACATGTAAAGTAGAAGTCTTGAAATGCATCTGTTAACTAAGAACTTTAGTTTAAGAAATCTTGTGCATGGATCTTGTGCAAACAATGCAACTGTCTCCCGCTGATGAGCAGCTGCTGTATTTTCCCACCATTTAGAACAAAGGTGGCATTATAGAAGAAGAAAAGATGAAAATGTCTGAATAAAGCTGGACCTTTTTTTAAATCTCAGGAATTCAAACAGCCTGAATACTGGAGGCATTTGCATTTCCTAGAGGAGTTTACTAAATAAAAAAGCAATAGAAGTACTGATGCCAAAGCTGTTGTGATGGAAAGATGTGTCTCAGTCTGTATGTTAAATATGTGATTTTCACTTTAACCAGTCAGGGTTTTCATGTTGATTTTTCTTTCTTTTTTTTTCTTGTACATGCACTCATTTGTTGACAGAGTTACTTATCACAATGGTTGTGTTACTCTGGCATTTGGCTGAGATTTGCTCTTCTTGTTTTGCCTCACAGTTAAGCTACATTAGTTCTAACTGATAGCTTCTACTGGAGGAAACATGACAACTGCAGTTATGTGTATAGATACGAACAGTAACATACATGGTTACTGATAGTAATTTATTGTTTAATAGTTAAAGTAGGGTTTGATTTACAGAAGTTAACTGGTAACCAAGCCAAAGCCAGAGCGCTGTGGGTAGGATGAGTAGCGTGCTTAAACGATTATGGAAGTGACGTGAGTAAAAATGGCGTTTTGAGATAGTCTTACGTTCATCATTAACCCAGCCCCAGTGAGGAATGTCTTTGTGTTTAAGAGACAGCAGCTGTACGTTTGTATTCAAGATTCAAAGTTTTAAAGGGAATCCAGTCTCGATACAGTACAAACACACCTTAATGTGTTGGATAAATGTGTTGGACGGTACAGGGCAATCAGAGCAAGGACTAATAGACTCAAACACAGCTGTTATCCAACTGCAATAACACATCTGAATACTACAAAAAAATGTCCATCACGCCACTCTTGTGTTAATCTATGCACGGTCTGAAGCATGTGTGTGGGAATGTATGTGAATGTTTTACTGTTATATCTTATTAGTATTTTAAGTATTCTATCTATTTTATTTATTGAATTTTATTGTTTTATTTATATTTTGATATTGCTAGGGATGATGCAATGATCGGGGACCATTCTTAATTTCGTTGTTCTCATGACAATGACAAAGTTTCTGATTCTGATTCTAAAACCTTCCTTTACTGGCTGTCATGTTTCAAGTAGAATAGATGTCTTGAAATGCAGCTGATGCTTTAATGTTGTCAACAAACATTCTACAAACAATTAAAATAATGAAAATACAAACAGGCTTTAAAGTTCTTATGTGTTTTTAAATTATTAAATTGTCTTGGCCTGTGCTGCTTCATTTTTATAATGCCTCAAGTGGCAAAAATAGCTCTTACAGAAGGTTTCTGTTCCTCATTTAGTCTTTTATTACTTTTGTTACCAGCTGAGTGTGGTGAGATTGAGCTGTAACATCTCTTGCACTTCTGACAGTGCATTTCTGTTCTTGTAAGAGTCATCTAGTTTTTAGAAATGTTATTGTAGCTTTGTTTTCACTTCCTCCTACGGGTTTCATGCATCTGATTTCTTGTTCAGTGTGTTGCTTTGTTCTTCTCTAATGACCCACAGCTGTAACCTTTGTTAGTTTGTATCATCAAACTTGGCTTCTGTGATTCACTCAAGCCTTTTTTTCCTGGTGCGTAACGATCATGTTAGCTTTACAGAGAGCGGGCTGGGCCAAAAATCCTGAACTTCCTTTTTGGATTTCATGATTTCATTTTTAGAGGGAACGAATCCATGAACGTTGCAAGACGATCTGCCCCAACAAAGATGATGTCGACGCTGTCTCTAGTATCACCACCAACCAAGGTATGAATTATTAACCAGCTGCTGCAGGACTCTCTGACTGCCTAAGATTGGCAGCACGCAATGACTTCAGATGCAAATATGCAGGCTACAGTGTATACATATACACTGTCACATCTGACTGTACCACACATTAAGTGTATGTGAGCGTAGTTTGGTCCTGAACCTTGGCTCTTTAATAGATTTAAGGGTTTTTACAGTTTAACACACGGGTTTTATTATCTTTCTTTTGATTTGCTTCCAAAACAATATTTTATGCCTTTAATGCACATTTCAGAATTTGATCTGATAAACACATTTCTCTGCTTGCTGCACTTTTCACAAGTTTCCTGTCTTTTTTATTTTTATTGTTTAGTTTGTACAGAGCACACTCTAGTGTCAGTCTTAGAAACTAAACTTTGTCAAACTTTGTTAGCTGAGCAACACACAAGGATATTCTGACTCTTAAACATAACTACTGTAACCGATAGTGATTTAGAGCTTTTGTTGCCTATTCCAGACAAATCCAGAACTGAGCTGGAGCAAGTCCCGAAGGTAATTATGCAAACATGCATAATATTCTGTCTGATTCTCTTTGGATTTCTCTTTAACTTTGACAGTGTGGCCAATGCTCTAATGCAGTTCCGTTGTATCATTTTAGCTGTGGACTCAAACACATTGTGACTCTTTTGACACTTGCAACTAAGCATGTCTCATTTATTAGCTTAGACATGATAGTGACACTATTGTGACAACAGGCTGTCTCCAGAGTGACCTTGCTGCTTCACTGTCTCACTGTGCTTTATATTGTCAGATTTTCATGAAGCCCGACTTTGCTCTTGAGGACCCGGCTACCTTCAACATGGTCCTTCCCTGGTCACACTTTAACAATGCTGGGGGGAAGAGCAGCAGAGACGTGGCTTCTTCCAAACTGCTCCAGGAAAAGGTGAATTCTCATCAACACATACAGATCACCCAGGGAGGGCGATCTGTAGATCGAGAGTAAACCTGCACTGATGTGTTTTCAAAGTGTTCCTTTCAAACCATCTTGGTAACACTCCAAGGCAGTTATATAGTGTTCCTTTGAAAACGCATCAGATCACAATGGAGAAAAGCATCATGCTGAGTATCTGTACTGATATGGACTGTGAAATGTAAGGAATAAAGGATGCGATTGTTTAATGGGAATGAAAATGATCAACCTGCAGAGGGCTGAATTCAGGGTGCTCCTGCCCCCCCCTGCTGTTTGTGTTGAATTTTACACATCCACAAACAGTGGTTTTGGCTCTGACACCGGCATGTTTATCTGTCTAAACAGCTAATCACAACCTAAACAAGAAGCAACCACTGACCAGTAAGAGGTAGTTTGGTGTTGGGGCCTTGTAGCATAACAAAAGAACAAAAGGAACTTAAAAATAATAATACTAATAAGTTTTAGTAGCAATTTTGTTAAATACTTGTTTAAATCCCTTTAGCTTCTACATCTGTGAGTATTTTCTGCTTTTCTCAGTTTTACAAGAAAGACACGTGGCACTCCAGGAAATTTTGTAATATATCGTTCAATCTTTATTTTAGGGAAAGCTAGCAGGAGTTGTAGACTCACCGGTCCAGTCACTTTTGATGAGGAGTGAAATTAAAGTTCCTGTAGATACATTCTATAAGTTAATTACCTTGAGGTGTTACCAAGATGATTTCTAAAAGGACACTGGTTGGTGTTGACTGGAGAGGTTAAGAAAAATGATGGATAATTGTAATTTATTTATAATTGTATTTGATGGACTTGATCTAAACACAGAAATTAGACGTCTGTTGTTATATATTTAAGGATGAAATGCATATTGTTATTGTTCAGTTAATTTACCTGAAGATATTTAAAACTTATGACAAGTAGAATATAACCGCAGTGGAGGTTTAGTATCGGTCATGTGTCATGTGATTAACTGCTTACAGTTAACAGGATCCTAATCAAACAGGATAGTTGTTGATTTGCACTTTTGTGCTCATCAGTCATTAGATCAGTTAAACCAGCGACCTTCATATGTAGAAGTTAATCAAATGATGTTCTTTTTCCTCCAGCTCAGCCACTACCTAGATGTGGTGGAGGTGAGCATTGCTCGACAGATCTCGCTGCGTTCCGAAGCGTTTTTCCATGCTATGTCGTCGCAGCACGAGCTGCAGGACCAGCTGCAGGAGACGCAGCATGCCGTGGCCGTCCTTCGGGGCCGTACAGCTGCCATGGACCAGGTCATGTGCCAAGGACCTCTCCAGGCTCTCTGCACCGCCCTGACTCGCAACAACTGCGTGAAGCTGCACAACAAGCTGAAGCTGATGGCCGCAGTGCATCAGACACAGCCCACTGTACAGCTGCTGCTCTCCACCTCTGAGTTTGTTGGAGCACTGGAACTTATCGCCACCACTAAGGAGGTGCTCCAGCAAGAGCTGCAGGGCATCCACAGCTTCAGGTGAGAGTGTGTTTACTGGATCAGTTTTACTAGGATAGTTTTTGTTGTGATGTCTGAAATTGATGTTCTACAAGCAGCCAACAGAGCAGCTGTACAATGCTGTGTTTGCATCTCTCAGACATCTGGGCTCCCAGCTGTGCGAGCTAGAGAAGCTGATTGATAAGATGATGGTGGAGGACTTCAGTATGTACGCTCACAGTGACCTGAACCGCAGCCTGAGAGATGAGCCACAGGTTCTGGAGAAGGTCTGAACAATCACCTTCAACACAAAGGGTCTAATAGATTTCAGGATGGTCATGTTTAGAAGATGACTGACAACAACAACTGTTGGGGAATGTGCGGTTGCCATTTACATTTGCATGCATCTCTGTATACATGATAAATATAAGTATTCCTGCTACATCTACACACACAAAACATCAACGTTTCTGTTCCTGTCATCAGTGTGATGCTTAATATCGAAAGACTAAATTATATTTCTTTGTCATTTCGAATGTGCTTCTGCTTTTAGTTTCAGTTACATCAAACAAAATGTAGAATCTGATTCTGGCAGCAAGTCATTATTATAGTCTGACAGAAACAATTATATACAGCTGTGCAGCTCTGCTCATGCTGAGTATCAGTATTCGTTTTTAGTCTTTGAATGTGATTACGTAATTGAATTCTTCGGTCTCATATTAAATTCATCTCAGCTTTCTGAAACCCTGCTGCCCGGTCATGTCAGTGTTTTAGGACCCTGTATTTTCTGGTGCGTTTGTCTGTGGATTTTAGGAGCGTCTGGAGTCGCTGGTGTTCGGCCTGCTGCGGCAGCAGAAGCTGGATTTTCTGGATATTTACAGTGATGAGATGATCGTAGCGGCCAAGGCAATCGTCTCTCAGGTGTGACTCCTCCTGACACAGTCCAGTCTTTATCTGTTTCTAAGCGCTGCATTAAATAACAGCGATCCAGCTGCGATTTATCATGTAATAGAAACCTTTTTGTGTTTGCAGTGTGTGGCAGATAGTGTTGTGCAGATAGAAGAAATTGATGCTGAAGTCGTTGTTAAGTAAGTTGGAACAATGTGATTAATACCACTGGTTGTATTAAAGCATTTTATGCAATGTTTAATGAGCACATTGACTTTGTAAACAAAGAAAATACCAGTCCAAGTTGAACCTCATGGAGACTCGCTGTACATGTGTGCATTTGTGTTTCTCAAGGCTTGCTGACCAAATGCGTCTGATGACATTCCCTCAGTGGTTTGACCTGCTGAAAAATGTCTTTGAGAGCTTCCTTTTCTTCCTGCAGAGAATCAAGGTTAGTCAAAACAGCTCCTGGTACAGAGCTCCTATTTTTAGTCTGCTAGACTTCAGAAGATGGTTCACACATCACAAACATTATCCAACATTTGATGCAGGTAAAAATATTCTTTCTGTGTGAATTCAACAAACTGAATCTAATTGTGCACCTTATTACCCAACTGCCTGTTTGCTAGGCCACTATGAATGTGATCAGGAATGTGGTTCTAGAGGTTCTGGACTCAAACCAGAAAACCCGTCTCCTGGAGGACTCCTGTTCAGAACCATCCGGCCAAGAGGCTTCTCAGGTCCCGTCACTCCTGCAGGGAGAGGCTGAGCTGGCCTACCTCACCCATGAAGGCCTGTTCATCAGTGATGCTTTGAATGATGCCCAGCAGAAACGGCAGGAGCAGAAACAACAGCGAGTAGTGCCGGCAGCCCAGGATCAGAGCTCTGCAGCAGGATTCAGGAGCCAGCAGGGCCGGGTGGAGACTGCCAGTAGTGACTCTGGGGCCACAGAAATGTCTGCCAGCAGAGAGCAGAGCTTCATGTATGTCACTCTTAAGTTTTTCTTCTTCTTCTTTTTTTCTTTTTCTGTTTGAACAAAAATATCATGGTAATTGCAGTCCCGTTGCACCATAGCCTCTAACTGACATCTGGTTAAAAGGCTGTTGCATTTTCCTTTTTTTGCAATTCAGGTCTTCTTATTTACTGAAAACAGCATCAAACCGTAAAGTGACAGTTTTGTTCAAAAGTCTTGAGCCTTCCAACAAGACAGATTTTCTTGTAATTAAAGTTGTCTTGAGCAGCAGTTCTCCAGGCTTTCTGAAGGAGCTTTTCTTTAGACATTGGGTGCTTTTTCTCTCTTTTTCAGTTCGGCTCCTGTATCAGAGCACTTTGTGAAAAACACTTTTTGTTTGTGATGCTACTTAACATTGACCCGTGAATTATTCAAGCATAAAAAAAGGGATGAACCAGTGTTATGACTGCATTTTAGATACTTTGTTACTGGTCGCCTATCACAAAAACACAGGATGCTCTTATTTCTTTAGTTGATTCTACGAAAATGGCAAACACGCATAACTTACACAAGAACTGGACTTGAAAACCAGTGGCAGCAGATCTTACAGAGTGGTGTGGACTGTAGTGGCTTATAATCTCCTGTAGTTCCCTATTAAATGTAGAGACTGGCTCTCTTAAAACAAAAATGGAAGTGTTGTTGCCCAAGATAAAGTACAAAAATGATTTAACCAAAAGTGAAAATGACTGAGAGGGATTAAAGCTGTGAAACCTTTGACTCGGTTCTTCAGCCTGTTAACAGTGAGTGTGTTTGTGTTCAGGCCTGGTGAGAACATGATGCCCACCGACTTTGAGCTGAACCTTGTGATAAACAACCTCCAGGAGCTCATGTACACGGCTTCCGACATCAGCCATGACCGCTGCGTCAAAGTGCTCACAGCCCGAGCCAAGGTATGGTGTACATGTGTCTGTATTTGAGGTTTTCTATGGAAAAGGATAAACCTGAAAATGTAATTGAAGTGTTTGTGTTTACGTTTAACAGGATGGATCTCTGGAGCGTCTGACCTCAGCGGAGTTCGTTTGTCTTTCACAGGCAGTGGAGGGATTTGTCAGGGACACAGAGGAGCTCTGTGGCAGGCGAAGCGTTTCCCTGAGGGGCGCGTTGCAGAGCCAGGCCAACCGCTTCGTCCACCGCTTCCACGAAGAACGCAAGACCAAACTCAGGTAACCTGCAGTACCATTGTTTTCAGGATGTGAAGGTTTGCTTTTAAATATGATAACTGTTTGTGTGAGTGAGTGAAGGTTTAGTTTCATGGTTGAATTTGAGTGTGTATCTGGTCTTACTCCTGTAATGTAGCAGTGTAGGTGCTGAAGTTTGCTTTTGTGCCCCTGCAGCCTGCTGCTGGATAATGAGCGCTGGAAGCAGGCTGAGGTTCCTGCTGAGTTTCAGGATCTGGTGAACTCCATTGCTAATGGTAGAATATCACTACCAGAGCGCAAAATCCCAGGTATCAGACTCCACTGTCCGAAAATCCTCATTAAGCTGATTTTATTTGTAATTTCTGTAGTTTTAGTTCTACAGTTCTGAAATGTTTTGACTACTTACAGAGTAACCTACGCACACATTGCATATATATGCTGACTTTGATGTAAAATAAGAAAATGGATAAAGAAGTAAAGATTCACAGTTCAGTCCAGTCAAGGAGTTTATAAGACCCCCAAACCTTAGAGAGAAAATCCCAACAATTGGACAGTCCCCTATAAGCAGCACTTGGCAACAGTGGGGACAAAAGAACTCCCTGAGAGGCAGTTATCTATGAGACCTGTTGGGTGAGGGTTGGGCAGTTAATTTCCCTAACGGACCACATGAAGCAGAATTTATGTTAAAGTGCAGTCGTGTGTCTGCTTGGTGCTGCTTGTGCTGTTCTTGGTCTGTCAGCAGGCGCAGAGAAGAGCGGACTTGTAACATACAAAGAGTTGTAGTGAAACCGAGTGTTAAAAACAGTGAAACCTGTTCACTGCAGCAGCAGTCTCCCCCTCCTCCAGTTTGGACAGAAACATGCATGCAGACAGACTTAAATTACACTTAAGAAGCTGGGAGTAGAGCAGAACTGCTCTGTGTTGTTGTCAGAGGCTCCAGGTGCTTGGAGGTTTCTAGTGATGCACTGAGGCTTGGTTCCACAGCTTGCATACAGAGCAACAGAGAAACATCACAGCACAAGAAGAACAGCTTTATTATTTGTAACATTCGTTTTCCCATTCCAGGTCCCAATGACAGGAAACCCACAGAGTTTCTGCTTGTCAACGGGCAGAAATATGCAGTTGTTGGGTAGGTGAAATCACATATTTCATGATTTTAAATATTATTCTGTCCTCACACTGTCATTAAAGTTGGAAGTTAGACAGCGCAAATGCTTTTTAAATGTGAACATTTAGTTTTAAAAGATTTTCTGAGTAGCCTTTGTGTTCCTTCAGGACGGTTCTGCTGCTGATCCGGATCTTTTTAGAATACTGCCAGTGTGTCAATGACATCCCATCCATCTCTACAGACATGCTGACGCGTCTGGCAGACCTCCTCAAGGTCAGAAACTCAACAGCACACAAATCACACGATCCTACGTTAGTTCAGCCTCTTGTAGTTAGTAAACAGGAAAAGACTTTGTTTCCTAGAGACAATTTGATCACAACACTGAAGTGTTTACATTTGACACAGCCGTGACATGCTGGTATGCTAGCCCTAGGTTTAGAGTGGTGGTGTTTACTGAATTTTCTTGGATTGTCTTTCTGCAGCACTTCAACTCTCGGAGCTGCCAGCTGGTTCTGGGAGCCGGAGCTTTGCAGATCGTCGGCCTCAAGACCATCACCACCAAAAACCTTGGTATATAACACCTGCTACACACACTGCTTACAAGTAGACCTGTTTTTTCAGTATGTGAAGCAACTTTTAATGGTTGAGAATGCTGATTTTTACTGTTAACTGTGTGTGTTGTAGCATTAGCTTCCCGCTGTCTGCAGCTGGTGGTTCACTACATTCCCATCATCAGAGCTCATTTTGAGACCAAACTGCAGCCCAAACAATTCAGTGTTCTCAGACACTTTGATCACATCACCAAGGTAACACTCAGCATGACCACTTTAAGTGTGGCCTCATCCTGGCTAAATAAAAGTTTGAGAGAAGAGTTAAAAATAAAATGTCATGACAATCTCCAAAGATTTCAGCTCGATGTGAGTCGTGTTGCTGAGGCTGTTTGTTGTGTTGCAGGACTACAACGATCACATAGCAGAGATCTCTGCTAAGCTGGTGGCCATCATGGACAGTCTGTTTGAGAAGGTTCTATCAAAGGTTAGATGAGGGCAGGGAACACGAGAACACTTTATGAATGGTTTTAAATTTTATGCAAGCATAAAAATAATTCTATTTACAGAGGACTTTCAGTTGTAATGAGATTCAGGCAGTGTGTGTAGGCCTAATATTTCCACAGTTAGTTGTGTTAATCCTTTTTTTTTTACTTTAATAATAGTATTGAATTAATGTAGACTTAATAGAATCATTGCTATTAGATAATAGAACAAACAAATAACCAATAATCGAACCTACTAAATTATACTTGCACTGTATACCTGATGGTCAGGTATCCATTTCTGTCCTTTATTAGTACAGAATTTATGACTTTTTGACATGTGTAATGCACTTTCTCAGAATCTTTCTGTGTATTTTAAATTGTTGTATTCCAAATGCACACAGAATCACATGACCTCAGGCGTATCCTTTTATGTCCTCAGTATGAAGTGAAGGCTCCGATGCCCTCAGCCTGCTTCAGAAACATCTGTAAGCAGATGGCAAAGATGCACGAAGCCATTTATGAACTTTTACCTGAAGAACAGACACAGGTGAGATCTTTTTGTTTTCTCTACTCTTTTTGTGTCTGTGACAGCTTGTTGATCAGAGACTTGAGAGTTGTGTATCCATATACAGATGCTGTTTCTGAGGATCAATGCCAGTTTCAAAATGCATCTGAAGAGGCAGCTGGCTCGGCTTGGAGTTATTAATGATGGAGGACCGCAGCATGGGTAAGTGCCCTGAAAACCAGCTAATGATTGGAGTATGTTGATATGACAGAGCAGCACTTCCTGCTTCGCTCTGAAGAGAAGTAGCACCTCTTTTCCTGTTGGTGTTCCCCGTTGTTTCACATTTTATTGAAAGAGAATTTTGAACATTACATGAATACTTGACATGTCTTTATATCTGCTATATTAAAGTGCTAGAATTGTACTTAACAAACCTGACACAAATTTAGAGTTCCACTTCTGTGAGTTAGTTTTGGAATTAACGTAGGTGATAGGTGTGTGTCAGTGACAGCTGCCACGGTGCCAGAATCATTGCTGCCAATTTTGAAAGAATATCCTCATATGTGGCTCTCATTTTTCTTAAAAACAAAAATAAGGTAAAAAAAAAAAATCTGGTAATTCTTTGTTTTTACGTTCATCGGGCCCCAATGTGACCAAATATCAAAGAGAAATTAAAAATGCTGCTGTGGAAGAGTTCAGGTCTTAGGAGGTTATAAACTGCTTCTTGTCAGAGCATAGCTCTTCCCCATCTTTCATGTCTTTGACACTTTGACTCGTGTTTGCAGGCTGGTGGTGGTAGACGTGGCGTTCTACACCGAGAACATCCAGGGGCTGAAGAGCCTCGAGAGGCTCGACCTGAACATGGTTGAGGTCTGGGAGCAGAAGAGGTGATGGAGGATGGAATCTGCATCTCCAGAACTGACCTTACCTCAGCAGTTATGGGAGCCTGACCCCCGGGGGCTGGCTGAGGCTGGAAGAGGCCCAAAGGGACCAAAAATGCGAGTATGGGAGAAGAGCAGCAGCATACCGGTGCTTCAGAGACTGTTCAGAAACGCACAGCGCCTGGTGAAAAACTGTTGCCACCTCATCGCAGTGTGTGCAATTCAATAGAAAATGAAAAAATAAATTATTACTGTTTTAGTGGGAGGGCAGGATGTGGATTATTCTTATGAAATTTGGGGGTAATTTATTTTTCTTTCTCCGGAAACATTCTATACTGTGTTAGGCTTTTTCCTCCAGCAGTCTGCAATGCTGGAGCTGACAGGATTTTTATCAACACCGCATGCTCGGCAGGTTACCCTTTTGCATACTCGGAGAGCTTGGGAGGGGTCATTCTTATTGCTTAAAAAAATCAACAGGGTTCCTGTTCCATGTTAACACTATTCCAATCCTCTCTGATCAGCTGCTTTTGGGTTTATTTGCTTACTTTTTTTTACTCCAAAATAATAATAACAGTAGCTGAGAGAAAGGTTTAATTTCAGTATGTGGGCATAGTGACAAGATTCACTTCAAAAGGTTTAACTTCCACCTTAAAACAGTTTGGTCATGCAGTTGCTTCAGCCCAGTCAGATCCTGGTCGTTGTGATGATTGACAGTGGCGCAGAACTCGCTAAACTGATGCAGAGAGTTTGCAGGATGTGAAGCATGAATATCAGCTGTTAACTTTTGCACCTTCCAGTCTGTGTGAGCTGTTAGTTTTCTGCGAAGATGGAAGAGAAAATCTGATTAAACCTATCATCCAGAATACCTTCTTCTGATGCTGCAATATTGTGTCACAACTCCCCACAGGGGTAAAAGTAACAAGTGCTTACAGCTCTCCCTCCTCCTGCTAGCAGAGTTTTCTTCATGACATCAGATTTGATCAGATTTTCTCTTCCTGACTGTTCAGCTACCGAGAGCTCCCGTCACACGAAGCAAACGACCTGTCCAGATGCAGTCACAGATCAGTCTCTGCAGCAGTAAGAACACTACAGGCTGACAGGCTGCTGTTTGGAACCATTCGACTCCCAAATGCAAATATTCATCTACTCTCCTAGTCTATGTGTTGGCTTTTGTAAGCAGCTTGTTTCCAAGATAAATCTCCTGGTATGAAACTAATGAGCTGGCATTGCAATAATTTGCCCTTCTGAAATGATTGATTAATCTAACATGTGCAGCCATAGTCATTCTTAACTCCCACACTAATCAGAAGGCATAAATGGTGTACATATGGTGACAAGCACAGTTGGATTAATGTGATGTGACTGCAGCGGTCAGCGTCAGGCGCGCCAGAGAACAGAAGCATTAACGATCATCACTGTCTGCTTCAGAAGTGCCTACTTTGAATCGACTATCAGAGACGACACATCTGAGCTCTCCACTACAGTGTGCCTACCATACCACTGTGTGTGTGTGTGAGTGTGTGAGAGACTTTTTGGGGTTTTGATGAGCATGTGTGTATGAGTCCAAATGAATCTGTTTCCTTCAAACCTGCTGTGAATAAAACAGGATGATGGAGCGACCTATTGTCAGTCTGTTCATCTGTTGCACATTGTCATCTTCAGAGCTAGCATACTTCCTGTCTGAGCCTCACAAAACATGTTAAGGCAAATGTAAGAGTGTTATTATTTCCAGTTAGCCAATGTTACTACATCGGTCTATTCTGCACAGTTCTAGCTGTATTCATTTTCTTAAAACTCACATCAAACACTTCCTGTAAGATCTTTGGCTTGAAACCACTTAAGTTTTTTAAAAATTTGATTTTCGACCCTTTCTATCACTTTCCAAATTGATATGAAAGATTTTACATGAAGTATTTGATTCAAGCGGAGTTACTGAAGTAAGGATAGAGAACACTTAAAAGAGATCGTTTGACATTGCTGGATGTACTAGATCTTTCTCACATCGGCTTTTTGGATCATGTATCGCTTGCTTTCACTGAAGTAAGCTTTAAGTTACTCTAGACAGTGAGAATGACGATGGCTAAAAATATGAAAGGTTTGTCATATCTATGGTTGATGGAACAGCCAAAAACTTTACAAGGTTTACTTGAAATATTACTATTACTTGATAACTAAAAAAAAAAAACAGCATCAAGAACTCCTACCAATGAGCTAGAACAGGCCAGCCTAAACAACAGTACAAAACTCTAGTCCTGGCAGCACAAAGACCAGAGGCAACAAGACTGAGACTCTCCAACTGTGACTCGTACACTGAAAGGCACAATCAAGTGACTAAGATGATGTACAGGAGCATCTATCAGAATCAGAATCAGAATACTTTATTGATCCCTGGGGGAAATTATTTTTTGTTACAGTGCTCCATTTTAAACCAACATTAAGACAAGACAGACAATACGCTAACTAAGAATAGTACAATATATACATATATATACATACATACATACATACATAAGTCACTTATAAATAAATATTTGGAAAAGAAACATGTGTAGTCCATCTATGGACTGGAAGTCCCAAGCCCTGATGGGAGACGACACCAAAGGTGCTTGAGAACAGCAGGGTTATGGTCCTGTGACAATTTGAGTTCCAAGCAGCTTTTCGCCAGCCAACTAGAGATGGTGGTGGCTGACAGGGAGGAGAAGATTGCTGAGATTGCCACATGTATCACAAATGCAGACAGTAACATCAGGAAGAAAGAAAATGGAAAAAAGATGAGTGCCAGGAGCTGAAGAGGCAGCTGGAGCAGATGAAGTGATCCCAGTGGGTAGGAAACTGGAGGAGCAGCTCAAGCAGATTCCAGCAAGGGGGACTGGTGTATATTTATTTATTAGAACAAATGGTAAAATGGGCTGTATTTGTATAGTGCTTTACACGTCCAGTCACCCACACATTCACACACTGGTGATGGCAGCTACATTGTCGCCACAGCCACCCTGGGGCGCACTGACAGAGGCGAGGCTGCCGGACACTGGCGCCACCGGGCCCTCTGACCACCACCAGTAGGCAACGGGTGAAGTGTCTTGCCCAAGGACACAACGACCGAGGCTGTCCAAGCCGGGGCTCGAACCGGCAACCTTCCAATTACAAGGCGAACAGAACACAGCTGCCCCAAATTAACAGTATAAATAATGACCAAAATCAGTAGTTATGTGCAAGCTCTGAATGACAAAATGTAAACCAAAAAAAGCACTTTATTATTTATTCTAGTTACTTTTTGATTTGGGTACAAAAACATGAATTCTAGTATATACGAATCTCTCTTCTGACCATTTAACACTGTGTGCTCTGTGATGAAATGATCATTTGTGAGTTTTGTGAGGAGGATCATCAGTAGTGATCCAATCTGAGTCTGCAACTAAGATCAAACGGGTTTTAAGTCTGTTTGATCTTAAGTTAAGGCCGAGTGTCAGGTGACGAGCAAGACCAGGAGCATAATTATTCACTGATCTTTTATCGTTGGCTGCAATAAGGAATTGACAGGTTTAATCACTTTATATGCTAATGGGGTCACAGCTCTTAATGCTCCTGTCTACCTATAAGATCCAAATGACTTTGTATGTTTTTGAGCAAACCCAACACATTGATGCAGGAGTAAAGGGATGCAGCAGTGATTAGAAGTAGCAGCAACTCTGAGAATAGCACAGAGGCGCTGTGAGATCAGCCATCATTTTCATTTTTCTGGGCCTGTTCACAGAACTTTCTGATCTCACCTTGTACACAAAAAAACATAAAACAAATAAAGAATGAGTCCGACGTTTCCACAAAACACAGGAAGCTCTGCTGACCCGTACTGCACTTTTTTATTGACACAAGAAAAAAGATGACCACAGTGAGCCAGACTTTACAGTGATTGTCTTGCAGTAACAGCAAATTTCTTCTACACAGTGCTGGAGAAATTTGGAAGCACGATGAATTTGACCTCTGACCTTTTCAGGCTGACTTTACACTGACACAACTGTTTAAAACAAAAGCTGTAACAACCCTGCTGTTCATCAGAAGAACAGAATCTCTTAAAAGTCATCTTTAAGATCCAAATGGCTTTGAGCATTTTTCCCAGAAGGCCTCAGTGGTCAAGGATCCGCAGATTTCCTGAAACAATCTTGTTCTCCAGCATGGCTCCAGCAGGAATATCTATCCGGTCACCATGATTGGCTATGATGATGACAGTACCCTGATGAATAAAACGATTAACGAGTGAAAAACTGACAGAAATGTCACGTATTCTTGCAACCTTTGTTCGAAATCAAAGGTTATTGTTAAAAAATATAGTTGAGTAGCCCTGACAGGCTGGTGACCTGTCCAGGGTGTATCCCACCTCCCGCCCTGTGGCAGCTGGGATAAGCTCCATGAAAACTGTTGAGTCTGGCTAAAAATCTTTAAGCTGGTCTTTCTTTGAGCAAACATGTTAAAAGGTGAACTAAACATTCTGTGTATGCACTACCTATTTGCTCTAAATTTCAATCAATTTGTTC
Source organism: Aulonocara stuartgranti (assembly GCF_965226115.1). Lineage (NCBI taxonomy): Eukaryota > Metazoa > Chordata > Actinopteri > Cichliformes > Cichlidae > Aulonocara > Aulonocara stuartgranti. The sequence continues at coordinate 39,277,170 of NC_138944.1, forward strand.
ACAATGGTTAGTCAAGTTAGAAAGTGAAGGAGCTGCTCGTTATTCTGTCTAACATGGGACATAAATGAAATGTTTAATCTGGTCTGCATAGCAATAATCCTCAAAATCAGGTGGGGCCGTTTCCCCCCATTTCCTTGGAGAGTCGCAGTGTTTTAAGATTTAACTCTGAGTTTCTTTCCCTGCAAAATACATCTTGAAATGATCTCATTCAAATCAGAAAATAGTTGCAATGGAATTTCTCTTGAGAGTGGCTGAAATAAACAGAGGTATCAAGGAAAGATTTACATTTTATACTGTAAATTCTATCCAAGGACATTTCTGTTGGCAAGTATATTTGTAAATATCTCACAAAGTTCAGTTAAGGTGGAATTCCTTTCTAATTTCTGGAACAGTACTGTAGGCCCGAATAAGGCTCGACGTTAATTCAATTCAGAGAGCTGAAATAATGCTCTGTAGAAGTATTTGATTTAAGCCTGTAGGTGGCGCTGTTCAACTGTGCCTCAGTTATTGGAGCGGTTGCTTACTTTGAGAGAGACGTTCTTCCCGAAGGTGACATCTCCAGACACAGTGAGGTGATCAAGCTCCAACATGTCAGGGATGTTTTCAAACCTTGCCAGAAACTCCTGAACCTGTGGAGCAACAAAGCAAAAAGCAACCAAACCCTGATTTTATTATTTAGGCTCTCTAACATTATAACATAAAACACCTTCAGATGACTGTTCAGACTTATTTAAATAAAACTTCATTTAAACTGAAACATGCTCCTACTTTCTCACTACGCTGAGCAGCAAGCAGGTCATGATGTTGTAGCTGAAAACATTATCTTTCCATTTCCTGAGAACTGATTTTTTTTTCCTTTAGTTAACTTGTAGTTAGATTTAATTAGAAATATAACGTGATTAAACCTGTCAATTCCTTATTGCACCCAATGATAAAGTACAGAAGCTGAGAGAGGCTTGGATCGAGAGTGGAGATGATGCTTTCTGGGTGGCAGCTGACCTTTGTGAAGGAGCTGCCCAGTTTGACATGAGGCGTGGTTGGGAACTCTCTCTTCTTGCTCATGGTGAGAGAGCCGGCGTCCAGGGTGTACAGATTGGACATCACCAGCAGCAGGTCAGATGATGTCTTCACGGGCAGGAAGCGGCTACGGGGTACGTTCACACCCATGGCATTGTTAAAGCTTTTGATGGCAGCACCCACAGCTGTCTCTAGCTGGATGACATTCAGCCCACCATCCAGGGTCTACAGAGAGATGGAGCGCTTCAGTCAATAGGAGGAAAAACAGTTCCAACAGGCTCATAATCAAATTTGTTCATTCCACTCCTTATCGTCCACTCATCTTAGTGTGGTACTAATACACTTAGTACCCCACTAAGATGAGTGGACGATAAGGAGTGGAATGAACAAATTTTTTGAACTCAGGACTTTACACAAGTCCTGAGTTCAAAAATAGCTTTCAAAATAAACCAAATCTATTGACAAAATGTGCAGAAAAAACTGCTCTGAGCTAATGTCAAAAATATCTATTGTGTAAGATAAGGCCGGGGATGTATGATAACACCAATTTGTATCCTAAGACGACATATTAACAGTATTCGTCTGATAAAGCCTCTTGAGAAAATGGAAGCAGGGTTAAAAAGAAAAAGTAAAAGACAAGCAGCACACACCCAAAACATTTTAATACTGCCCCCAAAACTTTTCACAGCCTCATTACTTGAAGTACCTTTAAAATATCGCTTCATATCACAACACCAGAGAACACAAAAGCTCAGGACTGTGATTATGAGGTTTTTAAAGGTCCTTGAGTATTTTGTGGTACTTTGATTCTTAAATATCAGTTTTCTGACATTACAAGTTACAAACTTTGCAGCCTCTAGGAGCAACGTATATGTTCTACATGCAGTTTTGAGTTTGACATCCGACTCTTTTTCCTCCCAACACCAAGCGGCACCTCTTTGTTGGATGGTTGTATTTAAGAAGGATCTGAGAATTGTTGCTTAGTCATGAGCAGGTGTTTTTTTAAGTTATCCATGAAAAGGGAATCACAGTGTCACTCATGTCAGGCACACTGGATTCCTTTGGCTGAGGTTAGTGGTAATGTTTTTGCAGTGGTAGCTCCTACAAACAAGTCTAACAGCATAATGTTAAACAAAAAGATTTCCGCAGGATTACCTTTGGATTGACGATGATCTCCAGGTCCATGGAGTTCTTCTCTTGCAACCTCTTGATGGCAGGCAGAGAGATCCACAAATTGTTGGTGTTGAAGATCTTGAACTTGGTAACAGACTTAAATTCGTCAACATGGGCCTTGGGGACCTGTGCGATCTCCAGCAGCCTCAGACGATCCTCATACTGGATCAGAGTACCACCCTGGACAGAAGGGAAACAGGCTGCACAGGCCGAGCCACACTTTGTTCAGCCGGGGCCAGATCGCCATGAGGGAGATACTAAACATACCTTGACGTCGGCTCTGGTCTTGTCTGTGACCTCCATGATGAACTCGCAGCGTTTGTCGGCCGGCTGGCTCATCAGATGGTTGAGGATGAACAGGTCAACTGTGGCTCCCAGGTTGTCGATGTTGGAAACAAAGATGTACTCTTTCCCTTCAGCAATGAGTTTGTCCAGGAGCCCGGAGTTTTGGAAGCTGGCATAGATGTCTCCGTGCCCTGGTGGGTACCAGGCCTCAGCATTTTCGCCACTGGTGCCCATGCTCTTAGCAATTGGCAGGAGGGACTCCTTGTTGGTCCTCGGATACCTATTAAGAAAATAAAGAGTCCGTCATTTAGACTATAAAGAACTGAAGAGCTCTCTATTCCAAGAGAAGTGAAGGAAAATCAGATGGTGGACAAAACAAATTTACCCTCAAAGCAACTTTGACACTTTTATTTTTGGACAGCAGATGTAAACGATGGCCCTTATTTACCAACAGTTTCTACACACAAATCTGTGCGCACAAATGTTTAATGCTCAAATCACTGACTTATAAATTATATTTTTCTATATTTTGTGCACTTTTGTACTTGTCTGTTTACTACCAAATCAGAGAAGACAGCATAGCTCGATATGTCTTCAGAATCTTGAATCTGGAAATGTTTTTTTAACATCATCATAAAAATTAGTAGTGAATGCTGATGCATACATGCCTGTTCTTCTTTATAGTTCATGTAGTGTACTTCAAATCAAAAGACATTTCAAGTCTTCTAAAAACTTGCTTTTCTTATTTTTCCTTATAGTCGTTGTCCTAAAGCCTAATCCGACTGTTTCGCTCTGGAGTCAAATCACTGGATTGTACTTTTTGATGAGTCCTCTGTGTTTGCTCTCATGAAGTTTTCTTTTCAGTGCAGACCTGAATATTAACATCAGGTCTGATGGACAGTGATCTGGTCTTTACTTGTCTGGATGTTCTGAATGGATCCAGCATTGTCTTCCTTCCAGGTTTTGTTTTTTTAAGAACACACCAAAGATTATTTGTCCACTGCTAACGCTCCAGCTTTCCTTTTAATGGACTTGTTGTAGTTTTACTGCTTACCACTTTAACAATGACATATGTACAGTGGGGCAAAAATGTATTTAGTCAGCCACTGATTGTGCAAGTTCCCCCACTTAAAATGATGACAGAGGTCAGTAACTTGCACCAGAGGTACACTTCAACTGTGAGAGACAGAATGTGAAAAAAAAATCCATGAATCCACATGGTAGGATTTGTAAAGAATTTATTCGTAAATCAGGGTGGAAAATAAGTATTTGGTCAATAACAAAAATACAACTCAATACTTTGTAACATAACCTTTGTTGGCAATAACAGAGGTCAAACGTTTACTATAGGTCTTTACCAGGTTTGCACACACAGTAGCTGGTATTTTGGCCCATTCCTCCATGCAGATCTTCTCGAGAGCAGTGATGTTTTGGGGCTGTCGCCGAGCAACACGGACTTTCAACTCCCGCCACAGATTTTCTATGGGGTTGAGGTCTGGAGACTGGCTAGGCCACTCCAGGACTTTCAAATGCTTCTTACGGAGCCACTCCTTTGTTGCCCGGGCGGTGTGTTTTGGATCATTGTCATGTTAAGATAAGATAAGATAAGATAGAACTTTATTAATCCCTCGGGTGGGTTCCTCTGGGAAATTCGATTTCCAAAAAAGCACAGCACCGACAGAAGTTACAGAGTTATACACACACACACATATATATAAATACAGAGACAATATAAATAAAATATACGAAGGGGATAAATAGAATAAATAGGAATAAAAATAAAAATACAAGTGAATTGCACATTTCAAGTATTGAGTCTATTGCACCGTTGACTATTTACAAAAGTATTGCACAAGGTATTGTACAGTGAGGTGAAGAGGCACTACAGCTTAGTTGTTCCCTCCTTTGTCCTCCTGTTTCCCCTCCCTCTCCCCTCCAGAGAGGAGTTAAACAGTTAAATGTTGGAAGACCCAGCCTCGTCTCATCTTCAAAGTTCTCACTGATGGAAGGAGGTTTTGGCTCAAAATCTCACGATACATGGCCCCATTCATTCTGTCCTTAACACGGATCAGTCGTCCTGTCCCCTTGGCAGAAAAACAGCCCCATAGCATGATGTTTCCACCCCCATGCTTCACAGTAGGTATGGTGTTCTTGGGATGCAACTCAGTATTCTTCTTCCTCCAAACACGACGAGTTGAGTTTATACCAAAAAGTTCTACTTTGGTTTCATCTGACCACATGACATTCTCCCAATCCTCTGCTGTATCATCCATGTGCTCTCTGGCAAACTTCAGACGGGCCTGGACATGCACTGGCTTCAGCAGCGGAACACGTCTGGCACTGCGGGATTTGATTCCCTGCCGTTGAAGTGTGTTACTGATGGTGACCTTTGTTACTTTGGTCCCAGCTCTCTGCAGGTCATTCACCAGGTCCCCCCGTGTGGTTCTGGGATCTTTGCTCACCGTTCTCATGATCATTTTGACCCCACGGGATGAGATCTTGCGTGGAGCCCCAGATCGTGGGAGATTATCAGTGGTCTTGTATGTCTTCCATTTTCTGATGATTGCTCCCACAGTTGATTTTTTCACACCAAGCTGCTTGCCTATTGTAGATTCACTCTTCCCAGTCTGGTGCAGGTCTACAATACTTTTCCTGGTGTCCTTCGAAAGCTCTTTGGTCTTGGCCATGGCGGAGTTTGGAGTCTGACTGTTTGAGGCTGTGGACAGGTGTCTTTTATACAGATGATGAGTTCAAACAGGTGCCATTCATACAGGTAACGAGTGGGGGACAGAAAAGCTTCTTACAGAAGACGTTACAGGTCTGTGAGTGCCAGAGATTTTCCATGTTTGAGGTGAACAAATACTTATTTTCCACCCTAATTTACGAATAAATTCTTTACAAATCCTACCATGTGGATTCATGGATTTTTTTTTCACATTCTGTCTCTCACAGTTGAAGTGTACCTCTGGTGCAAATTACTGACCTCTGTCATCATTTTAAGTGGGGGAACTTGCACAATCAGTGGCTGACTAAATACTTTTTTGCCCCACTGTAACTTCCATCTGTCTCTGTTTCCATCCACCCAAAAAATAATGAACCATTTCTTTAATCACCTCTGGCTTTTTACACTTATTTCATACTTAACAGATTTTGTTCACAGACTCTCCGTATGTGTGTGTGTGTGCGCACTGCACCTGCTCTGATTGAAAGTGTGGATTTTGACTTGGTGGTGTTTGTATTTCTGCAGGATCTTCTTTGTATCCTCGTCGGTGTTGAAGGAGTTCATGAGTACAAGCGGCACGTCAGCATTAAAGGTTTTGTTTAGATGCTGAAAACACACAATCATTTAGCACCATGTTAGAACAACAATTGCCTCAAGGTAGTTCACCAGAGGCAAAAACATGACCCTGGACTCATCCTGATCATCAGAGGTTAAGATGTGCAGTGTTTTTCTGCATTCTTACCTCAATTTGTTTCACTGTCAAGTCCAAGAAGGTGTTCTCATTGCGGACACTGATCAGACTCTTTGGGCCCTTGCAGCCCATGCTGGTTCCTAGACCGCCATTCAGTTTGACCACAGCAAGTTTGTTGAGACTGACAGCGATGTTGTCGGGTAGTCCCCTCGCCTTGATCCTGTCATAGGGCTGGATCTGAGCAAAATCCCACAAATGAGTAAGATGGGAGTTAAAAGTCTACGAAGAGTAGAGCTTTTTTTTTAATACTGTAAAACAAAACAGTGAAGAGGCTCAAGTTAAGGTCAAGGTGAGATTGAACAAACAGTTCAGTTTGTTTTACATGTAAGTCATCAGGATGTTATGCAACAATACAACCAGGCTTTAGTCTGATAAGCACAGACAGCAATTCTCAATTCTTTATTTATTTGTCACATGTAGTTATAGCTGGTACAACATACAGTGAAATGTTTTTCCTGGCTAAAAAAGTACTCCCCCCGACTGTGCAGACATGCTAAAAAGGATTTTACATAAACTAAAAAAAAAGGGGGGGGGGGGGGGAAGAAACAAAAGTAAAAAAGTAAAAAATAATATAAAAAACAATGTAAAAGTCCATATGTTTGTGCTTATAAGTATATATCCATGACGTGCAGGATATTGTACTGTAATAATTTAAATGAAAAAACTATAAAAATATACATTATTTACATAGTACAGATATATATAATAAGGTACGGATAAGGTTCAGCAAACAGCTCTGCAAGTTACACAGTGAAACCCATCAGTGCTAGATTTGTTTGTTCACTACAAAGCTGCTATGTCACCACCAGAAATGAGGAGTAACGCATGAAAAGTAGTGCATTACTGTAATCTGATTACTTTTCTCAAGTAATGATTAAAGTAAGGGATTACTATTGCAAAAAGTAATTCGATTACTGTACTTTCCCGTATGCACGCTGTGTTACTGCACCGTGATTTTGTTTGTGAGAGTGTCTCATGACAATGACGTACGAGCGTGCGACGTCCGTGGCAACAGACGTGTGCAGATCAACAAGTATGAGTAACATATTATGAGATATATATTATAATATGAGAGAGTATGATCGTGCAGCGCTTAAAGCTCGGAAGTACTGACATTACTTTGAGTTTGATTCTGTAAAAAGTAACAGAAACATTAGCGTCCGCTGTTCACTCTGTGAGGGAAGAAAACTTCTTTCTACAAAAAGTAAAGTTCAAATTGAGCGAGCACCCAGCACGCTGCCACGGGAGTGTCAAATCCACAGAGAAACCCCCGGATCCCCCCGCTGACATGGCCACTGCAGCACCGGGCAAACCTCCACCCGCCCCACTCCTGCTAAACAGGTGACAATAGATTTAAGAGCGACAGGACTCGGTGCCGATGAGTTTTTGATTTTATTTATTTTTTGCTGTGTTTTACTTGCATGTATTTGAAAGAGTGTGAACACAAAAAATATTTTATTTTATTTTATATGCTGGAATATGAAGAAAATAGCTTTAACTGTTAAACAAATTTCTTCAAGTCAAACACTGTTGCATATCATTTAATTTTTGCTTGATGCAATGTGCATAAAGTTGAAAGATTAAACCTAAAAAATGTTTTAAAAAAAACTTTTTCATTTGATTCAATTTTATATGATGGATTATGCAGAAAAAATAGAATTGGCCTGAAAGGTCTGTTGCTTTATTACGTATTCAGGTTGTGCATCATGTTTTTAAAAAGTAACTAAGCAATAAAGTAACGAATTACTTTTGAAAATAAGTAATCAGTAAAGTAACAGGATTCCTTTCTTGGAGAAGTAATCAGTAACTAATTACTATTTTAAAGTAACTTGACCAACACTGCTGACCACTGCAGACTGGGAGCTAGTTGTCCAGCTGTCACAATTTGCCCCTCTTTAAACTTTCTCAAATCCTCACGCTTGCCCATTTTTCCTGCTTCGACCAGATCAACTTTGGGGACACAATTTTCACTTGTTCCCCAATATATCAAATCCATGTTAGGAATATCTGCTTGCAGATATTACACAGAACCAAGAGTAATAAAAGACTGTCTGAAACTGTGATAGCAGCAGTCTGGCGCTCACAGGTATTACCTCATTATTTGAAACATTGACCATGTTTGTAACAGCATATATATCCATTACAGATAATAAGGAAAAACATAACACTTAATGTATATTTTTATAGAGAGATGTTTCTGTGGTACAAATGTCTACAGTAAGACCATTTACTTGAACCCTTTTTATATTCAGACAAACATGCATACCCAGATACAAATATATGTGTAGCTGGGTATTAGAACATGGACAAGTAAACTAAATGTGTATATATGTATATTCATATCATTTCTAGTAAGAATTAAATAAAAAAATGTGTAGGGAAACCAATTTGAATCTCTGTGGTGTTTTTTAGCTTCCAAATGGTGCATGCCGAATAAAGCCTGCTGGGTCTATACTGGGTGAAGCTGTAGTCTACAGTTATGGGCAGGAGGAGTTTTCTATTTTAAGGTTTTACTTGGATATTTGTGGCTCCATTATTAAACAGTAACTTTTTCCAAAACAGATAACCTCCCGTAACTGGAATGAACAGAGTTACTTTTGGAAGTGCAGTCTTCTGACTTTTCAAACCTCATGACGCAGTGTGACACACAGAAAGGACACATGTATTTATGGTCACACTACACACCATATCAAAGCTGGATTTCTGCCCGTGCTTCTATAAACAGCTATCCAACAACAGAGCAACTGTTAAATATATAGCAAGTCACACTGTAACAAACACTGGGACATCTTGTATTGCTTTTCTCTTCATGCTTTGTGACGTTCTGAGGTTTTTAAAGATCTACTGGAATGGTGTGAGCTTGGAGGCTGACCAAAGACGGTCAGCTGCAGGTGATCAGCTATAGAGGAATCTATGACCTTTGCTCTATGACCTCAGTAAAGTCTTGCCTCACATGTTTGTGGATGTATTGGAGAGCAAATTGGGTTTAGTGTCTTGCTCAAGGATATTTGGCATGCAGACTGCAGCAGCCGGGAACTGACCAACAAACCTTGTGATTAATAGAGAACCTGCTCTGCCTGTTGAGCTACAGGAGGCCAAAGCTTGAGAAAACAAGTGGACAGCTCCACGGCCACCAGTGATTTTGGTTTTTAACAGCAAAAATGAATTATATCCATTATTCCTGTAATATTCCTTTGAGATATCCACAGCTCATCATGACTGTAAATATATTAGTGTTTGTTTCAACTCTGGAAAATATTCAGTCGAAGACTGAAATAAACTGACACATGAAAATGTGAGGGTGGTTTCATGGACAATGTCAAAAACTGTGTAAATAAAGGATTTAAAACCTCCATCACATTGTCTTGATGCATGCTCAATCACCAAGGTATGGAAATCCCACAAAGTCGATGCTGTACATATAAAGGCGAGTGTTACGCATGTCTTGCACCAGTAAACTTAGAACGCAGTGTCTCATTTTCTCTGAACCACGCTCATGACGACAGCGGTGGTTTGAGGCACAGGGTGATTAAGGTCAGAAGGGGAGTGCGAGTGGAAGATGCTCCAGCAGTCAGGCTAATCTTAGTCCTAACCTTCACTTGGCTGATATGTTTGGGAACACCGTAGGCAGGAACTGAACATGTGTGTGAAATGTCACCATGCTGACAAACAGTTGGCTTTGGCCTGAGCGTTCACTATCCTCAGATCTGGTTGCAGTAGCTTGTTTTTGAAGTATGACACCCGTCGCCACAGTGGTGTAGGAGAGTCAGGAGAGTGCATGTTAACCTTAGCATAAAGACTGGAGTTAGGTAAGTGCGCGCTAGCCTCACTGTTACAAGTTAATAAGTAAACATTGTACTCTAATAATACGATTACTCATCTTTAAAATGTTCATTTTTGAATTCACCTTTCTAAAACGTTGCCTGTTGATTTCTTTGAACTTTTAATATAATTCATCTGAAGGATAAATAAACACGTGAAAGAAATTGGTGTTTGGAATAAAGCACAGTGTAGATGGTGTTTGCAGCCATGAAGCCCATCACCACACTGGCTGCAAACTCTTGGGACAGGACATCTCTACATGAATTGAATTAATGATTAAGCTGAACTATGCAGTAAGTGAGTTTGCTTTTTAGGGGCATATAAAAGTCTTAAAAAATGTTTAATTCTTAATTTAAAAGCTTCAGAAGGTCTTTTCAAAGACTGTTCAGGGTTGGAGTTGATCTAAGAGTGGATGCTGCTCCTGCACATACTGTATAACATGTATACAGCTTTAAGATATAAACTGAAGCAGTTAGAAAATATTTGGAAAAATACATTTGCTCATCTGTAGATTATGTAATTATTCCCTTACAATTTAAGCAGCTGTGGATTGTTAGCAGGTCCCAACTGTGAGGTTTTTCTTACATATTTCTGTTGCCCTCAGATGGGTTATATTCTAGCTTACTTTTATTTAGCTTACTTCTAGAATAATTTATTAATCCCTGAGGAAATTATGTGGTCGCAGTTATTCCAAGACAGTAAGAACTGTAACCAACTAAACTACAAGTGCAGATGATGCGCAGAGAGTGAGGGTGTGCAACTATCACACTGCGTACTTGCGCTTTAGATGGAACATTTAAAGCACATATGAGCACCAGCACAGAGCACTGCAATGTCAAAACTCAAGCCGTGTTAACCAGAAACATTATCTTGTGCTCACCAACTCCTCCGGTGGCCGGCTGATCTTGGCCCAGTCCACTGAAGGCCCTTTGACTTGCAGGAATCTGTGGAAGAGCTTCTTGAAACCATCAAAATCTTTTCTGGAGATCTGAAACAAAAGAAGTCAAATATCAAAACTCACTGATTAGGAATCTATGTTTAACGTCTATATGTTGCATTTATCTAGAGTGATTTTTCACTGGCTTTCAAACTACCCTTCCTACATTAAATAAATCAATACAAAATAAGCTTTATTAGAAACAGTCAGTCAGTCGGACGCCAGAAAGGTTGGCTATACATCAATAAAAGCTTCAAACTAAAAACACAAAGGTGATTTTATTTACAAACATTTTGTTTTTGTCAGCTAATCATATTAAAGCTCTAATCTGCAGGTTGGTTTACATGTCTACCCTGGTTTCTTAAAGTGCACCCCTAATAATATTTTATGTAGCCCACAAGCATAACAAGGACAAAGTGGACTTCATTCACAGTGCATACTGTGGTATATTAGTGCAGAACAAGACCAAAGGGATGTCTTTAGAATTTCAACTTCTTATGTGATCATAGCAGATGAAACCTTCATAACTTGGATGAAGACAGCTGGTTTCAAGAGGTGAAATGGCTTTAAACCAGCACAAAAACATAATCGACCACGAACAACCACCTCATTAAAAGACAAACTGAAAACATTTCACACAAGCGCAGTGTCCCTGGACTTTGAGACCTCACACACAAACACAAAGTTCATCTGTGAAAACAGGTTAGACGTGTCTAAAGTTGCTTTTTCACTTACTCATATATGCTTGCTTCATAAATTAGCACCATAACAGGTTTATAAGCTATCAATTAATGTTGTAGCATGTTAAAAGAAAAGGAGCAGCATTGTCTTCGTTCATCCTTCAGAGTGACAGCTACACCACATTAAAATCTTCATAATGTCTGAGGCCGATTACTGAAGCAGGTATGAATCATTTACAGGACCTCTGGGTTGTTCACCTCAGGTTCCCCCGTCAGGCCAAATTTCTGCCAACAAAATCTACGTGCTCAGATGAATGTAATGGACTCTCTGTACAAACATTTGTTCTACATATATAACAGATCAATGAGTCCATGGCATCTGTCACCTCGTGTGTCTCCCAAAAACTACAAGAATGTAACAGAAAATTACAAATTTAACAAAAGTAGCGAATCAGATGCTGTCTTATGCTACAGTGCAAACACCGCATCCGTCAAAAACCACATCGCTTCAGAGCTAAATCTGACAAAATGAAAATTACTAGTAAAAACCAAACAGTTAATGGCAAAAAAGCTGATGGCGCTTTGTGTCATTACAACCTACGCACCAACTCTGTGACGACCCTGTGATAGAAACTTTGTTTTAATTTAACAAAACCATAAGAAAGAAGATGACAAAAGCTCGAAGGATGAGAAGAACAAACACAAAAAAAACGTACACATGGCCAGTCGCCAGTCTGCGTGCAGTAAAAGTAATGGGTATGTGTTACCTTATTTGACATATGCATGTTTTCTCTCACATATTAACTACAATTAGGTAAATGAAACCTCAATTAACAAAACTGTAGAGGGAAAAATAGTATTAAATTACAAAAAAGCTTTTCTGGGGCTGCACGAGATAATCCTATGCAGAAAAATCCCACGTTTACTCCTGTCCTGTGATGTTTGAGAGGATTTTTCAGAGTTTCAGAGCATTTGTGGGGATGTTTGGAGGGAGCAGCAGAGCCAAAGGCGTTCCCACCTCTGCTTCAGCTTTGTTGGTTGTGGTGAGCAGAGCCTCCAGCTCGCGGTGCATCGAATCCTCATGTTGCTGACGGAGCTTCTCCTCAAACTCTGTCATTGCTCTCCGAGTCAGATCTGTAAGCATACGCATGGGTCGTCTTCATTTAATTTAACTGTACATGTGTTGCTCAAAGATTAAATACACAGGCTGTTACTGGTTTCCAAATATATTTTAGAAAAAGAGCCACAGTTAAAGGAACAATTATAATCTGTGAATTGGAATTTATTCTTTACTGCATTCTTAGGTGCCAGCTGCAACTTTGAATATATTTTAATATTCATTTAGCTAATTTCTCTGTTCTTTTATTTCTCTGTCAGCTACATAAATTATAAGTGCTTTAAAAAAAAAACCTTTAAAGCTCAGGTTTGACAGGAATTGTAATTCTGGAATTAAACGCTTGTACTTTATCCTTAATACATCAAATATTAGGTCACACATTAAGCTTGGGAACAAATAATTACATACGGAATTACATAAGAAAAAAAAGTTAGTGCAACACAAACCAGTCAGCAGAAGCTCACTTTTAAAACAGTACGAGGTGCTTTTATGTCAGTGTTTGTGTCAATACTAAAGTCTGACTTTCAGGATGTCTGAGGACGTGCTGGAGTCTTCAAGTCGCTTTTTTACCCCTCGGGTAATCTTGGTGACTGAGAGTTTAAGGAAAAACCAGAAAATCTATTGACACTAACAACACGAATGTCTGAGGGAACAGACTTGCACTCAGAAAGTCCATCCTGTCAACCAAGATGCAAACTTACCAGCTACAGTCAGAGTCATTTTAACAGTGGGGGCGAGCTCAGCAGAAACGAAGCAGCTGGCAGCTTTTGGTGGCAGGTATGTCAGCTCACAGTGAACAATGGTCCCAAAGAAAAGCAGAGTGAGCAGCTGTCAGAGAACAACACACATACTCCTCATCCTCAGCTCAGAGGAAGCTCACAGAGCCGCTGCTCTGACCCCAAGCTTAATTCAAGGCCTGCCCCCAACCCCACACACCAATCACAAGCTGCCAGGGGGTTTGTCACAAGGCGCTGTGTACCGTTGAAACATTCAGTTAATCAGTTCTTTAAGAAACAGAATACAGATTGGCTTTTTATGTCCTGCGTTAAGGTAAAATCTGATTTCTAGATTTCAGATTTTTTTTTTAGTGTCAACTTTATATTAAAAAATAAAAACTATCCAAAGGCCTTAAAGCTTGAGGTAGACCTGGCTGACAAGCCAAGGTCAGGATTGCTCATACTATAACAACTTCCTCAGTCACAGAGTAGGTCCACCCTAAAACTGTTTGTTCGTCTATTTTACCTTCTGCAGTTGCCCACAGTTGGGGGTTGCCCACTCATGTCTTCACATCTACCTCCTGAGGATTCCCACCCCATCATTCTACTTTGACGAGTCTCTCAAGCTTCTGTAGATTTGATGGCCACAGCCTTTCAGTGGGATGTGCAGGTCGGTCAATAATATTCACTTTGGACTTTGCCATGTAGTTCTTCACCAGAGATGATGTATGTTATGGGTTGTTGTTTTGAAAGACACAGCGATAACCTAGATCTAATTCTGCTGCTTGAGGTTTCTTTCAAATTTCTTCACGTCCTTTCTTTATGATTCCTTTCACAATACTCCCAACACAGTGTTTCACTGAGAGGATGGTGTTCTTTGGGTTTCTTTTTCTAAACATAAGAAGAGCTTCAGTTTAATGTCATCTGACCAAAGGATGGCCTTCCAGTATGCATAATCTTTCTCCAGGTTGTCCTGAGCTTGAACATATCGCTTGTGCAGAAGTGGAGTTTTTCTTGGTGTGTAAAAGGTTCTGGTATTGACCTTCTTTAAGACTACAATTTCTGACAGGGAAGTCAGTCATTGCTGTCTTCGTAGTGGTTCTGGAGTCTTAAGCCACTTCTCTCACTAGTTTTCTTTTCAGCATGTTTGAAATCATCCACTTTTCATCTCTGTCAGGCTTTTTCTATACGGTGTACAGAAAAAGTCTAAAATGTTTTTTTAACATGTTTTTTCAAGTGACAAACCCTTGCTTAAGTTTTTATACTGTGTGTAAGTTGGAAGTTATCCTTCACATTAAACTCAATTTTGCTTTGAGCATTACAGAGATGAAGCATTTTCATTGCACAGCTGTACTTCATGCTAGTCCAGTTTTTCAGGGGGCTAATATTGTTGACAATTCTTTTTTGTCGTTATTCTATTTTATTGTGTGCAAACAGAAATAATTTATGCTTCTAAAGAAAACTGGTACGTGTAGAAACGCTATGCTGAAAATAAAATATTAATAAAAAAATCAATTCACCTTTTTAAATGTGAGGTTTTGCTATATTTCTTCAGATAATCCATTTAGTTGGTTTCCCAAGTTATCAGTGGTTTGTTGCTGAAATCACCTGCAAGCTTTAATGGTGACCTTTACCCTGACCTTTACGCTGCTGTTTAAAGGTCAAAGGTTGAGATTCCACTCCAGCTGGCACAACGTAAAGGCACGTATCATTGCACCACAAAGAAAAAACTGCAACGTTTGCTTAAAATTCACTAAAGCTATCAGCTGCAGATTGTTGTGTGTCCATTTGGCTGTAGGGTGTGTGAAGACCGTGGTGAAACGTTTCTGTTCAGCGCGCACACACAGGGCAGAAGCAGTTTCGTGTTTGAGCGCTTTTCAATGTTCATTTACGCTTCTCCAAACACTCGTTTTGACCAACGTGCAAAGCAGCCACAGCTCTCACTGAGCTCTTACTCACCTGAACACTGTCAAAGTAACGGAAGGGCCTCAAAACACACCCGAGAACAACACGGACAACTTCAGACGGGGATCGAGTAGGGCTCAGACCGGGGAGTTCATTTTAATTTAAAAACAAATAACATTAAAAGGTGTCGTCATCCTGCCTTTAGCTTGTAGCTGACAGCAGCCACAACCAGCTCCGCGCAGCGCGAGCCGGGATGGTAAGTGACGTAACGGTGCGCCCTTTAGTGCCAAGTGGTGATTGGCTAAAAACGCCTGTCAATCGAAGCTGCTGGCCATTAACCATTCTTCCTTTTTCTACAGATAGATCCACCAAACTGCAAAACTCTACAAAGAAAACCAAGAAAACCCTGTTTACGTCCCCAAGCCCCCAAAATTGTCACATCTAAAACTTTTATGCTGTTTGCTGCAGGTTTTAGCCCCATTTCTTTATATTATTTATTTATGGTTATAACGGGAGGAATGCATGCTTTTAAAAGGAGCTGGTGGATATTTAAATTGATCCATTTATCTGTCTCTCTGTCTTTTGTAGGCCAGTGCTTAATTTTACAAAAACAAAACAAAAACAGCTTTAGTATAACTGCCATTTATTCTTTTGAAGTTAACAAGCCTTCATTACTGATCTCCTGTTTCCACATATCTTACTCTGGTTTTATTTGTATTGTATTCATTTCTATTAAAAAAAGAAAAAGAAATCTTCTATTGTTGATTAAAAAAAAAAGGTTTCATTTATATAAACACTGGTAATACAATTGAAACCCTATAGTTACCTATTAATTTAGTTGCAAACAGGAAGAGTCTGATTATAAATTATTAACTGAACGCAACACAAAAAAATCCTCAGCTGTCTATGTGCAGATTGATACTGCCCTCTTGTGGCTAATAGGCTTTTACTGCAACTGTCTGGAGGATTTAATAGAAATCACAAAGTAAAGGTATCATCACCACCTGGGTTGAGCTTTGTTCTGCCTTCTGAGGTTTTCAGAGTGGTAAAACACCACACTATGCAGTGTCTACCTTATAATGACATAGTGTCATATAAGGTCTACCTTATAATGACATAGTGTCATATAAGGTAGACACTGGCTAAAACTTTCCAATATTGGTGCTCATTTCCCACACATCACTGCAAGTTGATTTACAAGATTGAGATATAGAAAAGATATCAATAATATTTTAAAAGGTTGTGCTGCACATAATGTCCCCTATACTGCATTCATGTGTCTTTCAGACTGTATTCTGACAGTGGACCATCTATTATAACAGATCCAGGTGGGTATGATAGTTTAACCCCAGTCTTTAAAGAAAAGTTTAAAACCTGTATTGTATCCACTGCTGAGACTCCTAAACATGAAAGAAGCACAACTGAGGCCTGATTTGGTCGGTTTCTTGCTTTATTGGTGACATGTTCCGTTACAGTTTCTGGACAGCTACTGCGTGTTATCTACCACCACAGACATTTTTCAGTGTCTTGCAGATGTAGGAGGCCAGGCTATGTTCATTAAACAGGTTTTCTGAAAACCTGAAGTGGCCAAGTGACACACACTCACTCACACACACGCATAAACACATACACACAGAGGTGACACGCGGGCGCCAGCTTGGACGGTTTATTATGGTGGAATCTCAGAGCCGAGAGCAGCGCGCCTTTGGGGGAACTAAATTCTGGACACCGGCGCGTGACAGTCACTGGGAGAGGAAATCCAGGGCAGTGTCTCGCTCCTCCACCAGCTCTGCCGCTGTGGCGTCCATCTTGGCTCGGGAGAAGTCATTGATGGGAAGGCCATCGACCACTTTCCAGGTCTTGTTCTGTGGATAGAGAGAGAAGAGTCAATGGTCGAGCTATGAGATTTAATGCATTTTGTCCAAACTCATCTTCAACTAAGGCTGTCAGCAAAAGAGCATTGTTGTTACACTGTTATTGTTACTGTGCGACAAACATCGACTAAAAGCATGAAGTGACTTACATGTGACTAACCTACAGTTTTGGACACTAATGTATCTTATACATCATCTGGGAGACGAGTATATACACTTTATATACAAGTACCAGTTATAATGCCGACTAAATTTACATGAATGTGATAAGGGGCACACGTTCATTTTGCAGCTGTTAAGTAATTAGGCAAGCTAGCCAACCACTTTAATCTGATTTTGGTTAAGCATTGGGTAACATGAGCCAGAATCACGTTTGATCACGAAAACCAAAAGATCCGTTCAGTGAGACAAATGTTCTGTTGCTGTCCACTGCAGTATTCTGCTGTTTGACAGGCTTTAATATTTACAGCATGTTTTTTTCTTCTTTTTAGCTGATATCAGCTAACATCAGCTTACTTGCTAACGCTGACAAACTGCTTGATGCCCAGGCAAAAAGAAATACACCCTCAACAACCTTAAAGAGTTTGGGCCATGTTCATTTTCTGAACCGATGGAGGCAGAAGAGTGCAGGTGGACATGCTGTTGAAAAGACAAATCGGTTTGCTACAGATTTACAAGCACTAACATTGTTTATTTAAGCTAAATAAACAATGTTATCTAAGGACCATAAAGCAGCAGGAGTGTGGGAATGATCTGCAGCAGCTGTTTATATAGACAGATGTATGTAGCCTGTATATAAACCAGCCCAACACAAGAACCTGGACAGATTTTGAACAGTCACTTGGGGCGATCGTGGCTCAAGAGTTGGGAGTTTGCCTTGTAATCGGAAGGTTGACGGTTCGAGCCCCGGCTTGAAGTGTCTCGCCCAAGGACACAACGACCGAGACGGTCGTTGTGTCCTTGGGCGAGACACTTCAGCCGTTGCCTACTGGTGGTGGTCAGAGGGCCCGGTGGCGCCAGTGTCCGGCAGCCTCGCCTCTGTCAGTGCGCCCCAGGGTGGCTGTGGCTACAATGTAGCTGCCATCACCAGTGTGTGAATGTGTGGGTGGATGACTGGATATGTAAAGCGCTTTGGGGTCCGTAAGGACTAGTAAAGCGCTATATAAATACAGGCCATTTACCATTTACTTCCTAATCTGGACCTATTTTACGGTCCAGCATGTATTCACCTTGATTTGGACTGGGAAAGAATAGATCAGGTCCTCTGGGATGTTGTAGGAGTTTCCAGAAGCATAGACACCCATGGAGACAAATTCACCCTTGAAGACAGGTAACAGTTTCAATCAGTTTGCATCAATAACATGTAAGCAGAAATGTATAAAGAAAGACTACAAACTCAGCAACTTGTCTGGAAAAAAAGAGAAGAAAAAGCTTTTTTGATGTGATCTTACAGGTCTAAAGATGAGGACTTACCTTTCTGACCATCGGGATTCTTATTATTGTCAAACACTAAAAAAATAAAATAAAATTGAGCTGGGATTAATCTCTGTATCCACACTGACCTCCTTGGTGCCAAACCAGATGTCCCTCATGTGGTCACAGATGGCCTTGGCGGCAGACATGGCACTGGACAGCTTCCTGGCCTTGATGACAGCAGCACCACGCTGCTGCACTGTCTGCAAGATGAAGAGGAGAAGGTTTCACATTAGAACAAAGTTTCTGTCTGTTTGTTATGTTTGGCATGGAGTCAATAACTCACAGAGATGAAGTCTCCTCTGAGCCAGGCATCGTCCTTGATGGCTTGGTAGGCTTCCGTCTCGGCTCCCTGGAGGTTGACCTTAGCGTGGTGGACATCGGGGTACTGGGTGGAGGAGTGGTTGCCCCAGATGATGACGTTCTTCACTTGGTCAGAGGACACGCCACAGCGCATCGCCACCTTCAGGAGAGAATACAACAACAAAAACAGAAGTAGTATTTTAAAATAGTAACCATGATATGTCAACACTATAATTAATGGTGCGTTTTCCAGTTAGTGGTTATTTGATATAAAATCTTTTATCAATATAAGCAAAAAACCCCAAAACAAACTGTTACTGGGGAACTTAAGTGTATTTTTCCATCTGACAGAATCGAACCAAAGGAAAGTTTGAGCACCTGAAAAAACACTTTGTGCAACTAAACGTTCTGGGCCCTTGTTTGTGCGTGATATTGTTCAGCTGTCTTTGCAAAGACAAATGTCAGTTTCAGATCTTAATGTACATCACAATATTATAATACGGTTTACTCCAAAAAACAAAACAAGTTTAAAGCATGTCCGGACATATTTAGGGCAGAGACGAACTACAGTCACGTCAGATAGGATTTTATGCATTACTATAGTTCACAATTCAAAATAATTTCATGATGACAACTCTCGTCAGCTTGATTTAAGAGTTTCTCACAGAAACTGTCCCAGCAGGATGAGTGTTTAATTGCCTCAGTGATGTGTGGTCAACAGCTGGTTGGAGATGTGAGCAGGTTGTCCTGTATTATACAAATGTATATTGTAAACAAAACAATAGTAAATTGTAAACACATGTACCTGGGAGCAGGCTCTGTTGTGGTCCAGTCGGGTCAGGCAGGAGAAGTTCTCTTTAGGGATGGATGGAGCAGACTTGGAGGCGATCAGACAGTTGGTGTTTGCGGGGTTTCCAACCACCACAACCTGTCAGGGTGAGATCCAAACATATCTGTCAGACACAGAGTCTGAGACAATTTCCTGAATTTGCTTTGCCTGCAGAAAACAAATGAACAACTGGCAAAACAGAGTCACAGGGTGAGCAGAATTTAGAAGATGCTCAAATCTTCTGTTATCCTGAAAATACACATTTATTAAAAAAAAAAAAACTTTTAAACTAATGGAGTAATCAAAAACGTAAACGTTTACAGTAAAGAACGGCACTAGCGATTTAGCTCTACGCTGGTAGTGACCCGAGTTTGTAGCTGCTCTGTTAAAAGTCAGCAGGGCAGGTTGTTATGGCCCACGGCGCTCTGTTGCATAAACAAACTCAGAAATGAATCACACAAATAAATTTAGCTCTCTTGACAAAAAGGACTTAAAACACAAATATTCTTCTCCCCTTTGTAAACAGAACTCTGGCATGAAAAAGAAAGATTTTTGAAGATAAAGTACTCGGGACTAATCCTCACTGAATTAGAGATTTTAAGATTAGGCACAGTACAAAATGCAAGTTCAACAAAACACACTTGGAACCTTTGGAGACCTGCAGTTCTTTTATGCAGCAGCATGACGCTGCTGTGTGACGTCCAGCAGACAAACAGATGGTTTTGACATGCAAAAGACGTTTTCTGGATAAGCACTTTCACTTCCTGTGTTCATCAGCTGCAACTGGCTTATTAAGTCACAGATTTTCAACAAAATATCTGAAAATAATATTATACTAATATAATAATATTCCCCCCCCCCAAAAAAAAGCGAATGGAATGAACGTAAATATGGGTATAGTGAAAGTCGAGGGGTCACCTTGACAGTCTTCTTCGCATACTTGTCCAGAGCAGCTCCTTGCGTCTTGAAGATGGCCACGTTGGCCTTGAGCAGGTCCTTCCTCTCCATGCCCTCCTTCCTGGGCATTGAACCCACCAAAATGGCGGCATCAATGTCCTTGAAAGCCACTTCTACCTTGTCAGTGGGGATGACCTCTGTTGGAGACGAAGCACGTTAGCTGTCGCAATTGGGACTTAAATATTCCAATATTTTGACAACATTTTGATGAGCGAGATGAGAGAGAGCCTTTATTTGTCAGTTGCACACAGTTGTTTTAGTCTGCAAACCCCAAGCACAATCCTGTCAGGAGATTTTCTTTCTGTGTTTATCACTACACTGCACCATGAGCTATCTGAACAAAGGGGCCCCTGCAGGAACGTAATGATAAGAAAAAGTAAATGCATGGACTGATAAGACACACACTGATTTTTAAAACCAGCATCAGTACCCAGTGTACCCAGTTACTCCCTGCAAGCGTAACTTTGCGCATAACTTTGTAAGTTCTGACTAAAAATAGCGACTACTTTAATGAAAGTTACAGAAGCTTGGCATCTCAAAGATACGTAGGGTATAGCTGATTGGCATGCCTACTATGCGATTTTTTTTGTTCTTAGTTGTGTACAAACTTTGGACAGTAGTATTTATTTTTTAATGGCAAAATCAGTGTGATAATTTATAAAAAATGATCATTTCCCAAGTGAAGACAGTCCTCGATAGGGTCACATTAACCTTCTCACAATTTTTACTGTAATAAAAGCTCATTGTTACTGAGCGACTGAGTCCACATGAATATCTGCAGCCTTGGCTGATTCTGCCTTTGCTGATAAGATGTGCTTGATGTCTGATGTTAGACGTAAGCTGGCTGGTATCAGCCTGGACTTCAGTCGGGGTTCATCTCTACTCCATTCATATTTGTCCCACCACTGCTCTGATTGGCTGCTGTGGTGCCTGAACCAGCAGCCAACCAGAAACTGTACTTTAGACACTCCTCCAAAGAGCAGCAGCAGTAGACAGAGAAGGCTTCTGCCCACAGTTTATGAAGGGCGCGCGCGCACACACACACACACACACACACACACACTGTGTACTGCATTCCAGATGGAGCACAACAAGCGTCTGTGGCTGCATCTGGCCGCTGACTTCTTAAAATCTCCATCCTTCTATCCACTTGAGCTTAAAATGAGCAATAAACAGCTTTTGAACAATGTATTGCATGCTAACATAATAGAGTGGTTTCTGATTCAAAATAATTAGCAAAAGCTCTGCAGAATATTTGTCAACATCTTCAAAAGGCAGGCAACACCTTTTAAGATTCCAGAAAATAAACAAGCAGTTATTTTTGTAGTTAAAAGGCTAGTTTAGATCCAACTGATTGAGAAGATTCACCATGAATTCTTGCCATGCACAGACACACGGTGTGGGCTTACCCTTCAGAATGGGGAGGGCGCAGTCCTGCAGCTCCATGACGACTCCATCAAGCACTGGCAGCATGGGGGGGATGTCCAGGAGGATCAAGATGATTGGCTGAGAACACAACATGGTGACATCACAGTAAGACAACTTGAATTATGGTGTTCAATGTGCATCACACAAGTTCAAACCAAACACTTTATTGTAAGTGATATAAAACAAACAAAAAACCCAAAAACTTTTGACTGATTTATTTGTAAGCAAAACAGGGTGTATCCACGAAAAACACTGATGTGGCTTAAAATTAGATTTTGCTAGTGGCTAAATCCAGGGACAGATAGATACTTGGGGAAATCGCATGGTTAACATCAGCCGGGCATCTACAGAATTATTTCGTACTTTGTCTTTCGTCTGGCTAACACTGGCTATTTCTAGCATGTCCTCTAACGTGTAAGCTCTTTCTAGTGAAAATGCTATCTTGAACGGACAGGATCAGTCAGTTATCCAAACTTCCTGTGCTGTCCAGTATCCTGGCAGACAAAAGCAAGCAAACTCAAGTCACTTAATAATGCTTTGATAAGGTTATGCAGAGCTCATTTTATAAATGTCGGGAAAAATGTGCAAAACACTCAGTGCAGCATGTTTCAGTAGAAGCAAGATTATTATTTTTTGTAATTAAGGTGAATATAGCATGAAAGTGAAAGGATTTGGGACAGATTAGCTCCTTTCTACACCTCGTACAAAGACCTTTCGATGCATTTCCCGGTGTCACCTCCCACATGGAGTGACTCATTAAGGTCATGTTTTAAACTGCAATATTGGCATGGAATCAGGTTTCAGATGCAATCACTAAAGTAGAACCTGTTGTTCCTAAAACTTGTTCTTCCAAACCTTCACAAGTGTGGGAGTTTTCCCATGCTTTTCTCCAATGCCTTCCTAAATCCATATGAGTTATTAAAGCTCTGTTATTTTATTCTAATAGCATACCTTTGCATGATTACGAGTTTAATACTCTTACATTGGCTTCATCTTCTAAAACAAGCTGTTTTAGCCCCTCCCACTTAGAGACCACACTCCCTTTAAGTCAACTTTCTTCAAACGGCTGCACTCATCAAACATAAGAGTGAACAGCAAGTGGGAGGGGCTTTTGTGCTTACAGGCAGCACTGTGTACATGAGATGTCCATGTCAGCGAAAGAGCGTTTAGAGCAGCCTGAGCTTTAGGCTCACAGAGACTACTTGTTCATAAAGAGGCCTTTTATTTGAAAACTTTGTTCACTTCTCCTTTTTCCCTACACTCTCTCACAGATCAGAACTCCATTAACAAGGCATGTTCATTACTCATGCTAATTCCATTATATAACAGTCCCAGTCAGAGATCGGGATCTGAGAGAAGGGGACTCTGCTGCTTCTGAACATTATGTAATCAAAGCTCAGAATGAATCTCACCTGGTCCTTCCCGAACACATCTCCCTTGGCGATGCTGTACAGCAGGGAGTAGGCAATCTGGCCAGCAGCGCCGGTCACCAGAACACGGATTGGTTCAGCCTGCGTAGACAAAAACATTAGCGTCACTGACCCAGTTAAACAACTGAGGCAGGAAATGAAGGAGCAGTAACTATCATTGTTGGCTCACTGGCTGTGACTTTTCTTTCTAGTTGAAAAGCACATATGCATAACAAACTAAATCTTTACATTGAGGACAGTGATGTCTTCCTCATAGACAAAACTTCACAACAAAGCCCGTTTGAAAATTAGGACAAACAGAATGATCTAATATTCTTGCATAATAGCAAGAGTAGCAAAATTATTGTTTATTTTCTGTGAGCACTTGGTATCTCCGTCTCATTGTCCATGCATGAAATTCATCAAGCAGTGGACAGACATACTTAAGTATATACAAGCATGGAAGGAATTCCTTTCATGCTTGTATGACTTCGCACTCACTTTAATGAGAAATAATCAATGAAATGGGCGAATTGCATACAGGGTTAACGTGCATTTTAAACACAAAATAAACTGCACACAAGTATGTTCAGAGCCCGCCTTGCATTATTTCTAACTGGGCGGTTTGTAAGAGAGATTTCAATCTGATGGAGCTCCTGTTGTGATTGGTTACGCCAACAGATTGAAAGAAAAGGCCGCTGATGTAATTTGAGGCCGATGCCACGCCACCGCCTCTCCTTCATATTAAAATGGAGGTTTTGATGTACAGTGAACCAGCGACTGTTAAACAGTACAGCGGTGCACTAACCCGCAACAGACCGTTGCTGTATTACATCTTCCGTATTTTCGATAACGCATCTCCTTCCTGCGCCACAGCCTGCGCGTGTCTGCTTTGCCCTTGGGTCTCGTACAACACAAAGATAACCTTTATTAAAAACTCGTAACACCATCAGCATGAAGTGAGATGAAACAATTACTCTGCCGCCTTCTTGTCAATGTTAACGATTAGTGCATCATTAAATAAACCGTTTTTTTAACCAAGAGAAACGGTATTATGATATTCGACGTCTAGTTTACATAGTTACTATCAGCCAACGAGGTCAAAATATTCCAGCTTACCATTTTAACTAGCGAATGCAGATAGGTTTGCTGTGCGGTGCCTGATTCCCCCTGTCAGAGTCGGACTGGACTGCGGGGTCACCTCTAGCCTTGTGTTCCAAGTCAGGCGGCGAACCGACTCTTCACACTCACCATGGGATTTGTAGTCCTTTTCAATATTAAGTCAGATGTTTTGACACAGCCGAGAATACAGAAAAGAACCCATTCTCCCACAATGCATCACTCTGGTGAAACCGCGCCCCTTTGTGCTGAATATGGTGGATGGTTTTCTGAAAAGCGTCCTTTTTAACAGAGCATCTATAAACTGTATGTTGTCGACATCTTGTGGTCGGCAGCGGAACATCATTTGTTTCGCAAAATGACAGCTTTGAAACTCAAGAACGGCATTATTTACACTTACAGAAGTATGTTTAAGGCCCTCTCTATGGAACGTTTTAAGAATGAGCAATCTAAAAAACGAAAACACCAATGGAATAACATAATAACACTGGGAATATGGGGACTCAACACTGACCCAATGAATGGAACCCCATAAACCTTTCTGGCTACCGAAACTACCGAAATATATCAAGAAGTGGATGAATTCCCTTAAAATTCTTAGAACACTTTAATTGTCAATTAAGTATTCACAGAACTGAGGTGAAACACACACACACACACACACACACACACACACACACACACACACACACACACACACACGCACACACACACACACACACACGCACACACACACACACACACACACACGCACGCACATTCCCCTCTTGCTCCTGCAGGCAGTCTTTATCCTTCAAGCTCGGGTCCTCTACCAGAGCTGGCAGCTTGAGGGTCCTGCACAGTATCTTTGCTGTTCCCAGGACTGCGCTCTTCTGGACAGAGATCTCAGATGTTGTTCCTGGGATCTATTGGAGCCACTCACCTAGCTTCAGGGTCACTGCACCTTGTGCTCTGATTACCACAGGGACCACTGTTACCTTCACCCTCCACACCTTCTCGAGCTCTTCTCTGAGCCCTCGGTACTTTTCCAGCTTCTTGTGTTCCTTCTTCCTGATGTTGCTGTCATTCGGTATTGCTACGTCTATCACTACGGCCGTCTTCCTGTGCTTGTCCACCACTACTATATCTGGTTGGTTAGCCATCACTATTTATGTCCATCTGTATCTGGATGTCCCACAGGACCTTAGCTCGGTCATTCTCGACCACCCTAGGGGGTGTCTCCCATTTTGACCTCCGGACATCCAGGCCATGCTTGGCACACACTATGCCGGCCACTTGGTTATGGCGTTCCATGTATGCCCTGCCTGCTAGAATCTTGCACTCTGCTGTGATGTACTGGAGCATCTTTACACAGCCTTCATCTGGGGCCTTGCTTGGTTGTGATAGACCCCAGCCTCTAAGGATCTTGTACTTAGAGCTTGTTCGTGTGCTTCCATGATTAGAGCCTCTGTGCTGTCTTTCAATCCAGCTTTGTCAGCCTGCTGGTAGGATTTCTAGATGTCAGCCACTTCCTCTATCTGCCAGTGGTACATACCGTGCAGAGGGCTTGTCCGTCCATGATGGTTCCTCCTCTTGCTCTGCTTTCTTGGGTTGCTGCTGCCTCAGGTATTGATTGAACCTGGTTAGTTGGGGCCATCTTCCTGATATAACCGAGGATGTTTGTTGTCTCATCTTCGACTGTGGTACTGACACTCACTAGTCCACGGCCTCCTTCCTTCCGCTAAGCATACAGTTTCAGGGTGCTGGACTTGGGATGAAACCCTCCATGCATGGTCAGGAGCTTCATTGTATTGATGTCAGTGGCTTCTATCTTCTCCTTTGGCCAACTTATTATTGCAGCAGGGTACCTGATCGTGGGCAGGGCGTGGGTGTTATAGCCCAGATCTTGTTCTCTTCCTTCAGCTCACTCCTCAGGACTTGCCTGACCCTCTGCAGGAACTTAGTGGTTGCGGCTTTCCTAGCGGCCTCTGCGTAGTTCCCATTTGCCTGTGGGATTCCCATGTACTTGTAGCTGTCTTCGATGTCTGCAATGTTGCCTATGCAGAACAGCAGTGGGAACAGCGCATCTCCTTGGTAGATCCCACACTTGATGGTGACTTGTGCTATATGCTTGAAGTCGACCTCTATTGTTGTACCCATTGAGTTTGTGATGAAAGCTCTTAGAGTCCTAAAACATGGTGGAGGTAGAGATTGCTTGTGTGGTTAAGAGTTTAAGTGAGTCACTAGTGTTTATTGATGATTTAACTGCTGATAGCAGTAGCAGGATCAACCTCAAGTGTACAGAATCTCTTCATTGTATCAGTGAGCCTTTTACATGAACCAAGCCTTTTGGACCCTTATCATCCATGGAAAGTACTTCTGGAACTTCCTCAAAGGACTTGATGATTTTTTCCATTAAATTCAAGATGAAGGTCATCATGCATTACATGACATTAAGTGTTTATAGATCAATGTCAAACCGTTTTCTTTTCCCGTTAATGAGTGAACATTTTGCGACTGTGTGAGGTGTCAGAATTTCTTATAGTTTGCATTTTAGAATTCAAATTTGTAACAGTCTTTTCATTTCTTTTATTATTATTATTTTTGTTGAAAAACAATAAAAATCAAATCAGGCCAGCAAGCAGGTGTTATTGCACAGGGATTGGTGTAATACAGGTTTATACTTCCGAATTAATTTTTTATAGTACTTTCAAGCTCAGAATTGGATATGAATAATGGAGTCATTTCAATGATTTCATGTTTACTTATTATTATTATTATTATTTTATAATTACAAAAATAAAAAACAAAAACAAAATAATTTTTCAACTATGAGATAAAGTATTTCTCATTCTCTCTGTAAGTCAGAAGCATAGTAGATGACACCTTTTGGCTACCAACAATATTATAAATAGTAAATGCATCTCTGACTATTCACACCAAGCACATTTATTCTACATCTAAGTACTTGGAACCTGTGTATTTTTAAAAGACCAGGCTTTTCAGGCTCATCAGAACTCATGAGGCTCCCTTACTAACCTCCTCAAGAATCCCTGAAATCCTGTTAAGTGTTTCCTCTGGGATTTTTTTTTCCCACTCCAAGACCCCTATAACATCATGTAGGCTTTATTTTATTTACCACAAGTCTTTGCCTTTGAGACTTTTGTTTCAGTTGATTTGTATCCCCTTTAAAGCATCTAAAACTCTAAAGATTTCATTTCAAACTCTAAGCAGCAATATGTTTTCCTCAAAACGTCGCCCCTGATGTAGATAGTAGAAAAAGTCAATCTGAAAAAGTCAGTCAGTTTTACAGTAAGGTGTGAATTATTTTGATTGCTTTCAAGTCAGGGCCAAAAGTGAACAGTTACTTTTGGTGAGTTCACTTCATGCACTACAGGAAGCTAACATGATCAGCTGCTATCTTGTTAAGTTGCCAGTCAACCTAGCAGGGGGTAAAGTTGCACTGAGCTGAGCTATCTAATCTGCTGTTGTGTTGTGGCACAACCAAGGTCACAAACAAGAGTCAGGAGGCTGAAGTGACCTGATAGCTTAGCAGTTAGAATGCATTTCACATGGGGAAAATAAAATAACTTCAAGCTGTGAGTCCCCTGTTTTTCGCAAGTCATTCCTCTGCCCTCTTTCCACTCTAACTATCCAATGATGCCAAAACTTCTTTCTTTTTAATGTACTTTCTCTATGCATCCTTTCCCATTGCTCATTGAAGCTTAACCTATAAAAGAAATCCAAATTTAACAACAAAATGTAGCCTTTTAAAAATATTTAACCACAGTTATACTGATAGTTACACTGATAAATATAGGATATAGTGGTAAGGTATGTTTTTAAAGAGAGTGGTTTTTTTGGCTTTAAATGGGTGTCAATCATAATCAGGGACTGCAAATATCCAATCTGTAAAAGAATTACAACACAATGCAGAAAGCCTGAATGGGAGAGTCAAGGCTGTAGCGGCACATTTTCATATTCAGCCATCACACATTTTTTGGCTGTGTAGTGTATTTTAGCAACTGATAACTGAAGGGAGGGAAGTGAAGGAATGCAGGGTCTGTTCTAGGAGAAAAAAACAGAGGACCAAGTGAGTTTTTCAGTTACAGTCAGAATTCTTCTGCATATCATTCAGCTCAGCCATGTTGGATTTGTGTGGGCCCAGTTAAACTTTCCCGAAACAGGTCTGTGTTGGCGGTAGCTGGGCGGGAACTGACCGCGGTGCTGATAATCTGCAGCGTGGTGTACTGCATCAAAGCAGCGGGAACAACCACCGGTGTATGGCCTTCAAAATAAAAGGATGGAAAGTGTATAATATTTGCTAAGCCTTC
The DNA here is from genome assembly GCF_965226115.1 of Aulonocara stuartgranti. Taxonomy (NCBI): domain Eukaryota; kingdom Metazoa; phylum Chordata; class Actinopteri; order Cichliformes; family Cichlidae; genus Aulonocara; species Aulonocara stuartgranti. The sequence goes on from NC_138944.1 coordinate 39,306,000, forward strand.
ATTGGCAGACAAAACATCTATGTTACACGATTTATGTCCTTTTATTCTGTTTATATAGTTTTAAGGGTGTTTTTCTTAGGTGCACTGTACATGGGTTCCTGTATGAGCTGGGAGAGACTCCAGCAAGCCAGGGAATTTTTTTGTGTGTTCATTTTTCATGCAGAGCGAAGGTTTAGGGTGTTGATTTATTATTCATTCAAATGTTTTAAGTTTACTCTGTGTAATTATTCTTTTCAATTTTACTTAAAAAACAACAACATGTTTTATCATAGTTTTAATTTGGACATTATCATAATATATTTACTATTGTACTTTCTGCCGTGCCAAGGGTGTATCTTCATGCTTGAGTTAAAAAAACAAACAAAAATCGGGGGGCTTTTTCTTTTATTTTGAAGAAACCCTGCGGAAGTTGGTTTGCTTATTTTAGTTTGGTTGTCAGTGTAAGCTTTACCAAAGCTGCTAAGTGTGAAGGCGACGGCTGTTGTCAAATCAATGACAACGGGGTGAGAGAAAGACGCAACCTGCTGAGTTTCTTCATTCACATGAATGTAGCATAGGTTTTCCGGTAGCCAGTTTCATACCAGTAGTTAAACGCAAAAGGCCCAGGTGAAACACAACATAGGGCTGTATGAGTTAACCATCGGTTTACTACAACAGTTAGAACAAACGACAATGGCATGCACCTGTCTAACGCAGACATGAATTATTAATATCAATTAGTTCGAAAGCTAAAGTGAATAGTGACCGTTTGCATCGGTCAAGTTTGACTTTAATGATGCGTTCAAGGACGCGTCGTCAGCTCCGTCCCCAAGGTGGTAAAACTAACATCCTATGCTTTGCTGATGCTGATTTCCACTCACCCGCGATGAAACGGTCCGCATCACCAGATACATGGAAGTCAGCAGCGTTAACATGGTGCCGCTGGTGTTTAGTTGTCTTCTACTAAAAACAGACGTCCTCTGAAGCAGAAATGGCGCCTCAGTAACGAGAGAAAGACACACAGACACCCTCAGAAAGAGAATACGGCAGGCGAGGATCCCACCGCGACACCAAAAGCGACTGTACCCGCGGTGCAGTCACATTCACGGCTTCTTGTTTCTCGTATGCCCGAGTCACACCTCCACTCTCTACCTATACACACACATTAACACACAAACACACACGATTGCTGCAGTCCGTCTAGTCCCTTAATGAGATTTTGAGGACGCAAATAGCCTCTGACCAAACCGCTAAAGCTTTTCCTCTGCAACCATAGGTGTAAATTAATCGTCATAATGGGCGTAATATAGTAGTGCTTTTCTAATAAGAATATCTGTAGTAGGTGACGTCACTGCAGGGGAACGGGATATCATGGCTGCTCCAACCCAAAATGTATGTTTTTCAGGTCACATGAGGACTGCTGCAGAATCAACGCTGTCTTGGAAGGAAAGCAAGGGGCAATAGTAATGCAGGTGTTGATACAGAGATGTGCAAAGACATTCAGACAGGGCTCGATTTAAAGACAGAAAAACTCACAATGTTCAAATAAACTGTTTTGAGGTTAGGGGAGTTCGGGTACAAGAAAGTTGGCCACAATTATATTTGATCATGTAATAATCAAGCTATTGTTTCGTGATTAATTGATTTAACTACTCTTTTGATGATAAATGTTCAAATGGGAAGATGGAACCTAAAGTATATTTACATTTTAAGGAGACTAAGGTGAAATATAAGTTTGGACACACCTTCTCATTTAATGTTTTTTCTTTATTTTCACTTCTTTCTACATTGTAGATACATACTGAAGACGTCAAATATATGAAGCAAGATATATGGAATTATGTAGCAAAGAAAAAAAAAAGATAAATAACTCTAAATATATTGCTGTGTTGACAGCGCCGCAAACCTTTGGCCTCCTCTCACTGAGCTTCATGATGTAGTCACCTGAAATGGTTTTCACTTCACAGCTGTGCCTTATCAGGGTTCACTTGTGGAATTTCTTGCCTTCTTAATGAGGTTGGGACGATCAGTTGTGTTGTGCAGAAGTCAGGCTGGTACAGAGCTGACAGCCCTATTTGACAACTGTTAGAATTCATATCATGGCAAGAACCAATCAGCTAAGTAAAGAAATGACAGTCCATCATTACTTTAAGAACTGAAGGTCAGTCAGTCCGGAAAATTGCTAAAACTTTGAATGTGTCCCCAAGTCCAGTTGCAAAAATCATCAAGCGGTATGACAAAACTGGCTCACATGAGGACCGCTGCATGAAAGACTGTTAAATCTTTCAGTGTTTAAAAGCAAGGCTCCATTGTGTAAATTAGCATATTTATGCATAGTGTAGCAGTATTCATGTCTACTTTAAAATCACTTTAAAAAGCTAGTGTTCACAAAGAAAGATGCAGAGTTGCAGTAAGCTGCAATAAGTAAACATACTGATGCCAGTAGCTGTGCGTGCTGACATTGTTCACAAAGGACATTTTACATGCTGGCAGGTTTCTGACTGGGGGACCTGTACCCATTAAGATCATTCTGTGAAATCTTTGTGGGTTAGTTAATGATAGATTTGAACGTTTTCTCCCCTCTTATGCACAGATGCAGCACTGATTCATTCTGTGAGTTATATGCCTTTTGTATTCTTGTACTATTCTTAAGTCAGAATGAAGTCGTTTAACAAACATTCCTATGAAAGTAGTCAGGTGGAGACTGACCAATAATAACTGAAAAAGTATCTAATACACACTGAAGAAGTTGAGTTTTGCACAGTACTGTGTGTATTATCATTTCGCTTTAAATACTGCAGCTATTTAGGGAAGGGAAACAGAAAAAGAACGGTAGACACAAAGTAACTCCTAAAAACTATACAATACTTTTCAAATGATTGTGCTTCATACTGTTGCACCTGCTGACTCCTGTCAGTAGAGGTCACTATATGCATACAGGTGCAATATGGTGGCTTCTCTTTTGCAGTCAGAGGGGTCATGTTTCAAGAATATTTGGAGTAGAAAATAGTTAAGCACACGTGAATATGTATACAGAAATTAAAGAAGGTTATTTCAAATAGTTAATAGTAATGTCAATAATTGTGTAAGTCTAAATGCTATATATTAATATTAATTAACTCTCTCCAACTGCTCTGTGGAACAAGACATGGCTTTTATTATTATTATTATTATTATTATTATTATTATTATTATTATTATTTTGCAAAGTGCTGGTCTTATGAATTAATCTTATGGTCTATGAATTCTGTCTGGCACAGTGGTTAGCACTGCTGCCATATAGCAAGAAGGTCTTGGGTTTGAATCCACCATCTGGCTTCTGTGTAGAGTTTGTATGCTCTGTCTGTGTGTGATCTCACTGGGTACTCTCTGTTCCTCCCACAGTCCAAAGACATGCTGTTAGTGGGGTTAGGTTAACTAGTAATTCTAAATTGCCCATAGGTGTGAAAGGTAGTCTGTCTCTCTATGTGAACCCTGTGACAACTAAAGCATTTACTTTAGCATTATATAAACCTTTTTGCAAATTAAAAAAAAGAACAATTCTGGTGATGACAAACACTCACATAGCTGTGACCCCCACTGACCTGGCAGCCTGCCCCTGCTTCAATCTTGTGATAACTTATTGTGAGGTGAATTCTTCTTTCATGCTGATATTGGTAGCACAGATAGTCACGACTAGGCACACTTAAGTTATTTGAACAGCATGTCCAAACCTGGCAAATAACAGCCAGCCAGCTAATCAGTCAGTCAGTCATAGCACACATAATCTGAGTACATATCAGTATAAGTCATATGGGGAGAGAAATCCTTACACTGGGGCTCTTAAAAAGACAGTTTGTTTGGTTTTAACATCATGTACAGACAGGGGTTAAAGTTAGATTTGGCAGATGGGGGGATTCTAAGATCAGGTGCAGAGTGGGGAAAAGAATTATCTATAAATAATCAGTAGAATTTGTGTTGTGAGCCCTAGTAGATTTTTCTTGCGTACAAAATGTCGTTAGCAGACATACTGATGTTCCAATATTGACTTTCCAAACCCGGAACGCTATAAAGTTAGAATAAAATATATAGTTGAGTGAATCTAATCAACATCATCACTTTAAATATAAAATGATTTCTGGTACTCGTGATGTAACCTAGTAACAGTACCTTAGATGTAACCAATCCAACATACTGCATCACTGTAAATTTGATCACAATAGTACAGACTAACTAATTTAGCTTACCTTAACTGCCTGTATCATGGCAAAATGTGTAATAGAATAGCACAAAATTATCATACATCGTTTTTTTCCCCCAAGATATAAACAAATAAATTAGCAAAACATTGTGGTTAGATCTCATGCCATATTTAAATTCTATACAATAAACGAGGACATTAGATGTAAGAGTTAAAAGTCTCAAAATAATCATCCTTCCTCTCCATAACCAGTGTGGCACATTAACGTTTTTATTTTGTTTTCAATTTTACATCTGCATCATGAATGCGTTGAAGGTGTGAGTCGTGGGACAATATTTTGTTCTTATTATTGAGCAAGCATCTCAATGCTGTCAGTCTCTGATTTGCAACCATATTCCATGCTCACTTCTTATTTAAGAGTTGATTCTGCTCTATTTCTATTAAACCGTTGCAGTCACTGTTTTAATTATGAAAATGTTCATGGTATCCAGTTGAAGACGCTGTTTACAAAGCTTAATTCGGGAACAGTGAAGTTGACATTTTGACATTGTCTTTCACTTACTGGAACATGTCCAACATCTAGCGTAAAGCTTCATGTTCTAGTTTATACTATAAATTATGTGTTCATTGTTGTTTAGTTAATTAAAGTCATATAAATGTGAGAAACTGTCTACTCAGGGCCCCTGGTATACCAAGTGCTTGCAGTGAACTGAGGGTTTGGCCTAATATTCATTGGTTATTGAGCTAGTTTCATCACACAGACCTAGCAACCCTAAACAAAATAAAATTTAGTTCAGATCCTGGGCTTTTGCATTGCATTGCATTGTCTTACTTGTGGACCTACTTGTGGACCTATTACAAGTGTGCTTCACAATAGAAATGTTTGTAATTGAGAATTGCTCTTTTGAAACTATTTCTGTTTTCTGCTACCTGCGGACAAATGCTCTGCTCTGTTTACTAACTTGTCTCTGTGTGATTAGATGCTAACCATGGATTCTACAGAAGCTTTTTGTTTCTCCCACTCTTTCTAAGCGGTACAGGTGACAGTTCTTGGGCTCTTTCTAGTGACCTTTGTGTCATTTTGAACATAGTTTTAGTGTCAACTAAGATATTATGGTTATGTCATAGTTTTTCTTCATCACTTTTACTTCTTCTGAGTGGTTAAAACGTTCATATACACCAGGGCTCATTATTTAGTTTCAAACCATGCAGACACATATCCTCTGTAATAATGATATCGGTTGTGGATCCTTTCTGGCCTTTGGATTGTATGGCTCGATCCTGGTAAGCTGGACTTTTTATAATTCAGCTGCAGATGCCCAGTCAGGTTGGCATCTGATGTTATGGTGCAGCAGGAGACAATATTCTGCAATGGAAGGTAGCTGCTGTTGGGGAGTGTGATTGTCACGGGAGGGTGTGTGTGAGCTGCAACAATTTTCAAGTGGGTATAACGTGCCAAAGTAAAAAAGAATCTTAAATGCACTAGAGGAACCAAGTAATGAGATGATAAATATAATAACTTCAGCTGTCACTATATATAACAGTTGTAAAGTCATAGTATTACACTTCTGCGTACAGTACATTTGTGAGGAAGTATGGATTTTTTTCTTCTCATTCTGAAGCTTCAGGAGCTGGAGTTAGTGGGACCCAACATTTTTTGCTGGAAGCTTAGATTTTGCTCATGGTGAGCATTCACCATTCTGTATGTCTCCCATTGATATACATTCTTTATGTAGAATAAACACTTCTAATACAAATGATGTTTTTTCTGGGAGGTTAAAACTGCTTTTACATGCTGTTTTCTGTTGATTACTGAGCTACTGCAGCTCAAAACTACATCCAGTACCAGCTCTTACTCTAAAGTCTAAGACACCACATGCTTAAGAAGACTTAACCCTTTAAAATCTGAACCATGAAATAACTACCAGAAATCTTTAATTGTTTGATAATGGAGTGTTTGTTGAACCTTTAGACAAAATATATAAGAATATATCTAATTGTAATCTGCATATACCTGTATATGAGTTCTAATTTGTATCACATTTGCTACATAAGGCATTTTTTTTGCAATTTAGTCATTAAAAATGTGTCATGCAACATGTGTACACACACACACACACACACACACACACACACACACACACACACACACACACACACACACAAATGCAAATAAGGAAGCAGAAAAAGTCTAGTGTGTGTTTTGCATGTGAGGGCTCGTCACATGAAACACCAACTGCCTGTTACAAATATTTATAATCAGCTGGTACTAATGAGCAACATTTTTTCTACTTTAAGCACCTCTTCAGGTTTGACAGCCGAAGCATGAACAAAGTGCTGTGGTGTGGAGCTGACATGTCATGTTAGTTGCTTGACGGTAAAGGAGGCACGGCTGAGCCTGTTTGCCACATCTCTCATTACTTTGTATTGTCTGTACTCCCTGCCCTCCACAGCTGTCAGTCTGTGACATATGCCTGTGGAGGGGGATGTTTCACACACACACACACACACACACACACACACACACACACACACACACACACACACACACCTGTAATTGAACAGTTTATTTTCCTTAAATTAAATTTTATTAAATCACCATTATTTATTTTACTATGTTAAAATATCAATGAAATTACAAATTAGACTTTGAGTTAACATGTAAAAAAACATGAAAAACCTGTAACTGCGAGTAATCATATAATTTAAGTGAGAAGCCAGGCAAAGAGTGATTAAAACAACCATTATGAAGACAACCAAGGGAACAGTGTCCCCTGCCCAGCACAGGGTTCAAAAGGCTCCACCCCGGAGCCAAGCCTAGGAAGTGTGCCGGAGGGAGAGTCCATGAAATAGCGCAGCCTAAAGAGGAGACGTGGGCCTGTTCTCCTTTCGGCCCACTACCAAAAGGAGGCGCTGAAGGGGTTTGGTGCAGTGTGTGTTGGATGGCAGCCACGTGTGGAGTCCCGACTATTGCAGCTGGTGTTGATGGGTCATTGAATGTGACCTGTCTGGTGAGGAAGAGCGAGTTAGGTTGGGAGATGTTGGGTTCATCTCAACACACCTCTTAAACCTTGTTCCAGTCTGGAGTTGCCCTCAGTGAGGGCTTGTGGGCTAGGATGGTTGCCCATCTTCTTGCTGTATTTTATGGAGATAAAATACAGCACAAGCCATGTGGTTGGTGTACTGAAAAAGGGTTGTTTTTCCCAAAAACACTAAATGCACTATGCTTAAAATTAGAGATGGTATCTGTTTCCCCAAACCAAACTAAGTGCTGGATCCAAGAGAGAGAGGCCTGAGAGCTGAGGGCTCTCCTTCTCCTTTTAATTTTAGAAACTGTAGGAACCACAAGTATGTCTGATGCTTGAGAGAAAAGTGGTCTATTGGGATAATATAATACTAAAAGGTATAATAGGGCTTCATTATTCAGGAATTAGTGAGAAAAGAAAAAGAAAGGAAAAGAAAAGAAAACACAAGCAAAGTATGGGAAAATGATGACAAAAAGAATTATTGACATGCTGCAGGGATATCTAAATTTAGGGAGTAGGAATAGATGGAGAATAAGTAGTAAGTGTATTGCATGAAGTCCTGCAGCAGTCTGAGCATATAATAGAATAACTAAGGGATAGTTCACAGTCAGCCGATCCAGGCCTAACTATAAACTTTATCGGAAAGGTTTGAATCAAATTTTAAAACTAGAGAAGAGTTCCACCAGCAACCACACAAACCTCGTGAACTCCAGTTTTATTTTGGAGGAAATAGTCACCCAGCTTCAGGAATACTACAAGAATGTTATAATACAAGAAACTGATTCAGGTTATTTTCTTTGGTGATTACATTTCGTCTACGCCCTGGCTCTTGGGATACACTGAGATAGCAGCACACACTGTTACTCAGCTTTAGCAGAATCTTCAGAGTGAGCTGCATAGGCAGCCCTATTAAGGAGTGTCCGTCTTCCACATTCCAGCAGTCCCTTGCCACATGGTCACCTCTCTATTGCTGTTGCTGCCAATTACTTATTGCCCCGCACTGCAGCAAGCTCTTTGCAAGAGGAAGTGTGGCTCCAGGTGACATTCTTCCCCTGCGCAGCCTCAGTTCAACCCTGTATCTCTTTTGGCACCTACCTACTGGTGTGTCCTGTGCAGAGAGAGTCTGGTGAGTATCTTCTGCCGGAACTTGAGAATGAGCTAGCGAGTCCTGTTCCACCTAAACCTGAGCTGGAGGAGTTTCAAACTGCCTCTGCATGACCTTCTCCACTTCCACCTCTTCCTCCACCTCCGCTGCAGACCGTCAGCCAACACACTTTGTTTGCGGTTTCTGTTTTTTTCATTTAAAAAGGTAGCTGATAGAGTATTACTTGTGTCCCTTTTCATTTTTTTAAAATCTGAATTTGAGCTCCCTGTAGCCATAATGCAAAAATATTTACCATACAGCCCCCAGAAAGACAAGCTGCATAGCTCGACTTGGAAATAGTTTGTTGACAATAATATTTCTCATTACTGTGAGCTCTGGTTGCAATTATGAAGCTGTCTATCAGGTTGTCAGGATGGAGGAGGAATGTGGAGAATGCAGTTTTCTGTCTGTTCAGCTGGATATTAGCCTTTCACCAATCGTAACTGAACATATAGAGACAAAGAACTTAAATATTCCTTCTTCTGAACCAGTTGTTGTCACTTTTGAATTGGCATCACTCCTGCAGCTTGTCACTTGTTTGTTATGACTCATGAACCAACAATATGGGGATTAGGAATATTTTCAGGAACTTTCAGGAACAACAACACAGACAAAGAGGAATGTGATTGTATCGGACTAACGGTTTTTGCTTGGTGCATGGTTGACACTTGAAATTAAGGGTAGTGAGAGCTTCTACTAACCTAAGGTTGAACTTACTGTAGATGATCTCATCTACGATGGGTGGCTGTCTCCTCAGTTGTGCGTGACTCAGATACATGAAGCTGCCGGCTTGGTGTCTCCATGCCGTCTTTGTCTTCATCTTCACCCCTATGAAGCCAACACCCATCCGCCTTTTTGTACCTGTGGTTTCCAAACTGGTGGTGGTTAGCTTTGTTCATCTGCTTCTTGAGGCCACTCTGCTGGCCGCTTGAGTAGATTCATATCTCAGCAAGAGCGACATGTGCATGGTCACATTCCAATGGGGATTTGTAGAGTAGATCGGAGAAACTCATCTAAACCCAGGATTAAAACTCAGAGCCAGTTCAGATGTTCTGATAGCAAATGCTGCCGGCCTGCCTATATTCTTCTCTTGTATTTCATGGGAAAGACTATCAGCGTAGCTGTTGGCAGCAAACACAGGCTGTTTACAGAACCACATTAATGACTTACATTCTGGTATCAGAAACCTCCCCACTGCCCCCAAAATTATCAGTGGAGCTGGAAACCCATCACTCGGCTCTAAAGAACCTTGTCAGAGCGTCAGCACTTGGCAAGCCTTTGGGATGATTAAGACTGGTCGTGCCCTGCACCCCTCCATTCTCTGCACACTCTTATTCCCCCCTCCCAATGCTTGCTGGCAGCAGCCTCTGTTCTGTCTCTGCTTCTTCCACTTCTCCTGCCAATCACACTTACTCTGCCATCTGCCTGGAATGGCACTGATAGAAAACACCCTAAAGTGCTGGTTCAGGGCCAGAGACGATTCTCTAGACGCTGATCAATGGTTAATGGTGAAGACAGAAGAAGGAAAGTGTTGTGACTTCCTTTGCAGGCCAAAAGGATGCTTCCCCTCCCTAAAGACTGACAGAAAGGCTGTTTGGTCTCAGACGAACACAACAATTTGAGGAATTTTCAGGCTGTCAACTCACATTTCTGTTGTCAGTCTGGTTCGGAGCACTCTGCTTCAACATCTTAAACTTAAAGAACCTTCTTTTTGCTAATTTTTGTCATGCACTATTGTAAAAAAAACTGTGCTCATGTAAAAAAAACTTTGAGCGCACGTAAAAAAATTTGCAAGTGTTGCATTTTGAGGAGAAATTTATTTTGAGCAAAGAAAAGCTAAATTTGAGTGAACAAAATTCATTGCTGTGTGCAAAAAATGTATTTCAGTGTTTTCTATTATCCACACACACACAATAGCAGCCCCTCTCACTCAGTTTTTTGCATTTGTGCTTGCTCGCAATGTGTTGCTTGCGCTCTCAACATTTCTCTCTGTGCGCGTTCAACTCTTTCTGTACACCGTTATGTTTGTGCCACAAAACCAACCAATCGCAGACTTGGATGCAAAAAAATCTGATTGGCTGTTTTGGTCTCCAATCAGCTTGAAATGACGAAATGCAATATCCCAGAATCCATTTTGTCCAAAACTCAAACGAGGCAGTGACGGAGGAACACAGATTGGCGGAGTTTGAAATATTACTCTTTCTGGGTCACAAAATAAACTTTTAAGATATTTTCATGCGAGAATGGTGCTGTGTAAACTTCAAATACCTGCTCGATTCATCAAGACATCACATATTTACATAAGTGTTCTAATGTTTTTTTTTTAAAACTTGTTTTATTCATTTTAATCTTTTAATTTTATCCACATTGCATCAAGCAAAAATGAAATCATATTCAACACTGACGTGAAGAAATTTGTTTAGCATTTATGCCTAATTTCTGCATATTCCAGCATATAAAAAAACTTCTTTGTGTTACACTCACTCTAAGCACTATGTCCTATTGCTCTTAAGTCTATTTTCACTGGGTTAGCAGGAGTGGGGCTGGTGGAGGTTTGCCCCATGTCAGTGGGGGGATCCAGGAGTGTCTCTGTGAACTTCACATTCCTGTGGCAGCATGCTCGGTGCTTGCTCAGATTTGAAGTTAAATTTTTCGCTGTAAAATGAAGTTTCCTTCCCACGCAGAGTGAACAGCGAACGCTAATGTTTTTGTCACTTTTTATGGAGTCAAACTCAAAGTAAATGGACTGATTCTTATATAGCACTTTTCTACTCTCCCGGAGTACTCAAAGCGCTCTATACAACACATTCACCCAGTCACACCCATTCTCACAAGCACTACCTCTATAGTGAGCGCTTTCTAACTATACTCACACACATTTATACTCCAATGGATGCATCGGAGAGCAACTTGGGGTTAGTATCTTGCCCAAGGATGCTTGGCATGCAGACTGGAGGAGCCTGGGATCGAACCTCCAACCTTCCGATCAGTAGGTGACCTGCTCTACCTCCTGAGCTACAGCCACCCCAAAGCAATGTCAGTACTTCCACGCTTTAAATGCTGCATGATTGTAGTCTCTCCCACACTCCATATTATCCATTGTTGATCTACACATGTCTATTGCTGCTACAGATGTCGCTCGTACATCATCGTCATGAGACACTCTCACAAACAAAAGCACGGTTTAGTAATGCAGTAATGCAGCGTGCTTACGGGAAAGTAACAGTAATCTAATTACTTTTTTGCAATAGTAATTGCAAAATTACTTTACTCGTTACTTAAAAAAGTAATCGGATTACTTCCCATCTCTGCTTGTAATAACCAAAATTATTTTCATGTGTTTGCATGTTTAATCCATCAGTATGGGTTCTTTAATGTAAATTATATTTAAATGCTAAAAAATAATTATTGCTGTTATCCATGAATGTTTAATTTAACTATTTTACACAAAAAGCAGTGAAACTGTATTGCTTTCAGTTTTGACACCACATTCAGTTAAATTACTCTGAAGTTGGTGATTACTCAACTCAAAGTAAATCTAAACCACCTCAGTTTATGTTGTAAACCACTTACTATTTTACCTTCTACTATTTGTCCTCTGTCACCTTAGCCTGCTCTAATCCTGCCCCCACCCCCAGTCCTGTCTTTGCCTCAAATTTTTGCATGACTGCCTCCATCGCCTTTCTACTCACCTTTCTTCTACCCTACGGATGAACTTTTCAACCCTTCAACTCTGCTCACATCCTCGGGGACAGGAGACAAAGTCCTGAAGTGTTTCATGTCTTTTCTGTCTGTGCATGACCTTTTAAAGTCTGTGGTCTTATTTGCTTACTGGCATGCCCCAGCACCTCTTGCATGGCTTTGACTCCTGCGGCCATGTTGTATATGCCTACACCTGTGACCTGATGAAGGCATGCACTAATAAGCTCTTGTCCTCATCATGTCCCCATCATTCTGACATCTGTCAGTTGACAATATAAATATCAGGCACGTGCACCAACATGACATCTGTCACTATGTGGACACTTATTCTAAACATCATGACTGGTACAGGATCTCCTTAAACTGGGGGAATTATAGTAAACATAGTTGTGATGAATATTCCTTTTTTTATTTCAGTAACTGATTCAAGGTTGTACACGGTTGTGTTTACATTCTTTAATTAGTCCCATTAAAAAATTTTATAAAAATAAATAGTCTAATTAGGTAAGTAAAAAACAAAAACAAACTGCCACATAAAACAGCCATCAACACTGGACAGGGACAGGGTCTCGTATAGCTCTAAAATTCTCTGTTTTTTCCTGAAACTCTTTACCTTTCTTTCTTTTTAAAAAATAATTTCAGATGTAAAACCCTCTCTGTCTCTGTGCACAAACTAGTACTAAGTACTAAGAAATAAAAGAATGATTTAATTAAAATATAATTTATGTTTTTAACAAAATATATTTTATTAACTTTAAAAATGATCAGCAAATACTCATTGTAAAAACTTTCTTTTTTTCCTTTTTTCCCCCCCACTTGGGTTGAAACATCCTTAGATTTCTCATGTGGAAAAGATTTACATTTTGTTCGTACTCTTACTGTGAAACACCAGGCAAACACATGTTAGGGAGAAAATTATTAAAATAATTTGAATTCAATTTTATTTATGTTGCACCAAATCACACTATCACTCCATCCGACGATCCCTGACACATCTGCATGGGTTAGTTTCACCTGATGTGTCACATGATCCAGTCTGTTTTGGGAGAATCTGAGGAAGCCTGCTGGATGTGGCTGTGTTAAATCCTGGCGCCACTCTGTCCACCCATCCCTACATTGCCTCCTCAGGCTCTGTACTCCTTTACATCACCTTTATTCTGGGCAAGAAGTGAGCCGAACATCCCCCAAAAGACCTACAGGCCAACAACAGAGAAAGAAAGAGTGAGAGCAAAGGACTGACAAGGAGAAATCAGAGACACTAATAAGAGGAGAAAGTTCGAAGAGAGAGAGAAAGAGGTGTAATTTAAAACTTGGAATTAGTGTGACACAAGGAAAATCAACAACATAGCCACTAACAGAAACATTTATAGTTGTACTGTTTATCCGGTTGTTCAGTGATGACACGACGAATCCTACTTCCGGGCCTAAAGTAGTCTGCGTTTAATATGGCTTTTGTGTTGTTAACATGTTTAATGTTATGTATTTTCTTCTATTTGATCTCAAAAAGCTCCTAAAACAGTCAGTGATCACTGTTGACCTCCCTCGGCTTTTATTATCGCTAATCATTTATTTAAGCTCAGTTTTTAAAACCTTAGGATGTAACTACAGCCCAGCCCATGCAGCAGTATATGAATGACTAACTTCGTATTGTGGATGGATTATCTCAGTTGTTCTCCTGGCTGAAGTTTGGTCCTTTTACAGCATCCTGCCATGCGATTACATTTGTTCCTGACCACCGAGAACACTCACGTTAACTTTTATCGAGTGGAAAAAAAGTTAGCTTGTTTATATTATGCTAACATAGCTGTGTCGCTAGCGGTCACGTAGCACATCATTATATACCAGCTAGCCCAACTTCAGTAACCCTACAAACGTCACTGCTGTTTCGTTTTCTGTCTTCGTTTATGCTGGAAGTGATAACAGAGCTGTACGTTTTAATTTGTTTCCAAAACCCCGCAGTCAGGACATGCTATATTGTATTTAGATAGAAGCTAGCGAGCTAACGCCCTGCTAACTTCTAACTCCGTTAAATGTCATAAATTCCGTTTTCATGGATGCCTGGATGTTAAACTCAATTGTTACACCTGGTAGAGCAGAACGCTGATCATTTTTATTAAAGATGAAAGACTTTAGACAGTTTTTCAACTCTCAGTAATGCCATAGTGATCATTTGATATATGGACCTGCAGCGGAGTTTAGGTCCAGACACAGCTAGTGACGTCAGACTGAACAACCGGATTGAGTTCCGCTCAGCTGTCTTACATAAAGACAGCTACTCTGTATATAGAGTGAAGTAAGTAAACCTTGGACAGCAGTGTTAAAAAAGTAAATTTCAACTTGCTTTTGTTGGACTAGTTACACCAATTTACTGTACATACTGTACTATGTGTGTATTTGCATGTCAGCGCATACTGACATTTAGAGGATTAAAGCTTTTTGAAAAAAAGTAGTTTAGATAGTTTAGAGCTTCTCGTTTAATGTCTTTCCCCAAAGACAGATTGAGAGACATGTTCAAAGCCTGGTTACTTCTACAGTGTATAGCTGCATAGTCGCTACACAATGTGAAAGTCATTGTCAGGTTGAGCACCCCTCATTTTGTTATGAAATGTGAGTTGCAAACACTGTTCAGTAAGAGTAACTCTTTTCAGTGCTGTAAGAATTAGACAAATCTTTCATATAGTATGATTTGCTCATGAAAGTGACCATTTTAGCATCTTCCCCTACAACATACCATTTGCTTGACTTAAGCAATAGTTACGGCTCAGAACAAAGACAGTGATCTCTGATACAATTAAAAGAAGTTGAAACAGGAAACAGTGATTTTTATTATTCTTATTATTATTCTGTTTTACTTTGTTGTACAAGATAGATACAACAGGGCCATTTCCACAGTACAACCCTAATTTTAAAAGTAAAAAGCAGAATGCAATCATTTGGAAGTCTCATATAAACCCATATTTTATTCATAGTAGAACATAGAAAACGTATCAAATGTCCAAATGGACAAAATTATTCATTTAAAAAACCAGATTAGTTAATGTTGATTTCAGTGATTATCACACTATAGCATGCTCTCTTCTTTGAACAACAGTTGTAAAGTCTGGGAAGTGAGGAGATCAACTGCTTGCCTTTTAGGAGAGGAATGTTGACCTCTTTCTTGTCTGATAAAGGATTCTAGCTACTCAACCTTTCTGTTGCATTTTTGGGTTTGTGATGGAAAAAATGTTTTCAGTTGGTGGAACATCTGGATTTAACCTGCATTTGTAGAGAGCGGCTATTTCTGGAATTGTTCCTGAGCCCGAGTGTTTTCCATGCCAGAATCATGCCTGAGGACCAGTAGATGACAGACACTGAATATTGTTTTTTACCCTTATTCCTTGAACATAGAGATTTCTTCAGATTCTCAGAATCCGTTGATGATATTATGCATTGTATATGGTGAGATTGTCAAAATCTTATGTTGAAGGACACTTTTCTGATTTTTAAAAAAAATTGTTATTATAGAGCCAAGAATCAATCCTTCGAAGCTCTCTGCACTCTCTGTTCGTTCGCTCTGTGGTAGAGTATCACTTCCCTTTCCTGCTCAAACACAGGCTGTATCCCAATTCAGGGTCTGCAGCCTTAAAGTACGTATTTCAAGGCCGATTACGTCACAGTGGCGCGCCGAAGGCTGTCCCAATTCAAAGGCTGCTCGAAATGCGGCCCTGAAATGCGTCCTTCATTTCCCTGAATTTTAAGGCTGTGGAAGTGTAGACTTCGTGGCCCAACATATCCCAGAATGCATAGCGTGGCGATGGGTGTGGATAAATTTGCAGAAAAAAACAGCGGGTGAGGGGCGGCCGAAGAGTACACTTTAAGTACTGAATATTATGTCACTTATTTATGTGCAAATGTTTAATAACGAAGAACAAAACATTACTGTTGGCCACATGTCGGCAAAGTTATGTGACATTAGTGATGTTTGTACTAACTTGGTTTTAAAGCCTTTACTTTAAAATATACGCCGTTCAATAGCTGAGCTTAATCTTACAGAGAATGATCAAAGCTCATGTAGAAACAAACAAATGAACCAAAGATTTTCTCCTTCATTTCTGTCAAACAAAGCTATGACACGTTTCCAGTGGTTAGTATCATGGTTGCTAGGCAACCTGGGCAGCGCAATGGAGGCTTTTTTTTAAAAACTTTATTGACAAACAACAGTATCAGCGCAATGGAGGCAAGACCGTCCCATTACACAAGCCTCGCACTTCCGGCCTTAGCGGTCTTTGAGTACGCGGCCCTTGAGGATCGTTGAGGCTGCGTACTTTAAGGCTGCAGACCCTGAATTGGGATACAGCCACAGTGGTGTTTCTGAGTAGCTTATCTGCTTAGCAATTTAATTAAAAACTTTTAAATACATTGTTTTTTCATGGTATAATCTTCACGTGCTTCATCCGAAGCACACTTTCTGTGTACTCACTACCTAATTTATAGCCAAAGTATTCACTCACTGTCTCTGTACTGTTTCGCTAGCTTAGCTTAGCTCGTAGCCGACTCATTAGCACCATAGCTACTTCACCTGTCCCTCCTGCACTTTCTTGCTCATTGTGTCAGATGTTTAGTTACTCCTCGGCCTCCTTTAGCAGTAATGATAACTGTAACAAATGTAGCATATTTGCAGCTCTGGAGGCCAGGATTACTGAATTGGAGACTCGGCTTCGCAAGCTTCATTCACCCATAGCTAGCCAGGCCCCTGTAGCTGGTGCAGCCGAAGATAGCGTAGGCCCTGCTAGCTGTTCCCCGGCAGACCCCAAGCAGCTGGGGAAAGAGGGCGGCTGGGTGACGGTGAGGAGGAAGCATAGTCCTAAACAGAAGCCCCAGGTACACCACCAACCTGTTCATGTGTCTAACTGTTTTTCTCCACTCTGCGACACACCCGCTGGGGCTCAAACTCTGGTAATTGGTTATTCTGTTCTCAGATATGTGAAGCTAGAGACACCGGCAACCACAGTCAATTGTCTTCCAGGGGCCAGAGCAGGCGACATTGAAGGAAATTTAAAACTGCTGGCTAAGGGTAAACGTAAATTCAGTAAGATCATAATTCACGTCGGCAGTAATGACACCCTGTTACGCCAATCGGAGGTCACTAAAATCAATATTGAATCAGTGTGCAACTTTGCCAAAACAATGTCGGACTCTGTAGTTTTCTCTGGTCCCCTCCCAATCAGACCAGGGGTGACATGTTTAGCCGCATGTTCTGCTTAAATTGCTGTCTGTCTGAGTGGTGTCCCAGAAACGATGTGGGCTTCATAGATAATTGGCAAACCTTCTGGAGGAAACCTGGTCTTGTTAGGAGAGACGGCATCCATCCCACTTTGGATGGAGCAGCTCTCATTTCTAGAAATATGGACAAATTTATTAAACCCCCCAAAATATGACTATCCAGAGTTGGGACCAGGAAGCAGAGTTGCAGTCTTACACGCCTCTCTGCAGCTTCTCTCCTCCTGCTACCCCCCCCAAAAACCCATCTCCATAGAGACTGTGTCAGCTCCCAAACAGACAAAAAACAAACTAAAAACCAGCAACAAACAACTTAAACATAAACAATTACAAAGAAAGAACAATAAAGTATCCACACCTGAACCAAAGAGTAAAACAGTGAAATGTGGATTATTAAATATTAGGTCTCTCTCCTCCAAGTCTCTGTTAGTACATGACTTAATAATTGATCAACAAATCAATTTACTCTGCCTTACAGAAACCTGGTTGCAGCCGGATGATTATGTTAGTTTAAATGAATCAACACCCCCGAGTCATTCTAACTACCAGAAACCCCGAAGCACAGGCCGAGGGGGCGGTGTGGCAGCAATTTTTCACACCAGCCTATTAATCAACCAAAGACCCAGACAGACTTTTAATTCATTTGAAAGCCTGATGCTTAGCCTCGTCCACCCCAGCTGTAAAACTCAGACACCAGTCTTACTTGTTATCATCTATCGTCCACCTGGGCCTTACACAGAGTTTCTGTCTGATTTCTCAGACTTTATATCTAATTTAGTTCTGAGCTCAGATAAAATAATTATTGTGGGTGATTTTAACATTCATGTAGATGCTAAAATGACAGCCTCAACATGGCATTTAATCTGTTATTAGACTCAATTGGCTTCTCTCAAACTGTAAAAGAACCCACCCACCACTTTAATCACACTCTAGATCTTGTTTTAACATAAGGCATAGACACTGAACATTTAACAGTGTTTCCTGAAAACCCTCTCCTGTCTGATCATTTCCTGATAACATTTACATTTACAATAATCGATTACACAGTAGTGGAGAGTAGACTTTATCAAAGTAGATGTCTTTCTGAAAGCGCTGTAACTAAGTTGAAGAATATAATCCACCCACTGTTATCATCTTCAATGCCCTGTACCAACACAGAGCAGAGCAGCTATCTGAACGCTACCCCAACAGAGGTCGATCATCTTGTTAATAATTTCACCTCCTCACTACGTACGACTCTGGATACTGTAGCTCCTGTGAAAACTAAGGTCTCTAATCAGAAGTACCTGACTCCGTGGTATAATTCTCAAACACGTACCCTAAAGCAGATGACTCGTAAGCTGGAGAGGAAATGGCGTGTCACAAATTTAGAGGATCATCATTTAGCCTGGAGAAATAGTTTGCTGCTTTATAAGAAAGCCCTCTGCAAAGCCAGAACATCTTACTATTCGTCACTGATTGAAGAAAATAAGAACGACCCCAGGTTTCTCTTCAGCACTGTAGCCAGGCTGACAAAAAGTCAGAGCTCTTTTGAGCCAACCATCCCTTTGACGTTAACTAGTAATGACTTCATGAACTTCTTCACAAATAAAATTTTTATCATTAGAGAAAAAATTACCAATAATCATCTCACAGATGTAATATTATCTACAGCTACTCTTAGTACCATTGATGTTAAGTTAGACTCTTTTTCTCCAATTGATCTTTCTGAGTTAACTTCGATAATTACTTCCTCCAAGCCATCAACGTGTCTTTATTTATTTATAAGTGACTTATGTATGTATGTATGTATATATATGTATATATTGTACTATTCTTAGTTAGCGTATTGTCTGTCTTGTCTTAATGTTGGTTTAAAATGGAGCACTGTAACAAAAAATAATTTCCCCCAGGGATCAATAAAGTATTCTGATTCTGATTCTGATTCTGATTTTAGACCCCATTCCTACAAAACTGCTCAAAGAAGTCCTGCCATTAATTAATTCTTCGATTTTAAATATGATCAACCTATCTCTAATAATCGGCTATGTACCACAGGCCTTCAAGCTGGCTGTAGTTAAACCTTTACTCAAAAAGCATCTCTAGACCCAGCAGTCTTAGCTAATTATAGGCCAATCTCAACCTTCCTTTCATATCAAAAATCCTTGAAAGAGTAGTTGTCAAACAGCTAACAGATCATCTGCAGAGGAATGGTTTATTTGAAGAGTTTCAGTCAGGCTTCAGAGCTCATCACAGAACAGAAACAGCTTTAGTGAAGGTTACAAATGATCTTCTTATGGCCTCTGACAGTGGACTCATCTCTGTGCTTGTCCTGCTAGACCTCAGTGCAGCGTTCGATACTGTCGACCATAATATCCTATTAGAGCGATTAGAACATGCTGTAGGTATTACAGGTACTGCACTGCAGTGGTTTGTATCATATCTATCTAATAGACTCCAATTTGTGCATGTAAATGGAGAGTCCTCTTCACACACTGAGGTTAATTATGGAGTTCCACAGGGTTCAGTGCTAGGACCAATTCTGTTTACATTATACATGCTTCCCTTAGGCAGCATCATTAGAAGACATAGCATACATTTTCACTGCTATGTAGATGACACCCAGCTCTATCTGTCCATGAAGCCAGATAACACACACCAATTAGTTAAACTGCAGGAATGTCTTAAAGACATAAAGACCTGGATGGCTGCTAACTTTCTGCTTCTTAATTCAGATCAAACTGAGGTTATTGTACTCGGCCCTGAAAATCTTAGAAATATGGTATCTAACCAGATTCCTACTCTGGATGGCATTACCTTGGCCTCCAGTAACGCTGTGAGGAACCTTGGAGTCATTTTTGACCAGGACATGTCCTTCAACGCACATATTAAACAAATATGTAAGACTGCATTCTTCCATTTGCGCAACATCTCTAAAGTTAGAAATATCCTGTCTCAGAGTGACGCTGAAAAACTAGTTCATGCATTTATTACTTCCAGGCTGGACGACTGTAATTCATTATTATCAGGATGTCCAAAAAACTCGCTGAAAAGCCTTCAGCTAATCCAAAATGCTGCAGCAAGAGTCCTGACAGGGACTAGAAAGAGAGAGCATATTTCTCCTGTTTTGGCTTCCCTTCATTGGCTTCCTGTTAAATCCAGAATTGAATTCAAAATCCTGCTCCTCACATACAAGGTCTTAAATAATCAGGCCCCATCTTATCTTAATGACCTTGTAGTACCATATCACCCTATTAGAGCACCTCTGTCTCTCTTCCACAGCATGTCTTTTATCCTGTCTTCCTTCTCTCACCCCAACCAGTGGCAGCAGATGGCCCCGCCCCTCCCTGAGCCTGGTTCTGCCGGAGGTTTCTTCCTGTTAAAAGGGAGTTTTTCCTTCCCACTGTCGCCAAAGTGCTTCATATGATTGTTGGGGTTTTCTCTGTATCTATGAAGCGCCTTGAGGCGACTTTTGTTGTGATTTGGCGCTATATAAATAAAATTGAATTGAATTGAATTGGCCAAAATGGCTTGGGAGGACTGTATATATTGACTTTTATTTATTATAGTGTGTTTGTGTATCCATGAGAATAAAAATATTTGGCTGTTATCATGTTAATTCTGCTCAAGTTTTCAGGAACTTGTGCTTGTTGAATGATTCTAGTTTCTTGTTGTTGTTTATAGCAGTGCAGTATTGTTCATTAGATGCATACTGCCATTATTTCTCTCCCTCATAGTAAAGAGAGTTTGGGTATGCAGTTAAGGACCGTCCTACATTTCTTTATCTTGCTTCTAAAGATCTATTTTTTGGGTCATTGTTGTGTTGGAAGACAAAACGATGACCCAGACCCAGTTTTGCTGCTGACTGCTTGGGGGTTTTCTTTCAAAATCTTCACATATCCTTCTTTCTTCATGAATCCTTCTACTTCGATAAAATTCCCAGTCCCAAACTCACATAAGCATCCCCTAAGTAATTGTACTCCCACCACCGTATTTAGCTATGGGGATGACCTCTCCCTGCTTTCTCTGTAAGCAGCGTAAAATGAGATGAAGCCATATCTCTTTGGCCAAAGGACACACTTCCAGTATTCCAGTACATTCTTTTTAGCAAAACTTACCTTTTTAGCATTTTGTTGCACCTTAAATGAGATAACATTTTTCACTAAATACCAAAATGTCTCAGTTTAAACATTTTATTTAAATGCTTTTTTTTGCATCTGCAGTCATTTATTTTGGTAAAATGTTGTTATTTAGTGATGGTACCTCCCTCCTATTCCTTGCACATACATGGAAACATGGAGATATGGAGTCCAGGAACAAGAGTCAGACACAGAACAGAGTGGATCATCAGTGACAAAAATATATGATGCTGATGACGATGATGCCCAACATGGGCTGGAAGATGGTCACAAAGTTGCTTACATATGGGCAGCAAATGATAGCTCACAGGTCACCATAAATAAGATACTGGGCTTTTATACAGAGTTTTCAAACACTTCATATGATTTATTATTTGTCTTTTACGTTTTCTTTATGTAAGTATTTTCTGAGTTAGAAACTTCCTCAAAGTCCTCAAAGGGTAAAGAGCTATTACTCTGTTCTGTGACTGGGATGAAAACTGCATTGTTCCTCCTGCATCTGAGGTTTGACTAATGGATGGACTCTCCTCTCCTGCAACCTGGCATAGGCTTTCCCAGGGTGGCTTTAGTTGGAGCACATCCTCTGGTCCCCCTCCTTAAAGATGGGAACCACCACACCGGCCTGCTAATCGAGAGGTACCGTCCCAGATCTCCATGCAGCATTGTAGAGGCGTGACAGACGAGACAGCCCTACAACATCCAGAGCCTTCAGGAGCATCCACCCCAGGGGCCCTGCCACCAAGGAGTTGTTTAATTGCCTCAGTGACTTCTCCCCCAGTGATGAGGGAGAGGTCACTGTTTTGAAAATTATTAATTATTGATATAAACAGGCTGATATTGGCCCAATGAACCATTTGATGGGTTTGATTAATTAAACCACACAGAGACAATGTAGTTATACAGTAGCTTTGAACTTTATTTTTTCTTCTGAACCATTCATTTTATTAACATGTACAGTAATTCAATTCAGTTCAGTTTTATTTATATAGCTCCAAGTCACAGCAACAATCGCCTCAAGATGCTTTATGATATAAGGTAAAGACCCTACAGTTGTGTGAGATCCAAAAGCAAGTGATCTATAACAGATACATGTAAACACACTTACACAATGCTCATGTATTTGTATACATATCTTCAAACTGCACAATCACAGAGAACAGAATTCGACAAAGGTAATTAACCCCGTATAATTGAGGCCGGCTGGAAGATGAGAAGACGAGAAGAAGAAGAAGAAAGAAGAAAACAAGGGGAGGTAGAGGGATACATGATCTCACTGCTCATCATAATGAATATATAAATGCATCTTTTCGAGCTCTAGGAATCTCACCGGAGCTGGGGCATTATCCTGGCGGTGGTGTGTCTTTGTTCTTCCCTATAGAAGAGCAGCAGTGAAAGCAATCTGTCCTGTAGTGGAGCTCCATCCAGCAGCCTAGCCCTGATAAGGAGACCCCCTTGGTGTCTGGTCCAGCGGGCTTAGCTTCGCCTTGCTAATCCCCCCCAGGAGAAAAAAAGTGCTTTGATTATTTGCTGACCATTAAAGCCCAAACTGCGAGCAGAGGTGGCATTTGTTTCAGGGGTTATAGACAAGGTTGAGGCCATGATTGGCACATTTATTTCACAGCGTTTATCACTTCTAGTGATCCGTCTGCCTGCTTAATAATGTCTGTCTGTAGGATCAGTGCAAAATGTTTTATGCTTTTTGTTCAGCTCTTTTTCATTCCCTTTCTTACTTCCAGTGTAAAAACAGCCACTTAGAAAATGGAGGGTCTATGAAAGAAGCTAATCTCACAGTGTCGAGAGGCTTGGTTCATTGGGCTACAAGGTGCTACTCAGGCTGCCATGCTACAGCACCTACAAGCCAAGGTGGCAGGTATGCTGTCTGGTCCAAATATGAACCACAAAGGCCTAATTATGGCACACACACACCCCCTCTAGCCCCCAAAACCTCCAGTGTAAACCCTTGACGATGCAAATGAACCATGTAGGTTTGGGTGAGATAGCACGAGGCCTTTAAGCTATGCAAAAATATTCACAATTCCAAACTAGAAAATGAAGAGAAAAATAATAAGATATGAAAAGTAGGAGAAAAAATTATTATATTTTGCTTTGCTGGCTGTATATTTAGGCTGGAGTGTGCTGGGGATTTGTTACCGTCTATCACCTTTCCCTCCCTCCCTTTCTCTGCATCATCTTCCTCTAATTAAAGTGTTTGTTGTCACCCTCAGATCCAAAGTGTGAAATTAAGTTAGCAGTTTATGTAAGAGCCGTGGAGAAAATCAAACACTTTGTTCATCAGAAAGACAGCTACTTCAATCACTCTGAGCTGGGATGTATGTTCCCATTGTTGACTTTGCTATCTGCATGCTAAGCCAATTTTCTACTTAAGTCTCCCAGCTTTAAAAAAATGTTATTTGGTTCCCTATGTGGTGTTAATTCTTATCCCTTACTGATAAGCACAGCCACAGCAGCTTGGGAAAATATAGGCCCAATTATAGAGGACTTTACATTCCAAATAATTCTAGAAAGACAAGAAAAAATGATTTTGATGTACCAGTAAAAGAGAAGGTGTATTCTGAGGCCCGATGGTCCATTTCACAAACAAAACTGTCCCTCACCCTTAACAACTCCCTGTTTCCACATCATGCTGTGTGTTGGTGCCATATAAACACCAGAGGTAATATAAATATATAGGTACTCAGGTAAAAGAGAAAAAGTACAGTTTACACATTTAAGATAACTGAACTTTGTGCTATATTAATATAATTATAAAATAAGTAAATGAGTTATAGCTTTCTGACTATAACCTATTGATCCATTTTATTTGAACTATTTCACTTTAAAACAAAGTAATGAACTGACTGGTCGGCTGAGTGACATTTGTCCATTAGCAGGGAGCATCGGTGAAAAGCAGTCAAATGAAAAAAACAGAGACCTGGGGTTATTTTTCTGAAGCTCAAACTCAGAGATTTTCTTTGCCCAAACATATCTATTGCACAACAAAACAGTAGGCTAATGCAGCACTCCCTCCGATTTCTTTTATCCAGGACGCCGTGTACCACTGTTCCCCCAACTTGGTGCCAGCTGAACTTGCTAGGAGATTTGTCATGAAACTCCAAAGCCTCTATTGATATTAGTCAGTGGTGTTATTGTCCAGCTGGGTGGAGGACTGGCCAGGTGTTACATTCTGTGTTGCTAAATAAGCTTGTGTGGCGTGGAGAAGACTTCGGTCAGTCCGGAGACTCAAACCCCGGCCAGCTGCAGCTGCTGCTCAGATGTGGAGATCAAGATTTTTTAGTGTTTGTGTGTGTTTGGGCTGGTAGGACAGGTGTGGCCACTGGTTGTGACAGCAACCTGGCAAAGATTTAACCCCTTCGTGCCACCTGCACCCCCCACCCCACTTCATCACCACTAAACCTACCCCCTCCCCCATACCCCTCAGGGGGAAACAGGATCTGGTCCAGAGGGATAACAGGAGAGGAAGAGAATCCAATTTCTTATCCAGCCAGGCAACTGACTTAATTCTAGTTTTGGCAGCCAGTGACTAGACTGCCTGTTTGGAGGCTGACTGCCTGCAGCCTCCCAAACAGAGGGAAATATAGAACTACAGTACAGGAAGAAAGGTAGGAAAGGAAAAGAAAAAGGAAGAAATTACTATTAGTTCTATAATGAGCTTCATGAATAACAGAAAGTAGAGTGGATGGAGGATAAAATAACTGTCATATTATCAATTATAAAGCTTTAAAGGTACTAACTGTATAACTCTGAAACTGGCATTAAAGTAGTGTTTCATGTCATTCAGCACCATTCATTTCCACAGCAAGCACATTTTTTTCATTTTAAGTGATCTTTAAGGATCAAAGGAAAAAATGTAAGAATGGATATAAAAAGGTTGGAGCCAAAAAACCCCAAACAGGACGCAAATCAGTTTGCTGGTTAAAATTTTAATAATTTATGCCACACTGCGTGCATATGCAATACATTTTCCCAAAAAAAGCTACAACTTTACAATCCAGACAGTTTTCATAGATACTTTACAAATCAGGTTTTAACCAGATGGTTATCTTTAATAAATATTACATCACTTTTTGTGAAAGCAATAGTTAACAAAATCAATTTGTTTGTATTTAATTATGTTTTCGATTTGTTTATAACAATTAAAGTGTTGGCCTTAATGGAGACTGCTGGATCCTGGTTATACAGGGTGGGCCATTTATATGGATACACGGTAATAAAATGAGAATGGTTGATGATATTAAAGTCCTGTTTGTGGCACATTAGTATATGTGAGGGGGCAAACTCCTCAAGATGGGTGGTGTCCAAGATGGCCATTTAGAAGTCGGCCATCTTGGATACAACTTTTGTTTTTTCAATAGGAAGAGGGCCATGTGACACATCAAACTTATTGGTAATGTCACAAGAAAAACAATGGTGTGCTTGGTTTCAACGTAACTTTCATGAGTTATTTACAAGTTTCTGACCACTTATAAAATGTGTTCAATGTGCTGCCCATTGTGTTGGATTGTCAATGCAACCCTCTTCTCCCACTCTTCACACACTGATAGCAACACCGCAGGAGAAGTGCCAGCACAGGCATCCAGTATCCGTAGTTTCAGGTGCTGCACATCTCGTATCTAAAGAGGGAAACACATCATCATGTAGCAATTTCAAATATCCAGTGGCCTTGAGGTTTCCATTGATGAAGAATGGACCCACTATCGTTGTACCCCATATACCACCAAACCATCACTTTTGTTGGTCCAACAGTCTTGGAGGATCCATCCAATGTGGGTTAGTGTCAGACCAATAGCGGTGTTTTGTTTGTTAACTTCACCATTCACATAAAAGTTTGCCTCATCACTGAACAAAATCTTCTGCGTGAACTGAGGGTCCTGTTCCAATTTGTGTTTTGCCCATTTTGCAAATTCTGTGCGCCGATCTGGGTCATCCTCGTTGAGATGCTGCAGTAGCTGGAGTTTGTAAGGGTGCCATCTGTGAGTAGCCAATATCTGCCGAAGGGATGTTCAACTAATGCCACTCTCCAGTGACATGCGGCGAGTGCTATGCTGTGGGCTCTTGCTGAATGAAGCTGGGACAGCCACTGATGTTACTTTATTAGTGACAGTTTTCTTGCGTCCACATTTTGGCAAATCCAACACTGAACCAGTTTCACGAAACTTAGCAAGCAGTTTGCTAACTGTAGCATGGGAGATGGGTGGTCTCGTAGGGTGTCTTGCATTGAAATCTGCTGCAATGACCCGGTTACTGCGTTCACCAGATATCAACACAATTTCAATCTGCTCCTCACGTGTTAACCTCTTCGACATGTCAATGGTTGTGAACAAAGAGAAACTTGTAAATAACTCATGAAAGAATAAAGTTACGTTGAAACCAAGCACACCATTGTTTTTCTTGTGACATTACCAATAAGTTTGATGTGTCACATGGCCCTCTTCCTACTGAAAAAACAAAAGTTGTATCCAAGATGGCCGACTTCCAAATGGCCACCATGGACACCACCCATCTTGAGGAGTTTGCCCCCTCACATATACTAATGTGCCACAAACAGGACTTTAATATCACCAACCATTCCCATTTTATTACCGTGTATCCATATAAATGGCCCACCCTGTAGATTTAAATGGCTCAATTTTAGATTTTTTGGGTTGGTTTAAATCTTATATTAGTGTTTTAATTCTGATTTCACGAGCATAAATAATAAAAGAAGGAAAAAACACACTACACTACACTACACACTCCTACAAACACACAAGTAAGAACCGCAACAGTTCCAGTCCATTCGTCCTGTAAGAATCGTCCACTGAGCCAAGCAGATTGGAAAGGAGGAGCTGAGGCTGTGGAGTATGAAAGAGGATAGAAGAAGAAGACAACAGGAGAAAAGTGAATAAGAAGAAAGGAAATAGGTGGGGGGGCAAAAAAACAAGAAGGGAGGGTCAGTCTTCAAACAATTCCTCCTCCACCCCACCACTTAAGAGACCCTTTAGGGGGGAGTCAAATTGTTAACACTCCTACGACCACTTTAATGATGAGAAAAGAGGCTATGTGTGTGTGTGTGTGTGTGTGTGTGGGTGGGGGTGGGGTTGGGGCACTGATGTTTCACCCAGTCGGTCAATTTCTACTTTAATTAGTCTCTAAATGAACCCACTGCAAACACAAAAATACACACTAGGATACACATATGATAATTTAAGTGCTTTTTTTCTTTTGTTTGATATAAACTTTGTTTTAATTAAAGCTGAAAAGTTGGCTCACACATTAGAAGTATCGATTCGGATGTGAAAGTCTTAACGTTTGGCCTGGATCTGTCCTCTGGGTCAGCTGGTGTTGAAATTTGTGACACTGTTCTTTCTTTCTTTCTTAAAAACTGATGCAAGTTGTCTCCTCATCCAGTTGCTGCACGTTTGCCTAAATGAAACCCAGTGTTTACTATTGTGCAGATACTCAGTGAAATAGAAACAAAATGCATTCATATTTTTTTAATGTATCTGATGTTTTTTAAACTGTAAAAAACCTTGAAATTATGTTTTTTAAGTTAGATGTAAATCTAATTCCTTTAATCATCTTAGTTTATCTGGTTTAAATCTGATCATTACCAGTGTTGGTCAAGTTACTTGAAGATAGTAATTAGTTACTAATCACTTCTCCAAGAAAGGAATCCCATTACCTTCTTGATTACTTATTTTCTAAAGTAATTAGTTACTTTACTACTTAGTTACTTAAAAAAAAACATGATACACAACCTGAATACGTAATAAAGCGATAGACCTTTCAGCCCAATTCTATTCTTCTTCTTTTTTTTAGAAAGACGTTTTCTTCCCACGCAGAGTGTACAGCAGACGATAATGTTTTTGTCACTTTTTACGGAGTCAAACTCAAAGTAATGTCAGTACTTGCAAGCTGTAAACGCTGCATGGTCGTACTCCATATTATGCATTGTTGATCTACACACGTCTGTTGCTGCCACGGATGTCTCGCACTCATACGTCATTGTCATGAGACACTCTCACAAACAAAATCACGGTTTAGTAACCCAGCAACGCAGCATGCTTACAGGAAAGTACTTTTTTTGCAATAGTAATCCCTTACTTTACCCGCTACTTGAAAAAACGTAATCGGATTTTGTGTTACTGCCCATCTCTGATCATTACACAAACTTACTTTTAAATTTGTTTTTTATTCTAAACATCAGCTTAACACAAGTCAGTTAATTACAGGCATGGAAGGAATGGAAGTGAATTTAGTATAACCTTCACTTGGTTTGTATGTTTTACATTATTATGTAAAGAAACAACCTACAGAAAGTGAGTTTCCAAACTACAAAACACTGTCCTTGGAGAGTTTTATCACTCCAAAGGTTTTGCATTTCTACATCTGCTGGGGCTAATGCTAACCTGCTATGTTTGACTGAGCATCTGATACACAGGAAATTAGACATTCGCTGACTGGTAACCCACAGGTAGCTGGTTTGAGTTCCCTTTCAGACGCTGACATCTCTAAGATGAATGTATGATTTCTGCAGCACTCAATCTAGATTTGCACATTTATTGTCTATGTGGAACACAGAACACAGTTAATGCACACACACACAGACACAATGTGTCTGCTGTTTTTCATGAATACCCTTGCATTTGCAGTAAACACAAAATGAAAATAATCAGTAAAGCGAATTGTGGCTCAAGAGTTGGCAGTTCGTCTTGTAATCGGAAGGTTGCTGGTTCGAGCCCCGGCTAGGAAAGTCTCGGTCGTTGTGCCCTTGGGCAAGACACTTCATCTACTGGTGTTGGCCAGAGGGGCTGATGGCGCAATATGGCAGCCTCGCTTCTGTCAGTCTGCCCCAGGGCAGCTGTGGCTGCAACTGTAGCTGCCTCCACCAGTGTGTGAATGTGAGAGTGACTGAATAGTGGCATTGTAAAGCGCTTTGAGGGTCTCAAAAAGCGCTATATAAATGCAATCCATTATTATTATAAAATAAAATGTACCTTAATATCACATGTGGTCATCTTCCAAGTGGAAAAAAATAAAGGCTCATTAGAAAAGACTCTTACTTTCAAGTTGTCAGGCTTCTGACTCAAAAAGTAAAGAATTTTATAAATATATAAAAGTTGACTATGACAACAGCTTAAATTGTAGTTAGTATATTCTGGCAATGAACAGAGTAAAAAAGGCACCAAAGATCAAGGAATGAATAGATGTCTTTTTTTTTCATATTCCTCATATTGAAAATGGTAAGGCAAGAGTGCCGTTATTTGATGGGCTGCCACATTTTTTGTTAGATGACAGTATTAGTCATACTGGGAGTGAAAAAAAGTGTGTGCTTTCTATCATTTAGGACTGACGTTCCCTTACGTGAGGTCCAGATGCCACCACACTTTCCAAATTGATTCCTTTTAACTGAGATCTAATCTAGATTGACTCTCACAATTTAATTCTTTGTTTTATAATTTGCTCTTAATCGCCTTCCATCTCTGCTAATGATAAGGCTGCCACTTTGCTTAGAATAAAGCTCCTCATTGTGAGCCTCTAAAGCTCTTAAATAAATACGATTAGCACATATCTTGTGTTACATTACCTCCATCCATCCATCCATCCATCCTGTGCTTATGCAGGTCAGAGTCAAGGGGAGTTTTCTGTCATTTCAGCATACAAGCTGTAAATGATGTGTATTTTAAAATAGGCACATTTTTCTTTCTACTGATATATGGTTAGGGTTACGATTGCTGCTGGTCACAACAAATACAGCTGTCACATTATGCTACACGTATGCGGATCCAACAGTGTATGTTGACTTGACAGAACACTGGATCCTGTGTATTCCAACTAACCCAGCTGTCAGGGAAAAATCTAGATCATGTAATTAATCTGATTTCAACGTAAGTTTTTTCTCTCCCTACTTTAAAGATGCGCTAACACCAACATTGACACGTTGCGTAATATCATTAACCAGGTAGTGATATTACACAGCGTCAACATTGTGGCCCAAACGGCATCTGGTGAAATATTCCCATGATTCTCTAAGTTGAAATGGGATAAGTTTGCTAAATTTTAAGAGACCGTCTAAGCCCTTTCTTTTTGTTTCTGATGAACACATCTGGTTAGTGTATCTTACCCAAAGATATTTTGGCATGTAGCCAGGAGCAGCCAGGGATCAAACCGCTGACTTTCTCTACTCTATATATTAACTTCGGAGAGTTTGCAAAAACAAAGTGTATAGCAGTAGTTAGCAACAGATCAGGCACTAACTCTGATTTCAGCCAACAGATATGACTTAGTGCTGCAAAAAAGGAACATGGCTGAAGTTTAAAGTGGGTCAAAAGTCTCTCTAAAACATCAGTGTTTGTTTTTGCCTGGCTAAATTTAATCCTGGGTTCTTGTGTTGCACAAGCCTGTCTGTCAAAGCAGTGACAGCAGCAATGAAACCTGCATACACATGCTCTGACTTGTTACTGGTGCTCTAGAAACAAAACCATCCGGGAATGCTCAATTAATGAAACACTTTCATAGTGACTGAATAACAATACAATAGAAATTTGTGGACAAGAAACTGTTTCGTTTCAGAATGGTGTCACAGAGACTAACTGTTTTATTGGAAACAATGAAAAATAGTGTCTTCTGTTTCGTGACTACAGGTTTCAAACAATTTAAAGATGTTCACTATGATCTTCAATAGAAGGACTCTAATTGTTGCTTCTCTATTAACATAATATTTTTAGTGTTTTTGCATTAATATGTGATTTTTCTGTGTTGTTTTTATTTTTGTTATTCTCATAGCAGATATTTCCCAGGCTAGTCTTAGTCTGTTTTACTTGGTCTTTGTCTAACATTAAGACGACTTGGGATTTTTTAAATCCCGCAGGTTACCAGTGAAACTGTGTTATTTGTGGATGCTGTTGACATGGGATAAAATAAAAAAATTGCTGCTTAAAAAACACTTGTCAGGGTAAATTTTAGATAAGTACAGGGACACCAGGTACAGGAAATATCAGGTTGAAATGGCAGTTTCATTGAGTTTAAAAAACTACTGTGATAAAGGTAATCTCGATTTATGATTGTCATCATAAGTCCTAGATTTTAAATGGAAAGATAAAATAAACAGCATTTTTGCATGTCACACTTCCTTAACTTCCCGATCACAGAGATTGAAATTGTTGCCACCAGTTTTAATACATTTTTCATTGTGAGAAATCAGATTTTATGCAAACCACAAATGCTTACACTTGTATCTTTTACCATTAGATGTTTTCTAAAGAATAATGATTAAATGAGCAGAGCTACTTCCAACCTGAGCCATAATAGTGACTTGTGACGTGAGACATTGCCTCTGGGAAAAAGAGAATGGGATTTTTACTTGTAGTGCCAAGGGTTGCTTAAATAGTGCTTCCCATTTTGAAACCCCCATTACTCCAGTCAATACAGCGCCAGTGACAGTTACGGTGGTTAATCATTGTTTATGGGTAAATGCTGCCCTTGTGTGTTTTGACCGCTACGATTATGCCATCTGTCATGTAAAAATCTTTCAAGATATTGGCCAGGTGTTGTTTCCATTCTGAGTGACGATTTTTGTCAAACAAAGTTTTTATTGTCATATGCTGTGTTTTCTCCAGAAGTCCTCATAATGTTTATTTCCAGGGACTAATGTCTGGAATGGTTCCTTTAGCCCCCTTTTATCTTCTTTTTCAACACACTCTAAAGCCCCATGAAGATTAGGCAAATTAGTTAGCTGATATATCTGATTGCATATCACCATTTCCCACTGGATGTCCTTTTCTGCATAAAGGCCTGTACTTTGCAGTCGATCCTTCTGAGGATTTCTTCTGAACCTCAGTAGTATTTTGTTGAAGCACAAATGTTTTTGCTGTTGGAGGCTTTTAAAAATGGCAGAAAGCAGATGCAGATTCTTACTTACTTCTTTAACAGAGACCAAAATGACATCTACCATCAATGGGTGCATGTTTACAGTCAGATTATATGACAGGGGAACGATCGCAGTTGCATGTTTCAGTCTTGGAAGCGGTCACAGATCAAATGGAGGAGGCCAGCTTTTCCATTACTTGTGAAACAGACCAGGATCACAGCTCAGCAGAAACACATTCCTCTTTGCCACCCCAAGTCTCAACTTAATGGGGATTCCCTAGAAGGCAGAGACTGTCTTCTTTCTTTCTCTCTCCCTCTTTGCTCTTCTTTAAGTGTTAATCCTTGGGAAACTTCCATCCGTAGCGGCTCGTTTGAAGCAGGCCAGTGGCAATCTGCTAAGTACGGCCCCCAGTCATCAGAATCATTAGATTAGGCTTAGCCACGGTCCTGACAAAGAGATTTCCTATCGCCATTTGTTTCAAGGAGAGACCGTGCTTCAGCCAGCACAACCTTAGAACTGGGAGGCACTTGGAAAGAAAATGCATCAAACGTAGGAAACTGAAAACAAGACACACTCCATCTCTCTCTGATTTAGGGTATCGGTATTGGTGCAGCCTATGCTGTTTTCATGTTACAATAGGTTACTGCCCTGGAATTGTACAGATACACTTATTGAATTGGTTAGCGGTGAACTAATTAGTAATGTCCACACCTTACATACAGAATCACAAAGACAAAATGTTAACTTGTTACAAATGCATAGATAAACATTTACAAGGGGTTTTACAATGACATACAAGCTAAAAGATCAATGAAGCACTGATAGTATATATCAATAATAATATGCCTACACTGTCATATTATTAATGTAAGCATAAATGTCATAAATAACATGATGCCTCCATCCAAAGACTACAGAAACTTTTAGCTATGTCACTCATGCTGTCCCCACTCTCTCAAATTAATATTAAAAACAATTGATCTAAATCGTTACATTCAAAATGCATATGAAGTCCGTGTGTCCATGATGGTTAAGAGGACTTTAGTTATCGTATCATTCCATTTTGTCAGCCAGTAATAAAAATTCACACACAATTACTTTACTATTACAAATATGTTGTGAACAAGCAAACTGAAGTGCTTAAGAGAAGAAATTGAAAGACATTAAAAACTCATTCACACCCTGAAATTGTTCAAATGTTCATAGGTTTGATCATAAACGTCTTTAAGTTTGACTGAAGTTTATAAATCTCACCAACTTCCTGTGCAGCTAAGTTGCTGAAGAGAAATCACTTCAAAGAGTCTGCTTTTGTCTCATGCAGCATCTAATCTTCCCACTTTGAAGACAAACGTCATTGTCTTTTCCATTGGTGACAGCTCTGATAGGAACATTCATGTTGGTGGTGGAGGAAGTGGCGTTGTTAGTTGGTGTGTGTGGGACTAGATTGGCGTCTTAAACAGGTTAGAAGCCATTTTGTGCTGAAGGAGTCCCGGACATGTCAGGGCTCTTGACAGTCTGCGCTTGGGATTAGTGGGCCAGCAGTAAGGCAATCCCTAATCCCTCAGGGTAGTAATCTATTTACCCACCATGCTAAACGGATTTCCATATGAAACTATACACACAGAGATGCAGTCTGTAAATGTTCAAAATTATAACGTACTTGTTTTTTTTTATCCACTTTTCCTTGATGTTTTTCTTCTTTTAGATTCTAACAGCATACAAAAACGTGGGGTAAACAAATTATCTGTTGCAGGAAAATTGAAACACAATTTTGCTTTTCTCTAGTTTCTCTATTTGAGAAAGAGAATTAATTCCTGAATTCAATAAATGTTTTCACAGATGAACACCTACCAAAGTATAGTACATGTTTGCTATAGGTGTCTCTTAGATGACATTTTGCCATGATTACACACAAACCCCACCACACATACACATTAATATTGTGATAGTGTATCTAACAATCAATGCACTATCATGACGTGCAGCAATAAATTTGGAGGAATGCAATCAAGGTAAATTTAGGAATAAGATAGAAATTTCCAGGACTTTACAGAGATGCTTCTGTTCGTATAGAGCTGGAGGAATCCTGACACTGGACTTGAATCCTAATACTAAGTACCATACATTTAATTCATATAAGAAAAAGAAGTGCAGTTTCAACAGCACTCTTTTTCTGCATGATAAAGAAATATGTCAGCATGACTCTGTGAACAGAAAATAGAAAGATTTTGTTAATTCACAGAAATTCATCTTCTGTAAGACTTATGAAAATAGACTTAAAAGACCAAAATTTATGCATTCCTTTACATTTTGGAGGAGATTTTGCTGGGCTGATTCCAGCCCCTGGGCCTTATGTTTGACACGCCTGACTTAATGATACTTATTATCACCCAGGCACAAAATGATGCAAATACAGTGTTCCTATAATCCTAGCTGACCTGAATGACACAACCATGGATAAGCAATTGGAGGGAGAGAGAAAAAAAATCAATCTAAAAAAATGGAAAATGTATAAACATATTTAATAATAATGGTTTGCTTATTTATAGTAACCGGTCGGGTTAATTAGTGTCTTTACACTGGCAGCAAATGTGAATGTGACTGTAGCTGGCTGTCAGTAGAGCGCAGCATTGTTTGACAGAGATTTCAGTGTTTAGTACCGTCCCCTCCACCAAGAAGGTTCTGGGTTTGTATAAACTGCTTGGTTTGTCAATGTTGCAAATACAGTATTGTGAATGTATGGTGTGAATGTGTACAGGTTTGTGAATGTGTGGGTAGAGTCTGCTTGTCTGTGTTCTCTCTTGGTACCCTCATTTCCTCCTAAATATATGCTTCGCAGGTTAATTACTGATTCTAAATTGTCTGTAGGTGTGAATGGTTCTCTGTGTTAGCCCTGTGATAAACTGGAGAGTGTCTTAGGTGTACGTTGCCTCTCACCCAGTGACAGCTGGGATACACTCCATCCTCCCTGTGTCATAAAATTGATGCTTTTTTTTTTTTTTAAATGAAAGTGCTATTAATTTATAAAAACACCTGTTGGGTGGGCTTAAATTTTAAATCTGCACATAACTGATATGTTACTAAAACATATTAGCTGTGTGTAGCACTTGCTTATCTGACAACAATTCATATTATTTGACAGAGGTCTCAGTCTCTAGTAAAGACACGATGTAATAGTTTCTGTTTCTCGTCTTTGTGCTAACTTAGACAAAATGCATCGTGGACTCTGCAACTGACAAACAAACATAAAAACTGAAACATGAGTGGTGCTTATTTGTGTCTGAGGAATTTGAAAACATTTGCGTTCACCTGCACATTTAGCAAGATTTTTATAAAGACTGATCTCCTGTCATTAAGTCCAGGAAGTTGCTGTGTTGCTACCATCTCCTCTATGAATCATTTATTTTAAATCAACAAGACTCATGAGGAAACTTTAATATCCTTGAAAGTGCTGTTACATCAGGAAAAGTGAGGTGATCGCCTGTGAAGTCATTGTTTTCAGCAGCCTTCAGGAAAACTGAGAAGCTAAAAAGCAGAGTCACTTAGTCACTACAAGGATTCAGAAAGTAAATATTCATACCCTCAGGGAGCGGCCCACTGCACAATAAGGCATATGAAGCAGGCGTTCAGAGGGAAGTGTCCTTTCTCTAAATGAAACTGCATTTATTGGCTGAACATGGCCTGAAGATTAGTTTGTTCTAATGTGCTAAATCTCGGCTCATGTTTGCGTGAATCTGTGGTGCGTGCAGCTAAAGCCCAGCGGGATGCAGAGCGGGCAAACACACAGCACTGATGCCATGTTTACAAAAAGCTGTTTGTCCAGCTGTTGGACAGACACAGTGAGGAAGCGGGACGCCACTTAATTAAAATCGTGATTCGTCCCTTTTTCCCTTGGATCAAATAAGTTGTACATTACTGTCGACATGGCCAAACAAACAGCAGGGATGCCAGTGTACATGTTTGCTAACCTGCCCGGCTATGAGCCCATCACTGCAGGGGGGAAGGAGGGGTTTGATTATTGACATGCTGTTTGGATATTTTCTTCTGGTTGCCAGAGATAACATTACAACTGAGTGCAAAGCTAATGCATGCAGCTGATAGTTCTTAAAATTAACGTGTATTTAGTTCAATGAAATATTAACTCTCTCTCTCTCTCTTTATATATACATACATATATATATATATATATATATATATATATATATATATATTTAAATATATATATATATATATATATATATACACCCAGCACGCCCCTGCGGGCGGTTTATCCTTCAAGCTCGGGTCCTCTACCAGAGGCCTGGGAGCTTGAGGGTCCTGCGCAGTATCTTAGCTGTTCCCAGGACTGCGCTCTTCTGGACAGAGTTCTCCAATGTTATTCCCGGGATCTGCTGGAGCCACTCGCCTAGCTTGGGAGTCACCGCACCTAGTGCTCCGATTACCACGGGGACCACCGTTACCTTCACCCTCCACATCCTCTCAAGCTCTTCTCTGAGCCCTTGGTATTTCTCCAGCTTCTCGTGTTCCTTCTTCCTGATATTGCTGTCATTCGGAACCGCTACATCGATCACTACGGCCGTCTTCTTCTGTTTGTCTACCACCACTATGTCCGGTTGGTTAGCCACCACCATATATACACACACACACACACACACACACACACACACACACACACACACACACATATATATATATATATATATATATATATATATATATATATATATATATATATATATATGGTTGTATTAACATTCAGCCGCAGTATGTTTAGAGTGATAGATCTGCTGCTGTTGGTTTTAATCTTTTTAATCAGTCTCTTACTTAATCCCGTTCCTACCTGATTTACCTACTAGGTATATTTTGTTCTCAGGCATGCTCATTTTTTTTCATTGAATAAAGAGTTAGTGAATAGGATAGAAAATTCTCCAAGATGGTAATAGCTCACAAATTCAGATGAATTGAACTTTCTCATGGCTCACTCTGAAACATATTTTATCACTGACTCACTGAATGTCCTCGAGTTCCTCGTAGTTCTTTGTCAGGACTATGACCAAACTATGTAAAAAACGATGTAACAAATTACACACATTGTAATACATTTACAATGATCTTAAATTTAAATGCAACACCCCAGAGATTTACTTTCAGGGTGTTGCATTCATTTGCTGCTTCTATAATTCCATTATTTTTTCTATAAGGCATTTTTTAGGCATTTAGTCCATCTCCTGCTCATGGTGAAATGATTGGCCAAGTTTCCAGGTGCTAATATGTATAAATTAAATAGAATAAATGAAAAATAAAACACTTGGTGAAATCTTTCTGAAAAAAAAAAAAATTTAAAGCAATATTTTTCAACCAAGCATAAAAAAATGCCTTTTGGTGCCATAGCAACAACTTACACCATAAATAAAACAAGTAAAATGTTCAAACTGTTGTTCATGTGACCATATCTACACCTTTAAACCAGTTTAGCCAGTTTAGCCTGGTTTATTTTAAAACTAAGCTAGTTATTGTGTGATACTCTAAACTGCTGTTCACTAGCTAAAGTTGATGAGATTCATTCTTTATTTAGGAATAAAAGTTTCGTTAGACTGTTCATGTTTATACAAGACTTTATTATAAAGACACGAATGTACATCTCTCAAATTTCAATGCAATACTAACGTTGCGTGTCTAAATTCACATTTTTAATTTTCTTTCCTCTGCAGAGAACAAATAGCAGAATCTTTCACCTTACAAACAATTGCTGCAATTAAGTCTCCAAAATAAAATACCCACAGTTCCTCAACAAGAATCATGTTGGAAAATGATAGCAGCATCCTGTTTCAGATCTAAGAAAAGCCAACTCAAAAGTCCAGTGTATATTAATCTCAGAGAGGATGTGTTTATCTTCTGAAGAATGATCTGTGTGGCAATCCCAGACTGGACTATAACAAATGTTCCATTGAAGTTTCACTAATAAAGGCCTTCAAAAGGTATAGCGTCAGTTTGTCTTGAATCTTGGAGTAGAAAAATAATCCTGGATGAATCACTCCACTGAAAAGCACACAGTCAAAGTTGAGGCTTCAAATTATATTGATTGGCTCACAGTTAAACTTTTTTCCTTTTTCAAATGTCACTACTTTTACTTTAAAGGATCTCCAAAAATAAACCACCAACAACAAAAAAAAAAACTTCTTTAAAAGCACAGAAGAGAAAACAAAATACAGGAAGTCACAGCACTTGGAAACGCCATGAGGCCTGGTCTTTATAGTCCAAACAGTCGGAGGCGTTGAAGTTGAGTTTCCAGGCTGAAGCTGCTGTCTGCTCTTTGTAATCCAGACAGTCTGTGGAGTTAAAGGCGAGGCTGGGTGCGCTGTATGCCTGGTGGTGGTGCGGTGGGTGGTGGTGATGATGGTGGTGTCCTGACGTCTGGCCAATGTGATGATGTGGGTGTCCTGACATGGAGCTGCTAGTCATTGGGCTGAGCTGGTGAGGGTGGTGCGGGTGGTGGTGGGAATGCATGGGTGCCAAGTATGAGCCGCACTCAACGCCACCAAAATAGGAACCTGATGCTGAAGCCGGGTATCCCTGGCTGTACGCTGCTGCTGTCTGGCTGTAGGAAACAGGATAGGACGACGTTCCACTTGTCGCAGATGATGACACAGAGCGCTGCATGCAGGACGCGCTGGTAGGGGCGGCAGGGTCAGGCAGAGTGGCCGGTGCTGGTGCTGGTGAGATAGGTGCCGGGCTCCAGATGGATGACACTGGAGCGGTGATGGAGGTAGATGTGCTAATAAGACCAGGTCCACTTAGACCAGAGGAGACAGATGAGGAAGAGGAGGCGGATGAAGAGGAAGAGGTGGAGGAGGAGCTGGACACTACTGGCGGAGTGAACTGACCGCTGCTCTCTGAACCAGTGCTCTCTCTGGTTGGAGATGACTTCTTCTTCAGTGGTTTTACCTTGGCACTGTTGCTGCTCTGCTGCTGCTGCTGCCGACACTTGGCTCGTCTGTTCTTAAACCAGACCTGAGAAAGGAGAAGAGGTCAAAAGGTCATCGTCATGCATGCACCAGGTCAGAAATAACAAACTGTAAAACCTGGCTGAAATAGCATGAAGGAAACACTTGCTGTTGCTGTTTGTTATTATACTTCCTCATGTAATCCCACCTTACCTCTTGTACACACTTGCACAATAAATACATAAATTAATTAATTAATCTTTAGAATGTGTAAATATGGGATGTTTTTGGCACTAAAAATATTTCGAATGAAATGAATAAAAATTATGAAAACAAAAACAATTAAAAACAAATCTGTTTCTTACTCATTTTTTCAAACTTGCCAAAGATTTAAGGCATCTAACACTAAGATGTTTATGTAAATTACAAATTGTGGTGAATGCAATGTCCAGTGTTGATGATATTTTAAAAATACCTGATGCATGCCAGCGACATCTTTAACTTTAAACTTTTGTCTGGTGCCTCCTTCAGTAAGTGCTGTGGTGATGTATATAAGTGATGACATGCTTTAGAAAATATTTTGTAAAAAGTGGAAAATGCTGATAAATAAAAGTATTCTAAAATATTTTGATTTTTAAATGTAAATAAATTATCAGTTTTGAAACATTACATCTTGTAAGTCTGATACACTGCTTTCATAATGTTCAAAAGATTGCATTAAACTATATTAACTGCCTAAGAACTCTTTTTATCGCATTTTATTTTAATAAATCCTGTGATGGCGTTTATGGTCACAACTATACGATGAGTATATTAATGTAAAATGGTGTTCTATGACCTTGTGGTTTATAACATCAATTTAAAAAGCGTTTTTTAAATGCAAATCTCCATAAGAAAATCAACCACTGCAGCTGAAATAATAATACAGATATCTGGGCTTGTCATAGTGTCATATCCCAGATATGCTATAATCCCAGCAGAGGGCTGCTAAAGCCACCCATGGAAAACCTTTCAGAGCCTTCTTTAAAGAAAGCTCACCACATCAAAAGGTGGCCCTGCGTTCTGCCACAGCCCAGCCAAATCCTTCCCTTACACTAAAGACTTTTCTCACAATCATGCAGATGCCTGAGGTTTTAAAAAATCCATCGAAAGGTGCCACGAAATGTAAAACGACAACTTCGGTGCATGGAAGTGCCTTTTCTTGTCCTACATTTAAACATTTAAGTTCTAAACCAGGAAACAGGTTTTGTGTGTGGCTGACCTGCACTCTTGATTCCGGCAAGTTAATTTTCAGCGCCACCTCCTCCCTCATGAAGATATCCGGGTAACGGGTCTTGGCGAACAGCGACTCCAGAATGTCCAGCTGAGTCCTGGTGAAGGTGGTTCGCTCCCTGCGCTGCTTCCGCGGGTTGGCTGAAAACGAAGTGCTTGTTTAGTATTGGACTGAAGTCTATTGAATACCGTATAATACTAGTTTGCTCGTCCCAAATTACAAATTTCCAAACCTCGAGCATATCGCACCTTCATTAAGTCTTTTGCTTTTAATTTTTGGATGCAGAAGTTATATTCCTTTTTAAGATTAATTAAATCTTGACATATAAGCATTTCCTCCAATCGAGACAAAGGGGAGTGATAGGCCTGTATGAAATATCATATTAAGGTCTTGCGAAGTACTGCGAAATAAAGCAATGACAAAGTTCGGTCTTGAAGTTTCACTTTTGGATTTCAAAGTAATTTATCTAATAAGAACATTTACCAGATAACAGTGCTCCTTACAAATTCACCATCGAAATTCCAAAAATGTTAAAGGACGATAATATGACGCTTAGCAGGGATCTGTCACAATCATTACACTCACTGCTTAGCAGTACGAAAACGGAAAACAAACCAAACCTCCCATTAGCTTGAAGCAAAACACTTTTTAGGCTATGGCAATTTGGTTATTATTATAAGGATATTATTGGGAATAATTTGGCTGAAACTCATGCGGTAGTCTGCGTTAGGTTCTCACAGCTAACCAGCGTTAACACGGGCTTCAGGGGTCCGGGCCCACCCAGTAATGTCACTAGTAATACACTCGAACTATAAGTCTAATTATTACAGTCTGATAATGAAAAACTTAAACACTCATATCCCAGATATGCCACTGCATATCTGCCACTGCCACCCAGTTTATTCAGTTCACAGTATAGAGTCTCTGCAGCGATCGGGGTAACCAGCATGACTGAGGAGGACACTGAGCAGATGGGCCTGTGCAGGTCAGAGTCTTTGAAATTAAAAAGAGGTCTTTCATCAGTTTGTACAACTTGTTTTAAAGCACGGTTAAAGCTTGAAAACTGCTAAACAAATAGAAAAAAGCGTGGAGGAATATTATGCGCGCGCTAGTCAGATGTTCTGGTGTCCTGGTGAGTTAACTAATCCACTTCTGCACTTAGAGAAAACGCCTCTCCTGCTTTGCTATAATCTGAGACTGATATTTATGGACTTTCTAACTGCGGCTCCATTTCTATGTTACAGGCGGCAAATGATAATTTTATAATGCTTTTTCATGGAATAGGAAGGTGAATCGATTCCCTCCCCGTCTCAGTATGTTGCATCTCCAGTTCACGTAGTCGTCAGTTTGGCACCGACCCTGCAGCTCACGGATCCTTACCGGGATATCCCACAGACGGGTGCAGCAGGTCCATGGCAGCTCCGCTCAGGCCCAGCCCGTTCATGCCGTACGGGGCCTGTTTGAGATAGGACATCATGCTAGAAGCAAGCGGGAGGAGAGACCGGAGTCTGGACGGAGAGGGCAGGTGTAGATCTCCCGGTTGTCGAGTGTTCAGCTCCCCTGTGTCCGGCTCTGGTTGTGAGACGCAGATGCGCGACAATTAATACTCATAATAAAAGAAACTTATTGAAAAGAGGTAATTTCGTAAGCTTATAATTTTTTTTACTTATGTACGTAAGTAAAAAAAAAAAGTGTTCGCTGAGAAATAAAACTCACAAAAAACAAACACAAAAAAACAACCAACAAAAAACCACACACGCAGAAACGATGCAAAACTTGACTTTGGGGAGAAGCCTGTCAATAATAATAACAACCCCAAACATTAATCACAGCCTTTAACACTCTGAAAACACGAAAAACACAAATACAATTTCATGCTGTTAGAAAAAGTATAACAATATTGATCGTCAATTTAAACATTTGATTTTTTATATTTTTATTTTATATTTGGGGCGTTTAAAATCATTTTAGCCCATGAATGTTAATGTATTATGAACAATAATAATCACTGGAAACCAAATTACCCACCAAGAAGCTTTAAAGGAAAACACAAACCATATACCATATGAACCTTTTCACATATTTGTGCTGGGGAAACCCCCCAACTCCAGCAGTAAAATAAACTGGAACAAAGTGT
The DNA here is from genome assembly GCF_965226115.1 of Aulonocara stuartgranti. Taxonomy (NCBI): domain Eukaryota; kingdom Metazoa; phylum Chordata; class Actinopteri; order Cichliformes; family Cichlidae; genus Aulonocara; species Aulonocara stuartgranti. The sequence continues at coordinate 39,348,632 of NC_138944.1, forward strand.
TACAAAACGCCTGAACTTTGCCTGTGTTGGAAGATAACATCAGTTTAGAGACACCCCCCTCCCCCCCACGCGCCCCAAAAAATGCTTACGGGGAAACTGAATTCTTTTTTCTCATAAAGAAAACCTCAAACTCCCGCTAAACTATTAATCTAGTAATCACATTTTTGACTTTTCTTAAACATCCACCAGGATGTTTTAACAGCCCTGTTATCACTCAGATCTTCATTATGATTTCATTAATTCAATAGATCAATAAAATCGATCTGCAGCAACGTAGGTTTGCGTCAGTCCAAATGAACTTTTTTCTCAAGCAGACGTCTTTGCAAGTATCAGAGTCTTAAGTGGTTGCTCACTAGATCTTAGTATTATAAATTAAAAAAAGAAGTATTTGCTATTCCTGTTCTAGCTCATATTTTATTATTTCTTTTGTATTTCTCCAGCAGTTCTTCTGAAAAAAAAAAAGAATGCGCAAAATGGCACACGTAATCATCGGACACATGTAACATTACTGCTTTTCGCTGAAAATGAGTTCAAATAAGTAACATAACCTAAACTGGGGTAAGAAAATATAACAATAAAGACATGATAAAATACAGAAAGCTTCCATATCTAAATTTACAGGGAATATCCATCATGTTGGATTTGATTCATTTATCCTTTTCTGTAAAACTCGAGTCTACATTAGTGTGGGGCTAAATATTGGCTCAGAATTTCCAAAATCCACTGGGGTCCGTTTGGCAGCACCTGGAAGGTGCCGCGGGCCTCCTGTTGGATCTGAACTGAGGCCTCAAGCGCCAAATAAAGCCCGACTTATTTCCATAACCACAGGAAGCAGACAAACCGCGCAATGTAAATGCTAAACTTGTGTGCAAATGAACTCCATTACAATTTAGATTAGGTCAACAGTGCGACAATTAGCAGAGTGCCCTTATCAGGAAAGTAACTGGTAGGCTGCGGGCTGAAAGTCCACCGACAGAATAGAAAGTAAGACCCCCCCCCCCAAAAAAAAAACAAAAACAAAAAACAAAACAACTTTTAGCTGGAGCGATTGATACGTTTAAAAGTTTTGTGTTGTTAAAGTTGTGAAATATGTCATTGATAAATAATTATATTTTTTGATTGACTGACTTGTTTTTAAACATTGCCTTTTAAAGCTAGTTTTCGTTGATAAAACGATTACATATTCAAAAAGGAAAAAGAAAGACACGTTCACAAGCGAAGAGAAAATGAAAAATAGATCATTAAGAACAATTAAAATTAGGAACACATTTCAGTCTCACCTTCTTCGGGCTCCTTATTTTAAAATTCCCTTTAAGTGTCAAAACAGTAAGATCCAAAGTTCAAGAAAAATATCCTCATGAAGCGCAATTTTTTTTGTTATTTGGCAGAGGTAAGAAAAAAGGTTCGGAAGCTCCACGTGAAAACCACACCTGTCTTCGATCTGTTAAACAAATGCGTACGGAGAAATGAACAAAAACGAAAACTAAAAAATAGGCCTTATTTCTCTCTTCCGCGAGCGTTTTGTCTCCAGCCGACGCTGACGGATGGAGATTAATGAACGTCTCTAGGGCCCTAGCTTCTATGAGCCCAGAAAGCACACGGGCCTTCTTTCTGCGAGCCAATCACGGCACTCTGCGCCTATACAAGCCACGACAGCGACCAACCAGCCCCCGAGTTTGACACCGAAAAGCCCGCCCCTTGCGAATCTAAGTCACATCACGTGACATGAGTGAAAAGTTCAGGTCAGAAAGTTGGAGAGTGGTTCGGCTGCCATTACAGCGAGAAAACCAAGATTCAGGTGCAAAACCTGAGATGGAACCTTGATACAATTAAAGAAACATTTATAACAAATAATGTTAACATTCATTAAATTAAACGCTAGCTTTAATCTGGCTTTGAAGAGTAACGAAAAACATTGATATTTATTAGGCGTAGTGTTTTGAGTGTTAAGTCATTTCCAATATGGTTTCACACTTAGGTCGCATTAATATTTACTTCAAAGAATTTCCATCAGATAATAAAAATGGCAGAGCTTTTAAAAACAGTTAAACGAAAGAAAACACAAATAAACAAACTATTAACTATCACATTAGAAAAAAACATTGTAGTGTTTCATTTAAGGTGCAATAATAGAAAAAAATAAACCTGTTTTATTCCGAGTTAATCACAAGCATATCTCAAACAACCTTGTTCTTCTATTGACAACACATCAAGTAAATAACCAAATAATCTATGTTAATGGAGAAAGTCTGCCTTGTGGCCTTGAGGAAAAAAAATGAATAATAATCAAAAAGAATAAAATCGGTATGTTGTTTGGGTAAATGAGTATGAACAAGTTTGTAATCTATCTCATCGCTTTCCCCCGGAAATTGGCTGTTGACGAAGGTGACAAAGCCAGGGATTGATCACTAGTATCAAGATATCAAATGGACGGAATCATTGTTGTGGAGGGTTTTTGTGGGTCTAATCCCAAATTGCAGGAGTATTTTCTTAATACTAAACCCGTAAATCCAGGGATCAAGCAGCTTGAAGAGGTTTGTGTGTGTGTGTGTTGGAGGTGGGGGTTAAGTTTGGAGAGGCTCTCATCTGTGGTGTTGGTGCTTATTAAAAGCAAGATACATAAAACCCCAGGTTATCAGAAAGCATGGAGGAGGCTTTGGCTAGGTTGCTGCACATTTTCCCACCTTGTATATGAAAATCTCACATAGAACCTTCCATGCAGGCAGGGCAGAAACCCCCTAAAATCTTCAGTGTGCAGAGAAGATTTTAGGGGGAGAACACGTGATCCTGGATAACTAAAACACACTATCTGCTATGACTGTGATTTTCCTCAGTTCTTGCCCAGCTGGGACTTTCAGGTAAGCAATACTAAAACTTGATAATACTGAAAAATTGCCTCAGTAAGAGGCAAAACTGTATAAAAATCTTCTAATCTGATGCATTGTCTTAGGTGATGTAAATTTAGGATTGTTTCTCTAATAGTGCATTATTTCCCCAAGACTGTGTCATGTGATAATCTGTAGAAAACTGCTGTGGTAAGTGTGAGTGATCTAGTTCTTACTGAGCTTTGGGTCTTTGAACTGTTTTCTTACGCTACAGGAAATGAGTCTGTACAGCTGATCTGCAGTTTGTCTTTCATATATTTTTCTGGAAATTTCTCAGTATGATGAGAATGTGATTATGTAACACCTCCTCAGGACAATTACATTGAGGAGATGCTACTACAAGAAATGTTTTACATGTACTGACCTATATTGAATTTTCAAAATATCATGTAACTGTCCTTTTTGGATGTGTTATAGACTCTTTTACCAGACAAAGGTATTTTGAGTTTAATTAATTTTTTTCCCCAAAAACAGACAGCACACAGTAAACAAAGATAAATTTGACTGAGAGCATCATTAGTATTTTTCCCAGACATATTACAGAAAAATATGATTTATTTCATCAGCACAATGATGTGGAAAAATCATATGAAAATCTGATATCGTGATGGCTCAAGCTCAAGAGACCATCTGCAGTTAACACAGCGATTTTATACTGTGAAGTACACAGTTTAAAAAAATCTTTTAAAATTATCTGTTATATTTAAAAGCAGTCAAGCCTTTTTTTTTACATTTTACATATATATTTTTTTAATATCAGAAAAGACTACCAATAAATTTAAACATATTTTTGCAATATTGATTTATAGATCATGTCATTTAGGCACACAGTTTGTATGATACCACAACCCTAAATCTGATAAGAATAGAATAGAATAGAAAAGCTGTTACTGTCACTGTTACAAGAACAATAAAAGGCAGTTTGGCATCTCTCCGTGTGAAATACACAATAGCGTAAGTAAGTATTTACATAACAACACAGATAGATTTACATTTACACAAGAAAGATATGTACAACTTATTCATACACCTGCATACATACACATACATACATGTATATATACATGCATATATGCATGCGTGTGTACATACTTCCGCATACATGCTTACACACACACACACACACACACACACACACACACACACACACACACACACACACACACATATATATATATATATATATATATATATATATATATATATATATATATATATATATATATATATATATATATATACATATATATATATATATATATACACACACACACATACATATACATACGGAGCAGGTGCATTGAGAGGTGCAGTGTGTGATCAGTGATATTGCACCTCGAGTGAGGGGGCTGTTGCTACGGTTATAATAAATACCGTTTGGTGATTACCTTTTAATCTCTTTGGTTATGTGCATATGTAACAGAGAGAATACACATTTTATGATCACCAAATGGGCGTGCACAGGTATGAAAAGATTTATCTGTTTAGAGGTGTCCATCTGTCAAGTTGGACACTGTCACTCTAAGATATACTTTCGTTAGCCATGTATGTGTCAACATTTCTTTTCAGGCCATCGGCATCTCAAGAGTTTTAGATTTCATGTATTTCAAAGATTTAACTTGTAGTTTCCAAAAAGTGCCCTGAAAGAGGACATCTATCTTTTTTCTATTTTTTTCAAACTAAAGTTTTTTTAAAATCTGTAAATCAAAACCAGAATTTCAAAATGTAAACAGGGAGGGAAATGTTTAAACACGTTGTCCAGAGTTTTAAACAAATAGAGAAACATGCTCTGCTTGATTAAAGAAAATGCAACATAGTGGACTGATTAAAGTCTGAAGTTAAACCTTTCTATTCATTAACCCATTTCCATTATGCAAGTAAAAGAAATCCTGAGAAATCTGGTAATGTGCACTTTATCAACACTGTTAACCCCCTAAGGTTTTGTCAAGTATAAGTCTGTGTGACTAAATCACTAAATTTTAGGGAAATTCTGAAACTAGGTTTGAAATATTCTTTTGATTTTATGTTAATAGATTAAGCCTCAGTGCTAAAGGATGCCTTGCTCATATCTCTATTACACACGCTAATTCTGGCAAATGGAAAGGCAATGCGTTGGTTAACATGCCTTTTAAAAAGTCAACCCAAAGCATGAGCAGTATAGACCCATCTATATACAGGAGGCAGTCAGGGTGGATCCCCGAGTGCCTCCTGTTGAAACCTGTGTAGTTTCCATGAAAGTGTGTTCTCTGTTAATACTCTGTTAATTCCCCCTTAAGAAACTGTGCTCTCCAGAAAGTGTCCTTTCTCACACTCTGACGGTACTGCTACGAATCCACCCAGGTGTTGGACTGACAGAAGGCAGAAACCTGAAATGAAACATGTCTCGTTATTCAGTGTCAGGTACAGAACAGACAGCAGCGAACACTGACAGAGACAAAGTGAAGAGCAGTGAGTGAGGAGTATGTAGCTGTCAATCACTGGCCCCTATGGCCACACCCCTCTCATTAAGAAGGCAAACAATGAAGATAGAGGGAGGGTGTGGTGGGGTGGTGGGGTTTACAAGCAGGGAGAAATCAGACACCAGGGCCACAAAACCAACTGACCCCATCCAGTACCCATCACCCCCTGAAACACAGAGAGGGATATGTATGGAGGGAATGACTTGGATGTGTGCATGTGTATATTGTGTGTGTGGGTGAGTGGTGGGATGGGGGGTAGACTTCCAATCCTTTTAGGATTATGCCCCCTCCAACTCCACACCCCCTTTGGCTCTGTTCTTCGCTCTTTCACTCTACTGCCCCTCGGGCAATCACCTTAAAACTTGCATAGCCAGCACTCATTCAGATGTCTCTAACAATGTGTAGCAGTGGTAACCATGTGAATGCTGGCAAGGCATGCAGGAATGCACAAATTCAGTTCCCTGTAACCCTCCCTGTAAACGGATTTAAAAAAAAAACATACTGAAGGTGATGAAGCATTTCCCAGGAATGGTTATTTTAAAATGGTTATTACCTTAAAGTACTTCTCTGTTTGAAAGAGAAATAAGATGTGTGTACTGCATGTGATCTTTGCAGAGCAAAAGTTACAGTTCTTGAAAAAGGTTTGGGTCATTAAAAAAATATCCCCTGCTTCCCCCCCCCTATAAAAGCACCTTTGATTTGATTTAATGAAAAAAAAAAGTTCGTTCATCATAATTTTCTTTCTTTTGAATTTCTTTGATTTTATTGTTTAAATCAGTCCCATCCAATCAGAATGTGGCAAACTAGCATAATTTCTTATTTCCCCCTCACCAGTTTTATTAGTAAATTCAAAGTATTGCATAAAACATTTACATTGTATTTATAAAGCACCAAATCACAACAACAGTCGCCTCAAAGTACTTAATATATATTGTAAGGTTAAGACCCTACAATAATATAGAGAAACCCCAGCAATCAGATGACCACTTATGAGCAAGTACTTTCGCCACAGTGGGAAGGAAAAACTCCCTTTTAACAGGAAGAAACCTCCAGCAGAACTAGGCTCAGGAAGGGGCGGGGCCATCTGCAGTGAGCTGTTTGGGGAGACGGGAGGGAGACAGGAAATACGTCATTTTCAATTCTGGATGCCAACAAAGGGTCAGAATTACACTGCATGCTAACAGTTGGAACAATAAATTTTTTTCAAAGTCTGCACTGCAAAAACCTAATTGTTTTTCAGTTTTCATATGAATAATAATGCTTGAGTTAAGCTGCCCAAAAAGTTGATTCTGTTCAGCTGGATGTAACGTTTTTCATTGGGAGAAACGTCATCGCTCATCCGACTAACTTCTTCAGTCTCAGCTGACTGGAGGTTTCCTCAACATTATAAACAGTACATTTGCTTACTGATCGAAATTAGCACCACTTACGAACAATGGGCTGTAAGGTCAGTTTTATGATCGTTAATATGCAAATTCACATGACCATTGATTAACAACCACTGATCAAAGAACATTGATCAGTGACAACTGATCAATGGTCATGAGTACCATTCACAGAGAGTTGGGGAATGGTTGCAATCACAGCATTGTAAGATGGTGAAAGATGTACCCTTAGGCCCCCTCCTCGATTCAGAGATGGTCTTTTCCCTTGTCCAGGATGTGTACAGCCTCATCATTGAAAGAGTGTCCACTTGTCTGTAGGTGTAAATAGACTGCGGAGTCCTGACCTAATGAGTTAGCTCTTCTGTTTTGTGCTATCTGCTTAACCAGAGGTTGTTTGGTTTCCCTGGATGTATAAATCATAGCAATTAGAGATTTGACTTTCACCCAGGTGTTTGCCACATACAGTGGCTTGCAAAAGTATTCGGCCCCCTTGAACTTTTCCACATTTTGTCACATTACAACCACAAACATGAATCAATTTTATTGGAATTCCACGTGAAAGACCAACACAAAGTGGTGCACACTTGAGAAGTGGAACAAAAATCATACATGATTCCAAACATTTTTTACAAATAAATAACTGAAAAGTGGCGTGTGCGTAATTATTCAGCCCCCTGAGTCAATACTTTGTAGAACCACCTTTTGCTGCAATTACAGCTGCCAGTCTTTTAGGGTTTGTCTCTACCAGCTTTGCACATCTACAGACTGAAATCTTTGCCCATTCTTCTTTGAAAAACAGCTCCAGCTCAGTCAGATTAGATGGACAGCGTTTGTGAACAGCAGTTTTCAGATCTTGTCACAGATTCTCGATTGGATTTACATCTGGACTTTGACTGGGCCGTTCTAACACATGGATATGTTTTGTTTTAAACCATTCCATTGTTGCCCTGGCTTTATGTTTAGAGTCGTTGTCCTGCTGGAAGGTGAACCTCCGCCCCAGTCTCAAGTCTTTTGCAGACTCCAAGAGGTTTTCTTCCAAGATTGCCCTGTATTTGGCTCCATCCATCTTCCCATCAACTTTGACCAGCTTAATAATAATAATAATGATGGATTGCATTTATATAGTGCTTTTCGGGACCCCTCAAAGCGCTTTACAATACCACTATTCATTCACTCTCACATTCATACACTGGTGGAGGCAAGCTACAGTTGTAGCTTCCCTGTCCCTGCTGAAGAGAAGCAATCCCAGAGCATGATGCTGCCACCACCATATTTGACAGTGGGGATGGTGTGTTCAGAGTGATGTGCAGTGTTAGTTTTCCGCCACACATAGCGTTTTGCATTTTGGGCAAAAAGTTCCATGTTGGTCTCATCTGACCAGAGCACCTTCTTCCACATTTAGGCCACGGTTCCTGGGTTGCTCTGTTAAGTTGTTCCTTATTTTGATTTCCCCTTGTGACCTTTACCCTCTGTGTGCCCCTCTGTATCTGTGAGCCCTCATCTCCCCTCCTTGTGTTTCATTCAATGTTTTCCCCAGCCCGTTATGTCTGTGCTCTCTCTCTCTCTCCTTCTGTCTGAACCTCTGTGTACTTCCTGTTTTACTTTGACAGTCTCTCATCAGTATGCATCATGTTGTGTCACTCCTGCCCTGTCTTGTTACGATTATCTGTGTCAGCTGTGTTCCCCGTGTGCTCCCACTTCCCTCCTTAACCCTCTGTGGATTTACGTCCGCGTCTCCCTCAGTTTGGTGTCGCGTTCTCCCTCATGACTGTGTGTGATTCTCCTTGTGTTTTCTGGTGAGCTTTATATTTAGTTTTTCCCAGTTTAGTTTTCTATAACTTGTGAGGTGCTTTTCCAGCAATAAAGCTGTGCTTTTTGAGTTTATCCCCCGTGTCCCCGTGAGTTTGCGTTTGGGTCCAATTCCTGCCTGCCACACAGCCGAAACCATGACACTTAAACAACCTCTGAGGCCGTCACAGAGCAGCTGTATTTGTACTGACATTAGATTACACACAGGTGCACTCTATTTAGTCATTAGCACTCATCAGGCAATGTCTATGGGCAACTGACTGCACTCAGAACAAAGGGGGCTGAATAATTATGCACACGCCACTTTTCAGTTATTTATTTGTAAAAAATGTTTGGAATCATGTATGATTTTCGTTCCACTTCTCACGTGTGCACCACTTTATGTTGGTCTTTCACGTGGAATTCCAATAAAATCGATTCATGTTTGTGGTTGTAATGTGACAAAATGTGGGAAAGTTCAAGGGGTTGAATACTTTTGCAAGCCACTGTACCTGAACCGATGACTTATTGGTGCTCCAGGGTTGGAGCACAGAGTCCTCTTTTCCACTTCTTACATTTATAAGTTGGCCAGAATAAGTGAAACTGGGGAAACCATGGCACACCCATATTTCTGCCTGTAGTACCAACCCTTGTATGTGAAATATGCAGAATCAAGACACAGTTCCAAGAGCAAACACACTTCGTGGGTGCTGAGGGTGGTTCTGTTGCTGAGGTTGGGGTTGTCTTGTAATTTCTTACGAACTACTTAAACTGCTTCACTGACTGGAACACAAGTAAAGAGAACATCGCATGAGGCCATTGTTTCATCTGCCTCCCTAACGGCATCTTTCATTTTCTCAAAAAAATCCAAAGTGTTCTGGATTTGGTGTTTAAAGCTGCCTACCAACAGATTGATAATTACAGACAATTGTTCAATCCGGACAATCCAGATGGATGATAATGTTGTCGTCATTACTAAGCAATGTGAATGCCTTTCTCTCCTCCATGCTGATGTTGGATGCTGGGGACTTTGCATTGCTTAGACAGGCCAAATCTTTCGTCCATAGTTGGTCTGCATTGCTGAAAACTAAGCTGTTTTTTAATTTTTTTTTAAATTTACAGTTATAAAAGGGTGTAAAAGAGTGTATTTATTTATTTAATTATTTGTTAAAAAACCCTAACCAACCTAGCAACTGACCAAACAAACAAAAAACCCCTGAATAAACCAGCTAGTATTGGTGCTTAAAACCAAATCCCAAATAGTTTTCCTTTGAAGGTCCTCATTAGACCCTTAACAGAGGAAACATAATTGTTTCAGGGCACTTTCATGGGTTGTTTTGAATGTTAGAAACAAATCAATAACTTGATTTTTCAGTTGGAACATTTGTCAGTTCTGACACATCACAGCACAACAGCACAAAATGGGGACATTCATGCGGCGATCTGGAACCTTTGTATGATTATCAGATAAGTATAAATGAGCAATATGTCTTCTCATGGTCCTAGATGTTGGATTAAGGGTTTTTGAATACTTGGTTTCAAATACTTGTTTAAGTATTTTCTGCTTGATTCTCAAGTTAGTTATTGTTCATATCTTTATCTTCTTGCATTTCCTTAGTGCTTTCAATTTCAATTTCAATTTGTATCTTCCTCATTACCGTTTTATGTTCACTCATTTTCAGTATTCATAGTTATTTCCTGTTTTACTTTGGTAATAATAGTCATCTATATATTGTCTTTGGATTGACTGATTAGCTGCTCACTGTATAACTGTTTGGAAAAGAGCCGTCTAAAATGTGAATTTACACCTTCCCAAACAACTGCTGATCTTATGCACATGACACTCCCACCCTGTCCTTAGTGTACACGAAAAAGGGAACTGCCATTTGTCCTTATCTTGTAGTCCAGTCAACTAGAAGCAGTGAGAGAGTTTGCTCTATCATCAGGGCTGGGCATTTGATAGGATTCTGGCACTACAGCTAATCAATCTGCAGCACAGAGCTGCCAGGAGATGTGTAACAAAGCTCAAAGAACCTCACAAATGGTCCAGTCCTGGGGATTAGCCTCTGCACAGGATTAAATATTGATTTTGAACGTCTAAAAAAGCTTATTGTATAAAACTGCAGCAGACGACAAAAGTAGCGGACTCTATTCATGAATCTGTCTTTCAGAGAGGAGCATGAACTTTCAAATACAGAGACCCGGAGCATGAATTAAAACAGAAATAAATGGAGGAGAAATCAATGGCAGGGATGAACTATGGTGGCACATTGTTAACTGGGGAATCATAAGTCTCCCTCACTTCTTCATGTTGGAGGTGAGAGGGTGGTATATTTGCTTCTTCTGATTGTGATGACTACTTTATTGTAAATCCTAAAACTTTCTCACGTTATTTTTGATGATGGGCCGTTTCTATGGGAGTTCTAGTTTGTAACTCAAGTACAGCTGAACAATTTAATGGTTTTATGAATGATTAAAATATGTATGAAGTCCAGGGTGTACCCTGCCTCTCATCCTATGACAGCTGGAATAGGCTCCAGGACCCTATGACCTTGAATTGGATAAGTGGAAGGAAATTGATAAATGGCTGGAAGTACTGAAGTAAATAGGCCTTTATTGGAAATGATTACGTGATTAAAAAAGCAAAATAGCAGCTTTTTTCAGTGATTGTGTGAATGTGTGCGTGAATGGGTGGATGACTGGATGTGTAAAGCGCTTTGGGGTCCTTAGGGACTAGTAAAGCGTTATACAAATACAGGCCATTTACCATTGTGAAAACATGTTGCAAAAAATTAGATGGAAGGTGAGTCAGTTTAGTTCACACGGTGAGAAAGCAACTATGTGGTACACAACTGACGTTCTACTAGCAGCCTGGGTTTAGGGAGCGTGGGTAAAGCCTGGTTCTGCCAGAGGTTTCTTCCTGTTAAAATGAATTTTTCCTTCCCACTGTTGCCAATTGCTTGCTCAAATTGGTCATTGAGTATTATTGTGGGGTCTTCACAATGAAAAGCATCATGAAGGGACTATTCATGTGATATATATATATATATTAGGGGTGCAACGATACACAAAATTCACGGTTCGGTTCGATACTTTGGTGTCACGGTTCGATATTTTTTCGATACAAAAAAATGTTCATGCATTTTTAATTTGTCATTTATTAAAATTATAAATATATATTTTAACTCAAAAGTACAGTTTTTAAATTTAACCCTAACCCTTGTGCGTGTTTTTTATTTTGACAGCGAATGCGCACCTGCGGACCACTTATGTGCACCCCTGGTTATTTAGCTCATCATATTGCAGCCACAGAAATTCTTTTGTCCATGAAACCATAAAGCTGCACTTTCTTTTTGCCTTATAGTCTCATTTGTCATAACTTCTCCGTTTTGTGGTAAGCTTTTCTTTGGCTGTCACTTCTTCACCCCGACCTGTCTTATTTGGCTCAGCAGAACTCAAATATATATCCTGCTGCTTTTACACACGGACTCACATAAGCTCAGCGATTCTCTGCGCGATCAACCTCTCACATGTTTAAGCTTGCTGCGGGAGATTTCACTTGTCATGTTTGCATAGTAAGCTAACGATTAATAAGACGATGTCAGAGGAATTGGTGCGCAAATTATCATCACTCACAGATCAGTGCTGTCACTCTCTATACACAGTTCACACGATTGCAAAGTGAAAGCAAAAAAACAAGCGCAAATTCAAACGCGATTTCAATATGTCACATATTGACAGTGGCTCACCGATGCCAATGACATAATTACCCAGCTACATTTCCGAAAGAATGCAAAAGCATTGACATATATTTTTCCTACAATAGCCCGACGGGCAGGGAAGAGATAGATTTTGGTAGCCCAACTGAAAAAAATCGCTAGCCCCGGGACGTCGGGCTAGCGATATTGCGAGCCCTGTATCTGATTGAGGAATCACTCATCTTTGGAAAAGAGAGTTTATTACAGAGAAATGTCTCTTTCCAAAATAAAAGCTATACTATCCGCTTCTTCTGGGCTATATTCTCAGCAGCATAAGGAGAATCATGTGCTAACAGCTGTCTAAATGACTCGGCTAAAGTTAGTAGCATGCTTGTTGTTTTTGTCTTTGCACTAGGATGATGTCGACGTAAATGTGCAGTCATATTCGTTGTGTTCCCACTAGTGCTTTCAGGTTAATCTCGTTGAAATGACCTTAACGCCACAACATGGCAAATCTCCGTTAACGAGCTACCGCCGATCGCTCTGTGCATGGGGCTAGACGGCCAACACGTTAACGAGCTAACTGCGCTAACACACTAGTTCACACCAATGTAATTGAGCATTGCACGGCACATCCAACATACTGTTTTACTTTAGTCCATGACTCGCTTACCTTCAGGGTCATACGTCACATGAAAACCAAAATAATTCCAAACGCCAGATCTGAATGAGGTTCAATTTGCCTGTTGCAAGGAGAGCTTAACTTCTGTCTCGCTAGCTTGCCCTGCGCTCTTCCTTCTGACTATGCTGTCTGTGTGGAGCGCTCAGTGGATCTACGCTGGAAAGTGCAGCCTAGGCGGAGTAGTCGAACGCAGATTCACTGAGCGCTCAACACAGACAGCATCGTCAGAAGGAAAATTGATAAAATAAATTACAAATGTTGTATTGTTCGATATATATGCGTACCGAACCAAAAGCACTGTATCGAACGGTTCAATATCGATACAAATATCGTTGCACCCCTAATATATACATATATATATAGTCTAGCCTAGGACCCTTACTGGATACAGACGCCCCAGGCGGAAATTGAACTTGCGCTCCTCTGCTCCAAGGGCATGTAGTCTAATCACTACGCTATCCAGCTGCTATTCAGAGTGCTAGGTGCAGTGAGTCCCAAGCTAGGCGAGTGGCTCCAGCAGATCCCGGGAACAACATCGGAGATCTCTGTCCAGAAGAGCGCAGTCCTGGGAACAGCTAAGATACTGTGCAGGACCCTCAAGCTCCCAGAAGGAGAAGGAAAGTAGTGGGCCAGTCTACAGCGTGGATATTCAATTCAATTCAATTTTATTTATATAGCGCCAAATCACAACAACAGTCTTTAGAATAAAGGCGCCTTTATATTGTTAGGTAGACCCTACAATAAAATATACAGAGAAAAAACCCAACAATCATATGATCAAACCTTATGAGCAAGCACTTTGGCGACAGTGGGAAGGAAAAGGATGCATCAGTCACGGCCATCTGCCGTGACTGGTTGAGAGACCCAGAGATTAATAACAAGTGTGATTCAGCAGAGAGGTCTATCAACACATGTTGAGTGAGAAAGGCGACTGAAAAGGAAATACTCAATGCATCATGGGAATCCCCCAGCAGTCTACACCTATTGCAGCATAACTAAGGGAGGATTCAGGGTCACCTGGTCCAGCCCTAACTATATGCTTTAGCAAAAAGGAAAGTTTTAAGCCTAATCTTGAAAGTAGAGATAGTGTCTGTCTCCTGAATCCAAACTGGAAGCTGGTTCCACAGAAGAGGGGCCTGAAAACTGAAGGCTCTGCCTCCCATTCTACTTTTAAATACTCTAGGAACAACAAGTAGGCCTGCAGAGCGAGAGCGAAGTGCTCTAATAGGGTGATATGGTACTACAAGGTCATTAAGATAAGATGGGGCCTGATTATTTAAGACCTTGTATGTGAGGAGCAGGATTTTGAATTCAATTCTGGATTTAACAGGAAGCCAATGAAGGGAAGCCAATACAGGAGAAATATGCTCTCTCTTTCTAGTCCCTGTCAGTACTCTTGCTGCAGCATTATGGATTAGTTGAAGGCTTTTCAGTGAGTTTTTAGGACATCCTGATGATAATGAATTACAGTCATCCAGCCTGGAAGTAATAAATGCATGAATTAGTTTTTCAGCGTCACTCTGAGACAGGATATTTCTAATTTTAGAGATGTTGCGCAAATGGAAGAAAGCAGTCTTACATATTTGTTTAATATGTGCACTGAAGGACATGTCCTGGTCAAAAATGACTCCAAGGTTCCTCACAGCGTTACTGGAGGCCAAGGTAATGCCATCCAGAGTAAGAATCTGGTTAGATACCATATTTCTAAGATTTTCAGGGCCGAGTACAATAACCATAGTTTTGTCTGAATTAAGAAGCAGAAAGTTAGAGGACATCCAGGTCTTTATGTCTTTAAGACATTCCTGCAGTTTAACTAATTGGTGTGTGTTATCTGGCTTCATGGACAGATAGAGCTGGGTGTCATCTGCATAGCAGTGAAAATGTATGCTATGTCTTCTAATGATGCTGCCTAAGGGAAGCACGTATAATGTGAAAAGAACTGGTCCTAGCACTGAACCTTGTGGAACTCCATAATTAACCTCGGTGTGTGAAGAGGAGGATATTACTTTGATTTTTTTACCGCAGAAAAGGATGAGAGCATGATGGTAAAGTGGAGGCTGCTCCAGGACAGTAACAATTATGCTGATAATACAACTTCGGGTCCTTGCAAGCACCTGCGAAGACAGCATGCTAATGCTAAGCTAGCCAAGAACACAGAGTAATCTTAAAGCTGAGTGAATGCTGACCCCAGCCCAGCATCGTCATAAAGTGAGCTGTTATTTGTGGTGAAGTCAGCCACTGCTAAACTTCAACAGGTAAAAAAGGGATGAGAAGTCAGGCTGCAGCCTCCATTTCCACCTGTTCATGTTTCTATAGTAGAATCAACATGACCATCACTTTAAAGTTTGGTTTTCATCTTTGCTTCGTATTGTTGGCTTTGTGTTCATACCTAACTACTAATATATATATATATATATATATATATATATATATATATATATATATATATATATATATATATATATATATATATATGAAAAACACCCAGCACGCCCCTGCGGGCGGTTTATCCTTCAAGCTCGGGTCCTCTACCAGAGGCCTGGGAGCTTGAGGGTCCTGCGCAGTATCTTAGCTGTTCCCAGGACTGCGCTCTTCTGGACAGAGATCTCCGATGTTGTTCCCGGGATCTGCTGGAGCCACTCGCCTAGCTTGGGAGTCACCGCACCTAGTGCTCCGATTACCACGGGGACCACCGTTACCTTCACCCTCCACATCCTCTCGAGCTCTTCTCTGAGCCCTTGGTATTTCTCCAGCTTCTCGTGTTCCTTCTTCCTGATATTGCTGTCATTCGGAACCGCTACATCGATCACTACGGCCGTCTTCTTCTGTTTGTCTACCACCACTATGTCCGGTTGGTTAGCCACCACCATTTTGTCCGTCTGTATCTGGAAGTCCCACAGGATCTTAGCTCGGTCATTCTCCACCACCCTTGGGGGCATCTCCCATTTTGACCTCGGGACTTCCAGGTTATACTCGGCACAGATGTTCCTGTACACTATGCCGGCCACTTGGTTATGGCGTTCCATGTATGCCTTGCCTGCTAGCATCACACATATATATATATATATATATATATATATATATATATATATATATATATATATATATGTGTGTGTGTGTGTGTGTGTGTCCTCATTAGGATAGGGATTTGTGTTGGTGGGTGGGACTGTAGCCTGTAGGTTTATATTGTTAATTGGTAATTATGAGACAGTGAGTTTCAGATCATTTTATAGAGTAACATGATAGTAACTTAACGAGTAGTACAAAAACCGGTTCTTGATTCCCATCCCTATCGATAAGGGAATAGATTAAGAGATTGAATCAATAAGTGATCGATAATGGAAATGGAACAGCTAAATTACTCAAACTCATACTCCATTTCTCATACATACTCGGCACAGATGTTTCTGTATACTAATTGAATTGAGTGATCATGTGGCTCACATGAATAGTATTCATATTTAAAACAATTTTAAATGATGATAACAACAGGAGAAAGTGAATTAACATCTCCTTAAAGTTCAGTATGGTTTTTGCAAACAGTTTTAGTCATTCAGTGTTGTATTGAAGTGCACTAAAAGTGACCAAATTAAATTTTTGGGGTTGGCCTGGGTAAATGCCCTGGGACTGATCACTTGTTATATAATCTTTAATCCAAGAAAAAACAAAACTTTTTTCCACTTCCATTTCCACTTCACTGATTCAAAGATTTACAAGATGAATTCTCTGTAACAAGTTCATATTTCCCAGAGGAGCAATCTTTGGATTAATTCATTTTTGCCAGATAAACAGAGGAGTCACATTCTGTACAAAACCAACACCATCTGTTGTATGTCATTATTATTACTATAAAATGTGCTGTTGTTTTCTGATGTCCTTTATTGGTGATTGTAAGTTTGATTGGTTTAGTTAGTTAAAAGTGTTAGAGTTACTAAAAAATATTGGGAACAAAAGTCCTGCTCAGTGTAACTATATAATATCAAATATGCACAATTTTATTTATACAGTGCCAAATCACAGCAACAGTTGCCTCAAGGCGCTTTATATTGTAAGGTGGACCCTACAATAATACATACAGTGAAAAAACCCAACAATCATATGACCTCCATATGAGCAAGCCCTTTGGGACAGTGGGAAGAAAAACTCCCTTTTAACAGGAAGAAACCTCTGGCAGAACCAGGCTCAGGGAGGGGCGGGGCCATCTGCTGCGACTGGTTGGGGTGAGAGAAGGAAGACAGGATAAAAGACATGGTGTGGAAGAGAGCAAGTATGATTCAATGCAGATAGGTCTATTAACACATAGGGGGTGTCCAAATTCATAGGCTGCATCCTCCTGACGCTGCACTTTTAGACCGATTACATCACAGCGACGTGACAAAGGCTGTCCAAATTCATAGACTCCTACAAATGCGTCCTCCTTTTCCTCAGATTTGAAGGATGGGTCGGGTGTAATCCTTCGTGGCCCACCATATCCCAGGATTCATAGCGCGGCCCAGCCAATTCCAGTTTCCAACAATGGTGACAGCTACTTAGTTTTAATATTATTCTTATTCCTTTTTCTGGGTCACAAAATAAACTTTTAAGATATTTTCAGGTGAGAATGTAGCTGTGTAAACTTCAAATATCTGCTTGGTTTATCAAGACATCACATATTTGTAAAACAACTCCAACATTTTTGGAGACGTCTGTTACCCACCAGCTCGATAGCTAGCCGGGGCGATAACAGCGAACTCCTCACACATCGTTTTCAAACCTCCTGCGGTCTTTCGCTACTTAGGTTAAACTTAAAACTGTTATTGTTTTTAGTGTTTTATTTGTTCTTGAGTAAATCGGTTTGGCTGAGGATACAGCTGAACAAATGTCAAACGGAAAACTGATTAAACAGAAGTCTAAGATGATCAAGAATTTACGCCAGTGTCCTGTTATATTTTAGATAGCAAGGAGCAAACGGCTGAGTTTATTAAACTCCACCGAGACAGCTGGTGACGCAAAACTGAAGGCTAGACCGTCCAATTTCACAGCCGCTCACGTCCGGCCTACCCAGCCTTTGGAGGACCTGGCCCACGTAGACCGCCTATGAATTTGGACACCCCTATAGTCAGGGATGGGTATCGAAAACCGGTTCTTGTTGAGAACCGGTTCCCACTGTTTCAATTCCTTGGAATCGTTTGCCACTTTTAAAAACGATTCCCTTATCGATTCCAGTCGCCCCGAATGACGTCATCACGTTGAGTAGCGTCTTTTATCCAGTAGGAAACACGGCGCCTGAGCGGCACAAACGCTCAAAAGTTTGGTTACACTTTATGAGAAAGGATGACAACAGGGCAACGTGCAATACTTGCAAAGTAGAGATTTCATCAAAGGGAGGAAACACTACGAATATGCAAAAGCATTTGCTCAAAAAACACGCGATTGCTTTCAACGAATGTCGTGTTTTTGATCCGCTCCGGACTAGCGAAGCTCAACCCAGCAGCAGCGGTAGCGTTTCCACGTCCTCTCCCGTTAATACTGCAGGTAACTAATCAATTAGCATTGCATATTATGTTAGCGCGATCTACCTTATTACAAAACCTGCTATTACTGTGCGTTGCATTTAGATAACCATGATGAGAGAGACAGAGTCTGGCTGGCTCAGATGCTGGCAGTTCTCACTGCAGTCTACCGGTAGCGTCTCCTTTCAGGCCAGGATAGACAAATGTCACCCAGCAGTGTCTAAGTTTGTGGTAAAAGGCTTGCACCCATTTGCCACAGCAGATGCCCCCGATTTCACTTTGGTAAGTGAATGTGTTTAATTGTAGGCAGGGACATTACTGGATATTCTTGTGTAATTGCTACAGAATAATTTATGTTAAACTTTGTTATTGCTACAGGAGAATATTTATTTTATTATTTTACATATACATTTTTTTTCCTGGGGACCCTGTGACACCCCATTGAAGAGCCGTAGGCTGTGGATCTCTTAAGATCTCACTGTTGGGTTTGTAAGGCCATGTTACTCCTAAATTTCTATCTTGTTCAAAGAGAAGATATAAAACACAGTTCTAAGCTAATCGACTTTAGTGTTCTCCTTTTTAAAAAAAAAGAATCGATAAGGAATCGAATCGTTAAACAGAATCGAAAATGGAATCGGAATCGTTAAAATCTTATCAATACCCATCCCTACCTATAGTGAGTGAAAAAGGTGACTGAAGAAGAAATACTCCCCCAGCAACCTACACCTATTGCATCATAACTAAGAGGGATTCAGGATTCTGTATGTAGTTTGTACTAAATACAGATGTAAAACAATACATATAAAATAATGGACTCCTCTTTGTATGCCTCACAGTCATTTGGTCGACTGCCTACCATTTTCAAATGAGAAAGTACTGGATAATGTTCAGACCTCGACACAAGCAAGTCATGTGACAAACTGGCTGCTGCAGGAGTTAGACTAGTTTTAGACTAGTTGAGACAAAATGCTGACAGACTGGATGTTAAATCATAAATGTCATGCCAAAAAATAAAAAGTGAAACAAGGTTAGGCAGTAAACTTTTATTGGACTAACAAAACAAAACAAAACAAACATGCATGCATACACACAAACACATAAAACCCTTAGCACAAACAGTGAAGAGCAAACAAAAGCATCATGTCCTCGACAGAAGAGACTACAGCAAATACAGCCACTTCTCCTGCATCAATAATCCCCACTTAATAATCAGGAGATTAACTGATATCAGGTGTGCAGATGATGGTGGCTAGAAACAAATAAGGATGGTGGGTAGGGTGGGGCGAAAAAGCAGAGGGTCCCCTTAGCAAAGTGCAGCCCCTCCTTCATTCCCTGCAAACATAAAACTAATTACAATTGATTTATTATGGATCAGGTACCTTATCAGGTAAGAGAGGGAATTACCATTCTGAGCCAAAGGTTTGCAGCAGGTCACTGCTGAATGAGAAAATCAATCTAAGCTGAGTGTGTCACATCCCAAGGAGAACACAGCTAAAACACTTTCTTTTAAAAAGGCTGAAAATCATGTTTTTTTTATACATGACATTACTCAGTAAATATGAGCGGATCACCAGATCTTGCCAGGGAGAATAGTGTACACTGTAAAGTGAAATTTTCTTTGGTGGCGATATGTTGTATTTTATAAAAGAGAAGAAACATTGCCTGATGCTTTCCTCTGAAGAAATATTTTCTTTGTTTCCACCTTGTTTTTCTGTGGCTAGTGTCAGGCCCTCTCCAGGTCTCCAACACTCTTTTTTTTCCACCCTGAGCAACTTTGAAAACTTCATCAATATGTTAATGACTTAATCTTTAAACACTTAAAGAAACCGTTAATAAACATTGATTTGAACACTTGCCACCATTAAGTCACATTAATCCAGTGCAAATAGCTGATACACAAACTGCAACACAGGGCAATTTGTGCAGGATTACTAAAAAGGAAAAATTATGTCAAAGACACTGATCATTCTTTCAGTAGCAGGAATGAAATGAGGCAGTTTGACTCTGTCAAAAGATGACTAAGTCTTCACTTTTTCTGATGATTTCAGCAAGTTTAAAAGGAAGATACTCTCTAAAAGAGAGTTATTGAAAAATCGAATCATTTTTTCAAGAGTGTCATCCTCAACAAGACCACCTACAGTCACAATATTAACAGGTCTGGATTTGGCTTTTAAAGCTGCAATGAATAAAACAGATGTTTAGCACTATGTTTAGCACACCTCCATTGTCAAGTTTGCTGACGACACTGCTGTTGTGGGCCTGATCTCCGACAACATCGAGACGGCCTACCTGGAGGAGATTAGGAACCTGGAGACCTGGTGCCAGGAGAATAACCTCCTCCTAAACATCAGCAAGACTAAGGAGCTGCTCGTGGACTTCACTACAAAGCAGGCGAGGAATTACAAACCCCTCATCATCAGTGGCACGCCAGTGGAGAGAGTGGACAGTTTCCGATACCTGGGTGTCCACATCACTCAGGACCTGTCATGGTCCTGCCACATCAACACCCTGGTTAAGAAAGCCCGTCAGCGTCTCTTCTTCCTCAGAAGACTTAGAGACTTCCATCTGCCTCTGAAGGTGCTCAAGAACTTCTACTCCTGCACCATCGAGAGCGTCCTGACGGCAAACATCTGCACCTGGTTTGGGAACAGCACCAAGCAGGACAGACGAGATCTGCAAAGGGTGGTGCGCTCGGCAGAACGCATCATTCAATCAGAGCTCCCTGACCTGCTGTCCATCTACACCAAGCGGTGCAAGTCCAAAGCTAGGAAGATTATGATGGACCTCTCCCATCCCAACAATGGACTCTTCTCACTGTTGAGGTCTGGGAAGCGCTTCCGCTCCCTTAAGGCCAAAACAGAGAGAATGAGGAGGAGCTTCTTCCCCCAGGCTATTCGGGCCCTGAACCAGGTGTAGGACTGGACTCTCCCAAACACGTCACTATAAGACTGGACTCTCACACACGTCACCACACGCACCACCACACATTTCCTATAATCCTATAATTCCTATAATTTATAATCCTTATCTTTATAATCTCTTCTGCTATTTGCACATTCTTTACTGTAAATTCCTAAGTTAATTTGTAAATTTTTGTAGTAAACTGTAAATTGAAAATATTGTAAAACTTTTCTTCTGTCATTTAATGGTCGGGCATTGTACAGCTACAAGCATTTCACCCCCATGTCATACTGTGTATGGTTATGTGTGTGTGACAAATAAAATTTGAATTTGAATTTGAATTTGACACATAGGGAACACATAGGGAAAGATATTCACTAAGCACACTATCAGTTGTTAGCATCTTGATGGTCGCGATGAGAGAGCATCTTCACTAACTCATCCTGGATATTGGTTCTGACACTCACCAGCCCTCCCAGCCACCCTTCGTCTGTTTAGTGTACAGTCTCAGACTGCTGGATGTGGTGTGACGCCCTCCATGTATGGTAAGGAGCTTTCTTGTCTTGATGCCAGTGGCGTCTGTCTCCTCCTTTAACCAGCTTATTATCCCAGCAGGGTATCTGATGACAGGCAGGGGATAGGTGCTGAATTCCTAGATCCTGTTCTTCCCATTCAGCTGACTCCTCAGGACTTACTCTCTACAGGGATTTGATGGTTGCAGTTTTCCTAGTGGCCTCTTCATGGTTCTCATTTCAATCCTGTACTTAATGGTGACTTGTGCTGTTGGTTTGACGTTGGTCACTAGTGTTGTTTTCTATTTCCACTGCATTCCTGATTCAAGATTCAAGATCCTTTTATTTATCACGTACATAGTTATACAAGTATAACATGCAGTGAAATGTGACCTGATACGCTCCTCGACTGTGCAAAATAGAGAGAGAAAAAACCCCATTATACAGTAAGTAAGTAGATATATACAAAGAGGACATTATGTGCAATAAGTGAGTGGATTATATACACTAAGTTAAATAGAATAAAACAACCTGGAAATTCACAGTTCAAAAATCTGGGAATGTACATTGCGTGAGTGGGGTGTTAAAGTGACTTAAAGTGCCCCAATGAAGTCAGAAGGATCAGGCATGATTGGGAGTATGTGAGTCCTGACTCAGTTTGTTATGGTTGAGTGTGTGTGTGTGTGTGTGTGTGTGTGTGTGTGTGTGGGGGGGGGGGGTTCTGATGTAACACACGGCTGGCCTGAGGGTAGAAGCTCCTCTTGAGGGTCTCTGTTCTTGCCCGGATGGTGCAGAACCTTCTGCCTGATTGCAGAAGTTGGAACAGTTTATTGCTGGGGTGGAACAGGTTCTTCAGTATCTGAGTGGCTCTGGTCCAGTATCTTTTGGTGTAAATGTCCTGTAGGGAGGGAGGAGCAGTCCTGCAGCAGCGTTCTGCTGTATGGATCACTCTCTGAAGAGTTTTTTTGTACTTGACACAGCTGTTCCCATACCAGGACTTTCTGTGTGAGGATGCTCTCCACAGCAACTATATAGAAAGTCCTGAGGATCCCTGGAGAGGCCCTGAACTTCCTCAGTTGTCGTAAGTGGTGCAGGCTCTGAATAGCCTTTTTGAACTGGATCTGAATGTGAGCAGACCATGTCAGATCTGAGGAGATGTGGACACCAAGGTATTTGAAGGACTGCACCCTCTCCACTGGAGCTCTGCTGATGATAATGGGCTTGTAGTTCCTGTGCTGACTCCTTGTGAAGTCCACCACCAGCTCCTTGGTCTTGCCGACGTTCAGCTGGAGGTGGTTATCCTGGCACCACATTGCCAGATGAAGGCTCTTGGGGTCCTATTGGGTTTGTACAGTTCTAGGCATTCCAGGATCCATGTGTGAGGCACTGTGAGTCATAGGCTTTGTTGTAGTTAATCCAGGTAGTGCAGGTTGGTTAGTCTGGTCTTACAGTCTTGAGGGATGGATCAAGACTGGAGATAATAAAGAATAGTCGTGGTGGACAAGCAGAGGAAGATGTAGCTATACATCCTTCCTTCATCACAAGGAAGGAAAATGAGAAACTTGAGAAATACCAAGGGCTGAAAGCTTGAGAAGATGTGGAGGGTGAAGGCAACAGTGCTCCCCCACCCAGGTAATCGAAGCACTGCCCCAAGTGCTTCGATTACTTGGGTGAGTAGCTCCAGCTACTCCCAGGATTAACATCAAGATCGCTGTCCAGAAGAGCGCCGTCCTGCAGCAACAGTGCTAACCACTGTGCCACCATGCTGAGTTCAGTTCTCTTCAGTTTAATTGGATTTATATTGTAAGGTAAAGACTCTAGAATTCATCAAACGCTTGTGGGAAAAAGTTCTTTAATTGTAACTTTATGGAGTTTTCCTTGTGACTTTTTAAAATATGTGTGTTTCAAACATTTGTACCTCTTTTCTGTTCTGTGGCTTCTCCCACTCAGTAACCTGACCAAGAGGACTCAAGCTTGAAGGGTAAAGACTGTCCACAGTGGGGAAAACAAGTGTGTGACTGGGACTTCTTTCAGTTTTGTGTAGCTCATATTTTCTACAGCTGACCAGTTTCATGTAAGATTTACAGAAATTATAGGACGATCTGATTTCCTCGTGTCAGCATTGTTCCCACATCATCATAATTAATGTTGTTCCAGGTTCAACATTGCAAGTGACCAATCACCTTCTTGTGACGTCATTCCTTTGCGACTTCGAAATACCCGCCTTCGATTATTTCGAAATACAAGTGAAGAAGCGAAAAACCGCCGCCTGTCCGCCGAATTTGAAGTCAATTTAGGATACTTTCCTTTAATAAACGGTAAGCATTATACATATGTTCCTCACTTGGCTTGCTGTTTGTTTGCTAGCGATAGGCTACTTGACGACAGCATTAGCTAACCAGTGTTCTCTAGACCAGCGTTCCCCAACTTTTTGGGTGTTTCATGGCCCGGGGGTTGGGTCAGGCAAAATTGCAGTAGCTTCCCTGATCATTTTACAAACATAAGTGAAGAGAATCTGGACTAAAAGGCCTAGACTTATGGTTGTGTGCTGAATCTATGAATCAAACTATCACCTGGAAACATAATTAACTGGTCCATCGCTGTGAAACTGGACATGAGTTCTTGATTCTATGGAGATTAACAGTAATCCAGAAATTTACAAATTTGTCCTGGTACATCGCGTAAATGTTGTCCCAGGGACATCGCGTAAATGTTGTCCCTGGGACATTGTGTAAATGTTGTCCCTGGGACATCATGTAGAATTTGCCCTGGGACATCGTGTAGATGTTGTCCCTGGGACATTGTGTAAATGTTGTCCCTGGGACATCATGTAGAATTTGCCCTGGGACATCGTGTAAATGTTGTCCCTGGGACATCGCGTAAATGTTGTCCCTGGGACATTGTGTAAATGTTGTCCCTGGGACATCATGTAGAATTTGCCCTGGGACATCGTGTAGATGTTGTCCCTGGGACATCGTGTAAATGTTGTCCCTGGGACATCGTGTAGATGTTGTCCCTGGGACATCGTGTGATAGCTTGTAAATAATGGAATGAAAATTATTGATTGTTATTAACTTGTGAAAAAGAAGTGTAAGAAATCCACATGTTATGTTCTTACACCCTTACAGAAACTGTGACTCCTTCACAATGTCAGGTAAATGTCAACTCATGTTGAATAATCAACCAATCAAGCCTTTTATTATCACATGCAATGTTACACGTACAACTGCAATGAAAATTTCACCCCCTTCTGACCATACATATATTGCTTAAACATCACATTGGGAAGACAGGTCGGAAACAGTTAGGAAGGTCAGAAAACAATTTAATTAATAGATGAGGGGAGAGGAGGAGAAAAAAGAACTACAACCAGACAAAGCTCCTAGAAGACTGAAATGGATGATGGTTGCAGCATGCAAAAAGAAAACGATATCTGTTGACTACAGCATATGCTTTCTCACAGATTACCTTGTGGGAGTAGCTGGACCAAACTCTATTGGTATTTCAAGCTTGAAATCCCTGTTTGACCAGACTAACATTTCAGATGAGGTACCTCTTGACATAAAAATCCTTTTATGTTGTCATAAAACTAATGTTAAATTCTGCTTTAAATACACTTTATTGTACAATTTACTTAATGAATCGTATTCCTTAGTTCTGTTTTTATTTATATGTATTTATTTATTTGTTTTATAAGGTAATAGATGGCCTAATCTATTTGCAGTGTGAGGTATGTTGAAAAGCTTGTTTGATCATAATGACATAGCATGTTTACGTTTTTTGTAATGTATTTGAAAACATAGGTGTATTTATGTTATTTTTATAGAATTTCCCTCACATTTATCCAATACCAAGCCAAATCACTGGAAAAATTTTGGATGGGTCCACAAGAGCACAAAGTGCATACTTTTTGAAGGTATGACTTGGACTGTGGTAACTATGTTCTTATCACAAAGGGTTTATAAGTTGCCACTATAAACAAACAGCATTTTCCAAAATTGAAGCCTTGTCAGAAGAACCTGAAAAATACCTTTCTGAAACCTTTTCTGTGTAAAGACTTGTTCAAAAGCAATGCACACAGATTAAAACATTTCTGTCTTGGCCAACTGATAAAGAACACCAAAAATTTAGTGGTGCGTGTTGAGTCTGTGGTCTTGATTTGTTTTGTACACACTATAGAAATTAATTAATGTAAACCAAAAATGACACTTTCTATATGTTTGTGTATCTGCAGAATTAATTACAAGTCTCACCTGACAAGCTTTTGCAGTTTTGCAGTGTCATTCTTGACAGAAAAACATACTTGTCACATTCTTTTTATTTCCAGAAAAACATCTTTCAGATGTATGAGAAATTGATTGGAGCCTGTCTGGAAAACGGCAGCCACTGGACCTTGTTTGTAAGTTGCACAGATTTTGCACTCTCTCTAGTGCATGATACTTTTCAGTGTCCCTCATTAGGAAAGCTCAAGGCCCAAGCCTACCATATCCATCTTTTTACAAAACAGTTTTGTGACATACCCAAGAGGACCATAGTCTATATGAATTCATTTGGCGAGTCGGAGGTCAGAAAAAGTGCGGTGTTGAAAAACTGGAGGTAATTAATTAACATATTTAACATAACATATTTAATTTAATTGAAATCATTACCGAACGTGGTTATTGATTTCTCTATATGCTTTTTATTTGTAATAACTGCGATCTCTCAGCTCATTTGCTTCAGCAAGAGGCTGCGCTGGAGAGTGGACCTTGTCACATGTGAGCCACCCACATCAACAGGATGGGAACTCATGTGGAGTGCATGTCATAATGGTACTGAAAACTATAGCTTTAACCTATATAAGTAATGTTTACATTTTTGCCTATTCAGTTTTTAAAGCCTTAGAGGCAGGATGGTAAAATCTCAATTTTTTTTGTAGATTGAACCATTTCAGCAGTAATGCTTTGCTTTGGTTGCTCTGTTTTTTTTTTTTTCCTCGGGGGGGGGGGGTAAAAACAAACAAACGTTTCTTTGTTAATCTAATTCTTTTTGTTCTTTTTTTTTTTTTTCTTCTTCGTCAATTATTAGTTTGCCCAATCTCTCATTGACGGTAAAACACAAGTGGAGGAGTACAACACTGAAATCACAAAGCTCAGGTCCCGACTTTGCCACTACTTATTTTCCTCAATAGGTAAAGATAAAATTAGCTGCCTTCTTTTTCTCTAACATTGGAAAATGTAACTTGTACTTAAACAAATTATATTTTGCAGATCGAACTAGGAAGTGCAGTCAGTGCTGGTGTGTGATTGCAGCCAAAGACCGGGTACACTATGACATGTCCTTAGCCATATAGATTGTTTATTTAATGGACTTTGTTCATTTGTTTTTTGTTTGTTTATTTCTTCTTCTTCTTTTTTTTTTTTTAATTCACAGGTGCAGTGCCAGAAATGTGGTGCATACAAGCACATGCGTTGTTCAAAGTCTGTTTGTGGCATCTGTATCTTCTGTGAGAGTAAGTCACAATATAACTAAACAATGTCCAAAAATGTTTAAAGTGAAATTTTTTTTCGTAATTTTGCCTTTGCACACCAGAACTGTGTAATTAAAGTGGACGTTTCAAGATCCAGTTTTTACACAAAACTATTTTAGACATAACTGTGTCGTATTGTGGGGATTTCTCTTCACAATTAAATTGATATAGTGTTGTTTATATCATTCTTCTTTATGTAACAGCACAGTGCAGCACAGCAGAGGGAAAGGAGTTGTGCAGCATAGTAGGTGGCTATACAGGAGGAGCAATAGAAGTAGCCAGTGAAGAATGTCATCAGGGAAAGCATCAGGCAGCGAATGACAAAGGAAAAGTTCCTAAGGGAGAGAACATCTGCAGCAAATCGACAAGTAACAGTGAGATAGGAGGACTGACAGTCAGAGATGAAGGTACACAGACTGAAAGAGATGAAGGTACACAGACTGAAGACAACGAAAAAGAAGCAGAAGTATACGGCACAAGTCTGAGTACAGATAATGCTGCTGCTGATGATGTTGACAGGATCGATGCAGATGCAGAATTTCAAACTGATTCAGAAGGAACTAGTACAGTTTACAGAGTGCATGGTCGCTTATCTGTACCAAGCTCAAAAAAGAAAACCTACACAATAACAGAAGACGAGATCAAGCGCAGAATCAACGCAGAGAACATGTCAGTTCATGTTTTCAGAGGTTTGATTGGGGTAGGTATACATTTCGTGATTTTGATGTCACCTGAAATAAATCCGGGTTACTCGTATCAATGAAGTGACAATGTGGCTGGAAATTGTGCATTTGCTGCAACATATACACAATTACACCATGTAAACAAAAGCATTTAACTTTGTGCGCGTGTGTGTGTCTCTCTCTGCTCTTTTGGTGTTTGCACTTTTTCTTTTTTAGGGCCGTAAAGCCAAACTGCCCGCAATGATTCTTGACAGGCCTAAGAAGGCCAAAACTAAAGTAACAGTGTTTAGTGTTCTGAGTGAAGAGGAGGCTGGGGAGCTAGCCCTCGGGTTTGCCGGAAGATTGGCCTGCGATGTCACAACAGACATGGTCTGTAAAGGCATCGACCATTCAAGTGCTGATATGACAAAGTAAGTTAGTAAAACAATATGAAAGTTGTATCTTTTTTGGTATTATTTGTCATTTCCCCGTATTTGGGTTATTGGTGTAACATTGTTAATCTTACTTTCTAATAACAGACAGACTCTTCTCAAAATCCAACACAATCTTAAACATGAGCTGACTGATTCCTCAACCTTCAGTTTGCTGACACACACTGTAACAGCCACTATGGTGTGGTGTCCCTTTAAGACACCCAAGTCGAGGGTTGATGGTGTCATCAGTTTGTGCCACTGCGCTCTCTCTCTCTCTCTGTGATGGTGTGGACATGTGCTTGCACGCTAGTACATGAGGAGGGACGGATTTTATGTTTTACCTCTCCAGACACCTTTGTTTGCAACGTTATGGGTTGTACGAACACTGTGCGCTATGTTTGTTAAGCTGCAGCCGTTCAACCGGGCTTATATGGTTGATGAAGAGAAGGTATATTAAAGAACACACTGTGGAATCCCCAACGCCAGCGTGAGTGTGTATTCTTTTGGCTACCCTGCTAGGTGTTTTGCCGCCTCTTCTCAACCACACAACACAACCCAACGTTACAACACCTTTGGCCCCGCTGCACTGGATTCTGTCATTTCATTCCTGTGTGAAAAACTTGATCTTGTCTCTTAAATAATGAAACCTTTTGTGACTTTTGTTTGTTCTGTAAATCAGAATCTTGAAAATTGTTCATTGTTGTTCTAAGTTTGTGTTAACTATTTGGCAAAAATGATTGGTTCCTAATCCAAACAGCATAATGACTGTTCTAACACATATCTTAAAAATGCTACAAAGAAAGAAAATTATCACATATGTTTCAATATGAATGTAATTGTGTCACACTCGGTTTGTAGTAGCTTTCCTGTTTTATTTTGAGTTTTGGTATGTTTACACTGTTATTTTTATTTCCCGTGTGTTCGTCTTCCCTTATTAGTTTTACTGTATTTAATTAGTCTGATTTAATAACTTATAATTATTTACTTTCCAGTGTGTATATATGCTCCTCGTTTGGATTATTGTTTG
The DNA here is from genome assembly GCF_965226115.1 of Aulonocara stuartgranti. Lineage (NCBI taxonomy): Eukaryota > Metazoa > Chordata > Actinopteri > Cichliformes > Cichlidae > Aulonocara > Aulonocara stuartgranti. Next base: position 39,378,066 of record NC_138944.1, read on the forward strand.
TTTGAGTTCTGCCTGTCTTTTCTATTAAAGATTTGGACTTTTGGACTATTAGTGGACCTCGTAGGTTTTTATTCTGTTCAATTGGTAATTGACTGGGTTTAATTTAGTGGCCTGGAAAACAGGCCCCAGGGGTCTGGTCATTTTAACCCCCTAAGACCCGAAATCTTCCATGGCATGCATTTTTAATTTCTCTTTGATATTTGGGCCGATTGGAACCCGATGAATGTAAAAAGAAAGAATTACCAGGTTTTGTTTTTTTTACCTAATTTTTGTTTCTGAGAAAAATGAGAGCCACATATGAGGACATTAATTTGAAATTTCGATAGAACAGTTGCAGTATAATGTCCTCATAACTGTATATCAGGCACTTGTTGATCAAGATTTAGTATTTTGGTCTAAATAACCCAAAATGTGATGTCCACATGTGTGGACGCCAGGCTGGAGTAAAGTGTTAGAGCTATTTATACCTATGTAAACTTTTATACACTGGTTTTTACCTGTCTTGTTTCAGAAAGGTTTAAAAGGGTAATGTCCACAGTTTATTTGTTTATTTATTTGTTTGAATTCAACATATTTTATTAAAGTAATTGAGCTTGAACACAGAAAAAACTGAATCAAATAATCATAAAATCAAATCACTTGCACTATACTGAAGTCTAATCTACTCTGAGCTAATGCCGGTTTCCAACACTAATGATCGGGTGAAGGAGAGAGATGAGGGTGTGCACGGCCACTGGTGCTCTTATCCCTGTTCTTTGTGATACAATCCAACAGGAAAGCAGTCAAACCCTTGGACATTGGCCAAGTTAACGTTCACAAATATATACACACAGAGGAACTCTGAGCCCCAATGTCAGCATTAGCACAAACACGCCACTTCATACCAAATCTCAGTGTGAGGTCAGGTGTTAGTCTCATTCCATTACTCTGGCTATATTTTCTTACTCATTACTATTAAACTTATACTTAAGACTAACTATTAACAAAATCACACCCCAATAACTCTGTTATTACACTTTGTATTTAATCATAAAAAGGCTGGATGTTGAAACCTTTTACTTCTATTTTGTATGAGCCAGGATTCTCAACAGCTGATACTCTATGTCCAAAAAGTGACAGGTATCGTTTTATGGAGCAAAAAACTTAAGAGCGCATATTTTATAAATAATACCAACAATTACAAATGCAGACCTTTAATAGTAATAAGTAATCCTTTATTTATAATGCATAGCAATATAAAAATAGTAACATATGAAAATATTACAATGGGCACAGATGAATTTGTATCAAAAACAGCAACCAAGCCAAAGTAATGAATAACACACATAAATAACAACTGCTTGAGAGACCAAACAATTTCTTTTCATCTGTTCCTTGGCAGAAAGTTAAGACAGCTATTCAGCTTTAGGTTTCAATAAACAGAAGTAATGGATGCAGTCCCTTTGAAATGTCACACAAAAGTCTACTTGTGCATATACTTAGCTTTAACTCTTCTCTTTTTTGTTTTGTATTCCAAAAGGTTTTCATTTTCTCCAGAGGATGTCTCTCTTTCAGTGGTTATCGACTGTTCACATTCATTTTCAGACTGTTGGAATGTTGATGCTGGCCGAACGTTTCTTGCTAGAATACAATGGCCTAATTTTGCGTGCATTATCTGTCATCTTTATTTCGTACTGGCATATACTTTTGCCTACTTGTTTTGTTTTTAAGACATTTGTATGCAGTTCATCTATCATTGCAGTAATACCCTCTGGAATGAATGCCCACTGTTTAACTGTGTCTAAAACAGCATTTAGTTTTCCAACTGCATCTTCTGTGCATTTTTTGTCTGTGCTTTCAACTACAGGAGTGTCATTCAAAGTTGATAGAGGACTTTTCAGAGAGTTTTTCATTTGTTTAAAATGGCTACAAGCCACCTTCAGGCAAGCACATGTGTTATAGTGAGAGAACGTACAACAAGTGCACTGAAGTGTTTCAGCCGATGCAAAAAAACACAGATTTCCAAACAAACTTGGCATTTTTATCACTTTCAAGTCCTCACAGTGTACAAAGTAATGCCTTTCTTTCACTGCAATTCTTGCCAAGGTAGAAATGTCTGTTTCCATGTTTGGATAGATGTCATTGTCAGCCTCTGCTAATTTTGCAAGTAACACTAGATGCTTGCAAAGAAGTCCTCGTAAGCCATATGTACAGTTGCAGTAGGACTCAACAGGGCAGACATCATACACCATGTTTTCTCTTGACTCAGATGGGACTTGATATGCATTAACTCCATGGCTGTTCTTGACTGTAATTTTAAGAGCCCAACCACTTTCCATCAGTCTTGGAGCAGAGTCTGAAACTTGAGACAAGGTGTCAGCAAACCTGTTTTTCATGCGGCCCACATCTTGCAGGGTTTTTATGACTGAGAAGTAGTCGTCGGCCTTCCCTAGGAGCACTTCAATCAGATCATCCAGACGCCTATTCTTGTAGCCAGATAAAAACTGGTATTTCAGGCGGTGGAAAAATCTGAAAAACAGTTATTTGAAATGATTAGTAACTGTAATTGAAGGAATTTAAAGTTTTAATCAAGACTGTATTATTTTTTTAAAAATTGGAATACCTATTGCACACGTCTTTTATAAAGGAATGCTCTGTGCCGGTTTAGCTGATTTAGGCAAATCCACCTACTCTGTTTTTTGTTGTGATAACATAAAAAACGCTGCTAGAATTTAAAGGATTTGCCTAAAACCTGTTCTGGCAATGACATGACGAACCTACTCAGTTTAGCCTCTTGGATTAAAGCATAATATCTTTTTTTCAGCAATACAATTGAATGAGGTCAAAATAATAAATCATACCTTTCAATCACATTGTTTGTTTCAGAACGAGCGTGACTGAAGCGACGGCCGTAGTCACACCACATGTGGCCAATGCCTTCCCAGTGCTTCTGAAAATACTGGCACACCAAAGGGTATTGCTTAAATGTCTGGCAGAACTCTGCTGATGTGGCTTTAAAGTCGTCCTCCTAAGAGAATTGGATGCAACAGAATATATTTCAATCCATTTAACAGACCTATTGAAATCTTTAATATTATGTATTGAAGCCCTTTTCCTTTTATTGAATAACATTAAGAATTTTAAGTTATTAATAATATGTCGTGTTTTTGTATTAAGAAGCAATTATTTCTTCCCTTACAATGGCTAAGAAGGAACACTAAACCTATAAGCATATTTGGTTTCAGCATCTGTCTGTGAAAGAATCCCACTCACAAGTTCTACTGCACAGTGGGTGACACAATGATGTTCTGCACAGCTTAAGTACTTGTTTTGATAAGCAAGATAAGAAGCCAGTTTTAGAAATTGTTTCAAAAATCTATTTTGTATCTCTCTGTAACTTTTTTTAGCAACTGAAAGTTATTATGCTCTTAGTGTAATCAAGAAATCAAAATGTGAAATAGACAAATTACACTTACAGATGTGCAAGCTTTCAGCTTACAAAAGAAAGAAATGATTTCATTTCTCTTTTGGGTGTTAGAAAGCCCATGGACCCCGGACTCTGATTTTGAAAGCCATCGATTAACAGCCTGTGAATGTAAGAGAAAAAAAGTTAATCTGGAGAGAGAGACAGAGGAGCAGCTGTACAAAAAGCATAAAAGAAAGCTGACGTCCAAAAATAACTTTGTCACTCACTGGACAAGAGGACCTGTGCATTACAGAAATCAACCAGGCAAACATATTTTTAAATGTCAAAAAGAGCTTTGGGAAGCAGCCACCAGAAGATGAGTGCACTGTGGTCTTAAATGGATGGACATAGTCACTCAACATTTTATCCCTTTATATTCATTAACCTGAGTAGGTGAATATCACAATGAGGCAAATCATAACAACAGGACCCTGTTGTAAAAATGTGTTTCAGGTGCATCTTAGACAACGTGAAAAGAAAACAATGTGGTTTACCTGCAAGACATGGTACCAGCATAGAAGGATAGCTGACTCTGGAAAAACCTTCTGCAAAGCATTTATTTCCGCAAAGTCTTTGTCAACCATAAATGCTCTACAGAAAAAAAGAAAACACTAAATGAGATTAAACAGTATGAAAATGTTTTTGCTATCTCAAAGCACCACTTCAATGCCAAATTAAACATTTCAACTCACAAGTAGATGTATAAAATACTGCATACAGCCTATAGGAATAACTTTAACAACTGGAAAGGAAAGTTTTTTGCAGCCCATGCTGCAGCTATAGCATTAGATTCTGGCATGTTATAACTTTTTTGAAAAGGAATTATTTCAAAATTAATAGCTGTCAATGTATTATTTACCTCGGGGAAGTTGGGAAATGCTCACAAACTATTCCAAGAACAGTTTCCAGGGTTTTCTGACTTTCGTTGCTGACAATAGCATAGGCCACAGGGACTCCATGCCCATGATCATCTCTTACAACAAGTGTGAATAAGGGAAATGAATACTGGTTAACGCAGTGCGTGGTGTCAACAAATACTAACTGTTTTGCATAGTTCTCCATGTTTGATTTCATTACAGGTGTCTGCAAAACAATCATTAGTTCTTGGTCAGATGTGTATGGTTGATAGAAGAGAACATGTTCTTGATGTTTTCCATTAAGTAAGGTATGTACACATTGACTGTCTCCACAGTTAAAGTGCTTCTTCCTCATCATGCAGGTTCTAACACTGTCAATGTCACGTGGTGTGACAAAATGCTCTCTGTTGTGAAGATCTCTGTGTCCATGTTCTTTGGCCCATTTATGACATTCGGTTAGTATGATGGCTGGCTTAGTTCCAAGGGAAAGCAGTTCCTCAATCTTCCTCCTCAAATCACTGGAAATATTGTTGAAATGTGCGTCTTTTGGGTCCGAAGGATCATGCCCATCATGCTTATCATATGTACGCTGCACGATGACTGTGTGGTCTTTCCAACATTTGAGTACTTTAAATGAAACATAGGCCTTACAGCCCACTGCTCTGTAGCTGTTTCGACTTTTTTCCCCAGCTCTGATGCAGTTGAATTTGTAATAGTCTCTTTTCCTGTCTTTACCTGAGGCAACATTTAAACATTTATAATGTCCATGAAGGGTTAATGAGTTCAATTTTTCTAACACAACACTGAATGGGTCCTCCTGACATTGTGACACATGCACACAAAGTTGTGTGTCTTTTCCAGTTCTTTTTTTTTCGTCATTCAGAACACTTCTTCTAATTATGTCGTCCATTTCTGGTGGAAAAATAACGAAGGTTTAATTAGTCAATATTCATTAATTCATTTTAACTTGTTTTGGGGTTTTTTGCAATACAATGTAAATATTAAATATAATATTAAAATATATATATATATATAAAATAATATAAAACAAACAGGGGCTAAAAGAAGCTAAACTTTCATATGGTATGTCTCTGGCAACTTTAACATGATGTCCCAGGGACAACATCTACACGATGTCCCAGGGCAACTTCTACATGATGTCCCAGGGACAACATTTACACGATGTCCCAGGGACAACATTTACGCGATGTCCCAGGGACAACATCTACGCGATGTCCCAGGGACAACATTTACACGATGTCCCAGGGACAACATTTACGCGATGTCCCAGGGACAACATCTACGCGATGTACCAGGACAAATTTGTACATTTCTGGATTACTGTTAATCTCCATAGAATCAAGAACTCATGTCCAGTTTCACAGCTATGGACCAGTTAATTATGTTTCCAGGTGATAGTTTGATTCATAGATTCAGCACACAACCATAAGTCTAGGCCTTTTAGTCCAGATTCTCTTCACTTATGTTTGTAAAATGATCAGGGAAGCTACTGCAATTTTGCCTGACCCAACCCCCGGGCCACGAAACACCCAAAAAGTTGGGGAACGCTGGTCTAGAGAACACTGGTTAGCTAATGCTGTCGTCAAGTAGCCTATCGCTAGCAAACAAACAGCAAGCCAAGTGAGGAACATATGTATAATGCTTACCGTTTATTAAAGGAAAGTATCCTAAATTGACTTCAAATTCGGCGGACAGGCGGCGGTTTTTCGCTTCTTCACTTGTATTTCGAAATAATCGAAGGCGGGTATTTCGAAGTCGCAAAGGAATGACGTCACAAGAAGGTGATTGGTCACTTGCAATGTTGAACCTGGAACAACATTAATTATGATGATGTGGGAACAATGCTGACACGAGGAAATCAGATCGTCCGAAATTATAGGTGATCATTTATTTATTTATTTTTAACCCGTTGTATCCAGTAGTTTTAGCAAGCAGACTCATGGTCTGAATGCTTTGTTCTACCAAACACATTTGCTTTGCCAAGAGGAGTGCTATAGACTCTCTATAGGTCCCTCTTTTTTCTTTATACATCTATTTTATATAATTATTTAAATTATTTTCTGTGTAGTTATATAAAGCCAGAGCTGACAGGTGGTAAAAGAGAGAAGAAGGAGGAGGAAAAGAAAAGGGACAGAAAGTGAGATACAAAAAAGGTGGGGAAGTGAAAAAAATAACAAAGCACACATGAGCACACTAGGTCTTCAACTGCTGCATCTTTAATGAAACACACTAAAAAAATAAATAGCACCTCAAAGACAAAAAATAACTAACCAGAAAACAAAACAAAACAAAAAACAGAAGTACCCCAGAGACCCAGAGGCCACGGGCAGCTGACCCCACCAGATGCCGGCCATCACAGGACGAGCTGAGGTATTTAAATCTAACGTAAATATGTTTAACATGTTTTGATGGATTTATTTACTTTGTCCTCGTCTTTTGGCTGCTCACTTTAGGTCACTAGAGTGGCTTATCTGCCTCCATCTCACCCTATCCCTAGGATCCTTCTCTGTCACACCAACCTTCTCCATGTCCTTCTTCACGCCATTCACGAATTTCCTGTGTGGTCTTCCTCGTTTCCTTTTGTCTGGCAGCTCCATATTTACCGTAACAACTGTCCTTTCTCTGCTTATTTCCAAACTATCTCAACCTTGCCTCTCTAGCTTTTTCTAAAATTTATGATATTCTTGTTTAACACATGTTGGACTATGATCTCATAGACCTTCACAAGTGCTTGAGGCCAGATTTATTCCTTGCCTTCCATTTTATGCCCGGACATGTCAGGGCAGCTGTCCACTTGCACACAGATGGTACAAACTAAAGATCCTAATGATCTAAATACATTATTTTGAACACTTTTACTAGAAGATGTTTTATTGAGATATCAAGATGAATGATGAAAGTAAAAAAAAAAAAAATAGAAGTAAGAATGAGGGCTGTTGAGTGTCCTTGTTTAGAATTATTGTGCATTTTAGATTATAGTATCAGTGTACTAGTTTCAGGTATTACCATCAACCCACGTGTGTCAGGGCTCTGTGTGCAGGCAGATGGAGAGGAGGATCCAAATGCGAGGCTCGGACACTGAATACACCTCAAAACCTCAGCTTTATTGCTGGCACGAAAACAAAACATGAAGTGACCACTGACTACTGAGAACAGAAACAGATAGGCATAATCTGATGGTACGACACGACGCAGAGCACAGGAAAACACAGGCCTAATATACACAGGGTGGTAATCAGGGAATGGGCAACAGGAGGGAGACACAGCTGGGAGGGATTGGACTCACGAGACAGGGGGAGCAAAGCTGCACACACTAACATAAGACGTGGACTTTCACAATAAGACAGGAAACATGAATCACTAAACAAAGACGCAGACACTGAGAGACAGCCTAGACACTGAACTAAACCTGCAATAAACACGAGAACACAACCAAGGAGCAAATCCTAAAACAGAAACAGAAACCTATAATTCTCATAATGGTCAACAATGTAAAAGAATCAAAATACAAAATTAAACCAAGACACGAGAAACTCAAAATACTGGGTCAAAACTGACCCAGAACCGTGACAATGTGACCCTGAACTGTAAAGTTGGTTAAGAAAATGATTAATAAAAGCAACATAATTTTATGTTGTTTTTAAAACAGGATGGAGGCATTTTTTAGGTCAGCTAAAACAAAATCCTAATATCACCTTTTTTCGCCCAATAACAAAACCTTCATTTTTAGGTTATATTTTTGGCGATGGCCATAGATTTAGACTAAAAAATCAGAGGCTTCAGCACTTTTCTGTCAGTTAAAGAAACAAAAATATCCCTTCTACAGGTTGATCATTTACAAAAGTGATGTAGATGAAACTATCATCTACCAGACCCACTTTATAAAATTCTGCACATACAGTCTAGTTCAGCTGAAGACAAAGAACAGATATATAAAGCAAACAGTATCTCAATTTTTTTATTTGTCCAGTGCCTCGACTTTGACGGGTTTTCTGCTCTGTGCTAAGAAATTGCTCAACAAACTTACACTTTTTTTAAATTATAGAATCAGATTTACAGTGAATGGCATTTAATGTCATGTCTCACTGCTGTATAATTTTTTTTAAAATATATTATTTTAGCCCTTAGCCCTAATTTCAAAGACAATAACAAAATCTTGATATATTGTGAAAGACTGTAACTTACAGACTGTAAGATTTATTTATTTATTTTTAATTTAAATCTTATTTTGTAGCGCAGTAATAGTCTTGTACAACACAACACTGAGGAAGACTAGATATTTCAACAACACAGGAATGGGCAATGGGCCAAGAGATTTGGTCCCTTGAACTGCAAACCCTGAGGAAGAAACCCAAAGGCCAGAAAACAGTTGGCTGATATTTATTTCTTTTCTGCAGAGGTGCTGATTTTTTTCCCCAAAGAACTTAGTACTTATCTGAATGGACAAAGCCTCCATAAGCAAATAAGATTAAGATCACAATCTGGCCAAGTGCTTTATTAAAAAGATAAGGCTAATGAGAACGGCCTATGAGAACAGCTATGTCTCGTTGTCTGCTGAACAAAAGAAGAGCCTTTTTTTGCTATTATAGATTATTAATATATAATAATATATGATATTATAGCTATGAAAATGTTTTATTAGTCACAATTTCATATGTTATATTTGAAATAAAAAAAGGATACAATATTCCAAAGATTTGGAGCAATTATTATATTTACACAGATTATCCCAAAAGGCTTTTATTTCACCGCTTAAATAAATATCTGAGGGATAACAGCTTTCGCACAAAGCTACAATCTCTCAGAAGCCCCACAGATACTGCCCTAAAGCGCGTGTCGTGTTGTTATAGTACATTTTTTCCTGTTTGCTTTAGATAACAAATCTTTCGTTGACCCCGAGGGTTAGGAGAGCATTACAAATTAATCCCAGTTTTAATAAGTCTGTCTTAAGCCTGGGATCTTTGCTCGAAAAGAAAGAAAGAAAGAAAAAGGGGGAGGGAGAGAAGAAAGGGATCCGAGAGGAAAAGAAATATATTAAACCCTGTGATCACAGGCAGCTTTTCTTGTTTGTTATCCCTCCGTTTTACCTTTAATCCAATACTTGCTAATCCAATTTGTCTTTTGGGCTCCAACCCTAACTTCTCCTTATCTTACAGCTTTCTCTTAAATGTGCCGGAGCCTCCAGAGTCAGTGACTGCACTTCATTTCCCAGTGTTGCTGGAGCAAACTGATGTATGTGAAAAAAAAGTTTGGAGGAAAAGGGAAAAAAAGGAAATTGTTGCATGTTAACTGCTCATAACGATGAACATAAAACATAAGAGACTGCTATAGACAAGTTGTAGCTTCAGCCTGAATATGCATGAAGAGCCATAATCAGATCTTGGGCATTCACTCACTGAAGGGGAATATTGGGCAATACAAAGGGATTGATTTAATTACTTGGAGTGGGCCTGTGCTTTGGAGCTGCCTTGTTAGGAGGGAATGAAAAGGCTGGCAGTATCCTTGTGCTATTTTTGAGGGGGGGGGGGGGGGGGGGGGGGGGGTGGAGAGGTTGAAGAAGGGTGGAGGGGGTGAAGTTGCAGATGGTGGGGGTACAGAGGTAGTCTAGCTTCTTAAGTCACCAAAGTAATCCCGGGTATGAAGCTCTCCCAATTGAAAGGACCTGCATTGATTGCAAAAAATGAACATGGTGCATTCTCTGTTTAATGTCCTCTGGTTTAATAACCTTCTTTCTGGGGTAAATTGCAGTGTATCACACACACATTTGTCCTTGTATTGAAAGCTTTCAAATTTATTGTCTTTTCACCCGTGCTGTTTCCTGAACGCTGCTAAAGCTGACAAAGGATTGTGATAAACTAATTCTGACTTACTAGCTTTGATGTAGCTTAACAACAAATTTATTCTTTAAATTCGTTACTTTTTTCTGGCTGTTGAACTTGTTCCGTTGCAATTATCATGAATAGTGTAGCAAGACAATGAATTTTATTGGATGACTGTCTTTAACTGTTAAAATCACTTGAAGAAGCACATCAACTATACTTCCCACCCACATAAACTTATATAAAGTGAACTGGTTTCACATATGTACTAATTTTTTCTTCAAGTTTCTTCTCTTTGCTGCTCCCCTTTCAGGCAGTTGTCTTTGCCCAAAGATGACGACAGATTCAAGGGTCTTTAGAGGAAAACAAAGCACTTAAGATATTTTGAAGGGGGAGTAGATGTGAGACTCCAATGCAGAGCTCACCTGATAGATCCCTGAGAGGTGTATTCATCAAAAGGTCCTCTTTCTACCACATAGACTCACACAATAAGCCAGTCAAAGTGGATTCTAGTGCCTTTGCGCTCAACAGGCAGCGGTGACAACGAAGCCCTTAATCATCTCGTGACAAAAGCCAAAAGGCATCATCCCATTAAGCAGTGTGCTCTGCCGCTAATATGAGCTACTGCCCAGGAACCTTTCATAGGGCGTTCAGCTATTAAAGTGCTTCTGAACCAGCCAGCAGGAACCTAGACGGATTCACCTTTCATCTAGCAGCCTGTTGTTTGGTGGCTATAGTGAAGGCAAGCTCAAGATGTTAGTGATCTCATTACAGCGGTTGTGAGAAACAGCCTCCAAATTTGAGCATCTCTCTTCCTATTCGCATCCCTTTCAGTCTTTCCAACTCATGATTCATCCTGCGTCAAAGGCTTTGCCCTATCTTGGCCATAAATTGATTATTACTTCAGGTTCACAAATTTGCCATTTTCCCTGAAAAGTTTACTCATCTATACCCCCTGCAGCACTCTCTTTCTTATCCTTTCTTTTTGGGGAGGTACATTGAATGGGCGGCCAGGTTGAAAAGCAAGGAGGCCCCTAGCGTCACAAAAAACGTTCAGATTTCTCATTTAGTTGTCTTTATGCTGCAAGCGCCATGTGGTCCTTGAAGGTGTTGAAAACATGGGAAGCACTGGAGGGATCAGAGCAATCTCATTAGCATTCGCTCAGAATTGGAGTGGCCCGGCTGTATGGCAAGACCAAGTTCCCTGTTAGGCTTGAGACGGCTGTCTCAACTGCTGTACCCTCCTCCTCTTTGTGCCTTTGTGTTCTTTCAAGATTTTTTTTTTTGTTATGTCCGACTGCTTTTCTAGGTGGGATGTTGCAAATAGGATCATGGGAAAATGGATTGATCAAAATAAAAGTGAAATTACACAATGAAACACAGTGAAGTCATATTATTGTCCTATCTCCAAATGGAAAAGTACTGGGAGCTTTGAGGAAGACTCCAGCAATAAATCTGGTTAAAGCAAATAGACATTAGGTACCCAAAGTGAACTCAGTGGGTCAGAAGAAAGCTTTGATTATTTTGGATTTGTATACATTTAAATATAAGCCCATTTTATTCCAGGTTAGTGTTAAATATATGACTTTGTGTCTCAGACTTTATGCATATAAATAAAGTCAACTGTGTTAACCTAGAACATTAACTCAAAATAGTATGATTACATACCCTTTAGTTACATAGGACACACTGATTTCCTCTTGGTTTTCCATAGTGTCATCATTGCTATGACACTACCAACACTGAATTGTGTCAGGCTATGAAGCTTAGGTAGCTGCAGAGATGTAGTGATATAAATGAAATAAAATGAAACGGTATGGTTATATTAAAAAATAAAATAATAATGGGTGTCAGGATATGTGGATATATCAGGGATATGAGGACAAACAATGGAAACATCCTTCAGCCCTGGGATTTTGGCAACCTAATTAGCTAAAAGCAGAGATTAAAGAGAGAGATAAAATAGAGATTAAAAAAAATCTTTAGTCCATTATAGGTTTATGAACTGTTTTCTGGCTTTGCATTATAAAATAAAGTAAATTAAGAGCAGCTAACTTGCAGTGATCATTTTTCTCTGATCCAGCATAGCGTTTTTACTCAAGCAGAGTATCATTATTATTATTTTGTTTGTAATTTGGCGCTATGGCCAAAAAATGTTGCAAATGTAGTCACAGCATCATGTTTGTTGTCAGCTGTGTATGTGTGTTAATGGCCAGTATTTCAAATTAAAACTGATATTTTATTATTCAAACTGTTAAAGAAATTTCTCCAGGGATGACTGCAATAGTGCAAAAGATCTATTTTTAGCGTCAGACACTATTTCATTCAAGGTCGATGTCACGAGTTCTTTTATTCCTCACTTTCTCATTAGGAAGATTTTCAACATATTTCCTTATAGTAATTTCCTAAAAACCATGTAAATGTTACCAAAATCTTTCTGTTTAAATGGGGCAACAGTAACTGACGTATGGAAAACTGTAATGGACGTGGGTTTCACTCAAAGGGTTTATCTGCTAAATCCCAGCAGTTGGTCCTGTTATCATAGACAATGACACTAAATAATGTCAACAGCTCATTTCCACGAGATCTGGCCTTCTCGTTCTCAGTGTGTGTGTTTGTGTGTGTGTGTGTGCAGGAGAGTGTTTGTTATGGAGAGGCGTATATTAAGTGCTGGTGATGCAGCTCAAAAGCAGACTGACGTGACTGATATTAAGCCACCTCTCCACTTTACTGAATAAAGTAGCGGCTAGAGATTTAATTTGTTGGTGCTGAGTCAACAAATTTCTCTCTTTTATTCAAGTGAAGCATTCAAATATGTTAATACTCTATGAATTTCATAAATTTTAAAACAAACCAAACAGATGTGTTGATAATCTGCAAATGAATGAACAATTAAAAAACAAACAAACATATTTCACAGATAAAATCCTAAATTGACCAGTTGATAGAAATGATTGATGCAGGCTTCTTTGCGGTTTGTCTTCCCCAGAGCCTGCCCAGATTAAAGTCAGTCATGAGAGGGCGCATGAGTTGAAGACAGGGGAGTGAGCAAATCCAAAACACTTCAAAATTTGTCATTAGACACAAATGACATTCTTTCATTACTGAGTTTATCAGAGCAACCAGCCATAAGACGCAGGTTCATGCACCCTTGAGCACAAAGACTCAAGTTGTTTTACATTTACAGAATCATTTAACTTCTTTAATTATTCTTCAAATTACAATTGCAAATAAAGGTGCTGCCTGAGGTGGATATGCATGGCCTGCAAAAAGAGCAACATTTTTAATGATTACTTTTCACATCGAACCAAACTAATCTCCCATGGACAAGAAATGAATGAAAAAGGGAAGATTTTCTCTGCCATTCTACTTTAATGGAGGGTGCATCCATCATCAGGCGCACTGACTGTTCTGGACCAGATGTTGCCGAACTAACCAACAATTGGGCTGAAAATAGAAAAGGAGCCAGGGCAGGGAGGTTGGAATAAATTAATTGCTAATTTCTTAGTCTTTGTTGGAATTAGGCTCACTTCTTTCCACGTATGTGGTGTGTGAATGTCTATGAGCTAAACATTTTTTTCTTCTCTTGCCCCCCCCCCCCTCCCCCCACACACACCCGTCTTTGCTTTCCTGATGGTTAAGGGCCACCCAGAGGAGGTTGAGCGATGCAAAACCGAGGAGTAATCCCTCTGTTTATCTCGGCTTCGAAGCTCAGTCCCAACCTCTGCCTCTATTATCCAAAGGATTTAAGGCAAACTTTCATTTATTGGCCGGCCTCCGTTCTCTATCTCAGCTCCTGAGCTGAGGATACCCCTCCCCAACCCTCTGTCCCAATGTGAGTGGATTTGCATAGAGCAACAATGCATGTTGCTAGGGCAGTGGGCAGTCAGCGATGGGATAGGCCTGCTTAGAAGCACAGTTTGCTCAGGCAGCACATGGCTATAGAAGAATTTGGCCTTCTGGGGGGAAGGAGCCGCACCTGCGTGGCATAGCAGCCAGACCTTGCTATGCTATTAAAACAGCAGATGTACTGCAATACGGACACCTCCCCATTCACACAAATGAACAAACAGTGCAGGAACTGCTTGGCCAAAAATTTATAAATTTGGAGCTGGGGTGACGAACTGAAGTGGTTTGATTTTCTCAGATTCTCCTGAAATTTGCACAAGATTTTTAATAACTGCTACAATAACTTTAACACAGTGTGGAAATTGCTGAATTTACATTTTGGATTTGACTTTCTTAAACTATGAAAATCATTTCAACAAACCGCACTTGTTGCTAATTTGTAGGAAATGTCACAGGTGCCATTTTTTTCAAAATAATTTTGTTTAGATTTTGATACTACACTGCTCTGCAATAGTAATATAACAAAAACAATTACACTTTTCATGATTCAAAATTAATTCATGAAGTTCACGACCAAAAAATATTGTGACCATTACAAAAATTAAAGCAGACATAATGGAGTGGAGTGTTTCATACTAGTTGTTAAATATATCGATATAAATGTAAACAAAGATGCAAGCTCTGTCATAAAAGATTTTAAATAGATGGGTTCAAACATATATGCCACCAGATTTGTTTTGTCTACCCATTTAAAGAAACTGACTATAAATGAAGAATCAGGATGTTTTATAGTGTTTTACAAAAAAACTCTTTCATTTAAAAATCCTCCCAGTAAGCAAACACACAAAGAATGAGAAATCAGTAAATTAAAAAAAACCAAGCAACAACTAATAAACACTGCATTACATTAATTTGGCAGTCATATTGTCCAAGTGTCTTAAAATACACTTCACTTCCACAAGAAATATAATAAATGGTACAATAAACAACAAAATTAAAAACTACTATGTAAAAAATTTGCTTTTATATAATTTCATTAGGATTATACTACATTATTAATATATCCAGTGTGTTTGCATAGTGACTATTCTACAATTAAGCATACTGTAACTACCTATCAGAAAATCTACTTTAGTACCCAAATTAGACCCAATGTTCTATATTTTATTACTGAAAACAGTTATTGTGAAAAACATCAGAAACTAACCATCAGAATAAAATTATAATAAAAAACATACTACTATTAGTTATTATTTAACACACATTGGGATTTTTTGAAGACCAGTGCGGTCCCATAGTCAGTTACTACTATGAATACACCACAGCCAAATATTATAGTCTCAATTGCAAACTTCGAGCTCATTTCACCATGTTTTGATCCCTGTCATTGTTTGCGTGAAAGCGTTCATGAGGAGAGGGTGACCATATGTTCCTTGGTCTCTTGTGTATGAGTCCGTTGACTCTGCAGTGCTTGCCGTGAGTGCTGACGAAGCACAAAAGGGGGACACAATGTAAAGCAGTGACCTGCAGGGAGCTGAAATCCCCTTCAGTTACAGGTAAATAGAGACCACCCACCCTCACATCCACAAGAACTGGCCTTATCTCCACTTGCCGCAGACATCGTTTCCCTACAGAATAAAATAAAAAAACCAAAAACCAAAACAAAACAAACAACAATCTGTGGTTTGCTGAACCCAAAGTTTGTTTTCAGACACTAGTATCAACCTCAATAATGGAATCACTAATGTTATCTGTTTCCCAGTCATTCAATGGGGAATGACTATAAAGCTTTAACCAAATACTTACATATACTCATTGTAAGTATCTGTTCTACTTCTATTGTACATATTAACCAGCATCTGTGTGTGGACAGCAGAGAAAGAATTTCATTGTACAGAGAAATGCTTTTCTGTACACATGACAATAAACGCTTGAATCTTGAATGAGGTCAGTCAACCTATAATTCTGTGGAGGAAACCTATGGAGGAATATGCCCAAAACCATACAGTTAAGCTTTTGTAGTTTAGTGTTACAAAATGATCTTTAACTAAAGATATGAAAGTTTATTACAAAGTTTAATTTATAACAAAATTGTTACAAAAAGATGATCAAACATGCTATTAAAGAGCAAACAGTTTATGCAGATTATCTAAGCTGCAACTGGTAAAAGAACCCAGAAAAACACTCCTGAAATGTATGTTGAAGCAGGAAAGTGTGTCTTGTATGAGTTTAGTTCCAGTTTGTTTATTTTCAGTGCCAGACTTTTCTTAAATTCACTGACAATGCAAATGTAAAGTTTTACATTTGAACCAGGACTATTGCCAAGGTCCTATGCAGATAGGATATTTATTTTGGTCCTGGCCAAAAGCAACACATCTATTGAATAGATCTGCATCTGTATTATATTTTGTTTCTGTCTTACTTATTTTTTTGGCATTTATATTGAACTATATACCATTAAATTGAGTTTGTTCCACTCCCCCAGCCTTAGCATATTCTCTTCTCAACCCATGTTTGGAGCAGGTCAGCTTTAGCTACTGTTTTCACTGTTGATTATGAATCTGACGGATTATGCTTTTAACACTTAAATACTCCATAAGTTTGTCTGCAGGAAGAACATAACATAAAAATTACAGTTTTGGTGACATCAGTGACTTGATAGTCTTCATCAGTGCTAGCTGTATGGATTTTGCAGCAAGGGTAGGTTTGTGTACAAGAATTTTGTTTTATATACTTTTGTTAGTCAAAACAACACAAATCATTTAAAAAGTTCCTAGCTCATAGGGAAAAGCAAAGAATTAAAATACTCTGAAGTTAACTTCCTATTTATATACTTTTTTATGAAAAATAAATCACTTATGCCTATATGTTTTTGTAACTGATATATCCAAAATCTATATGTGGCCATATATACTTTTAAATATGACTTATTTAAATGATATAAGCAGATGCAGACCTTCATAAATAAATACAAGCTAAAGGCCTTGTATCTAACAGTTCTTACAGACGGACTCGTCATCAATCATCATTAATTTTAAAGATAGTAACAGGTGGGTTTGAGGTACTTTTTACTTAAAAAAAGTTCTTCTTATCAACTGTGAAACTGTAAAACTGCTTTTCTGCAGACTAAGAGAAGAAGAGACGTTGCTGTGTTTGAGTGGGCTGAGCCAGCTGATAGCACACAGCGCTAATATATGTTGACAGTCAGCTCTTCCCTGCATAATTGACTCCACCTCCCCCATTAGCGCAGCTCTGTTTGGCTCCCCAGGGCATGTGTTAGAACAAATTTGAGAAGTGTCATATTGCACGCATTTCAACAGGGCCAACAGGGTTAGACTCACATTAGTGTAATGAATCAATCTGCTTTGCTAATGGCTGATCTAACTCCATTAGCACCAGGAGCCGTCTGAGGCGTCAGATTCCACCAGGGAAGGAAGATTTCACCTCATCTGTAAAATCATGATATTACTAATAAAGGAAACGGATAAAATGAACAAGTTGGGGGAATAAATAAATGAACTTCAACGGCGTTGACATTCAAATAATAGCGATCGAAGAACATCATTTTTATCTTCTCGTTTTTTTAATTGTTTTTTCTTCTTTTTTAATTGATTAATTTTTATAACAAAATAGATAAATACATAATTAGTAGTGACTTTCTGAGTGCTGACCTTTCTGAATCTGAAAGACAGTCAGTTGGTAGTATCTATATATTCATGTTCAGCATGTCATACCAAAAAAAAAATAATATCTGATTTAGCTCAAGGACTGGTTCGATTGGAAACCAAAATCATTCATTTGTGATAATCACAATACCTGAAACACTGTTGACAAATGGCAGTGATGGGTACTTTTAGCATGTGAATGGAGGCAGATTACTGGGAGAGATTCAGTCTTTGCAGATTAACTGATATGGAAAGGATGACAGGCTGTCGGCAAGCAGTTGATAGCCACCTGCTGATCCATCAGCACTGTTGTTATGTTTTAAACTTATCTACCTGCTTTGCACAAATATTTGACAAGTGAACTTCTCTTATCCACAATCTTTGCACATTAAACCCACATTGTGTTTTGAAAATGGGATGGGTGCTAAAGTTGCTTTAAGATTTGTAAAGTAGCGTAGTAGACGTTTATGCATCTTTAAAACCTTCTGCAGGACGTTTTAAAATGCATTTTGGTGAGAAAGAAAGAACTCACTCAGTGACGTCCACACAGGAGCTGATTAATCATCACTTAACTGCATAACTGTCTTTAACCTCTGATCAGTGTTACAAGTTTCAATAGTACAAGTATAAATAGCCTGACAAATATACATCTTCTGAACTCTAGGCTTTTTCCATCAGATTTCAAACATATCAGTGAAGGTCATTTGATGCAAGAGAACATCGACATTCAACAAGCGAACATTTGTAATTTATCACTTTTTATTATCCCTTTATTATTAAAATGATCCTATGCCAGTTTCACTCTGTCTACTGTTCTGCAGAATGCCATCCATCCATCCATCCATCCATCCATCCATCCATCCGTCAAAGTCATGGTACAGGATGACATGTTGGTTCCTTTTCTGATTGCCAAACCTATGTTTCTCTCTGACTAAGTGTTTCAGTGTTGCAATGTTGTTGACCCATGGATGGACACAGATTATGTAATCAATTTAATGGATTAAATTGATGAATTATCAGTCATTAATAATTGAAGTCAATGGAAAAATGATAATAATCAAATAAACCTGTGATAATTTTTTGTGAGCATGAAATTCATACATCTTGCTTTGGGTCACTGTGAATCATTAATTAGTTGTGCATTACATAAGCACATGTACCTTCACAGACATTTAACAGCTCTGGTGTAAAATGCTAATCAATGAACTCAGAGATGCTGACAGGTGTAGATTAAAAAAAAAGTTTATTTGTACTCAGTATGTAACTCTGTTAGCTCCATACACAACTATTTTACATACATGTGTCCTTTGGTGTGTGTGTACGTTTGAATGGTCCTTGGAATCATCTTGCAATTACACCAGTAATTAAATATCAAATATTCTAATCCTTGACATGTTCTCCATAAACTGATCTCCCTCTGAGTCTTAAGGTTGGTTATATAAGTCTGCAAATAGAAACATTAATTTAATAATAATAATAATAATAATAATAATAATAATAATAATAATAATAATAATAATAATAATAATAATAATAATGCTGTAACCTTAAATCTTAACACTTAAAGCACCAAATACATACTTGAATATTTCTCTCTTAAAATTAGTAACTTAACTTTAACTAATAAAGTTTCTCATAACATAAAAGCATTGACATAAAGATCTCATGTCTTTCCACTTAAAGATTCCCAAGTTTTCTGATTTCTCTGAACCAACATAGTCTCACAGCAGGTTTATAGGATTTTTCCAAAAGGATTTTTAGTGTGACTTTCCAGTTTTACATGCATCACTGCTACTGTCTTTCTGACAAGAGTCCTGTTGACATGTCTCTGTTCTTACCGGCTCTGACCTCATTGGCATGGTTTCAGTGGCTTCCTCTGATGATATCCACAGCTGCAAATATTGTCTGTTCCTTCTCATCTCTCCCTCTCTTGGAGAGTACAACTGATACAAGCACACCAGTCATTTCCATTTCGTATCCTCAATTAGCTCCACCATGACTGGATTCCTGACTGAAGCGGAGGAAAGTCTTACACTCCATGTCTTCTGTTAAACTAAAGGCCTTGTTGTTGCTTTGCTTCAGCATTTCTGCCTCTGATTAGAGCTTTATCTGAACATTTTGGAATCAGTTTATTTTTAATGAGTGGAGAGTGGTGTGGATTTTTCATCTCATGAGCAGTTTGGCTGGGCTCATGCCAGTACGTGTTGTAGGAGTTGCACTCTAGCATATTAATGCTATGCCTTTTTCTTGGTGGTTATGTGGATTTGATTTGACATGCTTGGTGTCACAGACTCTACAAAAGTCTTTCCTCCTGTCACTGTTATACTATTGACTGTTAGTTAGGTAACTGCTCTGGGATTCTAAATCTTGCAAATTTCAGTGTATGAATAACTTGATCTGTGTGTAACTGCAAGGTTTCCAAATAAGATGAGTATGTGGTATTTATCTTTGTATTCAGATGTCTTTTCTTTTGTGGTTGTTGGTTGTAATTGCTCCCTCATGTTTTACTGGGAAAAGTCAAATGTCTCAACTTTGTGTTTGAAGTCAGCTTAAGCCACCACCACCTACTTTAGCACATTTTGACAAACAATGATGTCCAGAGTTTGATGTTTGAACTCCATATACTGTCTCTCAAAATGCTCCCTCACACATTGACAAATAGTTACTCACTGGAAAATAGTCTTTAACTTCTTCTGGGATGCTTCTCACATCCAAACTCATTTTCTCAGTTTTCATACGAAACTAAAAAAAGAAGCTGGTCATTTACTTTGTGCTTCTGACAGCATCCAGTCACACTTCCTGCTCCTTAAACACCGTCTTGCAATAACACTGAATACATATCATTATAACTCTATAATGTGATACCATGACAATAGGTGGATTTTGTTTCCTGTGGAGAGAACTAGAGTAGATTGAGACTTATCCAAGTCTTTGAAATAAAGCAAATTTCCCTCTGCTTAAAAAAAGCATACAAAAGTTGAATAAAACAAATAAGGACAGAGCCCTTTAAAAAAGTAAAACGAGTATTGCCACTAATTATTCAAAAATAATGAAGCTCAATGAGTAACCATATTGAAGCAAGAAAATACTCTTTCTGCCATTAAACAGGAAACAGCAGCATATCAATTCCAGATATCCAACCTCCTTTTATTCCGAATCCCCAGATACCAGGCGGCCAACCACCAACACCACCACCTGCCTCCAAATGTGCTATCCCCATCCTCCCCCTTCTCATCTCACCCCCACTCTGTCCCTGCCCCCATCCCCAAATCAAAACTAAACCAATGCGTTTCTTTCTTTCTTTCTTTCTTTTTTTATCTGCAGATTCTCAGACAATGCCTGGAGGATCCTGTAGCCTAATCTCCCCCAATCCCTCCCGTCCCCTTTATCCCACTTTTAAAGAATGTTTGAAAGGGTGACACTGAACACTAAAAAAAGAAAAAAAAAAGTGTGTGAGCATTAAACAAAGCATATATTTTCTAGTATAAATTTAATTTTCTATTTACCTAAAATCAAAAGAATATAAACACTAAATAGAACAACATTTCTCAAATGTAAGAAACCGAAAATGGATTTTGAATGTCTAGTGTTGTTTTTACTAATGTGTTTCAAACAGGAGGGTACAGATGTGTCACTAAGCATTTACTACCTTAATAGTCCACTTAATGCATGAATGCTTAATAATAATAATAATAATAATAATAATAATAAAATGCTTGTTACTTAACTATATATTACTAACAATATCTATATGGTGTTTTTACAATTTATTCATTAATAAATCAGTTCTGAAAACAAGGTTATCTGGTTATCTGCTTTCACAGTTACACACGGTCAACACGCTTGTTTCTGTCAGCAGTAAAGAAAAATAAAGAAGACTCAAAAGTCAAGTTGACAAAATAACAACATTTCTGTGTCACAGTGTGACTCTTGAGTGTCACATGGGCCCACTCAGCATTGGGAAGAGTATTATGTTTAAAACACTTTATTCCTCCCATTGCTGTGAAAGATTATACTAGTTATCCCATCAAAGTTGAGTAAAAACTCCATTCTTGTGTGTTTAAGCTCTTGCATAGGAGGTCAATAAGACTCTGCCTCTGCTTACAAGACTGGGCCGGGTGTAATCTCGCACAAGTTACATTAATTAAATGGTAAGCTGCTTTAGCAATACATCCCTAAAAAGAACTTGGCTGATAATATACTTAAAGCATTTGCAGGCTGTTTGTTTCAAAGCCAGCTGACGTTTAGCCATGCGGCGCACGTACAACGGTTTAAAACCTTCAGCTTAAGCTACAATGAGCGAGCTGTGGCTGGCAGCAGAAGTGAAATTTGAATTATCAAATGGAAACATATTTGTCTGAGCATGCTTGAATTATGAAACTAGCAGTCTGCTTCTGAAAAATTAAAAATGTTGCAAACTAACAGGGTTTTTGGCACAGCAAATGATTTGTCGTAGGATGCATGGAAAAAGTGTAATGCTCCTTTTGAAACTTGTTTGTAAGACAGCATAAATCTCTTTAACCACCTATACACATCATGATCTCAAAATTCAAGTTGTGCTAAATTCAGTGTTGTACATATCAGGTTAAATTATGGTAATAGCAAAAATGAACTAACCTTACAGAACTATGATAGCATATTTCACAAAAAGGAAATTCATTTTAGTTATTCACTTTATTTTATTAAGCAGACTGCTAGTGTCATAATTCAAGCATGTTCAGACAAATTTAAAATTTAAAATGCATACAAAACACTTGAATATATCAGTTATTGATGCCTTTTTACTACACCACATTATGTGGCTTTATGTTTTATCACATTTAAAACTGCTGTATTTAGTATTTAACTTTATGAATATTTTTTTTAATAAAACTAGATGAATAATTATGATAGATTGCTTATAAAATAAATTACATGAAATCCAGTTACAAAATTAGCTTTTTTAAAAAAAAAATGTTCCAAGAAGATCAAACAACAAACAGTATTGCCTTTAATCGACTATAACACAATAAACAAATACTAAATACTAAATACTAAACAATGGAATGCATAATTCATAATCTGTTTTTTCATCACACAAACTTATTAAATACATTTTTTCAACAAAAAGCAACTTTATACTGTTAGTTTACGATGCATAGTGAAGCATATTATGACGTGAGTTCTGTAATTTAGTGTTTTTATTTTTATCCTATAACACAAGTTAATCTCCACAAAATTTACAATGTGTATGTATGAAAAATCTGTCTTTATTTTAAAGTAATTTTAATAAACTGATGTCTATCAGCTCTCCAATAACTATCGTTAGTGCTTTGCTGTAATTCAAAGAATTTGTCCCAGGAATTCCTGCTCTAACTTATGGAAGTCTGCTTAATTAAGCAAAGTGAAAGTAGATAATCCTTCCAACCTACTTGACAAAAAAAATCTGCTATTATAAAGTGGAAACCAATCAATTCCACACCAATACTGAAGAACAGAGTGACAGAGTATATTTTTTCAATAAAAGGACAGAATTGTGGCACTGGACCCCTGCCTGCAGCTCCAGACCTTGCCCTTGATCAAATATGAGCCTCACAAATCAATTTTACACTTGATCGCAACCCCACGCCCTCCCTCTCACAGGCCCTCCCCTCCAATTAAGCGTACACATTAACATATATATGATATCAGTAGTAAACATCACTCAGTTGGTAATTCACAAGCGCCACTGGATAATAGGAGGGTTGAACACCTATTAACCCCAGCCAGCAGCAAAGAGGAGAGCTGGGAAATTCCCCAACCGTCTCCCAGAAGAGAGAGCAGGGGAGGCGGAGACAACAAAAGCCTTTGATGATACTGGAGAGGTTGTTGATGGAGGAAATGAAGTGATGTCACCGGTAAACTGTGTTTGCTGTGAGTGTGTGTGTCTGTGTGTGTATGTTTCTGAAATAACACCGAGGAACCCTTGGGACATCCATGCTTTTGTCTGTAGACACCCTTGTTTTATATGTGGCTGTAACTCAGAGGTCTAACAGTGTGCAAAGCTGATTGGAGGTAAAGCTGGTTCTGTGTAAGGTCCATAATCACAAATGACCATGAGAGCCAGTAGAATTAATTCAACTGACAATCAAAAGACGTCCTTAAATGCTCTTTAAGTGGCAGAACAAATGAACAAACAGTTAATCGCTTACTTGAGATCAAATCTGCTCAACTACTTTGAAAACAGCTTCTAACTGGTTCCTCCTGTAACAGGATGACTGCTCAGGGGTAAGGCCATCATGCAGTCCAGCAACCTTTATGGTTCTGCTTTGATTCACCAGGAACTATTAGGGAAACCTTTCAGCGCCTCCTGTGAAAGACACAGGGATAAACACAAACATTTATTAACATGTTCCACAGTCTTCCAGTTTGATTTTCTCATCCTGTGGACAACAACGTACAGGGATGCAGGTTTATTGTTAACTTTTGTAAGGTTTATTTAGTGAACATATCCAGCTGCAGCTCCACTGTGATCCTGAACTGGATAAGCACCTAAGAAAATGTGTCAATAAATGCACATACACTTACTATATTTATCCAAACAGACGGGACCAATAATGCTTCACTGAGTTAGAGACTTTAACGTCTCTTCTATGTAAGAATGTCTCGTGCTGATAGACCTGCAAACTTGACAACAAAGGTTTTTCAGACTGCATGTACTGTAGCTGTCGTCTATGTCAGCTCACACAGTTACATTCATGTCACACTTATTTCTGCTTTCCGATTTTATAACTATTACTTACATTTTGATTAGATACCTTGAATTTGTAAATGATCAGATTACATAATTGGAATACAATTCAATACAAGTCATGTATCCAATTCAAGGTCGCGGGAGGATGAAGCCTATCCCAGCTGATACAGGACAAAGACAGGCTGCCAGTTTATCGCAGGGCTAACACAATATGTGTAACAGAAAATCCACTTAAATGTTTGATATTTCTAATAATAATCATAATTATGACTATTATTTAAAGGTTTCTTTATAAATACATTTCGATTTTTTTAATAACCCCTAGAATATAAACCTGAGCTGTTTCAGATTCTGACCTCTGACCTCAGTGACCTGGCTGTGTCCTCACTGCAGCTCCTTCTTGGAAGTACGTCTGCTTCTTGTCTTCCCCCAGTGTTGACCGCCTGCCCTTGATATCACGTACTGTACCTGAGGAACAAAAAAGACAAGCACTTGCCTTCATTTAAGAAGTACATTCATACAGAGGTAATCTATGGAAACACACTAGTTCACCCTTTGGGAGAAATCAGTTCCTGTGAAACATTTCTGTAAATGAACATCATGTGGAGAATGAATGAAACGAGTTCTTCAGGTATCTCAGCAGACCCACACTGACAAATGAAACTTCTGTGGAAGAAGAATCTGGAATTTTTTTATTTCAAATCCAGTTAAACTATTAAGGATTAAGCAACAGTGCTCATCTTTGCTCTTCTGAAATCTGTGTTAAACAACAACAAACATAAATTAGTAACAAAAATACAGCTGAGTAGAGGCTTTACAAACCACCAGCAGCCATAATGCTAAATTTTAATCTTCAAATGTTTCTGAGCCGTCATCAACCTGTTTTTAACACAGAAAAGTCCCACAGTCAATGCAGCCTGACTCAATCCTAAATGTTCAGCACACAGAGACACAGAGGTACTGTTTAAAGTTTAGTGATAACCTGAGTCACTGATCATTTGCAGTATTACAGAGTCTGGCAGTCTTTGCATGATGTCCACGTCACTAAGTTTCTAGCTGACTCTCAGGTGTGACAGGTGTGTCATCAGGAAAGAGTAATAATAACCTGCATCCTGAGGTTTGTCATGCAGGATTAAAGGAGCCAGGCTTTGTTCACACAGCTAGGATTGTATTTTACACTGACCCTGGGTCAGTATAAGTATCATACAGTTTAAACGAAGCACTGAAACTTGCACATATTTATTACAGATGCACTGAAGCTAATCGAGATATTTGCTGTCAATCTGTGGCTGCGATTAAACACTTTACTAGAAACTTTATTAACTAGTAACTTCATCAGTCATGACAGAAGCTAATATTTCTGTGCTAACATCGTTTAAACAGTAACAGCTTTACTCCAATATAAGCTAACGTTTACACCGTAACTTTAAGCTAGCACCATAAAGACGGTAAAACACGTAATAACATCTACAAATGCATCTTAAAGCTGCTATATTAGCACTCGGTGTATTACTAACATGACCACATTAACATTATTGACACTCGCTGACTTTTAATAGTCATTCTATAAATGCTGTCCGTTTAAACGGTCTTATCTGTACACACTGCATATCCACCGGATTTCAGCCAGAGTGGATTCTGGAGTCTTCCACGCTCCTGTTAGTGATCCTCCATCTGGATGGATGATAACAACCTTCTGAACAATCTAGCAGGAGATGGTCCATATCTATGGGACTGATTTGTGCTAATAACGCCCATTGTATGGACTGATAACAGCCGAAGTGGGTGAATAAAGTCACCCAGTCGCTAGCTGTGCCATTACCCAGCATACACCACTCCCTCCATAAATGCAATAACCGATACAAAAGTAGTAGCCTATAATTAATATATCTGCTGTATCTGCTGTTTCTCAGGTAGTTGTTTACATTATATAATATAGTGTGTTCTGTATACGTCACTACAATGTGATTTTGGAAATGTATAAATATACGGACAACAGGCTCTTCCGCGGAAATCTCTTGTTGTCAATAAACAACGTTTAAGGAGCTCTATAGTATTCAATGAGAGGACCCACCACGTCAATTCTCGACGCGAGGGGGGTACCCTGCGCGTTGATAAGTGAAGCAGAGGGAGCCTGACCATGCGTCACACATTTGACGAGTTGGGAATGAGAACGTGTTGGTTTGTCACACCAACTCCGACAAACGTTTCTGGTTTTTCTTGGAATATTCTAGAATCCTTCCATATTCCAAAGAACGCTTGTTAGAAAACTGGTGATTCTTTAAAGTGGCTTTAGATATGAGAATACAAAGCTCTCTTCTTTTTTTTCATGTTTTCCACATCACTTTTTAAAAGTGAAGTGGACTCAGCTCAGGCTACTCATAAACAATAAAATTTCTGTTTGTTGGTAGGCTTTCACAACCCAGCATCAAGGGAACTTTGCTCAAAATTGTTTTAACATGTGTGGACATCTATTCTCCTTTATTCACATCAAGCAGTAAAAATTAGAATAGCACATATGTAAATGTGACAGGCAAAAACTTTGCGTCTGGTGTTAACAAATATTTGTTATTTTGTTTCTTGTCCAGAAAACAACAAGCATTTCAATACCAATTATAAATGCCTAGATCATTGATCAGATGTCAGTATCAGTGTTGGTCAAGTTACTTGAAAAGAGTAATCAGTAACTAATTACTGATTACTTCCCCCAAAAAGTAATCCCATTGCTTTACTGATTACTTATTTTCAAAAGTAATTAATTACTTAGTTACTTAGTTACCTTTTAAAAACACGATTTACAACCTGAATAGGTGATAAAGCGATAGATCTTTCAGCCCAATTCTACTTTTTCTACATAATCCATCATACAAAATGTAATCAAATGGAAAAGTCTCTTTTTAAAACTTGTTTTATTAGTTTTAACCTTTTAACTTTATGCATGAAGTAAAAATTTAATTATATGAAACATTCTCTGACTGGAAGAAATTTGTTTAATATTTAAACTTATTTTCTACACATTCCAGCACATAATTTTTTTTGTGTGTGTTTACACTCACTCTTTCAAATAGATGCAAGTAAAACACAGCAGAAAATAAATAAAATCAAAGACTAGTGGTCCTTTTGCTCTATTTTCACCTGTAAAGCAGGAGTGGGGTAGGCGGAGGTTTACCCTGGTGCAGGTGTGCAGCGGTCAGTGGAAGAATCCGCGAGTTTCTCTGTGAATTTCCCATTACGTCGTTGTGCACTCGGTGCTTGCTCGGAAGTTTAGGGTTTTTTTCGCTGTAAAAAGAAGTTTTCTTCCCACGCACAACGGACACTAATGTTTTTGTCACTTTTTATGGAATCAAACTTAAAGTAAGGTCAGTACTTCCACGCTTTAAACGCTGCACGCTCATACTCTCTCCCACAATCGATATATTATCCACTGTTGATCTGCACACAGCTGTTGTCACAAACGTCGCACTTGCTTACGTCACTGTTATGAGACATTCTCGCAAAAAATCACGGTTTTAGTAACGCAGTAACGCAGCATTCCTACGGGAAAGTAACGGTAATCTAATTACCGTTTTTGCAATAGTAATCCCTTACTTTACTCGTTTCTTGAAAAAAGTAATCGGATTACAGTAACGTGTTACAAGTAACGCGTTACTGCCCATCTCTGGTCAGTATACATATAAAGTTACATTTAAATCAATATACTTTTAAAACAAGTGCTTGAGCTCAAAAAGTTTTTGAATGCTACACGAAGTTAGCTATTGCACACAATTCAAGCTACACTGTAGGATGCACACTAATATGTGTTACTCTCCTCACCTCCTGCCATTATCTCACATTAGTCAAATTTAGACTTAGTTGATTGGTTGTAAGATGCATTATTTATGGGCGCCTTATCTGTTGTGGAGACCATTACTAAAAAGCCCATGCTTTTTAGTACAAGGACCAAAAATACAAGTATCTAACCACTTATCTTTAATGTTAGGCAGGTGGTTCTCTTCTGACATTGCCATAGTAATTTATAGTGCAGAGCTAATTATGAACAAGCCGCATTTGAAATAATTCAATTCAATTTCAATTCAATTTTACTTATATAACGCCAAATCACAACAACAGTTGCCTCAAGGTGCTTTGTATTGTAAGGCAGTTAGTAAAGTGTTAAAATTACAAAAGAATATTGGGAACAAAAGTCCTGCTCAGTATAACTATATAATATCAAGTAAGCACTATTTTATTTATACAGCGCCAAATCACAGCAACAGTCGCCTCAAGGCGCTTTGTATTGTAAGCTAGACCCTACAATAAAAGAGAGAAAAAACCCAACCCCCTATGAGCAAGCACTTTGGCGACAGTGGGAAGGAAAAACTCTCTTTTAACAGGAAGAAACCTCAGACGGAACCAGGCTCAGGGAGGGGCGGGGCCATCTGCTGCGACCGGTTGGGGTGAGAGAAAGAAGACAGGATATAAGACATGCCGTGGAAGAGAGACAGAGATTAATAACAAGTATGGTTTAATGCAGAGAGGTCTATTAACACATAGTGAGTGAAAAAGGTGATTGAAATGGAAAAACTCAATGCATCATGGGAGTCCCCCAGCAGCCTGTGCCTATTGCAGCATAACTAAGGGAGGATTCAGGGTCACCTGATCCAGCCCTAACTACATGCTTTAGCAAAAAGGAAAGTTTGAAGCCTAATCTTGAAAGTAGAGATAGTGTCTGTCTCCTGAATCCAAACTGGAAGCTGGTTCTACAGAAGAGGGGCCTGAAAACTGAAGGCTCTCCCTAACCATTCTACTTTTACTCCAGGAACAACAAATAATAGTTAAAAAGTATAAAAAGGGTTGACTACATTCAGTTCTCTCACAAAATGGCATTGATAGACAATGCTAAAGAATTCAGTATGCAGATCACGAAAGGATCTGTTGTGTCTGTACTGTCCTGTGTCATTCTGTTCTGTCTGGTGTTGCACTGTTTTTGCAGTTTTTGCCGATTGCACTTTATGTGGTCCTGTGTTGTTTGTCTGTTATATGTAGCACCACGGTCTTAGAGGAGCACTGTCTCACTTCATTGTGCACTGTACCACCACACATACCATACCATACTTAGGATTTAAGATGGCGCCGGTGAGGTCTCTTCAACGACGTAATCCGATAACAACCGATCTCTTTACCCGTCGGCTTCCCGTGGCTGTCATGCGCCCGGCTATTGCAGTTAATAATACAACAGCTTCTTGACATTTTTGTGTTTCTTTTTATCGCTGTGTGACTGATTTCAATTGAAAGCCTGCATGCGCTAGTACCTCTTGCCACGAGTTCCCAGAATCCTTTGCGGTTTTACCCCTGAATGACGTCACATTTTCAATCTCTATATAATATGCATGTTGAATTTTATATTTGGGGTGAAATATCAAGTCTTTTCAAGTAAATCGGTTCAAGTCCAATTCAAGTCCCAGGTCATTGGTGTAAAAGTCCAAGTCAAGTCACAAGTCTTAGAACATTTTTTCAAGTCAAGTCTAAAGTCATAAAATTAATGACTCGAGTTTGACTCGAGTCCAAGTCATGTGACTCGAGTCCACACCTCTGGGGAAGCGAGCCGGCGTCAGGAACAGGCTGAGAGCTCGTGCACACCGCACACCTCTGCCTAGCATCCTGCTCGCCAATCTCCAGTCACTGGAGAACAAGCTTGACGACCTCAGGGCCAGGATAAAGTTCCAGAGAGACATTCGGGACTGCAATCTCCTCTGCTTCACCGAGACATGGCTGAACCCAGCGGTGCCGGACCACGCCATCCAGCCGGCCGAGTTCTTCTCGGTTCACCGCATGGACAGGACACGGGACTCGGGGAAGTCAAGGGGAGGCGGCGTGTGTTTAATGGTGAACAACAACTGGTGCAACAGTGCGAACGTTGTTCCTCTCACACGCTCCTGCACACCAAATCTGGAACTACTGTCCATCATGTGTCGTCCTTTTTATCTACCTCGGGAATTTACATCGGCCATTGTAAGTGCCGTTTATATTCCACCACAAGCGGACACGGTCACCACCTTAAGCGAGCTGCATGAGGCACTCGCACAGCACCAGACACAACACCGGGACGCTGCGCTTATTGTGACGGGGGACTTTAATAGTGCCAACCTCAAACGCGCAGCGCCAAACTTTTATCAACACATCACCTGCCCCACCAGGGGTGAAAGGACACTGGACCACTGCTACACTACGGTCAAGGACGGCTACAAGGCACAATCCCGCCCTCCGTTTGGCAAATCCGATCACGCCACCATCTTCCTCATGCCAAAATACAAACAAAGGCTAAAACAGGAAGTTCCAGTTCAGAGGAAGATCGCGCGCTGGACGGATCAATCGGTGGCCGCGTTAAAGGACGCACTCGATCACGCAGACTGGGGCATGTTCAGAAACAGCTCCGATGATGATGTCAACGTGTTTACGGAAGCGGTTGTGGGATTCATCGGGAAACTAGCGGCTGATACCGTGGAGACAAAGACTATCACAACGTTTCCCAACCAGAAGCCGTGGGTGGATAAAACCATCCGCGACGCTCTGAGATCCCGCACCGCTGCCTACAACACGGGACTCACGACGGGGGACATGGACCCGTACAAAGCCGCGTCATATAACGTGCGGAGGGCGGTGAAAGAGGCGAAGCAGCGCTACGGGAGGAAACTAGAGTCACAACTCCAACAGAGTGACTCTAGGAGCCTGTGGCGGGGACTAAGGACAATAACGGACTATAAAGCACCAACAACCGGTATGACGAACGCGGCCGTGACTCTGGCAGACGAGCTGAACACTTTCTATGCTCGCTTCGAGGCTGCAGCTAAGGACTCCAACAATGCTAGTGTTAGCGGCGCTAACGGCTGCAGACAGGAAGATACTGCCAGCACCGGAAACGTGCTCGTCATCTCCGAGCATGAAGTAAGGAGAGCCTTCAAGAGAGTGAACACCAGGAAAGCAGCAGGACCAGACGGCTTCCCAGGTCGTATCCTAAGAGACTGCGCATACCAGCTAGCTCCTGTGTTCACTGAGATATTCAACATCTCTTTAGTCGGTGATCCCCACATGCTTCAAAGAGTCCATCATTGTTCCTGTCCCGAAGAAACCCCACCCTGCTTCTCTCAATGACTATCGCCCTGTAGCCCTCACCTCAGTAGTGATGAAGTGCTTTGAACGCCTGGTCAGAGACTTCATCATTTCTTCACTACCAGACACACTGGACCCACTACAGTTCGCTTACCGTCCAAATCGTTCCACAGACGATGCCATCTCTCATCTCCTCCACAGATCACTCACTCACTTGGACACTAGAAGGGGGAATTATGTTAAAATGCTCTTCATAGACTACAGCTCTGCATTTAACACCATAATTCCCTCCACACTCACCACCAAGCTGGAGCATCTGGGACTCAGCTCATCTATGTGTCAGTGGATCTCCAACTTCCTAACTGGCAGACCACAGGCAGTAAGGATGGGCGGACATGTCTCAGCCTCCACCACTCTCAGCACTGGAGCCCCCCAGGGGTGTGTTCTGAGCCCCCTGCTGTACTCTTTGTACACATATGACTGTGTGGCCACTACCAGCTCCACCACCATCATCAAGTTTGCTGACGACACCGTCGTGGTGGGCCTGATCTCTGATAACAACGAGACAGCCTACCTGAAGGAGATTAGGAATCTGGAGAACTGGTGCCAGAGGAACAACCTCCTTCTAAACGTCAGTAAGACAAAGGAGCTGATAGTGGACTTCAGCACTAAGCAGGAGAGGGACTACCAGACCCCCGTCATCAACGAGTGCCCAGTGGAGAGAGTGGACAGCTTCAAATACCTCGGAGTTCACATCATGCAGGACCTGTCATGGTCCTGTCACATCAACACCGTGGTGAAAAAGGTCCGACAGCGTCTCTACCACCTCAGACGCTTGAGAGACTTCCAACTGCCCTCCAAGGTGCTCAGGAACTTTTACTCGTGCACCATAGAGAGCATCCTGACGGGAAACATCTTAACCTGGTTCGGGAACAGCACCATGCAGGACAGACGAGCTCTACAGAGGGTTGTGCGGTCAGCTGAGCGCACCATCCGCTCCGAGCTCCCTGACCTGCACTCGATCTACAGCAGGCGGTGCTGGACCAAGGCCAGGAAGATCGTGAAGGACCTCAGCCATCCCAACAACAGACTGTTCTCTCTGTTGAGGTCAGGAAAGCGATTCCGCTCCCTGAAGACCAACACAGAGAGACTGAGGAGGAGCTTCTTCCCGCAGGCGATACGGTCTCTCAATCACACCACCACACAGTACTGACCCACACATATGGTTCTTACACACACACTGGACATTCTGGACATTGTTTTTGGATAACACTGGTCACTATATTCTTCATTTCCCGTTAATACTTGTACAGCTGCTGTTATTGTGTATATATTTATTTATATTTAGATTTCTTCATACATTCTTATATAGTTCTATATTGTGTATTTTGTTGTACAGTTATTTTATTTTCAACTTTAATTTATATATTTTATCTTATTCTTTCCCAGTTAAATTTACCCTTCATTCTAATTTGTGTTGTACAGTTATTTCATTTTTAACCTTAATTTATATTTTATTCCTTCCTAGTTAAATTTACCCTTTTTAACTTTTTCATATTTATTTCCTATCTTATTCATAGCCTTTTCCTTTTTTTTTTTTTTACGTCACGAGCAGTTGTCCAAGCATTTCACTACATATCGTATTGTGTATGACTGTATACGTGACAAATAAAATTTTGAATTTGAATTTGAATTAAGACCGGCGGGCCAGCTCTAATAGTAATTTGGTATGGCCTCGCGGGCCAAATGTAATTAGGCTGCGGGCCAAATTTGGCCCGCCGGCCAGAGTTTGACACCTATGTGCTAGATGATGTGAATGCAGCATTATGGACGATACCATTACCGAGAACAAGCTGATCTACACTAAGATGAACAAGCATATGAGTGTCCCACTCAGCACATGAGGGCGACCGTGGCTGTAACCGGAAGGTTGCCGGTTCGATCCTTGGGCTCTCTGTCCTGGTCGTTGTGTCCTTGGGCAAGACACGTCACCTACCGCCTACTGGTGTTGGCCAGAGGAGCCGATGGTGCGATATGGCAGCCTCGCTTCTGTCAGTCTGCCCCAGGGCAGCTGCGGCTACAACTGTAGCTTGCCTCCACCAGTGTGTGAATGTGAGAGTGAATGAATAGTGGAATTGTAAAAGCGCTATTTAAATGCAATCCATTATTATTATTATGAGTGGGGCACAGAAAATATCAGAGGCGCAAAACACCAGCTAGTGGTAGACCGAGTAGTTGCCCAAGGCTGCAAGACTAGGCTAACCAACCTGTGCACTGCCTGGATTGATTACAAGAAGGCCTATGACTCAGTGTCAAACACCTGTATCCTGAAGTGCCTAGAACTATACAGATCAACAGGACCCTAAGAGCCTTCATCAGGAACTTAATGGGGATGTGGCAGAAAAAACACTAGAGGCCAACCTCAAGCCCATAGCAAAAGTCACCATCAACTGGGGATCTACCAAGGAGATGCTCTGTCCCCACTGCTGTTCTTCATAGGCCTGAACCCCCTCTGTGAGATCATTAACAAGACTGGCTACGGATACCGACTACGGAATGGAGCAGTTGTCAGCCACCTCCTGTACATGGATGACATCAAGCTGTATGCCAAGAGTGAACGAGATCGATTCACTGCTCCACACCACCAGCATATACAACATGGAATGACGTTCGGACGGGAGAAGTGTAGTCGGATGATAACGAAGAGAGGGAAGGTAGTCAGAACTGAGGGGATCGATCTACCAGAAGGCAACATTGCAGACATAGAGGACAGCTACAAGTACCTGGGGATCCCACAGGCAAATGGGGACCATGAAGAGTTCGCTAAGATGCCTGCAACCACCTGCAGAGGGTCAGGCAAGTCCTAAGGAGTGAGCTGAACGGTAATGCCCCTGCACGGTATGTACCACCAGCAGATAGAGGAGGTGGCTGACATTCAGAAATCCTACCAGTGGCTGGACAAAGCTGGACTGAAAGACAGCACAGAGGCACTAATCATGGCAGCACAGGAACAAGCTCTGAGCACAAGATCCATAGAGGCTGGGGTCTATCACACCAGGCAAGGCCCCAGGTGCAGGTTGTGTAAAGATGCCCCTGAGACAATCCAGCACATCACAGCAGGGTGCAAGATGCTAGCTGGCAGGGCATACGTGGAACAAAGTGGCTGGAAGTAGCATACAGAAACATCTGTGCCGAGTATAACCTGGAAGTCCCATTGTCAAAATGGGAGATGCCCCCTAGGGTGGTGGAAAATGACTGAGCTAAGATCCTGTGGGACTTCCAGATACAGACGGACAAAATGGTGGTGGCTAACCAACCGGACATAGTGGTGGTAGACAAACAGAAGAAGACGGCCGTAGTGATCGATGTAGCGGTTCCGAATGACAGCAATATCAGGAAGAAGGAACACGATAAGCTGGAGAAATACCAAGGGCTCAGAGAAGAGCTCGAGAGGATGTGGAGGGTGAAGGTAACAGTCGTCCCGGTGGTAATTGGAGCACTAGGTGCAGTGACTCCCAAGCTAGGCGAGTGGCTCCAGCATATCCCGGGAACAACAGCAGAGATCTCGCTCTCTCTCTCTCTCTCTCTCTCTCTCTACACACACACACACACACACGCACACACACACGCACGCACGCACACACACACCATCTTATTACTGTATATATTTACACTTTTAAATACCCTAGAAACCACTATTAAGTGATAGTGATATGGTACCACAAGGTCTTTAAGATAAGATGGGGTCAGATTTTTCACGAACATGTTTATTATGTACCCCGCCTTTCGCCCTATGACAGCTGGGATAGGCTCCAGCGCCCCCCGCGAGCCTGAAAAGGATAAGCGGAAGCGAATGGATGGATGTTTATTATGGGAAGGATTTTAAATTCGATCCTGGAAGCTAATGAAGAGAAGCCAATATAGGCAAAATATGCTCTCACTTTCTAGCACCCTTCAGTACTCTTGTTGCATCACTTTGGATGAACTGAAGGCTTTTCAAATAATTTTTTAAGACAACCTGATAATAATGTTCATAGTCCAACCTAGAAGCAATAACTGCATGAACTATTTTTTGCAGGATCACCATGAGACAGGATGTTTTAAATTTTAGAGATATTGCACAAATTAAGGAAAGCAGTCCTGAATATTTTTTAATGTGCTCATTGAAGTCTGAATGTTCTGCTAGAGACAGACATTCTCTGTTTTTTAGATTAGGCTTAAAACTTTTAATTCCCTGAAAGTATATGAGTGAAGAGATGGTCTGTACATACATCACTCTGCATTTAATCATTAATCCAGTCTTACTGTTTTGGCTAATAGCCAATTGGACAGATACGTTTTGTAGCCTGTGGAAGCACCTTGTGTATAATCAGTGTAGTTCTTGCTCAGTGCTTTATGAATTATGTTTATTGGCTCCTAGGAAAATGCACAATTAGTAATAGGTCCGTGTGATGGTTAGTGGAGTAGGTGGACAGGAAGAAGGTGATAAAACAGCTGATGAAACAGACCAAAACAAAATAACTTGTATTTAACTTCTATTTAACCCTCACTTTTAACCTTTTGCCAGTTGCGATATTGGTGATTTAGAGAGTTTATCTACTTTTTTCTTTCTTACTTTCTTTCTTACTTCTAGATGAGACCTAAAAACTTCAGGATGGTAAGCAGCAGTGTTAGCATTTAGATGTTTCATCATTTACTTTTCTTGTTAACATATCAACATGACAACAATGCTGTTATCTTCTTTTCTCTGATTTCCAAGACTAATGCAGAAATGGGCTCGAATAGAGAAAACTAATGAGGTACATTTTCCCGATTTCCATGTTAATGTTTTGTTTGTGTCCATTGTTAGAGTTGACAATAAGAAGAAATGCTAATGAGGGGCTTCTAATCACATTGTCCTAATGGGAAGGCTATTTACACATCACAGAGGCTGTAGTAATTCACGTACCCCCTCCCTTAGAAACAAAGGACAAGGTCTTTGTCGGGATGATATGAATATTGGAGAGAGGAAAGGGTAAGTTACAACTTACGACACACATTATTTGTACTATTTCTATTCCGAACATTACTCTGTTTTTCACCATAATTTCTTCTGATTTGCATTATGAATGGTAAATGGATTGATTCTTATTTAGCGCTTTTCTACTCTTGCGGAGTACTCAAAGCGCTCTATACAACATGTCACATTCACCCAGTCTTAGTGCTTTCTAACTATATTCACACTCCGATGGATGCATCGGCAGCATTATGAGAACTTAGACTATAGTATACATCCAAAATGGTTATTGAAGAAATGTGCTGTAACGAGGACAGCATTGAGCAAAAGCAAAGACATGAAGAGAAACTATGACTTTTTGGGAGCAAAAGTCTAGCAGCTTTATTTGGTAAATGGACTGGTTTTTAAATAGCACTTTTCTACTCTTCTGAGCACTCAAAGCACTTTACTCAATGGGTTGTGCATTCACCCATTCGCCACCACCCGCAGCAATATGAGAACCTACACTACAGAGAACCTACACTACCGCCTGAACTACAGCCACCCCCAAATTTCAATTCCCAAATGTGGCGATGTCTCTCCCAGAGCAGCAGTTCAGTGACATCTATGTATATCTAGTAGGGAATTGCTCACCTTACACTTCTGCCAGGATAAAAGCTTTCAAAGGTTATACAGCTACATATATTTTTAATCTGGATGAGTAAATAATGGTGTGGTGTGAGAGGCAAAGAACAAGAAAATTGTTCATTGTAAATCTTATGGTTGACTGACTTGGCATTTACTGTGTCGCAGTAATGTTGTGTAATAACAGTTAAGTTGACCGAGTATTTTTCTAATGTCGTCCTACAAGTTAAATGAGCCACCGCTGACAGCCAGGGTTGCTGTGGAGAAGCACAGAGTAGTGCGATATGGTCTGTAAGCAGGGGCGGATCTAGAAGGGTGGCAAGCACCACCCTAAAATGATCCCTTGCCACCCCAAGTGCCACCCCAGTTTTCCATATGACAGTGTTGTTTATTAAAATAAGATAGCATTAACAGTTTGAGCCTAGTTACAGTCAACAGTGAATATAAATGCTAAAACTGAATATATTGCATAGTGTTTCCCCCCTCCACCATTAACAAATGGTTCAGCCCATAGCAGGACGGCTTTTTCCTTGTTTTCAGTAGCAAGTGATGTTTATGATTGTGCCAGAGCACATTTTGAACAGCACCATGGGAATTTCGCTTTTTGCACAGGTGGGTGGATGTTACACTCTGGAAATGGAAGGAAGGTGAGTGTTATTAACCCTCTGTGGTCCACGGACACGCTGCACCTCCAAATCACATGACTGATATCGAATGAGAGAGAGCGAGAGAGTTTTTAGATGTGGGAGATTTGTGACGTTTAGTGTGTATACTTAGTGTGTTCTGTTGTGTAGTCGTTTTGTTTTGTGTGTCAGTGAGGGCACTAATGAATGTCACAGAGGCACATTTGCAACGTAAACACTGTCACTAAGTAGAAAACCAGCGGAGTGATACACCTCCTGTTGTCAGGCCTGCAGGTTTATCCCTGTGCTGTTCTCATCTGTCTTTTGGCAGACAAACTTTTTTTTTACTGCCACACATCATTTGTGGGGCATCTTATTGCAACACCTGATTGTTCTCTCATTTTAGTTTTAGTAATATTTTTAAATGGTTGTACAAAATGAAAAAAACGGCAGGTGTATTGGCTGCATTTTTAGATAAATAGTTGTATATGTTTACAAAATGTACATTTTATATTTGCATTTCAAGTTGTAAAATTTTACTCAACATGTCTGTGGTTTTTTTACAGTAACAAAATACTACTAGGATTTTAAGTTCTTAGTAGTATTCTACTAAGAATACTACTAAGTGATTTCAGAATACTTAGTAGTATTCTGAAATCACAGATCTGAATCTGTGATTTCAGATCTGTAATCCTAATGCAGTATGTCAGTGAAAAAAACAACTAAATTCAGTTGAGCTGAAAAGAATGAAACCAAACAAGGCAAGGGGAACAAAACAAAATGAAACAATCTGAGGGTGAACTACAAGCATAAACTCAAAAGGAGTCAAAAATGGCCGGTTGTATTTCAGACCTCAGTGGGTTAATCCAACAAATCATGAAAATTAGGTTTAAATTTTTGTTCATGACAGTGCAGATTTCTGACATTTTGTGTCATTTAAGCTGTAACAATGTGATTGTTTTCTAACAAAAAACAGTGTGAAACTTAAGTTAGACTTGTGTTTGTAAATGAACCGCCCCATGTTGTGTAGCTTTCTGGATTTTATACTTGTTGGGCTACATATTTATTTATTATACAGGCTATACAGTACATAAGATCAAAACTCACGTTTTAAGTAACTAAAGTGTGTAATTATGTGGGCTACAGACAATAATATACAGACAATAATTAAGTTATAGACTATATTTATATGAAAAACGTGTATACTTACTGCATTTGAATTATTTTAACCATATGTAACCACCTGCATATGTGTTTGGAAAGAAAAAAGGCTTTGATTTTGCCACCCCATTTGATTTCTTTGCCACCCTCATGCCACCCTAAGAAAATTTCTCTAGATCCGCCCCTGTCTGTAAGGCAGGGTTAGGAGAGGTGTGCTCACATGTTAGTGCCATACTCAACACAATTCTGGCAGTTATAAATAAACTTTGATTAGTACATCTGATAGCACAGCAATCTGAGATTAAACTCAAAGATGTTGAGTTGATGGGTGGATGGCTGTGGACCAAAGCACTGCTTTTTCTCTCCAGATGGACCAGAACGTCAGACATGAAATCTATGGATATTTTCTTCATTGAGATGATGATTGTGTATTTTTTTTGTGAACACCAAGATAAAAATATTTGCTGCCATTTTAAATTTCCAAATTTTCCAAATGTCATG
Source organism: Aulonocara stuartgranti (assembly GCF_965226115.1). NCBI lineage: Eukaryota > Metazoa > Chordata > Actinopteri > Cichliformes > Cichlidae > Aulonocara > Aulonocara stuartgranti. Next base: position 39,417,428 of record NC_138944.1, read on the forward strand.
AATATTGTGAAGAGCCATGCAGTCTGTGCTGTCTGATAAGTTTCTGAATTTATCTTATTGGCTCCCAACTTTTTTAAGGGTGGTTTATAAAACATCAGAATTGTACTTTGATGTGAGAAATGTAGGGTAAAAACTGTGTGGTAAACACAGCTCTTAGTTGTTCACCTCTTTATTTTGTCACATTCATAGCATTTTTTACCTGAGCCTTGCAACCTTCAAAAAATAAAAAACGAAAGCCAAAACAATGCAGAAATGTCGGGGAGTTAACAACTATTCAGTGTGAAAAGGCATTATTAATCCATTGTGGCAGTAATTGTGAGACACAGGTGGATTTCTTATATATGTCTGCACACACTGTGGTTAAATGTGGTTTCTGCTTTCACTGCGTTCTTACTTTACCCTATTAGACACGCAGAGGATATATTTCACATATGGAAAAACATAATTTAACTGTTTTTAAAAAGTCAAATAGTTTACACTATTTCGATTTTGATAATATATTTTTTCATTGTTTTTACTACAGACTGCATATCGGCATAGTCCCCCATTAGGTTTTTAACTCTGCGTACTGAAGATTCAGCATTAATGTTTTGGGGCCTACCATGTTAGCTGTTAGTTTTTTTTTTGGAGAGGAGGTGATAATATTAGGGAGAATGAAGACTCAAGTTATCAAGTTAGCTAGTTATACTAGCTAGCAAGGATCAGTAGCAGGTGGCATTTATAAAGTGTAAAGTTGCACCTCAGATACATTTGCTAGTTTGTGTAAAGTAACAAGCTAGTAAAGTAATAGAATTTTACTCACTAAAACAGAAGCACAGACTTTAGGCAATTTGTATCACAGTGGAAGCTAAATTATAGGTTGCTTGATGCTTAAGCAATTAAACCTGTTACTTCAAATCCTAACTGCTGCCTTTCTGTAGAGAGCTTACATGTTCCCAATTGGGAGCCTGACTTCCTGCCATAGTCCAAACACCTTTATATTAGACTATATTAGCTAACAGAGCTGTGTTTTCTACTTCCAGCTATAATTACTAACCCATTTCATTGTCTTCCTCTTAAATCCAGAATCAAATTTAACCCTCTCAGGCCCAAATTAAGTTTTTTGCTGCTAATGCACAACCAAGTCCTGCAGTGGTACTTCTGAGTAAAAAAAACCTCATAAAATATGTATGTGGGGTAATCAGGTTGTTAGTTCTTAACTGTTGCAAATCTGCAATGTCTGCCTGGAGAAGGTTAAAAGTCTTATGACCACTTACGAGGTCTAGAATAATCAGACCCCATAATACTGTATCACCCCAATAGAGGACTTTGCTCTCAGCTTCCTGGGCTCCCTCTGTATTTGAATATTTTCTAAGTTAAATAATAAAAAAAAAAATCAATACAGAAATGTACAACTTCTGAAAATCTGTTGATTTATATACCTGTCCATTCATGGGGCTCTTTTACTTAAAGAAATATAAGATAATATAAATTAAAGCACAAGAGCAGAGTTTCAGTTTCAATATTATTGTCCATATAAATGCATTTACACCAAAATATCTGGTAATGTTAACAGTTATTAAACGGTGAAGAAACTGTACAAAAATTTAAGAATAGTGTGTCATGAAATTAAACTGCAACTATATGGATTATGGCAGGAGTGTAAAATTTGGTGTTTTTCCAGGAAGTAAACACTTGGCTTTCTAGCCCAACTAAAAATATTATTTGCTCTTTTAAAATTTGCAGGCTGTGAGTACTTAATACACTGTAACTAACATTACAATGTGCAAAAATTTGCGTACCATAAGCAAAACACAGATTTTGGTGAGTTTGGTCAGTACAGCCAACTATATCATTACCCCAGTGGTACACAAACATTTACAAAGGCCTGTAGCATACATTTTTTGCGGAAATGTCACATTAAGGGCAGAAATTGCTTCATGGCTTCTGAAGAGTACAGCAGGATAATAAGGTCCTGGGTGTGTTTGTTTGTGCCTTCGACCTGATCGGCATTCTGATGAGCAGGCACGTCTGCAGGACTAATTGGCCTCTTTAAATGGAAAAATGTCCAGTGAGCGTGACCCATCTATGAGTCAGTAACACCCCACCACCTCCATCACCGGTCTGTTTATCATCACTTTATGAAAACAAAGCCCTCCAATTAGCAGAAGGGCAGTCATGGAAATAATAATGACCATAAACTGAATGGTCATTGAATGGATTTAAAAAGTTGAAGTCAAACAATTGTGATTCACTTAAAAAGTAATTTATTTATAAATCCCTGGAGCTCTGTGCTTTGTTGCTGTACTGTTTATGTACCGGATTTATATATGTAGCCAAACTGGAATGTCAGCACTTAATTTTATAATATAATATAATATTAGCAATGATTTAATAATAATAATAATAATAATAATAATAATAATAATAATAATAATAATAATAATAATAATAATATCATAGTTCATTCAATATCAATAAGAGCAGTAATAGTTAAATCATAGTTAAAGCATTTTAATTCCAGCTACTTAGATGAATAACAGACAACGAGGAATCTTTTCATTAGCTTCATTTTTATTTTCTAGGGTTAAAAAAACAACCAACACACACACACACACACACACACACACACACACACACACACACACACACACACACACAGAGTTAAATTTCTTGTCTTAATTTGTTGATAAAAGTAAGACGAAAATAAGAACATATATTGAAGGTTTGCTAGTTATCATGTCATTTATTTATCCTGATAGAAGTCTCATTGACACTGTTTTTCTTCTTCTTGTGTTTTTTAACAGTGACCTGAGCAAAAAGACAGCAGATGTTACTAGAGGTATAGAAGCTTAATAATAATAATAATGTAATAATACATTTTATTTCATGGCGCCTTTCTAAAACCCAAGGTCACCTTACAAAGAGAAAAAGACAAAACAGTAGATTAAAATAGATTCTAATAAATTAAAATACAGAAACCAGCAAAATACAACCACGAACAACAAATTAAAAAAAACAAAAAAAAACCATGATATGACAGTAAGTAAAATCTGTATTAAAGCTAGTAATCCAGTTTAAACAAGTAGGTTTAGGGATGGGCATTCAGTCCCAACAGTAGGGCTGCCACGTTTGTACAAGGATGCCAGATGCTTAGGTAGGCCGGATATAAACCTATGTTTAACCAGAGTAGCGAAAGACCGCGGTGATCTGAAAATGATGTGCTGGGATTGTGCCGTTCTCGGCGGCTCTAGTAACCCTCGAGCTCTCGGCTATCTATCGAGCTGGTGGGTAACAGACGTCTCCGAATACGTCGAAGCACTTTTGCAAATATGCGATGTCTCGATAAACGGAGCAGATAGTTGCAGTTTACACACCCACATTCTCGCCTGAAAACATGTTAACAGTTTATTTTGTGACCCAGAAAGAGTAATTTTAAAACTTAGTAGCGGCCGCCATTGCCGGAAACTGGAGTTTGGCTGGGCCGCGCCATGAATCTTGGGATATGGTGGGCCACGAAGGACACACCCAACCAATCCTTAAAATTTGAAGAAAAGAAGGACGCATTTGTCGGCTACATTTTGAGGAGTCTACGAATTTGGACAGCCTTCGGCGCGTCGCTGTGGAGTAATTGGTCTACAAATGCGTCCCCAGGAGGATGAAGCCCATGAAGTTGAATCACAGTCTTTGCAAACTACTTTCCTGCCTTGATGGAAAAGAAAATGGACGTCAGACGATTTTTTTTGAGAAATGAGAGGGGCAATCCTTAAGTTGTGGTGGCTCTGCTTCTGGGTCAACACATAAAACAGGTAAACAAACTTAAATCCTGTATGTCTTTGAGATTCTATGAACATTGGGCAGATCATTCCCAACAGTCGTGTTTTAAACTCTTAAACATCAGCTGTTGCTTCTGTCTGCCTCTCCCCATTGATCTGTAGCTCCTCATCATCGCGGAGAGCTCACAGAAAGCTTTCTCCCAGCTGTAACTGGCGGCTTTGTTTTAGCAGCACCAGAACTTTCTGAAAAGCTCTGAAGCATGCTTGCTTGTATTTAAAAATGTGCGCAGCAGTAGTCGCTTGTTCTGTCATGCAGATACAGTTTTGCTCGCGTATCTGCTTCATTATCCGCTCAGATGAGCGCACTGCGTGGAAACAATGGGACACAGCAGCATCATGAACTCCAGCTATAGGGAGATTTTTCAGGAGGAAAACAGATAAATAAAAAAAACATTCATGTTATAACTATGAGATCTGGTCTGGCATTTAAAATTTCATTTTTTTTGTCCCCTTACTTCTTAGATCATCGAAGAGTTCAGACGCATCACCAGTTTCGTTGGTGGAGACATTCATGCTGAAACTTGATGAGTACACACCAGGTCTTTTGCAGCTTATGGGTGCCAAAGGAGGAGCTGTTGGTTCCGAGATAAGACCTCTGCTGGACACTTTGAATGATGTATGTTATTTGACTTTTTTCACAAATATGTAATTATGGAGGGCTGCAGTGGGTAGCAAGAAGGTCCTGGGTTCGAATCCTGGCCCAGGGTCTTTATGCATGGGGTTTGCATGTTCTCCCTGTGCATGTGTGGGTTCCCCCCAGGTATTCCGGCTTCCTCCCACAGTCAGAAAACAGGACTGTTAGGTAAATTGGTCTCTCCAAATTGTCCTTAGGTTTGAGTGTGTGTGTGCATGGTTGTTTATCCTGTCTGTCTCTATGTTGCCTTGTGATTGACTTTCCAGGGTGTACCCAGCCTCTCACCTGTTGAAAGCTGGAGATAGACATCAGCAGCCACGTTTTTGTTTTTAATTCAGTCTTAATGTAAGTAAATCACTTGACTTAGTCTCTTCACTAAATTGTATCTTCCTACAGACACAAAGCATTTAGAAGAAAAGGCACCTCCTTATCTGCTGCCTCATTAGCTGCCTCGGGGAAAGACAAGAAGATCTTTTACATGACTGCCAGGTATGTCATATTAATAACAGATTACTTATTAACTCAAGGGATCCTAATGTTCTTCTCTCCTGTCCTCTCCTATCCCCTGTTCTCCCCTTCTCCATTCATCTTCTGTCCGCTCCCCTTTTTAGATAAACTGAAATATATTGAAAAAGCATCTTAAATAAAATAAAAGAAAACATGTGTATGCTTTTTGTTTCTTTCTTTTTAACACGTAGGAATGTGAGGATTACACAGACAATAAGATGAAGGTGATCGTGATCCACAACATCATGGCTGAGGAGGATCCATCAGATGTGTCCATTGTGATTGAGGGAAACCAAGTGATGGAGGGATGTGGAAGCCGAACAAAGGCATGTGTACTGCTGATGGGACTGATATATGCCCTCAACCTCGAATATCTGAAGGAGCTGAAGAACTTTTCAAAAACTTTTTTTGGAACTTGACGGGGCCAAACTACTGAAAAAGGTCCCCGGCCTCAAACATAAGCTTGTGCAATGCACACACATTTCCCCTCTTGTTCCCAGAGGATCTTTTGTCCAGACATAGCTTGAGATATACACACCCAGCACGCCCCTGCGGGCGGTTTATCCTTCAAGCTCGGGTCCTCTACCAGAGGCCTGGGAGCTTGAGGGTCCTGCGCAGTATCTTAGCTGTTCCCAGGACTGCGCTCTTCTGGACAGAGATCTCCGATGTTGTTCCCGGGATCTGCTGGAGCCACTCGCCTAGCTTGGGAGTCACCGCACCTAGTGCTCCGATTACCACGGGGACGACCGTTACCTTCACCCTCCACATCCTCTCGAGCTCTTCTCTGAGCCCTTGGTATTTCTCCAGCTTCTCGTGTTCCTTCTTCCTGATGTTGCTGTCATTCGGAACCGCTACATCGATCACTACGGCCGTCTTCTTCTGTTTGTCTACCACCACTATGTCCGGTTGGTTAGCCACCACCATTTTGTCCGTCTGTATCTGGAAGTCCCACAGGATCTTAGCTCGGTCATTCTCCACCACCCTTGGGGGCATCTCCCATTTTGACCTCGGGACTTCCAGGTTATACTCGGCACAGATGTTCCTGTACACTATGCCGGCCACTTGGTTATGGCATTCCATGTATGCCTTGCCTGCTAGCATCTTGCACCCTGCTGTTATGTGCTGGATTGTCTCTGGGGCATCTTTACACAGCCTGCACCTGGGGTCTTGCCTGGTGTGATAGACCCCAGCCTCTATGGATCTTGTGCTCAGAGCTTGTTCTTGTGCTGCCATGATTAGTGCCTCTGTGCTGTCTTTCAGTCCAGCTTTGTCCAGCCACTGGTAGGATTTCTGGATATCAGCCACCTCCTCTATCTGCCGGTGGTACATACCGTGCAGGGGCTTGTCCTTCCATGATGGTTCCTCGTCTCCCTCCTCTTTCTTGGGTTTCTGTTGCCGGAGGTATTCACTGAGCACTTGGTCAGTTGGGGCCATCTTCCCAATGTATTCTTGGATGTTCGTTGTCTCATCCTGGACTGTGGTGCTGACACTCACCAGTCCCCGGCCCCCTTCCTTCCGCTTAGCGTACAGCCTCAGGGTGCTGGACTTGGGGTGAAACCCTCCATGCATGGTGAGGAGCTTTCTTGTCTTTATGTCAGTGGCTTCTATCTCCTCCTTTGGCCAGCCTATTACCCCAGCAGGGTACCTGATCACGGGCAGGGCGTACGTGTTGATGGCCCGGATCTTGTTCTTACCATTCAGCTGACTCCTCAGGACTTGCCTGACCCTCTGCAGGTACTTGGTGGTTGCAGCTTTTCTAGCGGCCTCTTCATGGTTCCCATTCGCCTGCGGGATCCCCAAGTACTTGTAACTGTCCTCTATGTCTGCAATGTTGCCTTCTGGTAGTTCAATCCCCTCAGTTCTGACTACCTTCCCTCTCTTTGTTACCATCCGACTACACTTCTCCAGTCCGAACGACATTCCAATGTCATTGCTGTATAGCCTGGTAGTGTGGATCAGTGAATCGATGTCTCGTTCACTCTTGGCATACAGCTTGATGTCATCCATGTACAGGAGGTGGCTGACAACTGCTCCGTTCCGTAGTCGGTATCCGTAGCCAGTCTTGTTAATGATCTCACTGAGGGGGTTCAGGCCTATGGAGAACAGCAGTGGGGACAGAGCATCTCCTTGGTAGATCCCGCACTTGATGGTGACTTGTGCTATGGGCTTGGAGTCGGCCTCTAGTGTTGTACGCCACATCCCCATTGAGTTCCTGATGAAGGCTCTTAGGGTCCCATTGATCTTGTACAATTCTAGGCATTCCAGTATCCAGCTGTGGGGCATTGAGTCATAGGCCTTCTTGTAATCAATCCAGGCAGTGCACAGGTTGGTCAGTCTGGTCTTGCAGTCTCAGCTGATTGTTCTGTCTACCAGTAGCTGGTGTTTTGCGCCTCTGGTATTCTTGCCTATTCCTTTCTGTGTCCCGCTCATGTATTGACCCATGTGCCTGTTCATCTTAGCCGATATGATGCCTGACAGGATGCATCAGCAGGGATGATGAGACAGAGTACCGGGCTGTGGTCGACTCCTTTGTCACGTGGTGTGAGCAGAATCATCTGCAGCTCAACGTGGCAAAGACCAAGGAACTGATCGTGGACTTCAGGAAGACCAGGAAACACTTGACCCCTGTTTCAATCCAGGGGGTCAGTGTTGACATTGTGGAGGACTATAAATACCTTGGAGTACACATTGACAATAAATTGGACTGGGCTAAAAACACCACAGCACTTTACAGGAAGGGCCAGAGTCGTCTCTATTTTTTGAGGCGACTGAGGTCCTTCAACATCTGCCAGAAAATGCTGAGGATTTTCTATGAGTCTGTTGTGGCCAGTGCGATCCTCTATGCTGTTGCATGCTGGGGGAGCAGGCTGAGGGTCGCAGATGCCAACAGACTTAATAAACTGATCCGTAAGGCCAGCAATGTTGTGGGGATGGAGCTGGACTCCCTCAAGGTGGTGTCGGAGAGGCGGATGCTGTCCAAGATAAAGACAATGTTGGATAACACCTCCCACCCACTCCATGACATGCTGGTCAGTCACAGGAGCTCGTTCAGTGAGAGACTGAGATTACCGAAAAGCACCACTGAACGACACAGGAAATCATTCCTGCCTGTGGCCATCTCCCTGTACAACGCATCCACTTAACACACTGTTTACTGCTACAGCTACACATGTTTCTTTTCCAAATATTTATTTATAAGTGACTTATGTATGTATGTATGTATGTATATATATGTATATATTGTACTATTCTTAGTTAGCGTATTGTCTGTCTTGTCTTAATGTTGGTTTAAAATGGAGCACTGTAACAAAAAATAATTTCCCCCAGGGATCAATAAAGTATTCTGATTCTGATTCTGATTCTGACAGGAGCTTCCATGTAGTACTGAGGCAGGTAATTGGTCGGTAGTTGGAGGGGACCGGTCCCTTCTTGGGGTCCTTGGGGATCAGGACCGTCCGGCCTTCAGTTAGCCATTCCGGGTGTCTCTCGTTAACTAGCAGCTGGTTCATTTGTGCTGCCAGACGCTCGTGGAGTGCAGTCAGCTTCTTCAGCCAGTAGGCGTGAACCATGTTGGGCCCTGGTGCTGTCCAACTCTTCATACTGGAGACCCTTTCTTGGATATCTGACACTGTGATGGTTACTGGACCCTGTTCAGGGAGGTCGCTGTGGTCTGCCCTCAGATCCTCTAGCCACTGAGCATTGCCGTTATGGGTTGCATCCTTCTCCCATATGCCCTTCCAGTATTGCTCCGTCTCCAGCCTTGGTGGTGCTGTTCTCTTATTGTTCCCTTGCCACTGAGAGTACACCTTTGCTGGTTCTGTGGAGAACAGCTGGTTTATTCTCCTGCCTTCCATCTCTCTGGTGTACCTCCTCAAGCGGCTGGCCAAGGCTGTGAGTCTTTGCTTGGCAGTTTCCAAGGCCTCAGGTATGGACAGCTTGCTGTATTTCTTAGGCACCTTATTTGTCGCACCTTTCTGCAACTCCGTTAGTTGGCTAACCTCCCTCCGTGCTACTTTGATCTTGCCCTCTAGCCTCCTTCTCCATGGAGGGTACTGCCCCTATATATATATATATATATATATATATATATATATATATATATATATATATATAGGACATTCTCTAAAAATAACCTGTCTTTTACCAAAATTTGGAACTTAAGATGTAGCAGACACATACAGAGTCATAATCTTTTAACGTAATGGCAAGCACTCATACTTGTGTGACTAGATCAACCCTATTGAGACTTCTGTGACATCTTTGCATGTCTAAAGACATTTAAGTATAGCAACAGTAGCCATGGAACATTTTATAACAATTCACCCATAATAATGACTCAGAAACGCCATCAAACAGAAATCCCAGTATAAGCCTTGAGATGCCGGTCTCCTAATTGCCAATTTTCTCCGAGCAGGGGGCCCTGACATGACACAGGGGTCTATCTATGGAGTTGGTATAGATAATGGAGCCCACCTACAGGGAGTGGTGACCAAACAGTACAAAACAATTAATGCTACTGCACCACTATCAAAGGCTTGCAGAGAAAACAGCAAGCCATGCGTGACTGGAGCAAGGGTTTACAGGGGAAATTAGTCACCTCAGAAGCAGCAGAGGAGGAGTTTGATTTGGTTCAAAAAGCTGCAATTAGCACTGCACATTAGGGGTACATGCCAGGGCAACTGTATGGGATCCCAACACTGCATATATGTAGATTTTATTTACAAAAAAATGGTGAATGTGGTATCCTCTGTAACTGCTAGTTTTAAGATTAAGGCTTTGGGATTTTGAGACTCTACACTTTAAGGCTCAACCTGACACCATGAAACCAATCCAACTGAGAAAAAAAAAACACAAACTGATCATGTCCATATACTCAGTTCACTCTGAGAAATCCCATAATAAGTTGACAATTGCACGAAAATCACTACTGTCTGTTTCACTGTTAGAAAACAAAAATAAATAAATAAAGATGGTTAAAGTAAAAACCAACAACATTAACAACATTGTCGGGACTGGCATGTGTATTACATGCTTTGTCATGATAGTTTTTTTGTAATAGTAATAACTAATGATAAAATGCAGAATGGTGTATAAGCACAAAGAGAGTGAGCAAGGATGAGTGAAGAAGAAACACTGCATTTCTGGAAATCTCCAGCATCTAGGTCTATGACACTGCAACTAAGAGAAGATTTGGGGTCATCTGATCCAGCCAAACTATATCTTAAAAAGGAAAGTTTTAAACCTAATCTTAAAAGATAAGAGGATGTCTGTCTTCTATGCTCTGCCTCACATTCTACTTTTAAATAGCCTAAGAACCACAAGTAAACCAGTAGTCAAAGAGTGACGTGTTCTACTGGGGTTATACTGTACTGTAAGGTTCGTAAGTTAAGATAGGGCCTGATTATTCAAAACCTGATATGAGATGATAAGACTTTTGAATTTGATTTTGGATTTAACAGGGAACCAGAAGTTATCAGGCTGTCTTTTTAGTCCCTGTCAGTATTCTTGCTGCAGCATTTTGGATAAATTGAATGCTTTTCAGGGAGTTTTTTGAAAAAAAAAACAAAACCCTGATACTAATAAATTACAATAGTTCAACTTAGAAGTAACAAATGCATTAACTAGTTTTTCAGCAGAGTAAGTATCTGGTTAGACACGATCTCAGGGTTCAGGATTGTTCCATTTTTGGAGGTTGTGTGTGCTATCTAACTGGAGACATAACTCATAGACACACGAGACCCGCCATTACTCCTGTCAGTGTCCTTTATTATTTTTATATCCCCCTCCCAACAACAATCCAGCACAAAGGTTCCTACCTCTTCTCATTTACCTGATACTACAAGTATCTTGCTCAAAGATATTTTGAAATGCAGGTTGAAGGAACCAGGAAAATCAGAGTTCTCCAATCAGATGACCAGTACCAGTTATTGGTTCCATGGTACATCATGAAACTGTGGAAATGAGTTTAACTGAACCAAATGGGCTCAAATTGAAAACTCACTAAAATATAATTTACAGTAATGAGAAAAAGAACATCTTCACAGAACTCTATACAGTCTCATAAAAAATAACAGCAGTTTTACTGTTTCCACAGGATTTAAAAGGACAATGGACAAGCAGTTGCTACTAATCAAATGCACTTAATTAATCTTGTATGACCACAACAGAGAAGTTTGGGTAGTTTGCTGGTGTGGAACGTTTCACACAATGCCAAAATTTTCCCAGCACTTGACGTAGCAGTAAATTCACCCCTAGGAGCTACATCTAAAACCCCACAGGCCTCACTTAAAGTTCTAAATGATAAAGTTAATGAAAGCACAATTAGAAAAAAACTGAAACAATATGAGTAGTTCAGGTTAGGTTTTCCCCAAAGTTATCAAGAGAAAGACTGGTTGTTGACAGCTAAACTTAGCTAAAACTGGGTCAAGAAAAAGGGCGCCAAACACAGTAGCAAATCTACAACAGACTGGCTAAAAAAAAAAGATAGTAAAGATAGACTTTGACTATAGTAATGACCCAGTCAAAGTCCATCCCTCAATGTGATGGAAATCATGTGCTGGAATCTGACTGTCATGATTCTGGGCCAGTTGTGTTTTGATGACTGTTATGTATAATTATTGAGGTTTAACTGGTTAGTTCTTTGTTTACTTGTGATCAGTTTAGTTACTTGTTACTTGTCCATTAGGCTGTGTTTATGTACGCGTCTTGTTTCCCCTTTCTGTTCCCATGTTTCCTTCTTCACTTTCATTCCATGCCTCCTGTCTCCTCTGTCTGTCATGTTTGTCCATGTTTCCCTCAGCCTGTCATGCCTCCCTCCCACTCTCTCATGCTCTCTCTCCCTCCCTCATCCTCATGGTCCCCTCTTACTCTCCCTTGCCATCTTAGTGGCATCTGTGTTTTGTCGTCCTTACCGTGTTCCTCTCCTTGTCTTCCATGCCGTCTCCCCAGTCTGTCATGTGTTTCATGTCTGCTCCATGTCCTATTATGTAGCTTGCGTTATCACAGTCTACGTCTCACTATTTTTCCTGTTTTATTTTGACAGTCTCATGTTCCATATTTGATTTGTTTAGTTTTGCTTCCTCTGTGGCGTCATGTTCATTTGTTTCAGCTGTGTTCCCCGTGTGTTTCCACTGAACCACATGGGGTGGCTGTGGCTCAGCTGGCGGAGCAGATCAGCTACTGACTGGCTTCCACAGTCTGCATGCCAAGTATCCTTGGGCAAGATACTAACCCAAAGTTTGCTCTCTAATGCATCCATCGGAGTGTGAATGTTTGTGAATGTTGGTTAGATTGCACTTAAGTATAGAAGGAAGTGAATGGGGCATGTTGTACAGCGCTTTAAGTACTCTGGGAGAGTACTTGCCATCTGTTAACCTTCCCATATCTCAAGTGGTCATGTATGTTCCTGGTTTTCATGTATATTTCTGTTTCCCAGTTTAGGTTATTGCGATTAGTTTCTTAATTAGGTGGTTTTCATGTTTGATTAATATTCTGTTTTTCGCTATTTTGTTATAATCTAGTTTCGTTTCCACGTTTAGTTCGTCTGCATTTGGGTCCACTGCTCTCCACACGGTCTGCCATCACAGATCATGACACTGAGAGCTGTGGATAAATGTATGCCCACAAACCTGAAGTAATGAGCTGAAGTAATGTTGTAAGAAAGAGTGGACCAGATTTCCTCTATAATCATATGAGAGACTGATACAGAAGACAATTATGTAAGTATTTAAGTTATTGCTGCTAAGAGGCGGTTCTATAAGGATGCACTTTGTGTTCAAGATAGCTACGTAGTCCTGTAAAAATGTCCTTTTTGTCTCTGTATTGGACTGGTGTTTATGAACAATATTGTGAATTTACATGAAATTCCCATATTTGGTATTTTCTATCTAAACATGTGAAAATGTTAATTGACTTATCTGGTAAGTCACAATGACGTTGGTGCTAAACATACCATGGACATATTCATTGTCAACATATTGCTTCCTTACCCAGTATCACCACAAAACAGTTTTTAGTTCAGTTTTATGATTATGTTTAGATGTTGGCAGCAGTTGGCTAACATCAACGAACCCTTTATCCAGACTTAAATAAAATTGTCTTTTGGCTCAATCAGTCCACTTTGTTGGATGTCATGTATGCTCACCAGCCATCTTGGACTACAATTCATGAATATTTATAGATTTTAACATTAAAAATGTTGCCTTTACACAAACATTCTCACTCCGACACATATTTAGTGTTTACATGTTTATTTTTAACTATTGTAGTGTCACCTGTAAAACATTGCTGTAAAATGTAAAACAGCAATGAAGGACCTTCTCAGGTATTATCTCTGGTTACTTAACACCAAAGTAACATCAGTGCAATCTGCACACTCTGATTTGACGCTGACCTCTCAGTCCCCAGTGGGCAGAAACGGTTTTCCTGTCATCTTCAGCAAAGCACCATAGCCCCACAGGCATACTTATATTCAAGAGCAACATGTTGAGTGCAGCTCATAATGAAGGGTCATTTGCTCAATGCGACTGAATAATATCTGACACGTTATTAATTACATGTTTCTTTGAAGCCTTATTGAGTGTTGGATTGGTGAACATAACAAGGTACAAATATGTCGTAACTCAAAAGAGTAATCTTATCATGACAGGCGAACAAACAAACAAATAACAACAATAACAACAATAAAACCATGCTGTTGACTGCTTTGGCAATCGCACATGTACAGCCACCAGCTGATGCCTCCTGTTGCTTGTAGTCCTTGTAATTGTAAACATGAACTTTTGAACAGATAGAGACTTCATCTTGCTTTGCCCATAAACGGTGTAAAGAAGTTTAGCTCCAAAAATAATCTCAGAAGCAAAAGGTGATATGGTAACACTGGGATGATGCTGAAACATGTTCTACCTGACAGGAAGTAGTGTGTGGTATTTCATCCTATACATATGGCTCTATCTGTGGGAAAATAAAAAAAGGGGGGGAGGGGGGAGAGTGGGGGATGTTTTAGTCAGCAGGGTGTGACCACAAATCTGAGGGGGCAGAATCACCCCTGCAGGAAATTCAAACCACCAAGCATGTTATTTGAAGGAAGATGGTAGCAATTGAAGAAATCCAGGGTTTGGACATATCATGAAGTGTTTTAGTAAAAATGTTATGGATCCCCAAATCCACACAACACAGAGTCCTCTGTATTTTTGTTCTTTCGTCTTTCATTAATTACATTGACAAAGTTTCTACACCATCACATATCCAGAGAGATCAAATTACTCACACATAATGTATTTAGGTTTGAGAATGAAACGCATGATATAATTGTACCTCTTTATGTAGGCTAATAAAGCAGCCACTCTGAAGATGATGCTGTTATTGCATCATGTGCTGGCATGTGGTAAGAGATGACCTCATCATCATAGTGTTTATGGATCACTGGGCCTCTAGCCTTGATTTCTGTTATTGAATTATATGGAATTTTATTGAAGGAGTGGCTTTGCAAATCCAATAAGAGAGTCAGCAGTCCTTCAACATTCAGAGGCAACATCAATGTCATTCATTCTCTGACAAATTGGTCAGAATAATGAACCACATGAAGAGCGTGTCGAGCTAATTATAGTGAGTTTCTCTGAAGTCTTAAAAGAACAGAGATTAGACAAAGGTTGTTTTTTTGTGGGAAATGATATATTTATGGTGAAAAGTTCAGAGGGTTTGAAAAAAATTCTGTGAAGTTAATACAAGTAGACATCTGACTTCACCTAACATGTAACATGATGTGATGCAAATTGTGACACTGAACTGAAACAACTTAAATATTAACAGTGGGTACCTTAAAAATTTCAGACCTTTTATGAGCAGTTTCAATAAACAGAGTAACCAGAGATATAATTTTTTTTTTTCGCTTTCAAAACCTGGCACCTACATCAATATGCAACAAATCCAGAGCTGTTTCATATGGAACCCCCTTTAGAAACTTAAATGACTGGGATACCTATCACCAATATGTAGACAAATTATACAAGATGCCAATAATTTTTTACTTGCCTCAGGTGCAACCTGTAGCCCACCAGAACCACAGACACCACTTCCACTGGATTATCTTGTTGCTCTGTGTCCTCTCTGAAAGACTGCACAGGAGGCAGCAAACATGATGCAAATGGACTGATTCTTATATAGCACTTTTCTACTCTCCTGGAGTACTTAAAGCACTCTATACAACATGCCACATTTACCCGATCACACCCTTTCTCATAAGCACTTTCTCTATAGTGCTCTATTAGTGCTTTCTAACTGCGTTCACACTCCGATAGACGCATTGGAGAACAACTTGGTTAGTATCTTGCCCAAGGATACTTGACATGGAGGATCGAACCACCAACCTTCCGATCAGCAGAAGACCTGCTCGACCTAAGCTACAGCCACTCATGTTTGTTTGCTAGCAGTGAATGCCCTGGAAATTTAGTGGTACTATATTCAGACTGGTGCAATCTGATATATACACTGGGTACTCAAACCAACTTTGACATATTTGATTTACATTTTAAAGGTCATGTTTTCTGAGGGCAAGATGCTAAGTTAAGATGTAAGATGTTACCATCCATAGTGACTGAATATGGTAAATGGTAAATGGTCTGTATTTGTATAGTGCTTTACTTGGTCCTAAGGACCCCAAAGCGCTTTACACTATACACAATCATCCACCCATTCACACACACATTCACACACTGGTGATGGCAAGCTACAGTGTAGCCACAGCCGCCCTGGGGCGCACTGACAGAGGCACTAGAATATTCTAGTGCGACACAAATCACTACTGCTGAATATATGAACTGACAGGATTTATGGTCAAAACACAAAACAAAAGTCTCTGGGTTGAATGGAGAGGTCAAAACAAAAATCCTGCAGTTGACTATGTGCAACTCAACCTCCATGACTTGCTTTAAGAAATGTAAAGTGATTCAGCAGGAAAAGATCATTCCATATCTTATTGAGCAGGTAAGGGAAAAATGAGCAGCCTTTTAATTAAAATGTGATAATAGGCAGTTCAGTTCATGAGGGGGCTAAAACCTCCTGGGTTAAAGGTGCAGCATGTATTCCTCTGGACATCTTCAGCCCCTGGAGCAGGATTGATCTTTGGCTCGCACGGGAGAGCATGGCCTTTTGTGGGTTTAAGGGCCACACACCTGTGCATGCATCAGGGCTGGATAAGCCCAGATTAAGCTAAAGTTACCAGCTCTCTCCCTGCAATGTCATTCAAAACCTCAACAGCAACCACATTGTGGACAAAGCACCTTTTGGGCTGTCCTAATAAACGCCATTAGCTTTGAGACATCAAACATTAAGGATTATGGGATTTTCTAGCCCCCCAAAAAGATGGAGGGTGCGTGGGACTCCCTCACTCGGTCATCTTTTTTCTGCAGAGATTATGCTACAATTTGTTTTCCTTTTTCCACCATTTTGTATTTCCCTCCTCCTTTTGCACATTCCACACAAAAAGTGCTACTGTAATCCCCTGCAGATGAAACCAGGAGCAAAGTAAAAAGGAAGATTACACAGGGCTTTGTAAATTGCTTCTATACACATGTGCATGGTTATTTAGGATCTGTAGACACTTAACACAAGAAGTGAGTAAGCACGGCACACACATACAGACACACATGCATACAAGAGTCAAACATAACTGTGTGCTCTTCTTAGTCCCCTTTATGCCTAACATAAAGACTGGCAAAAAAGGGAGACTGTTAATTTGGCTTTCCCCCAAATTTAATGGGAAGAACTACACCTCTACAGATTAATGATTGTTTGCTGAATATGTATTCAAAACAAAAGTGTAACAATCACAGTTTGTGTTTTAAGGTGGTGTGACAAGTATTAATTATGGTCTCATTACAGCCGCCATGCTAAAAGTAAAGGTACTTGCACATACCACATTCTTCCAATCACACCTACATTCATGTAGCACTTCTATTCTATGCCTTGAAGTGTTTTCTAACTATTCCATCCAGACTCACACACTCATGGATGCAGCTTAATGAAAGCTACACTGTTCCTGAAAATGAAATACTTCCAACTAGCTGAACACCACCATTTTGACATGTTTACTTTTGTACTGATTCAGTTAGTTGGTACATTTAAACAAACTACAAATAAAAGATGGATGTAGTCTCTAGGTCTAAAAGTGCAGCTTATGCAGAAGTACAAGTGGCTTCTTTTGTTGAAAAAAGACTGGAGGTTGTAAAGAAGTCTATGGAAAAGAAACCCTTGATTCCCTTCTTCTGTGACTTCAGTAAACATTTTCTTTAGGAGATAATTCCCTCTGTCTGTAATTTAGCATCTTACTGAATGCAAAATGGAATGCATTTTATAATTTATGATCCGTTAAATACTATTGTATAGAAGCCACACCTAAAATATGCAGCTTCTGTACAGCAAAAGGAAAGGCCTTGTTCTGATGGAAGTAGTTTCCATCTCCAGTACACATATAACAATGACTGGACCCTACCTGAAAAGACCCACGAGTCAAGTCATCCCTAACAGGAGTCAAAGGTTGGACTGCTGCTAATCCATGTAACACTAGGAGGATAAACCTCAGGGCTGTGGCTTGCGAGCACGCCCCCCCCCCCCCCCCTAATATCTTGAGGGTGGTTGTTCCACAAAATGGGGCACGAAAAGAAAAAGCACGCTCTCCAGTACTTTTTTTTTCTGGCTCAATGACCTTTAAAAGGCCAGAATCCTGAGATCGGAGAGCACGGGATGGAACATAAGGGTGCAAAAGATCAGAGAGGTTTGAAGGTGCCAAACCATTTAAAGCCTTGTAGGTGAGCAGCAGGACCTTAAAATCAAAATCTGCTCGAACCTGACAAAGTAGTCAATGAAGGGATTTCAATACAGGGGTAATGTGCTCAAATTTTCCAGTTTTAGTTAAAATGCGTGCAGCTGCATTTTGCACCATCTGTAAACCTCTGCAGTGTTGCTTGATAAAACTTGACTGATTTTGGCTATGTTCCTTAATGATAAAAGGCTGTCTTTGTTATCTTTTTTACATGAGAAAGACAGCACCATGTCGAACCACACACCCAAGCTTTTAACCTTGTCCCTGCAATTTATGACATAGTCATCAATTTTCAAGATGAAATTTTGGGACAAGTATTGAAATTTTTGTAGTCCAGTGACTATCTACTCTGTCTTATCAGTATTAAGAAGCAGGAAATGATCCGATAACCAGCCCCTAATTTGCAGATAGACACAGTTCTAATTTAGACACTTCAGCACAATTTCCAGTGGTTAAAGGAACATAAAGCTGCAGGTCGTCAGCGTAACAATGAAAAGTTACATTAAAAGAACGTAAAAGAACACCAAGAGGAAGCGGATACAGAGCAATGGGCCAAGTACAGAGCCCTGAGGCACCCCATGCCCCACTGCACAGGTCTCAGAGAGATCATTTTTAAAATTAACAGTCTGAGATCTCCCAGACAAGTAAGATCTCAGCCATGATAAAACATTTCCTGTAACTCCAATAAAATGTTCAAGCCTATCCAATAAAATACAGTGATCCACAGTGTCAAACGCAGCACTTAGATCTAGTAGTACTAAAACTGAAGTGCGATCGTTGTCTGCATTTACCAACAGATCGTTTGCCACTTTGATTAAAGCTGTTTCTGTGGAGTGATTTGATCTAAAAGCAGACTGAAATGGTTCAAACAGATTGTTTGTTGACAGATGCTCAGTGAGCTGCTTAAAAACAACTTTTTCAAAGACCTTAGAAAAAAAAAGACAGATGTGAGATGGGTCGATAGTTTGCAACCATGTCAACGTCTAGTCCAGGCTTTTTCAAGATTGGCACTACCACAGCTGATTTAAAACATTCAGGGAAGACTCCAGTCATCAATGCAGTATTTAAAAGAAACAGAATGTAGGGTCCTAATACTGACCACAGTTCCTTTATAGCCCAGGCTAATGAAAGGTTAGCACAGCCCTTACAAGGGTCAAAATAGAAGTGCTCACATTTAGTGATATAAATGTTATTCTATAAATAACTAATAAAATAAATATTTATATGAATTAGGTTTTTAATTTTTTGTTTTAAAGAGTACATTTGGGGGCTAATACTTCTTAATCTTTTTTAAACAATATTATGAATACATGATTCCACAAAAGAATTAACAAAAGATACCAACTGTTGAATCCCAAAGGCAATTGGGAGGCTTTAAAATACTTTGGCTAAATCTTGCTGTTACCAACTTATTAAACTGCATAATGTCCTGTTATACCAGACCTTCCCAAAGTGTTTGGCTGACGTGAAAAAAGGAAAATACCTTTAACGTTGCATGACAAACTATGTATTCCTCGTCCACACGTAAACGCAAAAAATGAGTCTCAGTTTTCGGTGATTTAAAACGCCGTTTACGTGTGGACGAAACAGCTGCGTTTTCAAAAATACCCGTGTAGGTGCGGACGTAGCGTAAAAGAGTTCGTAGTTTATTTTCTTACTACCTGCAGATTACTTGTATTTGCCTTATTGCTTACTAAATGTTTGAGGTGTGAAAACCGCAATTGAGCAAAATATGGGTGTGTGTGGTTGGAGGATGTGTTAGCGTGCATTAATGTTAGTGTGCGTGCGTGTGCGCGAGGTGGGGGGGGGGGGGGGGGGGGCGCGAACATTTTTCTGTAAAACAAAGGGGGGCCCAGCAAAAAAAGTTTGGGAACCACTGTGTTACACAGAGAAGGACAACTGCTGCCCAAGCGAAAACCCTTAGTGATCCCCTGTGTATCAGCAGTATTGGAACAGTTGAGACGCATTTTTTCTAAACAACACATCTCTGTGGCTTTTAAACCCCAAAACACACAGCGCAAAAATTGGTCCACCCCAAGGATCGGATCCCCCAACACAAACAGAGTAATGTAGTGTACGCTGTTAAGTGCCAGGAGGATTGCTGTGTTTTATATATCAGGGAAGCCAAACAACCTCTGGCTAAGAGGATGGCACAACACAGAAAAGCCACCTCGTCAGTCCAGGACTCTGCAGTCTATTTGCACCTACAGGCCAGTGGACACTGTTTCAATGATGAGGACACATCCTGGACAGGAAGGAACGCTGGTTTGAGTCTAGGAGGCTATTTACATGAAAAGGGAAAGACCATCTCTGACTCGAGGAGGGGGCCTAAGAGTACATCTTTCGCTATCTTACAATGCCGCTCCCGTACTCTCTGTGAATGGTACTCATGGTCACGGTCTTTGATCAGTGGTTGTTGATCAATGGTCATGACAGTTTTTCTATTAATGATCAAGGAACTGACCATTGCACCACTTCAATGAACAGCCCATTGTTCATTGAAGTTGTGCAAGTTTCAGTCATTGTGCAAATGTACTGTTTATAAGGTTGGGACACCTGCAGTCAGCTGACAATGAAGAAGCACTTGGATGAGTGACAAAACATTTCTCTCACTGAAAATGCTGTGTCCAGATGAACAGAATCAACTTTTTGGGATTTACTTACGTCAAGACATCTCAATGCACTGACCCTAACAGTGACCTGAGATGAATATGGTCCAATGGTATGAAAAGCCTTCAAACAGAGGGGCTGATGTATGCAAGTCTGTTCTGATCAGATTTTATAAATTCTAAGAAAGTAAAAAAAAAGATTTTCTAACCCCCACCTTTACAAATGTTTATAATTTTACACTGAAAAGGCTTTTGTTGTCCCAATGATACACTTTTAAAATCCAGGTGAAGCTGTAAGTGATAATGAGAAAATGGAATTCCATTAAATCCTGACAAACTAGAAAAGACGGGCTGCTAAACTACAGTGTTGGGGAGTTCATGTACTGCCGTTACATATTTAAAATACAAAATATGAGTAACTGTATTCCGTTACAGTTACCGTTTAAAAATGTGGTATTCAGAATACATTTACTTTGTTGAAATAAATTGATTACACGGCAGTCTTTTCCTGTTTCATATGTTAGGCTATGCCCTCTCTATTTTGGTAATTCCACGCTGGTGGAAACCCAAACAAAACGCGCATTAAGAGGCCCTAATGCCTGTGTCTTAATCTCGCGGCCCATGTCACCTCTACTTGCGGGCCGCATAATGGCATGAAGAAATATTTTTAAAAATTATTCACAAAAATTATTATAATATAAAGGCATTAGACAGGCATAGCCCTGAAGAATGTAGCCTCATGGGCAGTGTAGTCCGTGCTGCAGGGAGAATGGACTGCCATACCCGTGATGTGTCTGTGAGCGCGAGGGGGGGAGAAAAAAGACAGTCAAAAAATACGAGTTGTCACCGACCAGAAACGGGAGATGGAAGCATGTAAATATAATAATAACAACTGCAGTCAAGAAGAGTGCCTGATGAGCCTAGTTGTAAGTAAGCTATTAAGACTCGACTGTACACTTTTTTCGTGTTTTCCTTCGAAACAATAAGTTCCGTTGGAGCAGCCTTTCAACGCCTCTCTCTGTCTCTCGCTAGTTGACCCAGACAACAAAGTAAAGCTAGTTTTTGGCTACGAGCCCGACAAAGAAACCGACGTATTAGTCAGAGGTCCCTTTACGGTTTTACGCCTTTACAGTGCGGACCTGTATTATATACGCACGGAATAGTTTTATATATGAGATCGCTGCAAAAAGTTGCAGCCTTACCCTAATGTCCACCCTGCTGTTACTCATTTTATTTAACAATCTAGTTGGTATTGGTATGGTGAGTAATCTTTAGTAATAGTAATAATTCACACAGCAATAGTACATTCATGTAGTTGTAAAAAGCATGATAATATATTAAGTAATCCAAAGTATTCATAACTCGTTACTCAAATTCAAATTCAAATTTTATTTGTCACGTACACAGTCATACACAGTACGATATGTAGTGAAATGCTTGGACAACTGCTCGTGACCTAAAGAAAACAAAAAAGGAAAAGGCTATGAATAAGATAGGAAATAAATATGAAAAATTAAAAAGGGTAAATTTAACTAAGAAGGAATAAAATATAAATTATGGTTAAAAATGAAATAACTGTACAACACAAATTAGAATGAAGGGTAAATTTAACTGGGAAGGAATAAGATAAAATATATAAATTAAAGTTGAAAATAAAATAACTGTACAACAAAATACACAATATAATACACAAAATACACAAAATACTCTCATTGAGTAGCGTAACGGAATACATTACAAAATACATTTTGGGGCATGTATTCTGTAATCTGTAGTGGAATACATTTTAAAAGTAACCTTCCCAACACTGACTACAATGCACCAATCCCAGCTGTGTTATGAAGAGATCTTTCACCCTAATAAATAGATTCTATGGCTACATCCACAGGCACGTGGGTATTTTTGAAAACGCAGCTTTTTCAATCGTTTAAGCCTTTTGTTCACACCTACACAGCGTTTCGGATCACTGAAAACAGAGATTTTTAAGAACTATTGCCAGGGTGAAGATTCTCGAAAACTCAGCTTTTGCGTTTACATGTGAACAAGGAAAGCGGAGATGTAGTCATGCAGCGTCAAAGGTGTGGGCCTTTTTTGACATCACACTGTGCGCCACGTTATTGTTTACATGAGATGAATTTCTACGATGGCAGATATAAAACACTGTTGCTCTTAATCTGCAGTTTTTACATTTTTTACACCCTTATGTGTATATGTAAGTGTTTTTGCTGGGGAGGGTGGGTGGGGGGTTGTGTAGGTCTTTTTTGGTTGGGTTTTTTTTTTGCATTTTTTGTAGTTTTTTGTGTGGATGCGATTTAAAAAAACAATGAAAACAGAAAATCTCAGTTTACAAAAGGGTCAAGGTTACTTTATTTATACACGTAGGTACTTTTGCTTTAAAGAAAAAAAATGATAGCATTATCATATGATTAATTAAAGCACTAGATAAATCTGATAAAAATATTAACTAGAGGTATCATCGCCCCCAGTGAAATGAATGAATGACTAACTACAATTGAGCATTTGCTTCTTCACAGAGGGATTAAAAACATCACTAATATTTAAATGTACAGGAGAGCTAGACTGTTTCTTTCAATATTTCATTAAAGTTAGTTTTCTTTTATTTTTTTGCAGCCTTCATGCAAGCACATCCCACTCTCAAACCCATACAAAGCATGGCCTTTAGGCAGGTGAAGAAATCATCACTCAAGCCACGTTCAAAGGAGGATCCTCTGACTTCTCCCTTCGGCCGACATTGCGAAGGTCTCTTCTGCCTTAATCCTCTTTGACTTTATTCAAAGGTCATGTCTGATTTTCCAAATGGGGGAGGCAATAGTTGTGGAAGGCCTCTGAAGTGGGAAGTCATGGTGTCTGAAAAACTGTGTTGTTTTGTATATATTAGAGTCTGTTATAGAGTTATTACTAATGGTTAAAGCACATTTAAACTGATGTGGCCACCAAAATGACAGCATCCTCCTGGAAAGTCTCCTCCCTCGCATTATATTCTCCTAACTGATGCAAGTTTTCTACCAGTCTATTACAAATCCAGTCCCTATATTATACACAAAAATTTGTTCAGCTCATAGTGTCCCTTTGAAACGGTTTTTTTTTCTTGTTTTCACTTGCAACTGACTTCTGACCATGTTTATATTTTCAATTTGTCTATATTTATATTAGTCAAACAGCTAACAGTTTTGGTTAAGGGGTAAATTTTTACATAACCTGGGGGCATTAATTTATGCATTGTTGGTAGGCTAATTGCACACACATGTCCTTCTTTGCTATATCCATGAATCTTCTATGTGGGCTTCCTCATTTCCTCCTGGTTGGAGGCTCCAGCTTTGATATCCTTTGTCCAAAATATCCACTGCCACTCTTCTGCATATATCCAAACCATCTCAACCTTTTCTGTCTCTAAAGTGCTCACTTTGCGCTATTCCTCTGATGTAGCCACTCCTAAGCATCACATTTAATATCAGTAAATGGGAGGAGGTCAGCGCCCTGACCCACTGGTGTCAAGACAACCATCTCACCCTCAACGTCGCAAAGACAAAGGAGTTGATAGTGGACTTCCGGAGGTGCAGAGAAGTACACACCCCCATCACCATCAACGGCGCTGCTGTGGAGAGAGTGAGCAGCTTCCAGTTCCTTGGTGTACATCTGGCTGAGGATCTTACGTGGTCAGTACACACAAACAAAACAGTGAAGAAGGCGCAGCAGCGCCTCTTCTTTCTCAGGAGACTGAAAAGATTCGGCATGAGCCCCCGCATCCTCAGGACCTTCTATCACTGTGCCATTGAGAGCATCCTCACTGGATGCATCACCACCTGGTATGGCAACAGCACCGCCTACAACTGCAAAGCTCTCCAGCGAGTAGTGCGGTGCTCTGAACGGATAATTGGAGGTGAGCTTCCCTCCCTCCAAGACATCTACAGGAAGCGGTGCCTGAGGAAAGCGGGGAGGATCATCAAGGACTCCAGTCCCCCCAGCCATAAACTGTTCAGACTGCTTCCATCAGGAAGGAGGTTCTGCAGCATCCGGTCCCGTACCAGCAGACTGAGAGACAGCTTCTTCCACCAGGCCATCAGACTGCTGAACACGTCATAGACACCTCAGCTTCACTACTGGAACATTAACATTATGCACTCCACACTGTACAGTAATGCCACTGTTTTGTACATATTCAACTCTGTATATTTTTATATATTTTATTTATTGTTTACTCTATTTAATTTGTAAAATATGTGTACACACACACACACACACACACACACACGTAGAAAAATATCTAGTATACACATCCAGAAATGCATATACTATTATATATTGTACATATATTTATTAGTTTCAGATGTAGCCATTCTTGTATTTTGCTTGTTTACATTATTGTATTTTGCACAACTCTGTTGCTTGTGAAGCTCGCACACAAGAATTTCACTCACATGTGCTGTGCCAATGTACCTGCACATGTGATGTGACAATAAAAGTGATTTGATTTGATAAATTCAAGCACCTTGCTGACCTAGCTACCTATTCAGTATAGCGGTTAGCTGAATAACAGAGCAAAACTTTATATTTTTAAAAACACTAACAACAACACTAAAACAAAGATGAATCAAAAATATTCAAATTCTAATGGGCCCAACACATCAATAACCCAAGACATGAATTTGACCACATTAGGTTTTACAGTTTTATGAAGAAAGCAATGCACTAGCAGCCATGTAAAACAGAGCAAACACACAGCTAAGAAGCAGGAGTCAATTTAACCAAAGTGCATAAGAGAAAAGGTCATTTCAAAGCAGAGACCAAGCACTAATTAAGAGGAGCCAGTTCACTGCTTCTACACAGAGGTGGTTAAAAAGTCTGTCATAAAAGCTTCAGTGTCGGAACATCAGAGAGCCACTGAACTGGAACAACACAAAAACCAGAGAGCTGCACCTCAGAGAGGGACAGACAAAGTACAAGACAGACAGCACTTTCAAAAGAAGTGCAGTCAAATTTATTCATAAGCTACACATTCAGATAAACTGTTCTCGGCATTGCTATAGAGTGGCCTTTAGCGTCATTAGCTCATTTTAAGCTAATGAACTGAGCTAATTGGTTAAGATTCTTCCAAAATTATCATTCTGAAAATACAGAACTTCAGCCAATTACATATTTTTATTTCAGAAGTCTTTTAAAACCTAACCTGTTTTGTCTTTATAATTGATGTTTTTTGGGGGTTTTTATAGCACTTTCAGAATCTCGGTACTTCACATAGTCATAGCCCTAGCATAGTCATTTTTCTCTGCTTTGGCCTCTACAAACATGTCTTTGCAGAGGTTTTAGAGACTTCTTTAACCCTTAGTTAAAGTTACATTGTATTGACATTTAGTTCTATTCACTTACCCTTCCCTAATAATATGCATAATCCTAGCTACACTGGCCATCTGTTAGATTCCCAAACAAGGGCATGATCAGAGGTCATTAACCTATATGAAGGACAACAAGCAATGCAAATCAGCCACACGGCGCAATGTAAGGAGCTCTCTGATTGGTTGGACAGACATGGCCTGGCTGCCTAGATTTTTCTAACCTGCTGTTTGTGCTCGTAGCTTTGCGTGTGCTTGTACAAAGGCCATTGGACCTCTGGATTTACACCCTGCCCAACAGGGATATGTGAAGAATTAACGGACTCTGCAGTGAAATGGAGAGCTGTGTCTGTTCGACCAATCAGAGAGCTTCTTACATCGTGCCACGTGGCTAATTTGCATTGCTTCGGAATTTCAGAAGTGAGATAGCTAATCCAATATAATAGCTAAATGTAACCCTAATAATACATTAACTATATGTATTAATTTATCTACTCCCAATTAGATCTCCCATCTTCTGTTTGTCACCAACATTATAAAGTCACTTAAAACAAACAACAAAACAAACAATAAAAATAACAAACAAACAAAATACCTGTAAAATGATTTCTCATGAGCATGTTATGTTCAAACCTGGAGTATTTTAGCTGTCAGACCTTAACATAATTTTTTTTTTTTAAATCCCATCATAGACAATAATCTGGTTTAAATAAAATCATTAAATATCAATATAGTGTTAAATATCTAGCTAAAGAACAAACAAACCTGTTGAAATAAGTGATTATGCTATGCTGTGATGAATTTCATGACATGATTGTTAGGTGTGGCTGTGTGCAGGCAGGAATAGGACCCAAGGTGCAGACTCCGGAGACAGACGTGAACTCAAAAAGGCTTTAATTTGGTACTCAAAAATATAACATAACTGAAAAAACTCAAAACAAACTTAAACTGGAGGAATGACAGAACACACAGCTAGGAAAACGGTAGATCGCGACACAGAGAAACACTGGGCTTAAATACACAGAGGGAGCAATCAGGGGATGGGTAACAGGAGGGAAACACAGCTGGGACAAATCAGAACTGACGAGACCAAAGAAGCGTAACCTGAACACACTGAGATAAGACACAGACCTTCAAAGTAAAACAGGAAACGCATAACACAGACTGAACAAAGACACAGGCTCATAAGCAGGCACTACAAAGGGAACAGAGACGTGGGAACAGGGCAAACACAAAACACTGACTGAACACGGGGATATAGGAACTTAAGATACACATAGACGCGAACTAGACAAGGGGATGCAGGTGATAGGGGAGACAGAGCAACTAAAGAAGACAGAGACCTAAGCCATAAGACAGAACTCAAAGAAACCAAAAACTAGACAGTATAAATAATATCATAAACTCAAAAACCCTGGGTCGACGACCCAGGCATCCTAACAATGATGATGAATAACTCACAAGATAATACTGTCAGATGCTTCAGTTTTCACATTTTTTCCTTAGAAGGCACCAAGGCATTTTTGCATTTTCAGCTACACAGAACACAGTTGGAGACTATCTATAACTAGACATTTATCTATAACTACTTGTGAGCTAATTATAATTCATTTAAAACTAAAATGCAGGAAAACCTAATCAAAGGTCACAGAAGCAAACCTACAGAAAAATCATTTTTATATTTTATGTTCATCCGATTTAGAGTTGGCAGGGCCTTCACACCATTTTCTTTGATGTGAGGATCTAATTTTGTCAGAGGTTAAAGCAACGCTAAGGCATTCACTGATCCTATTGTGGATAACATGCAGTAATATTTATGGTGTCATTTAGTGTGAAAAACAGTTCAATTTTCCAACAAAACTCTTCTGATCTCTTGGATGCCAGGCATCCAGAACTGGCAGTTGGTGGGATATGGACTCACCACGGTCTGTCCACAAACACATAGCACTCCTTGTTTGCCTGTTTTATTTGTATTGTATTATTGTGTGTGTCTTTATCTATTTTTTTCTCCTGTTCTTGTCCTTCTTATCTCCACCGTTTGATTGTTTTGCTGCTTAATCACTGCTTATTCCTGAGCCTTGTTTCTTTCCACATGTTTTCATTTCATCCTCCTCCTTCTCGTCTCTGAGGGCTTGTTTTCTCTTCGTGCCATGGCTCTTTTCATGTGTCCCTTGCCAGCAAAAATTGATGCTTAAATACACAGGAGGAAAAAACAAAACAAACAGACAAACAGCAGCCAGAGAACAGATGCAGACCAACTGCAAATTCTCTTACTGTATGACATTGGACAGAACAGGGATGACAAGTGATGGTGCAACACAGTGAAACATCATTCACAACAAAGCAGATTTTGAATGGCAAGTCAAGACTGCATATGCATTGTACATGAGCTGTACATGGAAAACAGAAAAAACCTTACTCATACAAATTGTGGCTTTGTATCATAAAGGTTTCTCACAGCTTTGTTTTTGAAATTTATTTCTACAATTTCTTACTTTTACAATTAAATGTAATAGGTCAAGGTTGAAGCAAGAAATGATTAAGTAAACTGTTTAATGCTTTGTTTGTCTTTACTTCTGAGTGATTAGGATAACTTCAAAATTTCTCTCGAATTGCTTCTTCACATAATCAAAATGAGGAGAGAAAGTTGCAAATTGACAGCAGTATTCTTACGACAGGGAAAAATAAATAAATAAATAATATATATATATATATATATATATATATATATATATATACACTACTGGTCAAAGGTTTTAGAAAACCCCAATTTTTCAGTTTTTTATTGAATACTATGCAGATTAATGTCTCATTGCACTCTGAAATGAAAGCATAGAAGCACAGAACAAAAACTGTCAGGAATACCAGAGGAGAGAAACACCAGCTCCTTATAGACAGATGAGTCTCTCAAGACTGCAAGAACAGACCAACCTGTGCATTGCCTGGATTGACTACAAGAAGGCCTATGACTTGATGCCCCACACGTAGATCCTGGAATGCCTAGATTGTAAAAGATCAACAGGAACCTAAGAGCCTTCATCACCAACTCAGTGGGGATGTGGTGAACAACACTAGTAACCAACATAAAGCCAATAGAAAAAGTCACCGTCAAGTGTGGAGAAACCCAAGAAGGAAGAGGAGCAAGAGGAGGAACCATCGTGGAAGGACAGGCCCCTGCATGGTATGTACCACCAGCATATAGAGGAAGTGGCTGACATCCACAAATCATACCAGTGGCTGGACAAAGCTGTACTGAAAGACAGCACAGAGGCACTAATCATTGCAGCACAGGAACAAGGCTGGGATCTACCACTCCAGGCAAGACCCCAGGTGCAGGCTGCGTAAAGATGCCCCTGAGACAATTCAGCACATAACAACAGGGTGCAAGATACTAGAAGGCAAGGCATACATGGAACACCATAACCAAGTAGCTTGAACAAAAACATCTGTGCCAAGTATGGTTTGGAAGTCCCGAGGTTAGATGCCCCCTAGGGTTTTCGAGAATGACTGTGGTAAGATCCTACCACGAAGATGGACTCCTAAATTATGTCCAAAACACGAAAATGGAAAGATCGCGTTAAGTTATAAAGAGCAGAAGGTGGGAACACACACCACTGCTGTGTCATAAAAAAAATCAAATGATCAATTTTGACATTTGAAGAGTGTAGATCGATTGGTTGTTTACATCACTCAACACAAGCAGAACTACATTACAAAATGAGAAGACACATCGTCCACATTCAGAAGCACATCTCTGTATAGTGACTGGTCTTATGATTTAAACAGGCAAATGTTCAGCATTCAAACTACAGGTGAAGAATAGTCAAATGTTTCCACCGTTATGTCGATATCAGCTAGTCAAGTACACACCTACACAGCATGTTAACAAACCGTGAAAAAAAAGCCAGAAAGAAAATTGAATCATTGCTGGTAAGGGTCTCTATATATTAGTATTTACGAAGGGTATGTTGTGGTTTACCTTACAAATTACAGTGGTCCTTCGCTATAACACGGTTCACCTTTCGCGCAGTGAAATTTTGCATGCTTTTTTTCCCCAGCGCATTGTGTTCTGCGGACCATTGTCGAGCTCCTCCGTGTCGTCTCTTCTTTACAGTACAGAATCGCTACATCGATCGCTAGCAGTGTGACTCTGAAGAAGATAACCATCGCACAAAAAGCTGGACTTGATTGATTCATTGATTCATTAATGATTAATTTTCTCTCGCAGCTGCTCTATTCCCATGTTTTGGACCTGAAAACAGGGTTTGATCTTTGGTTTTATTCTATAATACTGGACCTATTTTTCTACAAAGGTTTGAACTTTGGGAGTGTTTAAACAAAAGAGAAAAGTGTGAAAATGTTTATGCCTGTCTGAGAAAAGTGTATTAAGTGTGTAGTGAGGGGCTTTACAGCCTTAAAACATCTAAAATAATTGTGAAAAATAAAGTTGGCTACTTCACGGACTTCACCCATCGCTGGTTTTTAGAACATAACACCCGCGATACACGAAGGACCGCTGTATACAAATACTGAGAAATATAGAATTTAAATCCTTTCTTGCTTTTGCTCTGAAGCACAGGGTTAAAAATATTGACAAGTCGATGAACATCATCTACAGATATATTCGGTAAATGCCCATCTTGAGAGACATCTTGAGAATTGTAAATCGTCGCTTGATTCATCCATTTGGTTGACTTGTTTTGGAAAACCCGACTGTAAACAAGGAGCGAATATCACACCGGAAAAGAAGCACTATACAGGAGTTTCCCCACTGGAAGTAGCATATGCTAAGGTGCACAGAGTCTATGTTACATTTACAAGAGTCTAACATGTAATTTAAACATAATTATTTTAGGTTTCTATGGTGAACTTAATTAAATCATTTATGATCTGCGTGAAATTGAACAACTTAAAACTTGCTAAATGTATTCCTGTTGAAATGTCCTGATGCAAGAGTGGCTAGTTGCCTGGACTCGCTTTATCCAAGATCACATGAGATTTCAAACCACAGGAAAATCACTGGAGTAATAAGAGGCAGAAAAGCATACACACACCACATATGTGCTATTGGTATTTATCAGTGGTGCTGTGTTTGTGTACATGTGATGTGTTCATGCAGTTTGATTAGGTTAATGGTTCTGAATTGTCTATAGGTGTGAATATGAGTGTGAATGGTTCTTTGTCTCCCTGTGATAAATAGGTAATCCAAGGATGAGCAGAAAAGGATGTAGTGACAGCTATGTCCGAAATCCATTAAAATGGAACAAAAAACATGTACAAGTGGACAAGTTTTATGTTAACCAAAACTCTAGGCTTTGTTGAAAACTCCAAAAAATAACTCTTTAAATGAAAAACTGCAAAATAATCCATGATTTGTTTTTAAGTGTTCATTCAAATAATTACTTTTTTAAGTGAATTTATCAGTGTTAGTCTTCAATTCTATGTTGTTCTATCCAGATATGCTTTCCTTGCATTGGCAGTGTATTTAGAATCATTGTCACACAAATGAAGCTGCTACCAATCAGATGCTTTCCAGGTGGTAATGCATGGCAGATTGAAATCTGACTGCACCATTTTTCGAATCCGTTGACCTTGCTCTATGATTTTATGTGGCCTCCCACTTTGTAGTTCAGTTGCTGTCATTGCCCGTCATTTCCACTTTCTTATAACAGCATTAATAGTTGACGGTGGAATATTTAATAGTGATGAAATTTCATGACTGGACTTGCACATGTAGCAATGCATGCTAATGCCTTCTAGTAATAATGTCTAAGGGAAGCATGTTTAATGTAAATAGAAGTGGTCCTGGTAGAGAACCCTGTGGGACTTTGTAATTAACATTAATGTGTGCAGAAGACTCCTCATTCACGTGGCCAAATGGCATCTATTAGACATATATTAAACAGTGGTTTGGTGAGGTACATTTACAACTTATTGCACTTTTTCTTTCTTGTGATAAATTCTAAATTGTGACAGAAACTCAAATAATGAATTCCCCTGCAGGTGATCAGTTAGCTGTTTTACAACTACTCTTTCAAGAATTATTTAGGCAAAAGAAAGCTTGGAAATATACCTATAATTAGCTAACACATATTTTTAAATAATAGTTTAATTAT
Organism: Aulonocara stuartgranti; assembly: GCF_965226115.1. Classification (NCBI taxonomy): domain Eukaryota; kingdom Metazoa; phylum Chordata; class Actinopteri; order Cichliformes; family Cichlidae; genus Aulonocara; species Aulonocara stuartgranti. Next base: position 39,449,280 of record NC_138944.1, read on the forward strand.
TTTCACCTTAAAGGCCTGTGGTACATAACCCATTCATAAAGACCGACGGACCATACATTGCTAAAAGTCTAAGAGTGATGGTGAAAAGCTTCTTCATGCATTCTAATTCTAGGCTGTACTATTGTAATTCAGAGATGGATCAGATGACCCCGAGCCATTCCTTAGTTTTGTTGCGATAGACTTTGGCTGCTGATGGGCTTCCCATGATGCACTGAGCATTTCTTCTTCAGGCTTCTCTTTTCACTATCTGTATGTCTATACACCACTGCGCTATTCAGTCATTAGCAGTCATTAAACTCCAGCTCTCTCTTCCATAGTTTGCCATTTGTCTTTTTCTGTCTCTGTTCCCCTCTACACAACTGGTCATAACAGATGTTTGAACCACCTTGAGCCTGGTTCTGTCCAAAACTTAATTATTTTAAAAATGAGATTTTCTTTCCCACTGTCACCAAATGCTTGCTCAGAGGGGGTTGTGTAATTGCTGGGGTGTTGTTCTAATATTGTAGAGTCTTTACTTTAAGATGTAAAACATCTTGAGGTGACTGAATTAATTGAATGAATTATATAAATAAAATGGAATTGAACTGAGTTTTCCATCATGAATTTGCATCTAGTTTATTGATATGATTGAAGAAGTTGCATGACATTGATAGATACATAGTTGATCTAAACAGTTGGTATTAACATTGATTGATATTTTGCCAGATATTTCAACCTTGGACATTTAAAGCTGAATGGCTTGTAAACTAATAAAGCAGCTCATGGATATTATATATTTCTGGTAGCTAAAGTTTTCCCTTTAGCAATACACCTTCACTCTGGAGGTCTCCATCTGCCATCTTGACTGAACAATCTTATCAGAGCTTTTGCAGAAGGGACTCCAGAGAAGCAGCAGAGAAAAGGCCTGCAGACAATGTGAATGTGTGAAGCACACTGTGACCAACGCCACAGACAGATAACAAACAGTTTATCAGTGAGCCAGAGAAACTCTGTTGGAAGAAGGAAAGCCATCCTGCAATAATCAGTGGAGGATGGGAACAAGTAGGAGTGGTGATTGATTGATTGATTGATTGGTAATTTATTTCAACATGTGAACAATATACAAGTACATTTAGAAAAGAAATAAGAGAGAAAAAAAATACTATACAAATTACATACAAAAAACCATTCTGATTAATTTACATGTTGAAAGGGAGTGGGAAGAAGTATACACTTATTTAATCCCACCCCTGTCCCATAAATTATCAGTGAATATTTAGTCAGCTTCCTTACTGATATAATTTGTAATAAAAATAGTGAACAGATTTCTGATATACTATATACTATAATATCACATCATGAATTTTTTGTTTGTTTGTTTTTAAATAGAGACATTCACTTAATTTAAATATTTTCCTTTTCTTTATAGATCGAGAAGATCATATTTCTATAACTCTTTTTGAACAGTTTTATGTTTGGACATTGCTTTAATTCCATATTCAGTTTGTTCCATAGTTTCACTCCTTGAACAGAAACACAAAAGCCTTTTCTTGTAGTACGTACCTTCATTGTTTTGAAGTTACAAAAACCCCATAAATTATAACTTCCTTCTTTCAAAAAAAACATACTCTGAATATTACCTGGCAGTTCTTTATTTTTTGCTTTGAATAGAATTTGTGCTGTTTGGAATTTCACTATATCGTCAATTTTCAATATTTCAGACTGCAAAAATAGTGAGTTTGTATGTTCCCTATAACCTGCATTGTGGATGATTCGAATTGCTTTCTTTTGAAGAGTAAAAAGTGAATGTAATGTGGTTTTATAGTTATTGCCCCAGACCTCTGCACAATAGCTTAAGTATGGTGAAACCAGTGAACAGTAGAGAATATGAAGTGATGTTCTGTCGAATACCTGTTTTGCCTTGTTTAGTACTGCAATGCTTCGTGATACTTTGGAATGAATATATCTTACGTGAGCTCTCCAGTTAAGTTTTTCATCTATTATTACCCCCAGAAATTTATTTTCACTGACTCTTTCAATATCAACACCATTTATTTGAATCTTTGCATTTGTATTTAAACTACTATTTCCAAATAACATCAGTTTAGATTTATTCAAATTTAATGATAATTTGTTTTTATCAAGCCAGAACTTCACTTTACTTATTTCATTAGTCATATCCTCCAATAAATTCTGCAGATCATCACCAGAGCAAAAAATGTTTGTATCGTCAGCAAAGAGAACCATTTTTAATACTTTGGACACTTTACAGATGTCGTTAATGTACAAGTTGAAGAATTTTGGACCCAAAACTGACCCTTGGGGTACACCACAAGCAATGTCCATACATAAGGAGCAACCACCATTTATTTTCACAAACTGCTTTCTGTCACTTAAATAACTCCGGACCCAATCTAAAACTACCCCTCTGACACCATAACGTTCCAGTTTTCTTATTAATATATCATGATCTATAGTGTCAAATGCCTTTGTCAAGTCTATGAATAACCCAGCCACATATTGCTTTTTGTCTATGGAATTTGTGATGTAATCTATTGAATCTAATAGTGCCGATGATGTTGATCTGCTTGATCTGAATCCGTACTGACTCTCAGTGAGTAGTTTATGTTTATCTATAAATTTTTCCAGTCTGTTTTTAAACAGTTTTTCAAGAACTTTTGAGAATTGGGGTAGTAAAGAGACAGGCCTGTAGTTTGTGAAATGGTGTTTGTTTCCAGATTTGTATAGAGGTATAACTTTAGCTATTTTCATTCTGTCTGGAAATCGACCAGTTTGAAATGATAAATGGTTTTATAATAGCCTCAATGACTCTTTTAACCACTATCATATCAATATCATTACAATCCAAAGATTTGTGATTTTTACATTTTTTGACAATTTCAAGAACTTCATTTTCATCAACGGCTGTGAGAAACATAGAATATGGATTTCTGTCAATCAGTGTATCGGGTTTTTCCTGTGCTTTCCCAGGATGAGTGATTGTTCTTGCTAAATTTGGTCCAGCAGTTACAAAGAATTCATTGAGACTATTTGCCACAACATCCATATTGTATTCTTCATGGTCATTACAAATGAAATACTTGGGATAGTTCTTTTGTTCAGTCCCACATTTTATAACACTGTTCAGGATTTCCCATAATCTTTTATTATTATTTCTATTTATATCTAATTGCTTCATATAGTATTCCTTTTTACTAAATCTAAGTATATTAGTTAACCTATTTTTATATCTTTTGTATCTGATTTCAGCATCTTTAGTTCTCGTTCTTAAGAACTCTCTGTATAGAGCATTTTGCAGACCTTTTGTTATCCATGGACAGTCCATATATTTCTGTTTCCTACTATATTGCTTTATTGGACAGTTGGTATTGTACAGTAATGTAAATATTCTAAGGAATTTATTATAAGCACTATTAACGTCCTGTTCCTGATATACTTCACCCCAGTTTTCCTTCAATAAATCTTTTTTAAATGCATTCATTCTTTCTTCTGTTCTTACTCGTCTGTACTCTTTTTTACTGTCCATTTTATTGATCTTGTAATTCCTATCATAGATTGTAAAAATTGGAAGATGGTCACTTGTGTTGTTAATCAGGAGTCCACTTACAGTCTTATTTTCAATGTCATTTGCAAAAATGTTGTCTATGAGAGTTGCACAATGTGATGTAATCCTGGTAGGTCTAGTAATTTTAGGGAATAGGTTCATACAGTGCATTGTGTTTATAAATTCCTCAGTGGTTTTATGTTTATTTGGGTTTAGCAAATCAATATTGAAGTCTCCACAAATGAAAACTTTTTTGCGAGCTATTTCAATAAATGTTTCTTCTATCCAGTCTTTAAATGTCTCAATACTACTACCTGGAGCTCTGTATATACAGCTAATGATTACATTTTTACTTTTTTCTTTACAAATTTCAACTGTAATACATTCTAGTACATTATCAATCACCATCGTCATCTTTTCCACCACATTAAATTTCAAGGATTTGTCCACATACAAGGCCACTCCTCCTCCTCCTTTGTTTCGCCTAGTTATAAATGTGAATTCATAACCCTCCAGTTCAAAGTCTGTTCCTTTTTCCATATTGATCCAAGTTTCTGATAAGGCAATGACACTAAATGGATGTGAAAACTGGTTAAGATATTCTTTGATATGACTAAAATTAGCATAGAGACTTCTACAGTTAAAGTGGATAATTGATAATTTATTCTCAGTTTTAATCCTCTGATTGTAGTCTTTATTTGTATAGTAGCAGCAATTGTTATTGTTAGATGAGAAAAGGTTGTTGTCTGGATCTATTTCATTCCAAGTCATGTGTATTGTGATCCATATAGTTAAATGTTTTCAGTTCCAATTGATCATATTCTGCAACTGTCTGACTGATGCAGCTGATTCTTCCAGATGTATCTGAGTCCTTCCTTCCAGTGTGTGTCATAAGTGAGTGTGTGGTTGTCTGTTACCTTGTTTGCCGTCCAGATCGTGTTGCTCACTGATATTTTTCGAGATCCGCCATATTTTTAATGGTCAGAACTTTGGCTTCCTCTGGTGATCCGTTTAGTTTAATGAATATTTTGCAGTTCGTCGTCCAAGTACCTTGGATTTTTCCCAGCTTCTTAAGGTGTCGCGCTTTTTTGGCTATTTCAGCGTTGTGTTTGGTTAGATGTTCATTGATAAAGACATTAGATCCTTTTAATTTTCTTCCTTGTTTCAGCAGCGTAATCTTGTGCTTTCGATTTACAAACCTTAATATAATAGCCGGTATGTTGCCGTTCCTCCTGGGAAGAGGGTGGCATGCTTCGACAGAGTTACAGTCCAGGGCAATCCCTTTGGACCGCAGGAAAGCAGCCACCTGTTGTTCCGTGGAGCTAATGTCAAGCTCTCCAGGTTCCTCATTGCTGTCAGCGGTCACCACCTGAGCGTATGACCGGGGTTTAATATGGAGCCCAGTGATGATGACGTCGTTTATCCTGGAGTATTGTTCCAGGTCAGCGACCTTACTTTCCAGGTATGCAATCTTTTTATCTTTTTCGGCATTTTGGATGCGGAGGAGCTTTACCTCCTCCACAATTTCAATGATATTTTTCTGCTGCAACCTGATAGTAGAAATTTCATCCATTATGAAGTCAAGGGACTTTTTAATGTCCTCGACTTCCTCAGCTGTTGGTGTCCTCTTCGGCCCCATTTTATCTGGTTACCCTGGTAGCAGGTTCAGTCAGCTGATTCCTCAGTCAGCTGTTAGCCTGGTAACGCGTTGGCTAGCCTGCAATTACCTCGTTAACTCCGTTAGTCCAGTCCAATATCCTGTATCAAAGTCGTAATCCAGACAGGGTTGTACCAAAAGTTCCAACAATTTGAGTAGTCTTTGCTCCAGAAATTGATGGCCAAATTTCAAAAATCCACAGGACACGATCAAAACACAACTTCCAAACAAAACGTGAAGAGGGTAAGGAAAAAAGAAACAGAAAAAGACTAAAAGGCAGCAAGAAAAATAAAATAAAAGAGGCCAAGGGAATCTTTATTAAAGCAGCAGACTATTCATATTGCAACCATCTGAGCCAAGCTGTGCCTTTCAATAGGGCGATACATTTGAGGAATCAGATGGGTGATGAAATTGATAAAAAAAAAGGCATTCTGGTATCCCATCACTGCAGAGGCACTTGACATTTGTGATGACATTTGAGCTTGTTTGAATCTGCTTGAAATTGAGCATTTCATCCCAATGTAAGGCTACACTTTAGAAAAACCCTTCTTATCTGCAAGATTACGCAGCTATATTATATGAAGGTATTATGCAGTGCTAATAGAGCATGTAGATACTTCACAAATGATACCAAAATGCCTCGCACCACACATAAGGAGGATTTGGCCCTTGAATAAAAGAATACTTCCGAGTATGCAAATGCCCACAAAAGAATTAAGGCTTAACAGATTTGACTCACTCAAACAATGGCATGCAGCTCTTTTCCCAAGATGCAACTGTGTTAGTTTGCAGGATTAAGGCTCTGGATTGTGACAATGTGTTGAATGAAAAAGGACAAAGCGACACCTCCTTTATTACAGGGGTATAACTATAAGTGCTTCTCTTTTTATGCCTCAGGAATGATTACAACCAGGAGGCAGAGAGAGAGAGGCAGAGGCTATACACTGCCACCTGCAGGAAAATTATGCTCACGGTGTTTTGTTTTGTTTTTTGGCTGAATGGTAGTGCTGCCCCGGTGACATGGTTTATGTGAAGAATTGTTATACAATTGAGTGTGATTGCTGTTATGAATGGGTTTACTGTTTCCTGTATTGTGGCTCCTGTGAGTTTTAATACAGTGTGTTTTTTTCCTTCCTTAAACAACATTATTTTAAAATATAGTTTAAGAACGGATGTTTAAGAAAACAACAACAACATACAAACACACAAAAACTATATTGTAGTGGTGTTACCCTTATGGTGGATGTAGCACAGGAGATAGAGCAAGGCATTAACTTAGATTGGTGGCTCAATCCTTGCTTGTTGTGTTTTTTATTTATTTAATTTATTTTTGTTGTTTTTGTTGTATAAAGCAATTTGCATGCTCAGGTAGAGTAGAAAAGCGCTATATAAGAATCAGTCCATTTGCCTTCCTCTTGCCCTCTGCCAGCTGGGATTGGCTCCATGAATTGGATAAACAGAAGAAAAGAGATGGAGGACATTCATTATTTAAATTAAAGTGATTATTTTTCCATGTTTCGTTACTGAATTACATGAAGAATTTTTTATTGAAAGACACAACTTCATAATTCAGGAATTCGGGACGTTTTACATTTCAATGACAATTAATACAGCTAAACTTCAGCTGCAAGTAGAGCTACATGGCAATCCATTCAAATCTTGAAGGTACAGTTAGTTATTTTTTGAGTTTATCTAATAAATTAATAGTTGTTACATCTACCAAATTGATTCATTCTCATATACTCGGATTAAATTAAAATACATAGAGTGAGCACCAGTTTGTGGTAGCAGACATATTGCCCCATTCTGCCCAATCACGTTACAGTGGGGCAAAAAAGTATTTAGTCAGCCACCGATTGTGCAAGTTCCCCCACTTAAAATGATGACAGAGGTCAGTAATTTGCACCAGAGGTACACTTCAACTGTGAGAGACAGAATGTGAAAAAAAAATCCATGAATTCACATGGTAGGATTTGTAAAGAATTTATTCGTAAATCAGGGTGGAAAATAAGTATTTGGTCACCTCAAACAAGGAAAATCTCTGGCTCTCACAGACCTGTAACGTCTTCTGTAAGAAGCTTTTCTGTCCCCCATTCGTTACCTGTATGAATGGCACCTGTTTGAACTCATCATCTGTATAAAAGACACCTGTCCACAGCCCCAAACAGTCAGACTCCAAACTCCGCCATGGCCAAGACCAAAGAGCTTTCGAAGGACACCAGGAAAAGTATTGTAGACCTGCACCAGACTGGGAAGAGTGAATCTACAATAGGCAAGCAGCTTGGTGTGAAAAAATCAACTGTGGGAGCAATCATCAGAAAATGGAAGACATACAAGACCACTGATAATCTCCCTCGATCTGGGGCTCCACGCAAGATCTCATCCCGTGGGGTCAAAATGATCATGAGAACGGTGAGCAAAGATCCCAGAACCACACGGGGGGACCTGGTGAATGACCTGCAGAGAGCTGGGACCAAAGTAACAAAGGTCACCATCAGTAACACACTACAACGGCAGGGAATCAAATCCCGCAGTGCCAGACGTGTTCCGCTGCTGAAGCCAGTGCATGTCCAGGCCCGTCTGAAGTTTGCCAGAGAGCACATGGATGATACAGCAGAGGATTGGGAGAATGTCATGTGGTCAGATGAAACCAAAGTAGAACTTTTTGGTATAAACTCAACTCGTCGTGTTTGGAGGAAGAAGAATACTGAGTTGCATCCCAAGAACACCATACCTACTGTGAAGCATGGGGGTGGAAACATCATGCTATGGGGCTGTTTTTCTGCCAAGGGGACAGGGCGACTGATCCGTGTTAAGGACAGAATGAATGGGGCCATGTATCGTGAGATTTTGAGCCAAAACCTCCTTCCATCAGTGAGAACTTTGAAGATGAAACGAGGCTGGGTCTTCCAACATGACAATGATCCAAAACACACCGCCCGGGCAACAAAGGAGTGGCTCCGTAAGAAGCATTTGAAAGTCCTGGAGTGGCCTAGCCAGTCTCCAGACCTCAACCCCATAGAAAATCTGTGGCGGGAGTTGAAAGTCCGTGTTGCTCGGCGACAGCCCCAGAACATCACTGCTCTCGAGAAGATCTGCATGGAGGAATGGGCCAAAATACCAGCTACTGTGTGTGCAAACCTGGTAAAGACCTATAGTAAACGTTTGACCTCTGTTATTGCCAACAAAGGTTATGTTACAAAGTATTGAGTTGTATTTTTGTTATTGACCAAATACTTATTTTCCACCCTGATTTATGAATAAATTCTTTACAAATCCTACCATGTGGATTCATGGATTTTTTTTTTCACATTCTGTCTCTCACAGTTGAAGTGTACCTCTGGTGCAAATTACTGACCTCTGTCATCATTTTAAGTGGGGGAACTTGCACAATCGGTGGCTGACTAAATACTTTTTTGCCCCACTGTATATGTATATGACTATCTGGTTGTTCAGTCTGACGTCACTAGCCGTGTCTGGACCTAAACTCCGCTGCAGGTTGTAACAGCCACTATGGTGTGGTGTCCCTTTAAGACACCCAAGTCGAGGGTTGATGGTGTCATCAGTGTGTGCCACTGCTCTCTTGCTCTCTCTCTCTGTGATTATGAGGACACGTGCCTTCACGCTCGTGCTTAACGAGGGACGGACTTATGTTTTCTTTTCGAGACCCTTTTTTTGTTTTGTTTGCAGCGCTTGGGTTGTATGAACGCTGGGCATTTTGTTGTTGAGCCGCAGCCGTTCAGCCGGGTTTTTATACGGTTGCTGAAGAATGCGTATTAAAGAACCACCGTGGATTACTGATACCAGTGTGGGTGTGTATCCTTCCGCCTAGCCTGTGTTAAGATTCAAGAATTGAGAAAGGGTACAAGAGGTGATCGAAAAATAACCACACTGGTCCGGCCGGGTGAAGTCAAACGAAGATTTTAATTCACATGTGGGAAGATCACTGAACACAGCAATTGATCTTCGACTTACTAAAGCACAAACAATTATTTTATAACATCAGGGTTTATTTACTGACGCCCCCCTCATGCGTCACAGATACATTTTATACATAGATCAGATCAATATCATCATGACTTTTCACCTAGAAAATCATCTTCTATTTTCATGGCTAGCCCTTCCTGTCTACCTTTCAGTTCTTGTCTTGTTCCTCTTTCTTGCCGAGACACCAAGAAACGGTTCCTCTTTTACCAAGACAATTTTGCAGTTACAGCCAAACATAACTAACCTCTTCCTCTAAATAAATCTAATTTAAAGTGTGTGTGTGTGTGTGTGTTGACCTCACATGCTCTTTGTGTCACCTCTTCACCTACTGTCTGTATCTCGTCCTCAAATGCTCTTTCTCAATTCACCTGTTGCACTTCTGACCTTTTACCAGACCAGAAGCTCACTAAGACTATGTGTATGTCTTCTACTAAATAAATGTTTTAACCAAGAACCTCTACTAAAACCTTAATACAAGAATATGAACATATAAAAGATAATAAAATAAACTGATATAAGTGTTTTGTAAGCATGTATTGCAATTCCTTCTATGTTCTAGTTTTCCCTCAGCATGTATCACCTGAACAGTCACGTCAGTGAAGCTTACGACCTTTAAAGAACCTGAACATCAACTCAAATAAGCACAGATATGCAATATGTATAAAATAATTATAACTGCCCCTGAAATACAAAGTTAACATCATCATAAACATCTTAAGGCCATCTTAAAGCTATCTGTTATATTGTTAAAGCAATGCTCATACTGCAGATTATATTATGCTGGTAAAATACTTTTTGTTTATCCCCACAATCCCCCTTTCGACCTCTGACACCCCAGAGGTCGATACATAGGTTGTTGTTCACTCCTCAGTCCACTCGGCTACCTCCAGATCCATCATCGGCATCATGGACATAGGGGCCACCGCCCCAGGGTCCACTGCCTTTACAATCACTTTCTCTACCAACCTTCGGGCACAAGGAATGAGACAACAACCACAGGTCACCAAAATACCCACCAATACAGATAGAGACGACATAACTGACAGAGCAAGCCCCTTCCACTTTCCCTTTTTTTTTTCTACTCTTTTTATTTAAACCACCCCTTTTCAAACTCTCAATTTGTTACCACTCCTTTCTGTAGGCGCGGCGATCTCCTCCTAGGCTGCTCTTCTTTCTTCGGCCTTCCAGGTAGACTACTGGTCGGCCCGTTGCACAGGTGAAGAGGTTTATTCTGCCTCTGTTTCTTGACACCTGCGTTCTTTGAAGACGAATTTTCCTCCACCAAGCTCTCGTGTGCGGGTGCACACTGCGACCAATGGTACCAGGTGTCGCCTTTCCCTTTCAGCTGGACTGCTGTAGCCGTCCGGGCGGTCACCTCATACGGACCAGTCCAGCGGGGCTCCTTCCACTTTCGCTTAATGACCTTCAGCCACACTGCCTTTGCGTCCGGGACCTCTCCGTTCCCCGTGGGTCTCTCACAAGTGACCTGTTTTGTAAAGCTGGACACAAGAGCTTTCAACTCATTAAAATATTCTGCATGAGACCTGTTGCTTGTCCTGGGCTGCTCCACCGGGACCACTGTCCAGGGTGCTGGAAACTGTCTCCCAGTCAGCAGCTCATAAGGAGTGAAACCTGTGGATTGGTTAACAGAACATCTTATGGTCATCAAAGCAATGGGCAGGGCTGCGACCCAATTTAGCCCTGTCTGCGCACAAATTTTAGCCAACTTGTTTTTCAAATTTAGGTTCATCCTCTCTACCTTTCCTTGAGATTGAGGATGATAGACCGTCCCGAACTTATGTTGCACTCCCAACATCCTCTCTACCTCTTGCAAATCTTTGTTCTTGAAGTGAGTACCATTGTCTGACCTAATTCTCTTGGGAAACCCATGCCTTGGAATGTAATGATTGATTAAGCACTTAATCACACTTTTCGCATCTTCACATTTGGTCGCCCATGCTTCGGGCCATCCAGTCAGAACATCCACACACACCAACAAATACCTCACCCCACCTGGGCCTGTATCAATCATGTCGGTATAATCAATCACGACCTCTTCTCCTGGCCTTTCTGGCATGAGAAACTTACCAGCTTCAGGTTTTACTGCTGGCTTTGGGTTGTGTGCCCCACAAATTAGGCACGTTCTGGCCTTTTCCAGTATCATCCTTCTCAAATCAGGATGCCACCATCGGCACAAATTTCTCTCCATCTGTTTCACTCCCACGTGACCAAGCCCGTGAGCCTCATTCACCTTTTGTTCCGCCATTTTGGCCGTTAAAGCGGGACGCCCATCTGGCCCCCTCCACAAACCGCCATCTTGCCAGGCTCCTTTGTTTTCCCACACCCCCTTTTCCTCTGGGGATGTCTCCTCCTGAGCCTTTCTAACTTCTTCCATGCTGTTAGTGCTAACCTCCTCTTCTGGGGTTACCTGCACCAGTTGTCTCTGTCCTTTGTAGCCCGCTGCTTCCTTTGCGGCTTCGTCAGCTTTCTGATTTCCTCTTGCCACCATACTGTCTGCTTGTGAGTGGCCTTTGCATTTTATAATACTTACCTCGTCTGGGTCCTCCAGGGCCTTTTCCAGTTCCTCCATTTCCTTTTTGTGACAGATGGGTGCATTAGTGGCCGTCCTGAACCCGGCTCTCTTCCACTGAGCCAGTTCCACATGAGCTGCTCCAAACGCATATGCTGAGTCAGTGTAGATGTTCACTCTCATGTTTTTAGCCAACCTCAGGGCTCGAGTTAGGGCTATCACTTCAGCTCTCTGGGCCGACTGTTGTCCTTCAATTTTTCCTGCTTCTTTCACCTGAAACTCAGTTCCTACTCTACAGACTACTGCATAGCCCGCTTTCAATCCTTCTTCATCTCTGTGGCAGCATCCATCTGTGAACCAATCCTCAGCTCCGTATATGGGCTCTGCCTTCAGGTCTTCCCTGATTTTTCCTTCAACCTGGGCTTTCTTACTACAGTCATGTGGTTCTCCTGACCCCATTAGGTCTGCCATATTTATTCCTTCATGTGTGAATATCAAATTTGGCGCCTCTAAAATTTTGCTCAACCTTTGTTGCGTCAGTGGAGTCATTGTGAATGCCTGTGAGTTCACATAGGCCACTACACTGTGTGTAGTAAGCACTTTCAGTGGGTGTTCCCTCACTATATGTACTGTTTTCTGAATTATCTTTGCTACTCCTGCTGCGTGTTGTGTGCATGTGGGATGCCTTGCTTCTGTTGAATTTAATCTTATGCTAACATACATAAGTACATCCCTACCTCCCCCTTTTTTCTGAAACAACACACCATTCACAACTCCCTTTGTTTCTGAAACATCAAGATAAAATGCCTCATCATAGTTAGGTGTGGCCAGATCTGTGGCTCTTGACAAATCCTGTTTTAGTGAAATGAACGCTGTCTCTGTGTCCGGCGTCCAAGGCAATTCAGCCTTCAGATTTCGAACACCAACTTTCTTGATCATGTCCCTTAAAGGGGCCGTTTTACCCGCATAGTTCGGAATGAACTGCCTGCTGTAACCTGTCAAGCCAAGAAAGGAAAGCAACTCCTTCACAGTTCTTGGTTTTGGATGTGTCAGAATTTGGTCTCTGTGTGTGTTCATTAGCCCCACTGATCTGTGTGCGATCACCCGGCCCAGGAATGTTACCTCTGGCCGGACCAACTGCAGTTTTTCTTTGCTCACTTTGAAGCCACACTCCGCCAATCTGTTCAACACCACGAGCGATGCTGCCGTACAGGCCGCTGCTGACGGGGCTGCAATAAGAAGATCATCAACATACTGTATTAATGTACAGCCCCCTGGCAGTTGACATGGGGACAATGCCTCTTTCAACACCTGATTAAAAATTCCTGGTGAGAGTGCAAAGCCTTGTGGTAGGCGTGTGTACCTAAATTTGCGGCCTCTGTATGTGAATGAGAAAATGTCTCTGAGTGACTCGTGCAGTGGGAGACAAAAGAATGCATTCGCTAGGTCAATACATGTGAACCACTTTTGGTCCCCAGTAATTTCGGTCAGAGCCGTGTAGGGATTTGGTACAGGCACAGTGTCAGTCCTCAGCATGGCATTTATTGCTCTCAAATCATGTGCCATACGGTACTTCCCTGTCCCATGTTTTTCCACTGGCAAAATAGGTGTGTTCCAAAATGACCATGAGGGCTCAAGCACTCCTGCCTTCCACAGTCCTTCAATGGTTTCAGCTATACCTTCTTCTGCTTCAGTTTTGTGCTTATATTGTGGTCTGTTAATTGGTATGTCAGACTTCAGCTGGAACAGGACAGGCGAACAGTTAGCTAGACCTACATCTGTGGGCCCTGCGGACCACAAAGTACCAGGCAATTTTGAGAGCTCAGCTACTGCATCAGGATGATCCATTCTTTCCCTGCCATGTATTCTGGAGATTTCTTTATGTTCTAAGATCACTGCATCGTTGGACAAACAAGTTATGCGATATATTTTACATTTTGGTGCATACCAGACATTTGGAATTTGGGTGCTTTGCCAGCATGCGTCGTCCAGCGCCCGCTTAACCATTGGTCCCAGATCTCTTGGCCCATGACCCTCGTGGACCGCCAATGTAATGTGAGGGGCTGAATCCTCTCCCACATTGTACCAAGGCAGTTGTTCATCAGTAAATTTCACAGCCGCGGCCACACCTTCTGGTCCAACATAAATGTTATGTGTTTGCACATTCCACGTCTGTCCCTCAAGATCAGACTGGAACTGTTCCCGATAGATATCGTTATCTTCCCTATCATAAAAGAGTGTAACGTGGAAAGGATCTCGCGGGGGGGAATAGACGGCCAGGCTCATTATCCAGGGTTTCCACAGCTGATAATGTCTCAGAATGCCTTCTTCCACTAGCCTCCCCCAGTAGATTTCGGCAGTGGGTTGTTCAGAGTTCTGGACTAAATATTGAGTCTTTGAAGGTGAACCCAGACACGGGAATTCTTTTCCTCCAGGCAGAGTAACAATCAGTCCATCTGGTGAGCACATGATTGTGGCTCCCAGTTTCACAAGCAGGTCCCTGCCCATGAGATTTGCAGGCACCTGTGAGGACACCACATATTGGTGTTTCAAAGTCTGTTTTCCCAGCTGTGTCAATGCTGGATCTGTCAATGGCAGTGTCATTGGAATCCCGGAAAAGCCTACCACATTAACTGTGTGACAGGAGAGTGTTGCACTGTCTGGTGTGTCTTTCAAAGTTGAGTATGTTGCTCCAGTATCCACCAGGAAGGGCAATTCAGTGCCTTCCACGGTCATTGACAGCATGGGTTCTGCCGCCCCCACGCTGTTCAGTTTCTCCGGGCTCCGTCAGTATTGCTCCCTCTCCCAGCCCCAGTCAGCTACTGGGTACTGGGCGGCTGGTGCTGCATTCGGGTTTGGAGCTTGATATGCTCCCCTGTAAGCAGCTCTTTGTCTTGGGCCTCCTCGTGCCTGGGATTGATAGCCTCGCCTCTGATAATTTCGCTGCGATTCAGGGCATTCTCGGGACCAGTGTCCTTCTGCTCCACAGCTGTAACAGGCAGTCCAAGACACATTGTTAGGATTCCCTGGATTCCGAGCCCTTTGTCCTCCCCTCACGGATCCACCACGCCCTCTCTGCGGTCCACCGGTCCCCCAATTCCCTACGGGTTCACGCTGCCTTGGTGCATTGGCGGGCCAACGGTCATCAGGGTAGAGACCCGGATCCTGATCTGGCCAGTCAGGCACAGGATCGGGCTGAGACCTTGCCACCATTATTTTCCTTGCGCTCTCTTTATCCTCTTTCTTTCTGTCACCTGCCTTGTTTCTCGCCTCTGTCAGCTGTATCTTTACCAGCTGCGCCTGTGCCTCCTCCAACTCTTTCTTTTGTTTGTTTGCCAAATCCTGTTCCTGCTGAAGTCTGTGGGTCACATGTCTCTCCCACTGCACCGAGTCTGCAACGGCAAAATCTGGGTTCTTTTCCAAATCAACTGCAACCTGATTGGGCAGCCCTGCCAGCACCGCCGAACGGAACCACGCTCTACTTTCACCCTCCTTCCCCGGATGTATTCCTGTTTCTAACAACCATTGTTCCTTTGCTTTAGCTAAAAACTCTCTGGGTGTGTTTTTGGGATCCCAAATAATTTTTGGAATGGCTCCAGAGTTAGGAGTTGGGTACTTCTCCCGGACTGCATCTGCTAAGTCATTCTGCACCTCATGGTATTGTAGGTCATTTGCATATCTGGTTGTTTGAGCTATCTGCTCTACATCTGCTAACCCACCACCCAGCATACAACGTCCGGCCAAAGCGCGAAAATCGCCCAGCGCTAATTCTTCTCCTTCGGTCAGCGCGCCCAGCCTTCTCAACCAGCTAGCTCCTCCCTCAGTTATTGGTGGAAGTTGTTTAACCAATGCTTCCAAATCTCTCACCTTATAGGCGCGATAAACTGGTTCGTTCTTTGGACCTGCTATTAGAGGCAGATTTAAACCAGGGTCAGGAGCACCTTGTTCAAAACTCACTTTTCTACTCTTCCTCGACTTTCCTTTTCCCTTTGAGCTCCTAAATATGGGCTGTCTCTGTGCTTGGTCTCTCTTCACACTTCTTTTCCTCAAAATTAGGCTTGTACTTGGTTGGGGCTCAGGTCCTCCATCTTCGTCCTCCTTATCGTCCTCTTCTTCTGATGGCGTCGCACGGTCTTCATTCTCCTCTTCTGGCCCTCCCTGCATTACTCTCTGCTTTATAACCTCCAATGCTGTTAATGCCTCTATTAACGCACGTGGGGGCTCATGCATTTGTCCATACACTTCTCCTTCCCAATGTTCTCCCTTGGTTATCACTCCTTGTGGTATTTTGTCCTTCATTCTAGGGGTCCTTTTGGCCTCCCCGTCCTGCTTTGGCTGTTCCACTGTAGACACTTCGGCCCGTATGATGTTTCCACTATCCACCGAACTGGGAGGCGAGGTCGAGCCTTCATCTGCAGCTGAGGCTATCATTCTCCCTCCCATATCTTGGGACTGACATTCCACTGCCCTTATCCCTTCTTCGGGGATATTCAGGGGAGTAGTAGTATATTCAACATCTGCTATTCCGCCAAGGACAACTCCAGTCTGTCCATCAGGACCACGAACTTGTCCCCCTCCAAGGGTCATTACAGGCATGACATATGGTGGTGGTGGTGCACAACGTGCCAATTCAGCCCAAGGATATAATTTCGGTGTGTAATACCTGTTAGCCTCTTCTACCTTCGGAGTCAAGTCCTTCACTTGGTCCTCTAGCTTTTTATTTTCCTCCTTCAGATGTTTCAAAGACTCCATTATACTCACCATGTCTCCTGATTTTCCTGTGTCATCCTCCTCCTCAGTCATCCAGGAAGAGGCTGCCCTCCACAGGAGCAGCCACTTACAGCACCTGGCATGAGTTTCTTTTAGATCCTTAATTTCTCCTCTGGCTTTCCTGTTCACTGAATGTCCCTTGGACTCCTCTTCAAATTGTTTCAATTTCTGTTCACATCTCTCTCCCTCAGTTTTTAACACCAGGCTCAGAGCTATTTTATCACCCAGCCCTTTCTGTTGAGATGTAATAAGTTTGCTTACCTCAACCTCCATCGCTTGGCACTCTTTCTCTGCTGCTTTTAATGCTCCAGGTGAAGCCAAACGAATAGCTTTCTTAAGCTGTTCAAGCTGATCCTTCAGAGGTTTGCATCCCCTTTTCCCACTAGGTGTCGCACCCGAGCTGTCAGCCATTCTCTGAAACACAGACTTACCTCTTCCAATGGCGTTGGTCGACTCCACCTTCTTGGTCTAGGTCACCCAGACACGCTTAACTTTCGGTTTCAGTCTTCGTCTCGCTGTTCTCGCAACCACTGGCTCCTCTTCTCCTGCTCGGTGATACACAAAGTTTAACCCAGCACTTTAGACGCTGTCCTCGCGTTCTCAAGCGTTGACACTCAATCAAAATTATTCGCCCTCAAAGTGTTAATATATGACACCAGCAACCCTTATGCGCAACGCGCTCACCTCCGTATACTTACCTCTCCAATAGTTCCTCGGATTAGTGTTTTTTCATTTATTTTAAACCCATTAACGGCGCTGCGCGTCCCTTATATACTTTACAGCAACACACCCTCAAGGGTCCCTCAACTTGTCCCGTACTAATAAGTCTAAAACCAAGAAATCACCTCCAAATGATCCCCTACAATTGAAATTTCAGTGTGGAATGACGCAGAGATTAACATTTCCTTATTTATTCACTATATGTAACCTGAATTTTCTCTCTCTCTTCAAATAACAAAGGTTATCTTTACAATTTGTTATTGAACTACTAATTAAGTTGCTTTTTATGGTGTCAGTGATAAACTGCCCCTAAAAAGTCCACTTTATTGCGTGCTCATTGAGTTACTCCTATCAAAACTATTTAACAAGTTCAATTTACACATACTCATTAATTTGTCACGCTTATTAGTGGCTCATGGTTGCTTAAAGCCTATGTCTGACTTGACCACAGAGTTAGAGCATCATTCAATCCTCTCCGGATGACCACTCCACTTACTCTGCATCCAGTCAGCTCATGAATTAACAACCCTTGCAGACTGTAACCCTTTTATTTTTTGTTTATGCCTTCAAATCCACCTTAACTCTTCTTTACCTAAACGTTGGTTTTAAACACAAACAATTCTTATATTCTATTTTGAAACGCTGTCACCATTCATATAATCACAATGTTGTTATTTACTAAGCCAGCATTTTAATTGCAGACATTTATCCACATTTGCAAACAATAGTTATAGAGCTGAATAACACACAAAACCGAAAGCATAGTCCTCTCATGCGCTCTGCATCAGCTGCCTCATTTGCATGCACACACACTCTTCATCTAAGAATAGCAGCAGGCAGTCAGTGCATTGCTGACTCGACCCACAGAGATCTTTTTTAATACAGAGACGTCTTATATTTACAACTGCACAGATTTTAAACCTTTTAACACCTATCGAATTTCGACAAATTTAACATAACCGTTTTTTGCGATCAATTAACCAGTATCAAGACTTTAACTGTTTCTGGCCTCATTTCTAAAATCCCTAACTCAATTTAAAAGCGTCAACCAACCCAAACTTTGCCTGAAGCTCTATTTTTGGCATTTCACAGCCAAGGCTTACCCCGAAGTGTTAAGTTAAAGTTACACGCCCGAAGACCACTTCTGCTGGCCAAAAAAGCGCAGATACCGTTGCAAACGGTAAGGAGACTCTAACTCCTAGCTTAATTCCGGGATGCCCTGTACCCCACAGCTAAACCACACTGAACTAACCCTCTTCGCCGAGAGGTCAATGTCGCGCGTCCACGACAAGGAGGGAGCGTAACCTCCGGGCTCTGCGCTTCCTAGCAGACTCGAACTGCCGTTCTAGAATAATTTATAATATTTTGAAACAACAATCAACACCCGAAACAAGTGTATAACTGAAGTAGGTGCAACCTAGTGGTCAAATGGAGACTCCAACTCACAAAATGACCGCTCAGGTCCACTCTTATGACCAAATTTGGACTCTAACCAACACAATAACCAATTCCCTACCAAACTACTTGAGACTCTAACTCAATTTCTTTGGGACTTCAACCCAATATTTAAACTTTTTCCTGGCAGACTCAAACTGCTTTAGCAGACTTTATTGGTTTCATTTCTTCTTAGCAGAACTCTAACTGTTTCAACTCATGAAATTTTCATCAAAATCAAAACAGACATCCACCAGTAATTTCAGTGAGTAGACTTAAATTTTATCATGTCCAATTTGGCACACTTTGGAAATAATTCAACAGGTAGTGCCTTACCTTTTGGATAAGCCGGCTTATGCCCACTCACTTCGGCCACTGGAATTCATGTCTGCCCGTCTGACCACCTCGGACCACCGCTCACACCTCCACTTTTTTCCCTTACTCAACCACCGGACGAAGCCCCCAGATGTTAAGATTCAAGAATTGAGAAAGGGTACAAGAGGTGATCGAAAAATAACCACACTGGTCCGGCCGGGTGAAGTCAAACGAAGATTTTAATTCACATGTGGGAAGATCACTGAACACAGCAATTGATCTTCGACTTACTAAAGCACAAACAATTATTTTATAACATCAGGGTTTATTTACTGACGCCCCCCTCATGCGTCACAGATACATTTTATACATAGATCAGATCAATATCATCATGACTTTTCACCTAGAAAATCATCTTCTATTTTCATGGCTAGCCCTTCCTGTCTACCTTTCAGTTCTTGTCTTGTTCCTCTTTCTTGCCGAGACACCAAGAAACGGTTCCTCTTTTACCAAGACAATTTTGCAGTTACAGCCAAACATAACTAACCTCTTCCTCTAAATAAATCTAATTTAAAGTGTGTGTGTGTGTGTGTGTTGACCTCACATGCTCTTTGTGTCACCTCTTCACCTACTGTCTGTATCTCGTCCTCAAATGCTCTTTCTCAATTCACCTGTTGCACTTCTGACCTTTTACCAGACCAGAAGCTCACTAAGACTATGTGTATGTCTTCTACTAAATAAATGTTTTAACCAAGAACCTCTACTAAAACCTTAATACAAGAATATGAACATATAAAAGATAATAAAATAAACTGATATAAGTGTTTTGTAAGCATGTATTGCAATTCCTTCTATGTTCTAGTTTTCCCTCAGCATGTATCACCTGAACAGTCACGTCAGTGAAGCTTACGACCTTTAAAGAACCTGAACATCAACTCAAATAAGCACAGATATGCAATATGTATAAAATAATTATAACTGCCCCTGAAATACAAAGTTAACATCATCATAAACATCTTAAGGCCATCTTAAAGCTATCTGTTATATTGTTAAAGCAATGCTCATACTGCAGATTATATTATGCTGGTAAAATACTTTTTGTTTATCCCCACACCTGCTAGGTGTCTTGCCGCCTCTTCTCAACCACACAACCCAACGTTACAAGGTCCATATATCAAACGATCACTATGGCATTACTGAGAGTTGAAAAACTGTCTAAAGTCTTTCATCTTTAATAAAATGATCAGCGTTCTGCTCTACCAGGTGTAACAATTGAGTTTAACATCCAGGCATCCATGAAAACGGAATTTATGACATTTAACGGAGTTAGAAGTTAGCAGGAAGTTAGCTCGCTAGCTTCTATCTAAATACAATATAGCATGTCCTGACTGCGGGGTTTTGGAAACAAATTAAAACGTACAGCTCTGCTATCACTTCCAACATAAATGAAGACAGAAACTAAACAGCAGTGACGTTTGTAGGGTTACTGAAGTTGGGCTAGCTGGTATATAATGATGTGCTACGTGACAAATGTATTATACCAAAGGTGGAGGAGAAGAGACCTTGTAGGTGTTTGCATGCATTGGAGGAAGTTTTAATTGATGTCTGCACCTTCAAGCTCAAGATATGATGGATTACATATAATTTTAACATTGAGAAGAGGTCCCCTTTATGAAAAAGTGAAATGCAAAGGAAAGAGACAACTGACATCTGAATAAAATATCCATCCTCTTTCTCCTCAGTTCAGTTCAATTCAGTTTTATTTATCTAGCCACAATCACAGCAACAGTTGCCTCAAACTGATTTATATTGTAAAATAAAGCACCTACAATAATACAGAGAAAACCTCAAGCTTCTCTCCTGAACTGAAGTCTGGGCTCTAATAGATGAAAACATGCATAAACATTCGTATTTATTCCCAGTACTGTCACAGTTACTTACTGTCAGTGTTAGCCAGCAACTCCTCGTCCCCAGACAGCAGTACAATGAACTGGTAAGCCAAGTGTAAGTGGCTATAAGCTAACATTATGCCAGTTAATGTAAATGTGTCCTAAAAGTCACACTTTCCCTCTAATAAACAGTTTGATAATATTGATTATATTCTCAAACTGTATGACAGTTTATTCAAAGAAATTTTCACTAATGATGTATCCTCCAGCATCCTCCAGAGTAAACAGACATGGACAAATTTTTTCAAAATTACTCAGAGTTACACAATGAACTTTAGGCAGTGTATACAATGTTTAATAATAACTGTAATAATTACTGTAACAAAGTGTCAGTGTTTCTGTCTGACTGATGCCGATGAGCTCATGTCATGGTGGTGCCCACCAGAGAAAGCACCACCATACACATAAAACACAAATATATGTTTTATGTATATTCTACGTATATTTACGTAGAATATACATAAATATACGTAGAATATATGTATATTTTTGTATATTCACCATACACCATATACATAAAACACAAATATATGTTTTATATTCTAAAGAACAAATATACACAATTTTGTATATTTTTACTATAATGTCAATTTGGTTTATGTTGTATTTAGATTGCACTTGTTTCCTCATTCAACATTATAGTTTCTAAATAAAATCCGGACCATGTCTTAAATGTCATATTTGGTTTCAGCAGAGGTGCAGTTATTGTGGGTTGAAGGATTAAAAATACTCAGATGATAACCAACAAAAAATAAGTGTCCACATTTTTCTTTAGGTTAAGCCCTAAAGAAAAATGATATAAAATAAAGACTGTTGTAGACTGTTGCGTGTCTTTCTCATAATGGGGGTTGACATTGCGTTTCACGTTTCCATGGTGTTCAATCTTCTGCCTTGTATCTTCATCCAATATGAGCAGAAAGTCAGTGTGCTGAGCTGGATCTCTTATCAGCTCAAGCAGTACATTCACCAACCTACCGCTCACCACCCAATCATACTTCACATAGCTTGGGTAATAGAAAAATAAATTGCAGCAGAGGAGGTTCCAAAACTGTGTGGAATTAGAAGAATCTAGAGCCTGATTCCTCTAATATAATGGAGCTTGTAACGCTGGGATTAGGTTATCAAACACAGATAGGATTACTTGCTAGCTCATCCTGATTCCACATTCAGTGTCAGCATTCGTCAGCTATTCTGACCAAAAGTAGACACACACACACACACACACACACACGCACGCACGCACACACACACACACACACACACACACACACACACACAGAGTTTGGTTTGTAAGTATGCATGTGTAGTGACACATTATGTTTTCAATAAAAAATAACTAGAAGCAGCCTAAAGACTCGGGTTTCTGTGAACAATACCCGCCCACTCCAGAGGGAGGCTGAACTGACACTGTAAGGAGCTATAAAGATTTGTCAAGCATGTGAGTTGCCACAACAGCATGTTAACTGCATGCTAATACAGTCAGTGGCAGTGCTACTGTGAGCAGTTTCCAATCAGAGAGGGAAGCACATACAGCCACAGTCCGAGAACAGGATGTTTGACCACATATGCTGTGGCTTAAAGCACATGACTAAACAGTGGTAAGTGGCCCATGGTAAGGCATGCTCCATCTGCCATAGGAAGAACCATTTTGCCATGTAATGCTTCTCGTAAAGAGGAAATAAAAAGATGATCAGTAAACTTGGTTGAAAATACTGATTTAAGTGAGACATTTTTGTTAGTTTGAGCAACTTTTAAAATGAGCCAGACACAGAAATAAATGCCATGGTAAAAGACAAATGGACAGTACCACTGGTAACTGGGACACTTGTCACACCGAAACTAGACACTGGTGTGTGAAAGCAAATCTGATCAGCTTATCTGACATCAAAGGAATGAAAGAAATAAAAAAAACATAATCAACCCTGAAAGACTACAACGGACAAAATATTAAAAACTTTGGCACATGTAGATTAAAGTAATAGTGGAAAAAAAAAGTACAGTAGTCATTGAAGAACACGAATCACTGCTTGTGAAAAAGCCTGTAGAGATATTGGACTTGTGAGACGAGTGTACTATATCAGTGCAGATGTACAATCACCAAATAACTCTTTTGATGACCTAGTTCACATTTTTGCAGATGTATTTAAAAGACCATTCACATATAAAATTGTGCTAAAGAATGACGCAAAGCATGCACCAGTTGAGCATGCTGCAAGAAGAGTCCCTGTACTACTAAAGTTCGACACTTCACAAGGTTTCTGGGTATTAAAGCTGAATGAAAGCAGCACCACATACTGCATCTTCAATACACCGTTTGGCAGATACTGTTTCCTAAGACTACCTTTTGGAATAATCTCGGAGAATCTCCGATATATTTCACAGGGCAATGGGGCATGGAACAGAAGGACTGGAAGATGTCCAGATTTATGTGGATGAGATAATTATCTGGGGCTCTATAATGCAAGAACACAAGGAGAGCAAGGGTACACAAATATAGACTCGGCAAGAGTAAGTGCCAGTTTGATGTGCAAGAAATTGTATTTTTTGGAGACAAGCTCACTGCACAGGGTGTACAGCCTGACCAAGAAAAAGTCAAAGCAGCACTGGACATCCCAAAACCCACAGAAGAGATAGGAGTGATTAGTGAGTGAGCGATGACTGAACGATGAGTCACCATGAAGTAAGGGAGGTGCAACAGCTAATGGACTGGTGAGAGTCAACAACCTGTCTCTGAATGTGAACAAAACAAAAGAGTTGATGGGATGATGACTGTCCACTTAACATCGATCCTCTGTGGAGGTTGTAAAGAGCATCAAATGCCTTGGTGTTCACCTGGCAGACATTCCTCAACACCAGCTCCATAACTAAGAAGGCCCACAGCATCTCTACTTCCTGCGGAAGCTGAGAAATGCCCACCACCCATTCTCACCACCTTCTGCTGAGGGACTATCAAGAGACACTATCTTGTGTCTGAATTGCTCTGTTCTGTGTCTTTGTTTTGGCTTTTTTTTTTGCAATTTTTGCACACTCAAACTTTATGTGGTCCTGTGTTCATTGTCTGCTATATGTACATGGTCTTGGAGGAAAGTTGTCTTGCTTCATTGTGTACTGTACCACTGCTGGTTGAAATGACAATACAGTGGTCCCTCGCTATATCGTGGTTCACTTTTCACGACCTCACTGTTTTGCAGAATTTTTTTTTTGGTGCAATTTTCTTTTGTTTTGTTTTTTGTTTTTTTTGGGGGGGGGGGTTTTACAGCACATTGTGTTCTGCGTCCTGATCAGCTGTAGACCATTTTCAATTAATCTCATGCCGTGTCTCCTGTACAGTACAGAAAGTGTTCTGCTTGTCAAATTAACATAAATCTTCACTAGCAGAAGACAACAAACACAACAGTGTCGACGTCAAAGGATTATAAGGTGCATTAAGCGAAACAAAATAGTTAGATAAGTCAAACTTTACTCAAGTCATTCTTTTTGCTTCCTCTAAATCCGTACCATTGATTCATTAATGTTTCTTTTTTTTTTGCCTGTCCCATTTGGTTCTTTAGCCGTCAGAATTGTTGTCTGAAGGCCAACAAGGATACCCAATGGATTTACTTTACCGAGTGGATCATCACGGTCTTGCCGTATTGGTCCATTTGATCGACCTTTGTTGTTATTATTTATTTTATTTTATTTTATTTTCAGTTGTTGCAGACGGGACATGACTAGGGGATAGGAAAGGGAGAAAGAAAGATGAAGGAAAAGAAAAACAGAGCGGAAGAGGGACAGTGAGAAAGGAAACTTAAAAAGAGGAAGAGAGAGAAAAAAACAAACAAAAACTCCAGGATCACCTGTTGAGAGAAAAAGAAGAGAAAACAAGCAAAAAAAGAGAGCAACATAATAAACACAACACCATCGCATTAATCCAGCTAAGTTTGGAGACTTTGGAGGGCCTGGGAGTTCCCAGAGAGGTGGAGTCTATGACATGACCTGACATATAGACACAGACAAACAGGCACACACAGACACAAACATACATTCACATATACAAATACTCAGCACTCACCCAACGTAAAGATAGACACAAATGGACATTGTACACACAATCACACTCCCCAAACATACTCTATACCCCGGGTCAAGCCCAGACTCATCCAT
Source organism: Aulonocara stuartgranti (assembly GCF_965226115.1). NCBI lineage: Eukaryota > Metazoa > Chordata > Actinopteri > Cichliformes > Cichlidae > Aulonocara > Aulonocara stuartgranti. Next base: position 39,474,329 of record NC_138944.1, read on the forward strand.
CGGACTGCCAGATGGAGAAGTGTGATTCTTGAAACCAGAGAACATGTCTCCATTGATGTAGAGTCCAGTGGTGGTGTACCTTACCTTAAGTATCTGTTGCTTTGCTTTGTATTTGGTTATGTAAGATGCAGCTGCTTCGACCACAGAAACCCATTCCATGAAGCTCTCTATGGACTGTTCTTGAGCCAATCTTAAACTCAAGTTTGGAGGTTTGTAGTGAATGGAAAATATTTAGTAGCAAGGAAATTTCATGACTGGACTTGTTGCACAGGTGGCATCTTATCACAGGAATTTACTGAGCTTCTGAGAGTGACCCATTCTTCACAAATGTTAGATAGGGAACGCAGTGCACTGCTCCTGCTTCTGATTGAAGCAATAGTCAACTTAGTTAACAGTCAAGTGTATTTGTAGGTAGAATCATTAAAAATAATTCTTCCTGATGATGATTCCTGATCATACTTCAGTAAGAAATTTAGTTATGTTTGTGGTGTGATGCACATGCACCTGTTATGTTGTGCATGTCTCTTGGGAAAAGAGACTTGATTTTTTACTGCACACAGTGTATTGTAGAGAAGTTTTGGAAGTAGACTGTTACCCTGATACTAACAGACACAAGACTAAAGCCCCACACAGGAATTTGGCCTTGGTCATAAATATGCTGTTATATGGTAAATGGACTATTTCTGATATAGCGCTTTTCTACTCTCCTGGAGTACTCAAAGTGCTCTATACGACATGCCTCATTCACCCATTCACACCCACTCGTACAAGCACTTCTATACACAAGTGCAAACTAACCTGCATTCACATGCATTCACACTCCGATGAATGCATCGGAGGGCAATTTGGGGTTAGTATCTTGCCCAAGGATACTTGATATGCAGACTGGGGAAGCCAAGGATCGAACCACCGACCTACCGATCAGTAGCTGATCTGCTCTACCACCTGGGCCCCAGCCACCCCATAGTATGCACTATACCCCCTTCTTAACCCTACACTGGAGGACAAGAGATGGTTGCAATGGTAACGGAAGCGTCATCTCCAAATAAGAAGTGGCCAGAAAGCTGCAGAAGAGGAAACCTGAGTCGACATCAGACCCAAGACCACTCTAAACTGTTTTGACCAATCACTTTGGTGCCCTGTTTATCACACATAATATCACACATAATAAAATGCATTTAATTTCTGGGTGTGGGGCTTTTTGTTTATTTGGCTCTCCTGACGAAGCAAAGAGAGATGACAGCCATTTTTTAACTCGAACCTTTGATTGCTCGAATAAAGAAAACATAAAGTCGGAATTTGAGTCATCAAATTTCAGGCATCATTGCTTTTTGTATTTAATTAATGGAAATATGGCTTTTGAGTATCAGTAGTGTTCCCTCAGGATAAGCAAGGAAGTAGTGCTTGCCTTGACACATTTAAAAATAGACATAAAATGTACCAAAGTAAATATCTCTCTCCTTTAAGACACTACTGACATGAAGCTTCTTGCCTGTCAATTAATATGTCCATCCAGCCTTTACATTTGTGCCATCTTGTGGCTGCAGTTGACTATTGTCGCTGAAAGCTGCAATTATTTTGACCTCATTGAACACTGTCGCTCTCTCTGTAACACAGGCGGTCCATCCGCACTTCATATGGAAACACATTAGCAAGTAAAGGAGCTCCAATGATTTAGCATCTAACAGACAAGTTTCTTCTTGCTAACCACCTTGGTCAATGTATGTGATATAGAGAAGATGGAGCTTGAAAAGGTTGTTAATAATTCCTTGAGTACATTAGCAGGGAAAGCTAATGTACTCAAGGACATTGTCAGAGCTGCTGTCCCCTGCCTGATGGACAGGGGACAGCAGCTCTGACAATGTCCTTAACCTCCTGACTACCAGGAAAAAAATGTTATCCAATCAATTTTTTTTAAATCCCCCAATGTTTGTAAGGTAATCAGAAATATTTGGTGACTGAAATATTTTTTTGGGGAAAAAAAGTTTTTATTTTTCAGATATCACGTGTCCACCGACAACAAAATGCAATACATTTTTTTCTGCTTCTAAAAAGGACTCCTTTTCTGGTCATTTGAAAAAAACAGAACAAAATGGAGGAAATGACTACAAATGTCCACTACGGAGGACATTTTTTAAACACTTCAATACTATACTAAAATAAAGTTAGAATTAAGCATACTATGTTTTAATGTGTTACTAAGAGACTTATCTAAAATATGTTAATAACATTTATAGCCAAAAATTGCTCAGTAAACAGTTTTGTGCACTTACTTTTGTTCTTTCCATAAAATGTGCTTGCAGCAATGGCCGCCATATTCCTTGATGAAAACACTAAAGTCCCTAGAGCCCCACCCCTTCATATTTGGTATAATTGGAAAGCCCTAAATGTCCTCTGTAGATACCAAAAGGAGGTAATTCTGTAGTATGCAGTGGATGGGAATTATTCAGGTTTAGAAAGGTCCTCTACAGAGGACAAACATGCAAATTGAGTTCAGCAGCACTTTCAGATTAGCATCTATGAGAATGTCTAGGAATATACTTAACTAGCATTTAATCCCCTGTAGATATTGACAGTTAACCATGTCACTCACTGCTCACCTTTTAATTCAGCAGTTTTGGGTTTTTTTTGTTATCAACATATTTTAGTATCTTTGTTTTCTCTAATTAGATATGTGTTCCTCCCAGGACAGCCACTATAAACTTTATAAAAGATGCTGAAAATGAAACACAATATCAAGTACTTCAAATGAGAAATATTAATTACTTTAACACTGATTTTTCCATTTTTCAATTCATCATATATATATATATTATATAATATTCATTATATTTCATATATATATGTATGTATATATATATATATATATATATATATATATATATATATATATATATATATATATATAGATAGTAGGGGTGCAACGATATTCGTATCGATATTGAACCGTTCGATACAGTGCTTTCGGTTCGGTACGCATATGTATCGAACAATACAACATTTGTAATTTATTTTATCAATTTTCTTTCTGACGATGCTGTCTGTGTTGAGCGCTCAGTGAATCTGCATTCGACTACTCCGCCTAGGCTGCACTGTCGAGCGCAGATCCACTGAGCGCTCAACACAGACAGCATAGTCAGAAGGAAGAGCGCAGGGCAAGCTAGCAAGACAGAAGTTAAGCTGTCCTTGCAACATGGACCTCCCCCACTCTCATTCAGATCTGGCGTTTGGAATTATTTTGGTTTTCATGTGACGTATGACCCTGAAGGTAAGCAAGTCATGGACTAAAGTAAAACAGTATGTTGAATGTGCCATGCAATGCTCAATTACATGGGTGGGAACTAGTGTGTTAGCGCAGTTAGCTCGTTAACGTGTTGGCCGTCTAGCCCTATGCACGGGGCGATCGGCGGTAGCTCGTTAACGGAGATTTGCCGTGTGGTGGCGTTAAGGTCATTTCAACGAGATTAACCTGAAAGCACTAGTGGGAACACAACGAATATGACTGCACATTTACGCCGACATCATCCTAGTGCAAAGACAAAAACAACAAGCATGCTACTAACTTTAGCCGAGTCATTTAGACAGCTGTTAGCACATGATTCTCCTTATGCTGCTGAGAATATAGCCCAGAAGAAGCGGATAGTATAGCTTTTATTTTGGAAAGAGACATTTCTCTGTAATAAACTCTCTTTTCCAAAGATGAGTGATTCCTCAATCAGATACAGGGCTCGCAATATCGCTAGCCCGACGTCCCGGGGCTAGAGATTTTTTTCAGACGGGCTACCCTGCCCGTCGGGCTATTGTAGGAAGGAAAAATATATGTCAATGCTTTTGCATTCTTTCAGAAATGTAGCTGGGTAATTATGTCATTGGCATCGGTGAGCCACTGTCAATATGTGACATATTGAAATCGTGTTTGAATTTGCGCTTGTTTTTTTGCTTTCACTTTGCAATCGTGCGAACTGTGTATAGAGAGTGACAGCACTGATCTGTGAGTGATGATAATTTGCGCACCAATTCCTCTGACATCGTCTTATTAATCGTTAGCTTACTATGCAAACATGACAAGTGAAATCTCCCGCAGCAAGCTTAAACATGTGAGAGGTTGATCGCGCAGAGAATCGCTGAGCTTATGTGAGTCCGTGTGTAAAAGCAGCAGGATATATATTTTAGTTCTGCTGAGCCAAATAAGACAGGTCAGGGTGAAGAAGTGACAGCCAAAGAAAAGCTTACCACAAAATGGAGAAGTTATGACAAATGAGACTATAAGGCAAAAAGAAAGTGCAGCTTTATGGTTTCATGGACAAAAGAATTTCTGTGGCTGCAATATGACGAGCTAAATAACCAGGGCTGCACATAAGTGGTCCGCAGGTGCGCATTCGCTGTCAAAATAAAAAACGCGCACAAGGGTTAGGGTTAAATTTAAAAACTGTACTTTTGAGTTAAAATATATATTTATAATTTTAATAAATGACAAATTAAAAAGGCATGAACATTTTTTTTGTATCGAAAAAATATCGAACCGTGACACCAAAGTATCGAACCGAACCGAACCGTGAATTTTGTGTATCGTTGCACCCCTAATAGATAGATATTAAATGTTTATAAAAGTCACAGACGCCACTGTTGAGTATTGTCTTGTGTCAAGTGATTATGTTTTTATCTGATGGAGAATCAAGAAGAGAGATCACAGAGCTTTTCAAATTGAAATATTGTAGGCCATGAATACAGCAATATCACTTTATGAATATAGCCATTACTATGAAAATATTTCCTGTGAATTTGACATGTTCGCTTGAGAGCATTCAAGTGCTGGAGGTGTTAAAACATCTGAGAACATAAATATGGTTAGTGAACAATATAAATAAATAATATAGACAAATCGAATTAATACAATTACGAGTTTTAATTCCTTTCCAGATGAAAAAAAAATGTATTACAGTAATCCTTCATTATTCTTCTATTAAGTTGAATGTCAGAAATGTAATTAGAAACATTTTAAATTTCTAACGCCTTAATACCTTAATACCTTCTTTATCACTTTGTCAACTAGTAACATAAGGATTCCAGTCTTCACTGCCCACAAGAAAATTGACTAATGCTTTAGTCATCTGAAATGTTTTCAGTGACATAGCTTTCTCAGAATCAAAGACAAAACAAAGAAAAACAGGATACACATTGAAAATAAACTACAATAAAATGAAATAAATGCAATACAGGAAGGTAATGGAATCAGAGACGCTTTTTTACTGTAGGACTTTATTATTGTTTTAGGGCAGTGAAAAACAGTTGGGATTCTGTGCATGTGTGGGAGGGTTGCACAGGATTAAGGTTGGAGGATGCTGCCTGGAAGGTCATGCTCAGCATGCCTCTCTGGTTGGAGAGCGATAGAGGAGGAGTGACCTCAGGTTTCCAAGTGAGGAAGATAGCTGAGGGTGGATCTACTATTACCACCACCAACAACCACTCCTCCTTACCTTACAGACAGCAACCAAGTGAGGCTGTCCTTGGAGAATCTACCTGATAGACATAAGGAGCATTCAGTCAAAGGACAAAGAAGGAGTTTCTTTTAACAGGAGGCAGGGATCTGAGTAAATGGTGGGAAAAAAATCTAGAAAAAATCTTAATACCATCAATGAAGTAAAAAGGAAGCTGACTTAATTAATTGTGGACTGCATTAGATGACAAATGCATTGCAGATTTTCCTGAAAACTAGCTTTCCAATGCAGTCGAAGCCTATAAGTTAAAGCTGATTATCAGTCAACAATTAACCCCCCCCTAACAGAAAGATTTTCTTTTTTAAAAAGCTGATAGTTTTAACGTGTTAGAGCAAAAATGAGATCAACTTAGACGTCATTGTCATCATTCAAATTGAATAATTTTTTTATGCAAACCTGATGAAAATCGTTCCAATATTTCCCCCTGAATGAAGATGTAGAGAAACTGTAGCTGATTTCCTGTTTTGAGCAGTGAAGGTCTGAGGGAACAAGTACCCTGTAATAAAGCAGAGTAAGGTCAGCAGACTCCCAATGTGTCAGCACACTGTGCTGGATTAGCTGCTGTAAGCCTATTAAAGTGGTTTGGACTGGGTGGGCCAGCACAGACTACACTTCACTCTTTACATGCAATGATGCAGGCTGGCTGGCTTGAAGCTGCGACCACAGTACGGCATGTGTCCTGTAGGAGTGTCCTTGACCAGCACGGTATTGGTAGACGCATTCCTACAGTCCTTTCAATGTTCTTTTAATGGGATGCAGAGAGCTCAGTTGGATAAGCTGCAGGACCAGGCTGACACCAGAACAAGTGCTGGAGAGGCTGGTCGGGCTGACTCTCCCACTGCACCTCCCCTACCCCCTACAGTGGTAGTGACGCCACATAGGATGGGGGCAGGCTACGACCCTCAGGTGTTCCTTGAAACATTACAGGCAATGGCAGAGGCATGCCAGGCTACCTGGCTACCTGTGCCGTTGGAAAGAGAGGCGCGGCTGTCAGGTCATGCTGACGGCCACGCAGCCAGAGGAGGTGGAGGGTTGCAGCTGGCAGCTAGTGGGACGAGGCTATTTCCAGGTCCCCACGGCCCTGCCCTGGCAGAGCAGCCACTGCAGCTACAGGACACTAACCCCTTTCTCCCAGATCTGCCTCACCAGGTCCTGCCAGCGCTGACCCACGGCGGGCCACACCAATGCTAAGGCAGAAGTGTTAGAGATGCGGGTGACAGGACATATGCGGCGGGAGTGTCCATTGATGGAGGTTGGTCAGGTGTTCCATGTCATTGGGGTCCCAAGAGCGACATACAGTGTTCGGGTAAGCTGCCAGGCTTTGGTGGACTCAGGCTGCATGCAGACATTCCTTTTATCTCAACAATTCTAAAAAAAGACTAGTTACAAAACAGCTAACTGATCATCTGCAGAGGAATGTTTATTTAAAGAATTTTACTCAAGATTCAGATTTCATCACAGTACAAAAACAGCATTGGTAACAGTTACAAAGAATCTTATGGCTTTTAACAGCGATTAGAGCATTCAAAAGGCATTAAAGGTACTGCTGCAATAGTTTGAATCTTATTTAATAGACCCCAATTTGTTGATGTAAATGGAGAGCCCTCTTCACACACTTGATGGACTTCTACAGGATCTAAAAGACACATACACTATACATGTGTTATATTACTGCTCCCCTATGAGCTGTCCCAGGCAGGCATCTTCTGCCTGACACTAGACTATAAAAGTTAGCTCAAATATCTTATGTATCAAAGTTGTATTGGCGATTTGTTTTGATCTATAGTTTTAGTATCCTAAATTTTTGTTTTATAGGCTTTTTCCATGTAAATCCCACATTCACTCAAGCCGTGAATACTTCTGGCTTGAGTGAATGCTGGTGCGTCTGGCTGCCGCTATTGACCGGTACATTTTTTGACTTGGATTTATCATTTTATTTTGTGCTTTTTTCTAATTTTTCCTTTGTTGTCATTGTTATATTATGTGTTTTATTCTCCCCCCCCCCACAGCTTGGCTCTTTTGCCATCAGAATTATTGTCTAAAGGCAAAGAAAGATGCCCAACAGATTTACTTTACCAAATGGACTATCCCGGCCTTGCCGTATTGGTCTATTTGATTCACCTTTGCTTTTATTGTTCATTTTATTTTCACTTGCTACACACGGGACAGACATGACTGGGGGAAAGAAAAGGGAGAATGAAAGAGAGGGAGGGAAAGAAAAACATTGGGGAAGAGCGACGGTGATAAAGGGCAAAAAACAAAAACCAACAAAACAAACAGACAAAAAATACAAATATCAATCACCTGGATCACCTGTTAAGAAAGAAAAAAAGAGAAAACAAGCCAAAAAAAAAAAAAAAAAAAAAAAAAAAAAAGGGGAAGAGGAAACAGGAAGCTGAGACGATATATGATAAGCTGTGACCGCGCTGCAGGACTACAGATGATACTGCTCCGTGTCACATCAGAACATCATCGCAATAATCTATGTGAATATAACAGTAAATACTAAATATGGAATATTATTGTGCAGCACATAAGATCAACAGAACACAGTGTGCTTTGAGGTAGGAGCCAAAAAGGGTGTAGTTTGTGTCTGTGAGCACCCGTGTGTACACCTGTGAGCATGGACGCGCTTGTATTTAAAAGGTTCCTTCATGTAATGATCTGCTAGAGGGTGTGGGGGGCCACAGCCCCGTCCTCCAGGGCATGAAGCAGGTATGGAGGAGATCCAGGCTCCAGCCATCCAGAGGCCCTCAGAGCACAAGAGACCAAGAAAGACCAACAGAGGGGCAGCCGCGCCACTGTCCCAGAAAGAGCTGAGGAGAGTCCCAGATGAGGGCTCACTCAACAGCCGTGGAGCAGAAGCCGGGGGGGGGGGGGGGGGGGGGGGTTGCAGTGACGCGCCCGTGAGCTCCGCCGGCAGCCAGCTGTGCCAGAGTGACCGAGCCCCAGGCCGAGGGCAACCGACCCCCTTTGGGGGTGGGGGCTAGAGTTTTATTCTATTGTTAAGTGTCCTCTGGTGTCTTGAAAGGCACTTTCAAATAAGATTTATTATTATTATTATTATTACTACAACAGTCTTCTCTCAAGACATGTTTTGCACTTCAAGGAATAAAAATGCTTTTCATTGTGCCTTTAATTGTGCAATTTACAAATAGTGCAAAATGCAGACAAAAAAAACGAAAGTAAATTTAAAGAAGACATTTTACTGAATATAATTAAGATTAATTATCATTGACTGTTCACACCCTCCTGCTGATCCATGTAGCGGTCTGGAGGGTGCAGCAGATTGAAGCGCAGCAGCTGCAGATCCACAACTTGCCGTTGCTCCTTTACATGGCCCCAGCACTCTCTGGGACCCCAGGCAGGTGGAGATGGGGGAGGCGGGTCAGAGTCAGCGGGATTGGAGTAGTTTTCCTCAGGATGCTGGTGGTTGTTGTTGGGGTCAGAAGGGGATAAGCTGCTGTTGCTGTGGCAGCGAACTAGGAATTTTCCCCGGTGGTGACGATGGTAGAACATGCCAGCAACCACCAGCAGCGCAAGAATTAGTGAGCTGAGCAGGAAGAAAAGGACGTATACACCTTTGGCTTCAGTGGACAGGCGTGAGCTGCAACCTGAAGGGAAAACGAAAACCCCGCCAAACAAAACAGGAGATCAGCAGCTGAAATAAAGCAGAATATCTGCAAGTCTAACTAAGATTTCTGATATGGGTCAAGCATACCTGCAGCCTTCATGTCCACACAGATGGTTCCTCCTGATCCCAGGCGGGAGTTATCCTGAAAGCCTGCCCGGCAATGGCATGAGTAGGAGCCAAACTGGTTCACACAGTCTGCATTGAAGTCACATTGAGCAAGCTGGGTCCCACACTCATTAACATCTGAAACAGACATGCACAGAACTTTTAGCTGATAATGTGTTTAGTATTATATGCATTTAAAATAAACTATGTAAAAACAATTAGTGTAATCAAATATGTATTTATCAGTAATCACTGTTTTTGACTCCTTCCTGTTTACAGATTTGTCCAGAGTAACATTACCAAGCAATTTTGGACACTTCCATACCTGCAGTCGACACAGACATAATGATTGCCTTTCTCAGATTTCCTTTGCCACTGGCATCAACTTCAATGAGCCCCTGGAGAGCAGAGTGGATGCCCCTGTGGACATGCATGCCTCTAGGTCCCTGTCTAACTTGCAGCCAGAGGATGTACAGCACTCCTGCATGCAACCTGTGCACAAAACCTGTAATTATGTACCGTAACATATACCTTAACAGTAAAGCAGCTTTATGGTCCATAGATCCTGTTTCATTATTGAGTCTAAAACAGACTACACAATGACATAAGTTCAGGCGCTGCAGAGTGAGGTTTAATGTAATAAATACACCAGTCCATAGTTCTCAAGTGGAGTTTCCAGGATTTGTTTTTAGTATGGTAGCAAAAGAGGAAAATGAATGAGAGAGGTGGGGAAAAGGTCTGGTCCTATATGCTGGATACAAAGTAAAAGGCACCCTTTTTTCCCCAAGTTGGACATGGAGTCCCAGAGTGACAGTCAAAATGTCCAAAATGTGAAGCAAATGAAAATTCCAACAACCACAGCAGAACAACGGGTATCAGACAATGAAACGGCGATAGCAGACACTGAGCATAATTAACACAGATAAGAACAATCATGGGAAGACAGAGACAGGAACTAAAACTTACACAGAGCACTAAAGAAAACAGAATCGAAAACTAGGGGACAAAAGCATAAACAGAAAGACAAGACAGAGGAGGACCAAAATAAGGAAACTGATCAAGTTAAACACAAGAACATCAAAATTGGAGCCAAAGTTTAATACAAACCCTAGAACAATGAGGCAATCTAAACAGGTACCCAGAACTCCAAAGAAACCAAACAGGGACTTAAATAATACAATTTAAAACTTTAAACACTACAATAAAAGTAAAACCCTAAACAGAAACCCAAATTCAGCAACTTCAGAATCAACAACACTGCACAAGAGCATAAAAATTGTAAAACTACTGACACAAAACAAAGTGGCAAAACTGTAGTGAAATAGAAGAAACATCTCAAGTGTACAAGTGTTCAAATTACATTTTACATCTGATCCCATCTATACTTTCATCCAGTCGTGGTCGGTTTTGCAAGATTAGACCAATGGTATTTACGTGTGGAGTTGCAGTTCTTTTCTGCATAGGTTCACTCAGAAAAGACAGTCTCATTCAAAGACAAACTTATACTTCAGCATTAATGGAAAGACTTGTGAGGATGTTTTCTACAAACCTTTTTATTCTTTTGGAAGACACCGACAGTTGTGCATGCAGAGCCTCCAGCTGTTTGCTGATCTACAGAAACAAAAGCCATGTACAAAGTTTAGTCTGGGCCTTCACCATTTCTTAATGCGTCAATGAAGCTTTGTTTTTTATATTTATTACAAAAACAAAAAAAACAAAAAACAAAAACATGCTACATATGACACGCACGTACACACACACACACACACACACGCACCAAAGCTTTTACTGAAAGCAGCAGTGATCTGGCCAGGTTGTCCCAAGACTTCAGCAAATCCTGACTAAAGTTGATCTCTATGGCCACTTCAAACAGGTGATCTGTCAGAGAGATTTCAGAAGACCAAAATAAAGTCATTATATTAACAGTTTCACTGGTAGCTCAGATAAAATTAATTAAAGTTGATCTCCAGATTAGACATACAGGCATACACAAAGTTTGGACACACCTTCTCATTAAATGTTTTTTTTTCTTTAATTTGACTACGTTCTACACTGTAGACATCAAATATATGAAGCAAGATGTATGTAGCAAAGAAAAAAAAAAACAACTCTAAATATACTTTATATTTCAGATTCCTGAAAGTAGCCACCCTTTGCTTTCTTGACAGCACTGCAATCCCTTGGCCTTTTCTCAATGACCTTCAGGATGTAGTCACCTGTCAGGGTTCGATTGTGGAATTTCATACCTTCTTAATGGAGTTGGGATGATCAGTTGTGTTCTGCAGAAGTCAGGTTGGTACAAAGCTGAAAGTTCTATTTGACAACTACTAGAAATTATATTATACCAAGAACCAATCAGCTAAATAAAGAGAAATGACAGTCCATCATGACTTTAAGAACTGAAGGTCAGTCAGTCTGGAAAATTCCTCAAACTTTGACTGTGTTGCCAAGTGCAGTCTCAAAAACCATCAAGCACTATGATGAAACTGGATGAGGATGCCCCAGGAAAGAAAGACCAAGAGTCAACTCTGCTGCTGAGGATATATTCATCCGAGTCACCAACCTCAGAAATCTGAAGTTAACAGCGACTCAGATTAAGCCCAAATAAATGCCACACAGAGTTCCAGTAGCAGACACATCTCTACATCAACTGTTCAGAGGAGACTGTGTGAATCAGACCTTTATGGTCAAATAGCTGCTAAGAAACCACAACAAGCAGAAGAGATTTGTTTGTGCCAACAAACACAAGTATTGGACATTGTTGGGCATTTATTCAAAATTAAAAGGCACACAGAACCAGCATGGTTACCACAGCATCCTGCCATCTCATCCGGTTTGCATTTAGTTGGACCACCATGTATTTTTCAACAGGACAATGACCCCAAACATACCTCCAGGATGTGTAAGGGCTATTTGACCAAGAAGGACAGTGATGGAGTGCTGCGCCAGATGTCCTGGCCTCCAGTGTCACCTGACCTAAAACCCAGTCAAGATGGTTTGGGATGAGATGGAGCGCAGAGTGAAGGCAAAAGGGCCAACAAGTGTTCAGCATCTCTGGGAACTCCTTCAAGACTGTTGGAAAACCAGCTCAGGTGACAACCTCAAAGCTCATCGAGAGAAATCCAAGAGTGTGCAAAGCAGTAATCAAAGCAAAGGTTGGCTATTTTGAAGACTAAAGTATAAAGCATGTTATGAGTCATTTCATACTTTTATCTACTACAAAATTACATGTGTGTTCATTCATAATTTCGATGCCTTCAGTGAGAATGTACACAAACATCTATGAGTACAACCAATGGCCACAACCAATTGTGTACAGGGAGTGCAGAATTATTAGGCAAGTTGTATTTTTGAGGAATAATTTTATTATTGAACAACAACCATGTTCTCAATGAACCCAAAAAACTCATTAATATCAAAGCTGAATGTTTTTGGAAGTAGTTTTTAGTTTGTTTTTAGTTTTAGCTATTTTAGGGGGATATCTGTGTGTGCAGGTGACTATTACTGTGCATAATTATTAGGCAACTTAACAAAAAAAAAAAATATATATATATACACCCATTTCAATTATTTATTTTTACCAGTGAAACCAATATAACATCTCCACATTCACAAATATACATTTCTGACATTCAAAAACAAAACAAAAACAAATCAGCGACCAATATAGCACCTTTCTTTGCAAGGACACTCAAAAGCCTGCCATCCATGGATTCTGTCAGTGTTTTGATCTGTTCACCATCAACATTGCGTGCAGCAGCAACCACAGCCTCCCAGACACGGTTCAGAGAGGTGTACTGTTTTCCCTCCTTGTAAATCTCACATTTGATGATGGACCACAGGTTCTCAATGGGGTTCAGATCAGGTGAACAAGGAGGCCATGTCATTAGTTTTTCTTCTTTTAGACCCTTTCTTGCCAGCCACGCTGTGGAGTACTTGGACGCGTGTGATGGAGCATTGTCCTGCATGAAAATCATGTTTTTCTTGAAGGATGCAGACTTCTTCCTGTACCACTGCTTGAAGAAGGTGTCTTCCAGAAACTGGCAGTAGGACTGGGAGTTGAGCTTGACTCCATCCTCAACCCGAAAAGGCCCCACAAGCTCATCTTTGATGATACCAGCCCAAACCAGTACTCCACCTCCACCTTGCTGGCGTCTGAGTGGGACTGGAGCTCTCTGCCCTTTACCAATCCAGCCACGGGCCCATCCATCTGGCCCATCAAGACTCACTCTCATTTCATCAGTCCATAAAACCTTAGAAAAACCAGTCTTGAGATATTTCTTGGCCCAGTCTTGACGTTTCAGCTTGTGTGCCTTGTTCAGTGGTGGTTGTCTTTCAGCCTTTCTTACCTTGGCCATGTCTCTGAGTATTGCACACCTTGTGCTTTTGGGCACTCCAGTGATGTTGCAGCTCTGAAATATGGCCAAACTGGTGGCAAGTGGCATCTTGGCAGCTGCACGCTTGACTTTTCTCAGTTCATGGGCAGTTATTTTGCTCCTTGGTTTTTCCACACGCTTCTTGCGACCCTGTTGACTATTTTGAATGAAACGCTTGATTGTTCGATGATCACGCTTCAGAAGCTTTGCAATTTTGAGACTGATGCATCCCTCTGCAAGATATCTCACTATTTTTGACTTTTCTGAGCCTGTCAAGTCCTTCTTTTGACCCATTTTGCCAAAGGAAAGGACGTTGCCTAATAATTATGCACACCTGATATAGGGTGTTGATGTCATTAGACCACACCCCTTCTCATTACAGAGATGCACATCACCTAATATGCTTAATTGGTAGTAGGCTTTCGAGCCTATACAGCTTGGAGTAAGACAACATGCATGAAGAGGATGATGTGGACAAAATACTCATTTGCCTAATAATTCTGCACTCCCTGTACTTAGTGAATACCTCAGGCAGCAGAAAGAAAGAAGAGGAGCAAGGAGAAGAAGCATCATGGAAGGATGGGCCCCTGTATGGTATAGATAGAGGAAGTCGCTGATATCCAGAAATCCTACCAGAAACTGGACAAAGCTGGAGTGAAAGACAGCACACAGGCTCTAATCATGGCAGCACAGGAACAAGCCCTAAGTACAAGAGAGGTGGGGGTCTACCACACTGGGCAAGATCCCAGATGCAGCCTAAGTAAAGATGCCCCAACACATAACAGCAGGGTGCACCACAACCAAGTGGCCAGCATAGTATACAGGAACATCTGTGCCAGCCTGAAAGTCCCAAGGTCAAAATAGGAGAAGCCCCTAGGGTGGTCAAGAATGAGTGAGCCAAGATCCTGTGGGACTTCCAGATATATAAAAAAAAAAGCTGGTGATGGCTAACAAACTGGGCATAGTAGTGGTGGACAAGCAGAGGAAGATAACCGTAGTTATAGATGTAGCAATACCAAATGACAGCAACATCAGGAAGAAGGAACATGAAAGGTACCAAGGGCTCAAAGAAGAGCTCAAGAAGATCTGGAGGATGAAGGTAACAGTGGTCCCAGTGGTATTCGGTGCACTTGGTGCAGTGACTCCCAAGCTAAGATCTGAGGAATAACATCTGAGAACTCTTTTCAGAACAGCGCAGTCATATAAATAGCAAAGATACTGCACAGGACCCTCAAGCTCGCAGGACTCTGGTAGAGGACCCTAGCTTGAAGGATAGACCACCCGCAGGGGAGAGAAGGGAATGACTTTTTTTTTTTTAATAAATGAGTAAATCTATCTATAAAACATTTTTAAAATCCTGCTCATGACCAGACTGTGTGTTCAGCATAAGGTACAATGGCAATTTAGCCAGATAAAAAGAGAACTCACACTTCAGAAAATAAATAAATAAGACATTCTTGCTCAATACTCACCACCAGGAAAATGTTGAATTTCTGAGTCATTTTTCATGTTTGCTATGAGGGACAAAAAACAAAACAAAAACCACACAATAAAAAAAACAAAACAAAACCAAACCCCTCTCCGACTTCCCACGAATGAACCAGTTGTGTAACCCAGTGCTTATCTACACTTAACATAATTCAACACCACTCGACCACATAGATTATTTGTGTGCGCTTTTGTTCGGCAAAAAAGCCCCATTTCTTTATAGTACATCCAAAAGTATCTAGAGTGCATCACTTATCCCACATTTTGACATATTCTTTCACATGCACTGTAATAATAATAATAAGTTGTATTTATAGGCGCCTTTAAGACCCTCAAGGTCACCTTACAATAGCACAAACAATAACAGCAATACAATATAATAAAACATGGCAAAACAAAATTTAGAAATAAGAGGGAAAAAAGCATGAAAGTATAAAAATCAACTATATAGTTTATTTTCAGATCAAGTACAATCAACTAAATTTACCACAGGTGAACTCCAATAAGGTTGTTGAATCGTCTGGCAGATGATAATTGGAAACTGGATGCACCTGAGCTCACCTCTGAGTGTCATTACAAAGGCTATAAATATTTATCTACATGTTCCATTTTTGTTTTTCCATTTTTTTTTATTAAAGTGTAAGAATTTCAAGTTTTTCACTTTGTCATTGCATTGTTTTGTGGTGTGTGTAGAATTTTGAGGTGAAAATGAATCAATCCTATTTTGGCTATAACATCACAAAATGTTGAACAAGTGAAGCACTGGCAATACTTTCTGGATACAGTCAATTCTTGTGTTAGGGTTGAAGGGGCCTTAATTACAAGGTTATAACAGGAAAACACTTAACATGTGGAACTTATTTTTACTCACGTATGTATCATGTACAGCTCTTTTAGAAAATCAAAGAGCAAGTTCAAATTTTAATAGCTGTTTAACCTGAAAATGTTCATTGAAAATTTAGTTGATCATGATCTCATTTCAAAGAACTAAACATATCTGGCTCACTAAGGGTTTACAAAATGCATGTAAAAAGAAAAATACACTCGATAGGGAATACCTAAAACAAAGAACAAAAGATGCTGAAAATAAATATAAAAAATACAAAAATAAGTTGACCAATATTATACGTGTATGTAGAAAGGAGTATTATAGTAAAATATTGAACAACAATAAACAGAATATGAAAGGAATATGGGATGTTTTAAACGGTATCATTAAAAATAATTCTGGACAACAAAGTTATCCACAATACTTTATCGATAATGGCAATATTATGGAAAACACTGCTGATAAGGTCAACAGCTTTAATCATTATTTTGTAAATATTGGACCAAAACTGGCAGAACAAATTCCTGAGTCACTGCCATCAGTAGACTGTAGTGAAAACCTGATTGATAGGAACCCTAACTCAATGTTCCTCACATCAGTGGAGGAAAAAGAAATAATTGACATTGTACACATGTGTAAATATAAAACATCTACTGATTGTAATGATATTGACATGAAAATCGTCAAGAAGGTCATTGAAGGAATTGTAGGACCTCTAACATATATTTGCAACTTATCATTTCAGACGGGAAAAGTGCCAAACAAAATGAAAATAGCTAAAGTTGTGCCGCTGTATAAAACCGGGGATAGACGCCACTTCACAAATTACAGGCCTGTTTCTTTACTACCACAATTCTCCAAAATCCTAGAAAACCTGTTTAATAAACGATTAGACAAATTCTTAGATAAATATAAATTACTCTCTGACAGTCAATATGGATTCAGATCAAAAAGATCAACATCTCTGGCATTAATCGAATCAATTGAGGAGATTACGAATGCTATAGATCAGAAACAGTATGCAGCTGGAGTATTTCTGGATCTCAAGAAAGTATTCGACACAATCAATCATGACATATTAATTAATAAACTGGAACGGTATGGGATTAGGGGGGTTGTACTGCAATGGGTGAAAAATTATTTAAGTGACCGGAAACAATTTGTGAAGCTGGGTGTCCATTCCTCATCATGCTTGGACATTGCTTGTGGTGTTCCACAAGGCTCTGTACTGGGTCCAAAATTATTTATTATTTATATAAATGATATTTGTAAGGCATCTGATATATTAAAATTAGTATTATTTGCAGATGACACAAATATTTTTTGTTCTGGGGGGAATCTAAAGGAGCTGCTGGATACAATTACTTCAGAAATGTGCAAAATTAAAAAATGGTTTAACAGGAACAAACTATCGCTAAATCTAAGTAAAACTAAAATTATCTTATTTGGGAATTCCCTTAGAAATGCACAAGTGCAGATTCATGTAGATGGTGTGGAAATTGAAAGAGTACTTGAACATAAGTTTCTTGGTGTGATTATAGATGATAAATTAAACTGGAAGTCTCATATAAATCATATACATAACAAAATTTCAAGAAGTGTCTCAATCTTGAGTAAAGTAAAACACATTCTGGACCACAAATCACTCCACATTCTCTATTGTTCCCTGATTGCACCGTATTTGAATTACTGTGCAGAGGTTTGGGGCAATACTTACAAATGTTCGCTATCATCAATCTTTATATTACAAAAAAGGGCCATAAGGATAATCCATAAAACTGGTTACAGAGATCATACAAATCCACTATTCTTAAAATCAAAAATTCTAAAATTCACAGATCTGGTTCATTTTCTCACAGCACAAATTATATATAAAGCAATAAATAACCTGCTTCCTGACAATATTCTAAAAATGTTTTCTAAAAGGGAACGGGGATACAATTTGAGGGGGGAATTAAATTTAAAACATCCTCGTATCCGTACAACATTAAAAAGTTTTTGCATCTCTGTGTGTGGAGTGAAGCTGTGGAACAGACTAAGTAAAGATATGAAGCAATGTCCAAGCATGGCGCAGTTTAAAAAGCGGTTTAAGGATATGGTTTTTACAGGGTACAGGGAAAAGGTAGAGATTTGATAGGGTGTTCTTGTCTAATATTTTCATGTGTGTGCGCATGCACGGGTTTGTTGGTATGGGTATGTGTATATGTATGTAATGTAAAAAATATATATATATATATATATATATATATATATATATATATATAAAATTGTAGGTTGTGTATCCTTGAGGTGTTAATGGGGTTATTGAAAATGTGTATATGTGCGTATATACGTATGTATGGATAGATAGAAACATATATGTGTATATATTAAAAAAAAAAAAATTACACATAACATAATGTAATTGCAAGGAGGTATTTCTGTAGTCTATTGATACTAGATAGTGGAAAAGGGGTGGGATTAAATAAGCTTATGCTTCTTCCTGCTCCTTTTTGAACATGGACGTTATTTGGAGTTGTGGTTGCTCGTTTTCCTTTTGTTTGCTTTGTTCATTTGTCTCTTTTAATTCTATTTTTTTTATACTTTTTCAACATGTTCAAAATAAAGATTCAAAATAAAAAAATAAAATATCTATATCAAGCAATATAATTACAGTTAGTCAATACAAAAAAGACGAGTACCTGAAAGATCCAGGAGAGTGTCTGTGTTCAAATGTACTCACAGTTCGCTCTGTGGTCCGACAGTGGCTCCACCATGTTAGGCTGAGGATGAGTGTGATCAGCGTGCTGTATTTCTTGTCTGTCAGAGGATGGGGAAAGCTGGACTGAGGTCTGACTGACCTCTGTTATGTTCTCCTTCACTGTCCAGCTCAGAGTTGTGGTCTCATCCTCTGCAACAGTAGATTCCTCCTCATTCATTTGTTTTGCTGTTGTAGTGTCAGTGGTGACTTCTAGTTGGGTGTGAGTGATACCTCTCCCTGATCTGAAGGTCCTTTGGGTGGACACTGATGCAGTTGGCATGGTCGTGTAGTTCCCAGACAAGGACAGAGGGTTGTTTTCATCCACCTGAAGAAGGACAGACGAAGAGTTTTACAATGTTTTCTGGAATTTACAAGCAAAATAAAAAACAAAACAAGTACTGCAGATTTTTGCAAGATTACCTGGTCTTTATCATGTTGTTTATACTTCTCTGGGTTTCCTTTTGACATATAGGGTCATTACCATTAATGTTTTAAGTTCCTGAGCAGTATCCAGTATGGCAATTTGGTGATTAAGTAATGTATGTTGGATCTTATTGTAATCATATTACATTTATGTGTAATTCACTATTGTATTAAATTCAGTTGTCACATTACAGCTAACCAAACAGCTATATCACTGTTACTTGAGCTACATAGATTATATGAATGATGGGAAAATAAAAGAAAACTATGTAGCCTTGATTTTAATGCTAACTCACACAGTAATCACGTGACCTCACTTAATGTATGAAATATATTAAGTTAAAAAAATGTGACTTTTTTTTAAAAAAATGTCACATTTTATGAAATGTGACATTTAAAAAAAAAAGAATTTTTAGAAGGTTAATTTATTAAAGAGAAAATCAAAACAAAGTGCAGAAAAAAGCCTAAATGATTTACACTGCAGAGGGACTGAAAGAAGTTGCTAAACTTTTTTCTACATGTTTTTAATCAGTGAGTGAAATCTTTAACATTAGACAGTAATTTTACTAGGGCTGTCAGCGTTGACACCAATTAATCCAACATCACAATTTACAAGATTACAATTTTTAAGGCAATTAACCCATCTGGAGCTCAGAAGGCCTCAAAATTCCTGAAATGTCTCTGTCAACGCATTTCGGGCAGTTTGTCCAGTCTGTGCTCCATATGGGTTAAAAACCTTTTAATTGCGTTAATCGTAATGATGCGTTAACATTGACACGTTGACTACTTTTTACCCATTCCTAAATTTAATAGTGAATATGCAGCTTTTGCCAGCGTTAGAAATATTGCCAGGCAGCGTAAGGCATCTAAGACTAACACTGTGTCCACTCACCCAAGTGTTTGTGTCTGCAGGCATCTTGGGCTCCGTGGGTAGCTCAGTCATCCTTGCTAATTGTTCCCTCTTTGTACCTGGTCCAGATTCACTGAAGTCCATCAGCCCAGGAGATGTCTCTGACTCATTGCTTGTCTCTGTAAAGCCTTCCCCTGGGTTATAAATGACTGGCGATCCAAATGCCTGGTAGCGACCATAAAAGCCCCTGTACAGGGGGTTGGGCCAGCCACTAATCAGTAGCACTACATACAGAATATTGGAGGAGGTGGTGTATTTGGCCTCTTGCCAGCACTTCTGTAAGAGTTTGTGTCCCGCTAAATCTCCAACTGGCTCGTCAATGTGGATTTGGTCCTGTTTGAGGTTACAGATGTCATCAGGGGTCAAATCCTCCAGGTAGAGATGAATCCTTTTACTCGGATCCACCTGGATTGTCCAGTTGCACCACAGGGGAGGATTGGAGCATAGGTAGTCCGGGGAGAAAAACTCACCACTGTCACTGTATAGCAACCGGTGACAACTCCGCAAGGCAAAGAAAGTGTTTTCAGCTCCAGAGTCTTCTGTGAACCGAATAGACAGATATGTCATTAAATGAACAGAAATGGTTTTATATATTATTACTAATGCAATTCACTTTTCAACCTAGTTGGCAGGTGCTGATTTCAGTACTGTATATAATCAACATTTTAATTTTATTTATTTATTTTTATATTTTAAAATCAGGAAAATATACTAACATCATTCACTTTCACACTGAATAAAAACAATCAAATATTAACCTGTATAAGGAAGGCTCTCCCATAAATCCATATGGGCGATGTCAAACTACCAAAATGAGGTACAGTTTATTTAGAATCCAATTAGCTCAAATATAATGGTCATATTTCATAAGAAAGTTTGCATGTGCGTTGGTGATCAGGTTTTATGAAACTAAAATCAGTTTGTTAGCACAGGCTGAAACATTTAGACTTACAAAATGACATATAAACATAGAAAATCCCAAGTTAAACATTTGCAGACTCACCTGGAGGCTGCTCAGTATCTTCTTCATTCACCTAAAGACAGAAAGAAATACACAATTAAGCTGTTAACACAAATCCGAAAGAGGTTATCAGTGAGGCACAATAACTTACCTGTGCATTACAGTCAAATGTCAACAAAAATATGAGCAGCACACACTTGAAGTTTATGACGGCTGTTTGTTTCATTTTCGTATGCAGTTAAATTACTGAAATTTGGGAAGCAACAAAGTCAATCTGATCCTCTCAGATTCAGTTCAACGGCTATTTCCTTTCCTGTCTCTGCAGGTGAATTGCATCAGTTAGTTGATTAAGTTTCCTTTTACTGGCTAGTAATATCCATTTTATCCAGCAGAGGGCACTGTAATATTTATTATTGGGCTGGTGCTTTCTGCTTTAAAGACAAAGCTGAAGACACTGCACCTATTTTATTTAGGGGTTTTATCTGCTACAGATATTTGCTGTGTTTGAGTTTCATAAACTATTTCTTTACATTTTTTCCAGGAAAAGAAAAATACCAAAAATCACATGTTATAATTTATGAGATTAGAACACTTTATTGTCGGACATTCAAATACAGATTAGTTTAAAATTTACCACAACAACACACAATAACAAGAGACAGTTTTCATTTATTGAGCGTGAGGAGCAGATGGGTGGGGGTAATGGCTAAAACAATGTCAAAAAAACTTAATCCTTATTCAGTCAACCATGGAAAATTGTTGCATATGAGCCAAACTCACTTTACTGCTTATTCAAATACACACATACAAATAAGCAAGAAAAACAGTTAAAATAATATTTCATAAATTGAATTATGGAAGTCTGTGAAAATATGTGTCATGTTTCTGTCAGATAAACCTGAATTCACAGCAACACCCAGTGTCGGATCACTTTAAGTTTTATTTCATTTCTTTAACTTAGTCACGTCAGTTAAGGCTGAAAAGCAATTCATTTAAAATGCAGTGATATTAAAAATAAGACTCCTGCTTATATTTTCCCTGATGCTTTTATCCATGTTTTTATGATGCTTTGAATTATAAGAGCCTTCAGATGTGTGAAAAGTGAAAATGTGTATTAAGAAGAAAATGTAAAAGCAAACATGCACATGATAATCATGTTTTTTGTTTCTTTTTTTTGTGGCACGGCTGTTATATTGGAGTAATAGCAGTGCTATTCAGACAATGTCTGATCTATTATTTCATCTACTAAATGTAGCACCATCTGCAAATCTAAAAATGTAGGTCTAAATTTTATACACGTGCAAACGTTCAGCCACAGTTTGATGCTCAAGCTCTATTACCTTATTGAGTTACCTGCTTTTGTTCATTTTATTTGCAAGTGGTGAAGATTGGGATTTGACCAAATAAAAGTGGGATGAAAACAGAAATAACAGCTGGACTGTTTACCAGCAAACACATCCATTAAACAACAAATATCAACAAAGTAGTGAGCTATGTTGAGCTTATAGTAAGAGTGTTCTTTGTTATGAAGGTGACTTTCTTTTTGCCTGCATAAATCACCATGGTAACATATACTTACCGCATAACTTATACCAGGTTCCAGGTTAAGTTCTGAATTTCAGTTTAAATTTGGCGGGAAGCATCACATGATCAATAATACTTTTATTTAAAGAATGTTTCTTGTCTTTTATAGATTCTCTGCTGAAGGTATCTGTATATGCAATCTGTTTAACCTCACTTTACTCACATCACTAAATGAAGCCCAGTTGTGAAATTACAGCAGTGCAAACGGTGTGTCATGTGTAATGCATGTATTCAATTGCAAAAACTGTATAAAAGTTTGGTCTGTTTGCCAAGTCTCTTTAACATTGTTTTAATGCAGCTAATAAAACATAGATTAGAAAATTGAATTGTTGCATTTGTAGATGATTTATGGTCAATAATTTCCAATCAATAACATTTATTTCACTTTCATCTGACTACAAACTAAATGTCTTCTTTATTAGGCTACAGAAGAGTATCAGACCTGAACACACTGAGTAACATTTACTGATTAAATGTATCAAAGTTTCAGAGTTCAAATACAAAGCTGTTAGAAGTTGTGTTAGAAATAAAGAGCAACACCAAGAGCACACAGAGCGGTAAAATAAATATAACTCAAGCTAAAACAAGTCACCTGGATCAGTGACAAAACAGCACATTACTCTTGTATTTTATTTACAGCATATGTGTTGCATTTTACTGTTTATATTATATGCAGCATTTTTTTCTGAATCTTTAGTGTTCTCTGTCACTCATGTTGAAAGATACAGTTGATTCTCATCTGATACATTTTTTGTGGCACATCAAATGGCTCCTTTTGTGTATGTGCCCAGAGCCTGAAGCAGAAAGCCTGAGCTCCCAAAGAAATCTGATACTGATTTCAGGATCTGTCAAGACAGCTAATGCAAAGAAAGCCTCACTATGTGGAACTTGCTTGTGAAGCTAATTTAATATCTTTAATATCTTTGGACTTTGTTTTTTTCAGATTACATCTGTTTTAACTTTAGTCGAGTGAGGTTAATGTATGCCCTTTATACTGTTGACATAAAATACGTTATTTTGTATAAATTTGCTGCATCTTGAGGAAGCATACAAAATTCAGAGACACTGGAATGTTTTAATGATTAAAAAAATGTTGGGGGCAAAGCTTCACAAAGAGTCATCTGTGAATGGAACAGACATACATGTCATTAAATGAACAGAAATGATTTTATATATTATTACTAATGCAATTCACTTTTCAACCTTGTAGGCAGGTGCTGATATCAGTACTGTATATAAATCAACATATAGTTATGCATTTTTTTTTAAATCAGGAAAATGTACTAACATCATTCATTTTCAGGATGTTCATTTGTACTTCATGTTAGTTCTCAAATCGTTTATTGTGTTTTTAAACATACTGAATGACTCAAATTTTAAAAATGCATCAGATGAGAATCAAATGTCTCTTTCAACATGACTGACAGAGAACACTACAGATTCAGAAAAAAAATGCTCCATATAAAATTAAACAGTAAAATGCAACACATATCCTGTAAATAAAAAGTAGCAACCCTGTTGAACTTTGATTTGAAAAATATAGAATGGAAGGATTGAAAATGACTGACAAACTCAGTATTGCAAACAGCCATTAATAAAGCTTTCACTGGCAGTCCAGCTCGGGTTGGACAATGAAGGGCCAAATTGTTAACATCTCCTGTGGAGTTCGGCTGTGAACCAGCATCAAGTTCCTGTGGATACAAGGATTGTCTTTATACTTCTTTTCAATGTCAAATGTCTTGAAGCCATTGTGCTTCTCAGGAACAAGACCCAGCTTCTTGAGACACATCCCAGTGTATACATCATCAATGGGAAACAGCACTACTTGCTGAGATACATTGTGTAGGCGTACCGCCAACTCCCCAGAGTACAGATATCCTCCACCGCCAGCATAGGGAGGATAGTTACCCACAAACACACTCTCTGGGATAAAGTATTTAAGTTTTTTGTCTCTGTGTGGCCCAGCATTTATTATAACATCGCCTATGAACAAATCCTTGGACTCACCCTCTGGCAGGCCTTCCAGATAGTTAACAATTCTTAAGGTGTTCACAAAGACGTCGTCATCGCCCTTAAGAACAAACCGAGCTTGAGGACAGTGTTTGGTAAACCACTCCAGAAAGAGGACCTCTTTCAGAGTTAGGTTTAAGAAGCTGTCTCTGTAGTCCCATTGAAGTATGTCTTTGTGAAGCTTTGCCTCATGACTCAGTAACTCCTGCAAGTCTGGGAAGTGGTCTGACGACAAGACGTTGCCTAGCAGGAACACTGTTACCACAGTCTGGTTGGCTAAGACTCCTGCTTGTCCCCAAGTTTCACGAATGGTCTGCCGCCTTTCAAAATGAGAGATCAAAGACTTGACAACCAGCAGTAGGAAAGGTTTTTCACTACAAACATGGGGCTGATTTATTAACATAGGGTATGTCCTACAACGCATGTACAAAAGAAAGTCCTGGAATTGCTTTGGTAGGGAGTTGTAGTCAAAGATTTGCCTGGGCACTCTGTAGTCCGGTTCACACGGGTCCAGAGGTCCAGTGTCATTGAGCCAATCTGGCAGTGTGTTGCGTGACGTGCTGGAGAATACAGAGTTAAAGTTGGGGTTGTAAATGAAATCCAAGCGTTGCTGCTCCTTGTTCCAGAAGGTTTCATTCAGTATGTGTTTACTCCAAAACCTCTTGGATGGGATGTGAACTTTGTGATGGCCACTTCTCTTGTGTCCAAGGTTCCATGACACGCTTATCACGACACAGATGAAGACGTTAAGCATCATCATGTAGCAGAAAGCCTTTATTTTATGGCGACATAGAGCCACGCTGCCTCTCCTCTGCATCTAGACATGAGAAAAGATATTCTGTTTTCAAAAAGATAGAGAGAAAAAAACATCTGCAGTGTCATTGCATTACAGGCAAACTTACAACAAAGCCAGGATACAAAGGAGCACTTGGAAACATGGAGACTATTAAGTTGAGCCTGAAGGCGCGAACAGGAGTAAAACTGAACGAATCTGTGACAGCAGGCCAGTGGCAAGCTTAATTTCCCCTGGTTTTGTTTTAGAACTGTGACTGGCTGCACACAAAGCTCCATTTTCATTCCTAATCCTCGAGGAATGGCCTGCGAACATTTTTCCGCTCATCTTGACAGACAGGAGTCACACATTTTCAATTCAGCAGTGCACATGACACCAATCTGTGTACTGCCTGCTCATAAATAAAATTTACATATGTACCACTTGATGTCACTGTTTCTCTGGTAGTAGTACACCTACAGTATATATTTGGTAGGTTGTGTTTTTCAACTTTTACAAAGCTTATATATGGATATACATGTATTACTCAGACAACTGATCTAACAGTCAATGTTTATGGTTATGCGTGAGTTTTTAATACGAGACTCGAGTAGTAAATAAACCTGCATGCATCTGTGTACGCTCATCACACTGGGAAAACACAAACAAAGAAAAAAACAAAACACCCAACGCACAGTCTGTTAAAGTTCATTTGAAGTCAAACCTGATTTACAGCTTACAGCTAATAATGAGGGTGCAACCTGTCGGGTATGTTCACGTGTGAGCTTAATTATTCACAAACTCCTTTAAGTAAGATAAACTTATTTGATGAATATGGTGAAAATCCAGATCGATCTTACTAATTTGATTGATAATGATGTTATTACTTTAATACTGGTAAAAATAAATAAATTGCAAGCTATTGGAACAATTTGAAAATAGTCCTTTTTCCTGGTGTTTAGGCTTAAAATGCTGTTTTGTAGCTGGTCCGGTCTATAAAGATGCAAAAACTCATTATTCTTTCCTGAACATTCCTCCTCACTAATCTCTTGTAGAGGTGTGGAGCATTGGGCCCCTTCTAACCTTTTTGCTCTTCCCACTTTCATTGTGCAATATTTAGTGCTGCAACAGTACTTATTTTATTTATGTATTATTTAAATACAAGCTTCTCAACCAATAGGCAAAGAGCAAAATGAAAGCATTCCTCATTTCACTAATTATAGACTGCAATCAATATGCTCCTATCTTCAGATCATTTTAATAAAATATACAAAAGGCTTTTATTTGAAAATAAATAAATAAAGGTTAAACTGGACAAGATAAGAGACTCTTTAAAAATTCGAATCATTCATCTTACTGTAATGCTGTTTATTTTGCTAAAATTTTACTTTTAAAAGTATAAGTGACACATCGGTGCTATTTTTACCGGAACATCTGCCTCCATTTCACCCTATTCATAGCATCCTGCTCTGCCGCACCAGTCCTCTGTATGTCCTCTTTCAGTACATCCATGAATGCTCTCTGTGGTCTCTCTCCTTTTCTCCTGCCTTGCAGCTCCATATTTAACGTCCCTTATTCAATATATCCACTATCACGCCACTGTACGTGTCAAACTTGCCTCTCTAACTTTGTCTCAAATGCCTGGCCTGAGCTGTCCCTCTGATATATTGATTTCTAATATTGTCCTGATCTTTGGATGGCTGACCCTCATCAATCTTCACTTGCTCGACTCCTTACAACTTCCTTGTCAGACCTGTTTCCATCTCATTCAGGTACTTGTATTCTGTCTTGCTTCTAGTGGCTTCATTTTTCCAGCTCAACCTCTCCAACCTAACCTCTGACAGCTCTCTACTCTCACTACAGATCGCAGTGTAAACATCACAGTCTACGGAGTCTACAATGTCTGACCTCATCTGCTACAAAAATTGTAGCTTGGCAGCATCAGACGGTAGTCGGTAGACGGCTTTAGAACGTCTAGTCTGTCCATCACCATAGCAAACAAAAGGGGAAACCATACGGCTGCTCACTGATCATCAACTCTCTCCTTAACAACTTCCTTTAGTTTCATGGTTTGGTTCTGAAGTTGCTACAGCTCTGCACATCACCCTTTCTAATTTTCTTGATTCAGGAACTCCTCAAATTACTCCTTTCATCTTCTCAGTACACTTGCTTTCCGTGTTAGCACATTTCCATTCCTGTCCTTAATCACTTTAACCTGTCTTGGTACATTCTCATTCATACAGGCGAGGAAATCCATCATCATGAAATGAGTGATGAAACACTTCTCCCACTGAAAACGCTACGTCCAGATGAACAGAATCAACTTTTTGGAACACCCCAACCTGTTGCACATCCTTCCCAACCCGATCTCGCTGTCTAAAGAAAATCAATAGTAGTCCTTTTCTTCTTCATTAGTATTCAGTCTCACATCGAACTCAGTATGAGCCTTCTTCTTTACCACCTCTCCCTTTGCTGTGTGCCTAGCGTCCCAATAACCTTTCCACTTACATAGTTTTCCTGACGATCCCATTTTTTTGTTGCTAAACTCTTCCTTTAAATACTTCCCTGTACTTCATTCCGCTACTAAGTCTGTTTGTGCTCTTTCTTCTGTCCAAAGGATAAATACCTTCTTAGCTGCTAATTCAGCTGTACTTTCCCAGTCATCAGGTAACTTTTCCCTACCACCCAGAGCCTGTTTCAAGTCTTCCCTGAACTCTGCGCAATATTCTTCTTTCTTCAACTTAATCCTTATATCTGTCTTCATTTCAGACTACCATCTGACCCTGCCAAGCTAAATTTTTCCCTGATACCACCTTGCCGTCTCCTGGTTTTGTGTTAAAAACAATTAAATGCAATTATCTTAATTACAGGGAGTGCAGAATTATTAGGCAAATGAGTATTTTGTCCACATCATCCTCTTCATGCATGTTGTCTTACTCCAAGCTGTATAGGCTCGAAAGCCTACTACCAATTAAGCATATTAGGTGATGTGCATCTCTGTAATGAGAAGGGGTGTGGTCTAATGACATCAACACCCTATATCAGGTGTGCATAATTATTAGGCAACTTCCTTTCCTTTGGCAAAATGGGTCAAAAGATGGACCTGACAGGCTCAGAAAAGTCAAAAATAGTGAGATATCTTGCAGAGGGATGCAGCAGTCTCAAAATTGCAAAGCTTCTGAAGCGTGATCATCGAACAATCAAGCGTTTCATTCAAAATAGTCAACAGGGTCGCAAGAAGCGTGTGGAAAAACCAAGGCGCAAAATAACTGCCCGTGAACTGAGAAAAGTCAAGCGTGCAGCTGCCAAGATGCCACTTGCCACCAGTTTGGCCATATTTCAGAGCTGCAACATCACTGGAGTGCCCAAAAGCACAAGGTGTGCAATACTCAGAGACATGGCCAAGGTAAGAAAGGCTGAAAGACGACCACCACTGAACAAGACACACAAGCTGAAACGTCAAGACTGGGCCAAGAAATATCTCAAGACTGGTTTTTCTAAGGTTTTATGGACTGATGAAATGAGAGTGAGTCTTGATGGGCCAGATGGATGGGCCCGTGGCTGGATTGGTAAAGGGCAGAGAGCTCCAGTCCCACTCAGACGCCAGCAAGGTGGAGGTGGAGTACTGGTTTGGGCTGGTATCATCAAAGATGAGCTTGTGGGGCCTTTTCGGGTTGAGGATGGAGTCACGCTCAACTCCCAGTCCTACTGCCAGTTTCTGGAAGACACCTTCTTCAAGCAGTGGTACAGGAAGAAGTCTGCATCCTTCAAGAAAAACATGATTTTCATGCAGGACAATGCTCCATCACACGCGTCCAAGTACTCCACAGCGTGGCTGGCAAGAAAGGGTATAAAAGAAGAAAAACTAATGACATGGCCTCCTTGTTCACCTGATCTGAACCCCATTGAGAACCTGTGGTCCATCATCAAATGTGAGATTTACAAGGAGGGAAAACAGTACACCTCTCTGAACAGTGTCTGGGAGGCTGTGGTTGCTGCTGCACGCAATGTTGATGGTGAACAGATCAAAACACTGACAGAATCCATGGATGGCAGGCTTTTGAATGTCCTTGCAAAGAAAGGTGGCTATATTGGTCGCTGATTTGTTTTTGTTTTGTTTTTGAATGTCAGAAATGTATATTTGTGAATGTGGAGATGTTATATTGGTGTCACTGGTAAAAATAAATAATTGAAATGGGTATATATTTGTTTTTTGCTAGGTTGCCTAATAATTATGCACAGTAATAGTCACCTGCACACACAGATATCCCCCTAAAACTAAAAACTACTTCCAAAAACATTCAGCTTTGATATTAATGAGTTTTTTGGGTTCATTGAGAACATGGTTGTTGTTCAATAATAAAATTATTCCTCAAAAATTCAACTTGCCTAATAATTCTGCACTCCCTGTAGAACTTGTGATCTGTTGAGAATGACCATAATGTGCAAATTGTTAAACACATCTGTCCACCTATGTTTTATAGGATCACTGCTCGAGAAAAACAAAAATGCAAAAAGAAAAAGAAAACAAAAGTTCACGACACTTTTATTTTAATTCCTACTTTTAGACCGCAGACATTCACTTGAAGAGCGCACAGCTGTCCTTTCATGTCGCATAAGACTGGAAATTTCTGGCAGCTATTTAAATTAGTAACACACATACCTTTCAGATTCGCTCTATCTATAGCTCTGATCATCAGGCTACTACTTCGGCACCTGCACCTTCCTCATCCTGCGGAGGGAACCCGTTTTAGACACCTCGGCGTTCCAGAATCCCCTTTAAAATGTGCGAATCGGACGCTTCGTAAATTATCAGAGATGATCAAACCTCGCAAATATCTCCTTTGTACCATCCTCAACAAGGCTAATACTAGAAGCGTCCGTCCTTCCTGTGTGTTGCGGGTAGTGACTCCTCCCTAATTTCAAGAGCGTGCTCAAGAGGCTGGATAGAGGCTTCGGGCTCAACAGACTATCCGGCAGTTCAGTTAGTACTTAAAATGTTTCAGAGCCGGGAATATGAGAGAAATTTGCATTTGGGAAATGTGGATGGAAACAAAAGTGTATGCAAATCAAAAATCAAACAAGTTTAGGCCATGCTTACCCTCGACAAAAGATTTGATTCACCACTGGTTGTTGGTTGCTGTTCTGGCAAAACAGACATTATATATATATATATATATATATATATATATATAATATATAATATATAATATATATATATTATATATATATATATAAATAAAATCTTTGTTTTGGCCATCTCTATCTTTGGTTTAGGGATCCTCGAGACATTTTAGAAAGAATCTTCCAAAATACTATATACAGTATGAATTGCTTTAAAGCTACTTTATACTGTTATAATGTCATGTCAGTCAAAAAACCAGACTATTTCACCTGTTCACATTTATTATCAGGATAATAACCACCTGGTAAAAATCATTCTCCAGGCCACTTCATGTTTTTTCTTTGTTTGTTTTAAACATACTAAGTTGGACTTTTAGTAGTCTTACTAGCCTTTCTCCAAACTATGGATTGTCTAGAGATGGTTGCTGTGAAAATGTGAATGCTAGCTTTTTGGTGTTACTGCAGTTAAAAACACAATAATTACATCTGAAGATTAAGGACTGATGCAAGATGAAGAATCAAGTTAAGACTTCTTTTATGCTGTCTCAGATCCATCCTACAGAACTACATGAGGTGCAGCAGCAACAGTAGTATAATGTCAAGAACACTGTTTAGGACTAAATGAAAGGTCAAAAGACATCAGAGAAGTATAATGATTTAATGTTACATGTATTAACCATCTTTGAAGATGTAAGGTCTCCAGGTTTACATTTAAATATGTATAAAACTATATTAAGTACTGTACCAAAGGTTGAATTGCAGCATGACGTTGTTATTTTAAACACACCAAATGAAACGAACAGTCTTTTCTCCTTATCCCTGCATTAAGATTTGTATTATTGTATTACAGTTTTGATGTGCCACTGGAAATCAAGCACTGACATTCTGAAGGTTTTTTTCCTCTTAAGAGTTAATGAAACACCAAGAATGTACGGGGCTGAAGTTTATTACCACTGCCTTAAAGTAACCTAAACTTCTTTTATTTGCTTGAGGAAAAAAAAAATTGTGCAGTGCTTATCTGTTTAACAGACTTCCCCCTTTACCTTTGGACTGTTCTGTGCTTATCTAACATCATATGATAAGAGTCTGATTACTATCCGTGTTTTTGTGTGTGCGTGTGTGTGTGTGTGTGCGTATATATATATATATATATATATATATATATATATATATATATATATATATTAATATTAGTCTTTGTTCTTCAAGCTTGGGTCCTCTACCAGAGGCCTGGGAGCTCAGGGGTCACTGCACCTAGTGCTCCGATTACCACTGGGACCACTGTTATCTTCACCTTCCATATCTTCTCTGAGACCCTGGTACTTCTCCAGCTTCTCATGTTCCTTCTTCCTGATGTTGCTGTCGTTCGGTATCGCTACATCCATCACTACGGCCGTCTTCCTTTGCTTGTCTACCACTACTATGTCCAGTTGGTTACCCACCACCATTTATGTCCGTCTGTACCTGGAAGTCCCACAGATGTTCCTGTACACTATGCCGCCCACTAGATTATGGTGTTCCATGTATACCCTGCCTGCTAGCATCTTGCACCCTGCTGTTATGTGCTGGATTGTCTCACGTGCATCTTTACACAGCCTGCACCTTGCCTGGTGTGATAGACCCCAGCCTCTATTGATCTTGTGCTCAGAGCTTGTTCTTGTGCTGCCATGATTAGTGCCTCTGTGCCGTCTTTCAGTCCAGCTTTGTCCGGTCACTGGTAGGATACACCCCATGTAATTTATTTTACATGAATTAAAAATCTACTTTAGTCATTTTAACTGAAGATGTCACGATTAGCATTAGTTATGATTTTTTAGCTAATTACTGTTTGGGAAATATGTTCCTTGCTACCAGATACAGTTAGCATGTTCATACAAACAACTGAATGTAATAATACCCTAATTTGATACCTGAATCTGGCTAATGAAATTTGCACATTTCTGATTTAGTTTTGTCAGGCTGTAGACAGTTGAAAGAGTTTCCAATTATTACTTCACATGTAGTTTAAACACAGTTTTATCCAACACTATGGCCATGAAGGTGATGCTGAAGGAGATAGAGATTAAAAAAAATATTAATAGTAAAAACAAACAAAAAAAACAACTTAATCTTTCTGTCCCTTTTAATAATAATAAAAAAAACAATTACACGTGGGATACTTCTTATTTAGTTTTACAATATCTACAATTATATTGTAATACATTGCTTTTGTTCACTTTAGTTTCATCGCATTTCTTATTTCTCATAATCCCAGAATCCCAAAGCTTTGCAAACTATATTGCAAAAAGAGGAATAGTTCTTCTTTAATGACCACTTATTCTCAGAGGACGACCACAAGTATTATCTACTAGAATTGATAGTGGTGTGTATATCTGTACACGTACACACCACTTTCATTTCTGATAAATCTGTGAGCAAGTGGAAAAACTTTGCCTCAACACAGCACTCTTAGTCACAGTTATCTTTCTGTCTCTGCTGTTTGAGATAAACTTTCAGGAAGTACTTTCAGGTACTGTGAACAATTCTGTCGATGCTCTCCTGGATGTCAGCCATCTTCTTCAACACTTGATTGACTTTGGTTTCATCAAACTCCAGACACACAAACTCTGAGTCCTGAGAAAGACAAAAGAACAGAGGTGTTAGAGGCCAGTGAACGGATTGAACATAATGGGTCAGCAACTAACGATATTTCCAAAAAGAATTTAAATATTATTTTCCAAAACAATGATTCAGTCTACTTCTTAATCAATAAATAATTACTGAAGGAAGCAATATAATATTCCCTGCGCATCATTCAGTGATTGCGGATAAAAATAGAAAAACTTTGGTTTAATTCCTAGTGTGAAGCTGAAGAAAAACAGGGGATTCTGCAGTGATGATGGGCATCCTATCATTAGGCCTTTTCTGGGATTCAAGACTTGAAAGACACCTTAGCAATTCATTTCACCAGTTACCAGTCTCCTCCACCTTCTTCCTCAGCCTTTGAGCTTTTATTAGCTACATTTAAATTGACTTGAATGGGGCAATAATACTGCTGAACAGTAGTTCAGTGGCATTGTGCACATTGAGAGTATGTGCTGCTCTGGTCTGCCGATCTGCTTTCTCTGAGCTAAGGAACCTGCAGAAAAAAAATACACCAAAAAGAATAGACTCCTCAGTGTCAGCAGCTGCTCAGCGGTACAGCACATTAAGTCATCTTAAACTATGTTTCATTCTGTATCCAAAATATATGAAAAACAGTCATGCAGGCTTTGGCATTTACACCATGGTTGACTGAGCCACTTCCTGTCAGGTCATTATGCATTCTAAATCAGACAGCAAGTCATAGGAAATGACACCAGCATCAACTCTACACATTAATATCAGCTTTGTATGGTGCTAAAGCAATTATTTGACTGCAGTCTGTACATCCATGAGGACATATAGCATACCTAGTTTGGTTCCAAATGTGACAAGAACTAGAACTACAAGGGTACTTCATGATAAAACAGTAATAGTTCTTGCAGGTAGAAGAATCATAGCTGCACGTAAAAATGCAGCTGCATGTATATATACATTATATACTGCATGTATATAATGCAGTATATACATGCAGTATATAATGTATATGTTGCAGAAACTCAGAGGACCAGAAATCCTGGTAGTCTGGACATTGCTGATTACACACACACACACACACACACACACACACACACACACACACACACACACACACACACACACTGCTATGGTCATGTGGGCTCATAGCAACGTAAATGTGATTTCCTATGACTTTTACTGACAAATGGATTTCTTCACAAAGCAACAACAGCTTAAATCAATCAGAGGCAAAAAATCAAGGCCATAGACATGATCCAACTTTTAAATTCTTTACAGTCTCTTTATGTAGAGGTAGAAGTGCCTGTGGCAGTATAGATTTGGGGATTTTTTTTTCTATTATTACAATATTGAATTGTTTAAAAAGCAAATATCCAACAGTGATCCAAAATTTAAAGAAGGCAATGCTCCTTCTCCTAAATCTGAATATACATTTGAATACACTACAAAGGTAAGCTAATATTACCACTTTTACAGAACTTTTTTTCAGCTCTAAAACTGTTCAGGGCACAGAGTAAATTTAAACCTCTCATGGGACTGAGGCTCACTAAAGTACGGCCACACTGAAACCTGCTCTTTCAGCTGTAGTTAATTAGACAGAATGACACCACCATGAGGTTAGTTCCATAATGGCCTCTCCGTTTCACCCCAAAGGTTACAGAACCAGTTATGGAATGGATATCAGTCAAATCATAAATGGGTACTTAGAGTTGATGTTGCATAACAGTAAATGACAAAGCTATTGCTGTCAAACTCTACTGGACAGGGTATAGTTACGTCCCACCCATATCGAAAGGCCAAAACAATTCATGACTCTCCCCTGGCTTTATGATGTGTAAATGCGCTTACATGTCCATTTGAACTGCTAGCAATAAACTCATAAATGTGTGGAGTGCTGCAGTAAAGAAGCGGTGCGGTGGTTAGTACCATACCCCACAACAAGAAGTTCCTGGGTTTGAATCCAGTCTAGAGTCTTTCTGTGTGGCGTCTGAGACTCAGTATACCTATATTTATATCTCTAATGATTTCAGGCTACTAAAGGCATCTTAATAGTGTTTCAGTCCTTTGTAACATATTATAGCCCTCACTTTTCCCCTTGAGCTAATGTAATTTTCAAAATATGATCATTTGTGCTCCAGCTCTGCTTTGAGAAAATACTGTCAAACATCCACAAACTCAAATCCTGAAGCATAATTAATCGGCATATATAAAATTTTTGGTCTTTCTAATGTGATTGTATGTCTTGATGCATGAAACCAGCCCACTAGGGATACATCTTTCACCATCTTACAATGCTGTGATTGCAGCCAATCTCCAACTCTCTGTAAATGGTACTCATGGCCATTGATCAGTGGGCTTTGATCAGTGGTCATGAGAATTTGCACAATTACGATGAAGGAACTGTCCTTCCGGGCTGGTTTCAGTCATTATGCAAATGTACTGTTTATAAGGTTGGGGAAACCTGCAGTCAGCTGAGACTGAAGAAGTCACCTGGATGAGTGACGAAACGTTTCTCCCACTGAAAACGCTACGTCCAGATGAACAGAATAAACTTTTGGAGATAATGGGATTGTACTATTAGAAAAGTCATTTAGGATACTTTATAGTTTTAATTATGGTGGCACATTTATTTTTAACAAAAATGAAAACAGGCGAACGTAAATTAGCACCTCACTACATCCTTGGAAGCTAAGAATGATAGTTTGCGTCAAAGAAAAAAAAAGAAACTGGAACTATAGCTTACTTGTCCTGTTCTGCCGAGCTCGAGCTCCACCAGGGCGACTGGGCCGCTGTGAGCTGTTCCCCGTCTGCTGGCTGCAGCCTGGAGATCCACTCTCCAGGAAAGGCCCCTGAGGCTGGGCTCCCAGCGGCTATGAGCCACCAAACTTTCCTTAACTCGAACTCGTTGGCTCTTCCAGAAACGAGAGAGTGCAGCGGCCTGTTCAGTGCTCAAGCCACCACCACCTTGTTTCTTGGTCTTAGCTGTGAGGAAGGCCTCCAGCTGGGCATGGTCCATGTCTGCTGTGGCGATGGACTGAGAGATGCAGAAAAGAGGACGATGAAATTCAACAAACCTGGAGCTCTAATGTCTTGTAATCATATCGCTACAGCAGTGTCGTGTGGTGACTTTTATGAAAAGGCAAGCAGTTTACTTTAATACTTATATAATACTACTAATATTGATAAATACTTTGCTTCATTTTAAGACTTTTTAAGGACCGGTTTATTTTTTATTATGACTTGATATAAAATTAGAACTTAAAGAGTGTGTACTTTCTTTTTACCTTTACTGTTTCCAAAACAAGAAGTATTTTCCCCATGACATTTATTTAGAAGCCTCATGTAACCAAAGTGGGTGCATTTTAACTGGACAGTGTATTCGGTCTTTCTATACATTCAGACAGTCTGTACTTTTGACATTTGTATTTTCCCTGTTTGGGCAAATCTGCCCCGAAAAATACCTTTCACAGGCACTTCATTTGTTTCCAAAAAAACCCCAACTCCTCCACAACAACAAAAAAAAAATATATTTTGGGCATTGTAGGTACTGAGTAGGATATTCATGTTAGTGCTGCCCCCTATTGACAAAAGAGAAGAACCAGTGGAAAAATTACAAACCAGTAAATGGTTTGTCACCCTTACCTTAAACATTACAAAAATAATAATACATTTTAAATGTTTTAAATTCTTTCAAATTTAAGACAGTCCAGTCAGGATTTAGCTATTTTATCTGAAAACAATGTGTTAAGCTGTTATTGAATGGAATATTTCTGCCTAGCATGGAGTAAAAACATTAAATGTATTTAAAGACACTAGTCAAATAAAAATCCATTGATAAAAACATAGAAGGAAAAGGAGGAAAAGAAAAAAGAAAGAGTGACATAATAACATTTAAAGTTATAAGTAGTAAGTCTGTTTAAACAGCATTTTTATGAGATTTGAGATATTTTATCACGGCTGTTACAGTGGCTTGCAAACTTGAATTTTTCCACATTTTGTCACATTACAGCCACAAACATGAATCAATTTTATTGGAATTCCACAGGAAAGACCAACACAAAGTGGTGCACACTTGAGAAGTGGAACGAAAATCATACATGATTCCAAACATTGTTTACAAATAAATAACTGCAAAGTGGGGTGTGTGTAATTATTCAGCCCCCTGAGTCAATACTTTGTAGAACCACCTTTTGCTGCAATTACAGCTGCCAGTCTTTTAGGGTCTGTCTCTACCAGCTTTGCACATCTACAGACTGTTCTCTAGGTTCTGTCTGTCAGTATAACAAGAAGTCGGCCATCTTGGATACAACTTTTGTTTTTTCAATAGGAATAGGGCCATGTGACACATCAAACTTATTGGTAATGTCACAAGAAAAACAATGGTGTGCTTGGTTTCAACGTAACTTTATTCTTTGAGTTATTTACAAGTTTCTCTTTGTTCACAGCCATTGACATGTCGAAGAGGTTAACACGTGAGGAGCAGATTGAAATTGTGTTGATATCTGGTGAAAGCAGTAACCGAGTCATTGCAGCAGATTTCAATGCAAGACACCCTACGAGACCACCCATCTCCCATGCTACAGTTAGCAAACTGCTTGCTAACTTTCGTGAAACTGGTTCAGTGTTGGATTTGCCAAAATGTGGATGCAAGAAAACTGTCACTAATGAAGAAACATCAGTGGCTGTCCCAGCTTCATTCAGCAAGAGCCCACAGCGTAGCACTCACCGCATGTCACTGGAGAGTGGCATTAGTTGAACATCCCTTCGGCAGATATTAGCTACTCACAAATGGCACCCTTACAAACTCCAGCTACTGCAGCATCTCAACGAGGATGACCCAGATCGGCACACAGAATTTGCAGAATGGGCAAAACAAAAACTGGAACAGGACCCTCAGTTCACGCAGAAGATTTTGTTCAGTGATGAGGCAAACTTTTATGTGAATGGTGAAGTTAACAAACAAAACACCGCTATTGGTCTGACACTAACCCACATTGGATGGATCCTCCAAGACTGTTGGACCAACAAAAGTGATGGTTTCAAGTTACGTTGAAACCAAGCACACCATTGTTTTTCTTGTGACATTACCAATAGGTTTGATGTGTCACATGACCCTCTTCCTATTGAAAAAACAAAAGTTGTATCCAAGATGGCCGACTTCTAAATGTCCACCATGGTCACTACCCATCTTGAGGAGTTTGCCCCCTCACATATACTAATGTGTCACATTAGTATATATTGCGCTTTTACTAGTCCCTAAGGACCCCAAAGCGCTTTACATATCCAAATTGGAAATTATTCTTTTATGATTATTCTTTTGCACACATTCACACACTAAGGAGCTGACATCCCCTACCCCCAACATAGGTTAGCCTTATGTTGCCTTGTACATAAAAGAATAATTTCCAATTTCTTCCTGGCAATGAGGCAAGCAACCCATTTGACTCAATCATTGCTTCACTTGTACTGGAAGCAACCCAAGGCCAAAGTACTGAAATAGCAGAAACTACAGAAAGCTGACTTTAAATGCTGGGAGTCCAAACATGGCGACACTCATCCATAAAAAGAAAGACAGTTCATTTGACAGATGTGTTCATGAAGACTTCTTCGTTCGGCCGCTCTTTTAAGAGAGAAACATTCGGACAATGTTCTGAGTTGCGTTTTAACAGATATTCTCACGGTGCCTCTCATTAATGTGTGTTTGTTTGCGTGTTGTGCATTTCTGCATGGGCACAAGCATGCACTATCACGCAGACGCAACCCTTTCTCCTAAACTGAAGTGAATATTAGTGAAAAGAGCAGAATTGCTTGGTCTCGACTGCCACTTCAGCATCAGGATCATCAGTAGTGCAGGGTGCCGTGTGCATTACCTTTAAAAGGCCTTTCATTTTGTCGTGCAAAGCTGTGAACTCGTCTGGCGACATCTCGGGGTAGAGCTCGCTTTTCAGCAGCTCCTCTGTGATCTCGCTGTTGTTGTAATATACTTTCTGTGCGATTCCATTTAACAAGCTGCTCAGAGACTTCATCGCGTCTACTTCCGCCATGTTTGCTCTTGTGGTCACATGAATTGCAGTACAACACGGCATTGTGGGACTTGTAGTTGCAGATTCCGACGGCAGCGCTTGACATGTATCGTTTCATCCAAGCCTCCTAAAGCGAACATCAGAAACTTTGCTAGACAAATTGTGAAAAATCATTTGCAGTTACAAGGCCAATTTACCAGATAAAATGAAGCAATTGATTTATGTTAAAACGAGCAACATGCTGAGTTTTATCAGATGTTTTGACAGTGCGCATTAGTGTGGATTTGAAAAGATTTCTACATTTGTGTGTGCATAAGCACAAATAGGAGTATTATGCACATATGAACATAGTCGTGCACATATGAGCCCATGTTCACTGAGAAGGGAAAAAGGTGAAACAGGCATGCTTATGTAATATATACCAAACTAAAGTTAAACTAGTAACTACAGACAATATGTCTAAAAGAAAGGAACAAAGACTGGAGAAGAATTTCAGAAAGCAACAAGGAGCTAGAAAGGGTGTCAGCAAAAGAAGGGACAAATCTACAGTTAGTTAGAAAAGAAGATAAGAGCTCTTTACAGAGAGACTGTCAAGAGAGACCAAAAGAGAAGAAAAAAAGAGAAAATATAGACATTTTTTAAATGGCCTGAAATATCCCATGTTTTTTAAAATGTGTTATTTATTTAAATCTTTAATGCATTTTAAAAGCAATGCTGCAGAATTATTAAATCAAGAGCATTTAGACATTGATTCAATTCATTTGAATCACATTGCAGTCTGACTATCCATTTTTACTGATTAGCTGGCCTATTTCACCTGAACAATGTCCATCTAAAAAAAGAAATAAAAAGTGAAACAGTAATGTCAGTACAAACTGTAGTGACTGAGGAGTAATATTTTGATAAAATAGCTTTAACAGAAAACATGTATAAAATGGCTAAATGTTATATGCAATGCACTATCCTGTTCATTGAACACATAACTTTAAATGTCATGAGTAATAGTTCAGAGAATTTGGTTTCAGGATATACAGAAAGTGCAGTCCTTTATTTATCAAAGCAAGTCTAATAGTACCATAACACAGGAGTTTCCAAATGATTGACACAGAGACCAGAATGCATGCCAAGCCAAGCTTTAATCAGGAAGAGCAGAACATTAAAGTTTTGATAATGTTTAATCTTTGACTAAATGAAATAGTAGTCAAATCTCTTTAAAGTCCCTGTTTTGTGACTCCAATTCATGATTCAAGACAAAAGTTTCAAGTTGATTGCTCCTACCACAGATCTGTAAGAATGTTTCACAAAAGCTCATTAAATCAGTAAAAGGTTGTAAAATTCTTAAAGTGGACATATTCTTTAAATTTCTAGTGTCATGTTTCTTTTTATTATTTTCAAATGTATTTTATTCTTTTTTTAAACCAACATTTTCTGGCAGCTCCTTGAAGGTTTAAACAGCAGGTCACATGGGACATGATCATATTAACTCACTGACAAGTTCGAAAGCAAGTTATTTTGTTTATAAAGGCCAAAAAATGAGAGTTATGCTAGCATAAAAAACAACAACTAAATCTATGAAAAGGAAAAATAATGCAGTTTCTCAGAGGATCTTCCTAGCTTCACTGGGTTACTTGTCAGAGTTTAAGGCTATGACAGACCTGTTTTACCTTAACCATGCCATCCCCCATTTCCCTCTACGTTTACCACCTCTTCTACTCTTGTTGCGTCCGTTGCGTTTGCTTCCTCTTCTGCCTTTGCCCTGTTTTCTGCCTTGCTTGCTTCCATTTCTACGTCTACCTCCTCGTCCAAGCTTGCTTCCTTTTCTACCTGGGCCTCTTCGTCTAAGCTTGCTGCCTTTTTGACGTCGGCCTCCTCGTCCAAGCTTGCTTCCTTTTCTACCTGGGCCTCTTCGTCTAAGCTTGCTGCCTTTTTGA
Organism: Aulonocara stuartgranti; assembly: GCF_965226115.1. Lineage (NCBI taxonomy): Eukaryota > Metazoa > Chordata > Actinopteri > Cichliformes > Cichlidae > Aulonocara > Aulonocara stuartgranti. The sequence continues at coordinate 39,515,335 of NC_138944.1, forward strand.
CGTCGGCCTCCTCGTCCAAGCTTGCTTCCTTTTCTACCTGGGCCTCTTCGTCTAAGCTTGCTGCCTTTTTGACGTCGGCCTCCTCGTCCAAGCTTGCTTCCTTTTCTACCTGGGCCTCTTCGTCTAAGCTTGCTGCCTTTTTGACGTCGGCCTCTTCGTCCAAGCTTGCTTCCTTTTCTACCTGGGCCTCTTCGTCTAAGCTTGCTGCCTTTTTGACGTCGGCCTCTTCGTCCAAGCTTGCTTCCTTTTCTACCTGGGCCTCTTCGTCTAAGCTTGCTGCCTTTTTGACGTCGGCCTCTTCGTCCAAGCTTGCTTCCTTTTCTACCTGGGCCTCTTCGTCTAAGCTTGCTGCCTTTTTGACGTCGGCCTCCTCGTCCAAGCTTGCTTCCTTTTCTACCTGGGCCTCTTCGTCTAAGCTTGCTGCCTTTTTGACGTCGGCCTCCTCGTCCAAGCTTGCTTCCTTTTCTACCTGGGCCTCTTCGTCTAAGCTTGCTGCCTTTTTGACGTCGGCCTCCTCGTCCAAGCTTGCTTCCTTTTCTACCTGGGCCTCTTCGTCTAAGCTTGCTGCCTTTTTGACGTCGGCCTCTTCGTCCAAGCTTGCTTCCTTTTCTACCTGGGCCTCTTCGTCTAAGCTTGCTGCCTTTTTGACGTCGGCCTCTTCGTCCAAGCTTGCTTCCTTTTCTACCTGGGCCTCTTCGTCTAAGCTTGCTGCCTTTTTGACGTCGGCCTCCTCGTCCAAGCTTGCTTCCTTTTCTACCTGGGCCTCTTCGTCCAAGCTTGCTTCCTTTTCTACCTGGGCCTCTTCGTCTAAACTTGCTTCGTTTTTTACATCGACCTCCTCCTCTAAGCTTGCTGCCTCCCCTGCGTTTGAAGCTTCCTCTTTGATTTCCTTTGCACTTGCTCATTTGACCCTCTTTTCCCCTACCTGAGCCTGGAGGTATCCCACTGTCTATGTCAGTCCCTATACCAGTGCCTATACCCGTGCCTATACCCGTGCCTATGTCATTGCCTATGTCATTGCCTAGACCAGTGCCTATACCCGTGCCTATACCCGTGCCTATACCCGTGCCTATGTCATTGCCTATGTCATTGCCTATGTCATTGCCTATGTCATTGCCTAGACCAGTGTCAAGGCCTGGTTTAGGTGTTTCTACATCTGTACCTTGTTCTTGACTTGACAGGGCTGGGTTTGCAACACATGTGGGTGTAACATCTCCCCCCGAGGAGCATCTTGTGCACTGAAAAGCATCATCTCCAGGTGCATAACAACGATATATGTTGTTAAGCCCAAGTTTGGTAATCTCAAGATTCTTAAATGATTGAGTCAGCTGAGATGTGTCTGAAGCAGGAACATCAGCTACATTAGAAAAAACAAACGCATAATCGCTCCAGTTATTAGTGATATCACTAATGTTCAAAGTGATACCTTCGTCATTTGAAATTGGAGAGTTTTCAGAGTAGATGACGAGAACGTTACCCTCACTACTGTTTATGAATGGTTGTATGTTATGAAGAACATGTGATAGTGCCTGTGACTGTGTCGCTGCCACCACCCTGGTGCCTTTGTACACTTGGTCCTGTGAAATGGCTCCTGTCACGCTGTCTGCTGGGTCATCCTGAAGGACTTCTTGGAGACTGCTTGGATCTTGATTCTGTGGGATGTTCAAAGCCATGCTGAAGGAATCACCTAGTTCATACCTGCCAAAAATATAATATAATAAGTATAAACTGCACACTAAATTTGGACTACCAGTGATGATCTGGGCTTTGTCAGTGAGTTGTAAAAGTATATTTTGCATTGAGTGTCTCGAGGGTACCAGGAAAAAAGAAAAAAAAAAGAGCCGTAAATGCCTCACACAGATGATTAAAATGTATTTTATGGGACACTAATGGGACACTAGACATAACAAGCAATCCTCTGCATCAAATTCTTTTTTTTTCTCTTTTTTTTAAAGTTCCATATTAAAAAACAAGTTCATTTTATGCTACATTTTATTCTAACGAATAACAAAAGACCCTGAGCAACCTCGGAGTCCAATTATTGATCTACTATATATAACCTGAGGCATAGCTGGACTGGCCATCGGGCATACCGGGCAAATGCCCGGTGGGCCGATGGTGATTTTTAGTTTTCTTTACGTTGTCAGCTGCCTCTTCTTCTCTCATTCTCTCCCCCCTCCCTCTCCTGTTGCTACTTCAATCATGAAACTGATCAATGATCAGCTGATCGGCTTTTCTCTCTTGTTTGTTTATCGCCCAGTTTGCGCCAGAAAGAGGAAACCAGTGGATGTCGTGCTAAACAACAGCAGCACGTTTAAGCTTGATCAGCTGTTGTTAGAATTTATTTAATATTAATTTCTAGTATCAGCTGATGTTTGCTGGAGCCACAGCTGTAAAGCTGCTGGTCATGATGTCGGTTTGGTTATCTGGTGAGATGGAAACATGAAGATGAAACCAGGAGATGTCCTTACTGGATCATCAGAGCTGAACAGGTGATGGAGAAACAGGTTTACCTTTTAGGTGACATGAATGAGTTGAAGGGAAGTTATGAACTGTTTCTGAGAGACAAATAACACCAGGATCCTTTTCTATGTAGCTGACAGCTGGTAACTGTGCAGGGGCGGGTCTAGCAAAGTGTTGCCAGGGGGCCAGGAAGGGCATTAACAGGGAGAGGGGGGCACAAAGAAATACTTTTCTTTCTTACTCTCATTTAAAATGTCTCGCTTTTAAAAAATAATAATCTGAATCTTAAAACCAAAGTTTTTATCTGATATAAAATGTATAGAAATCATACATATACCAACAAGACAGCGTACTGTTACAACGGCGTTTGTTTTCATTCAAAGGCTTCATGGCTTTACCTATAATACCTGGTGGGCCGGTGTCTAGTCAAAATGCCCGGGATGATTTTTTTGTCTCAGTCCAACCCTGGCCTCAGGTCAATCAGGTCTCACACTCACAATCCAAAACTCATAAACAGCTTCTTCCAAAGGATAGTTCGTACTGTTAACAATCCACCCCTGCCCACCCAGATCACCAGTCTGAGTAACCCTCATCACTCAGGCCACTCACACGGACTGTATTCAGACCAAATCTTACTTTGCACTACTTACAAGCACTTTGCAATTATTTTATTCTCCAAAGTTATTTTTGTATATATGTCTCTTGTTTGCTATTTATTCCTGCTGTCTAATAATTAGATGTTATTCCTGCACACTTGACATGGAGCACCCATAATTTTGTTGTACGTGTACATTGTATTCTATATATACTATTACTATAGATTTTCATTAACAATTACTTACTACTATTACTATTAATAATAATAATAGTGATATCATTATTAAACTAAAACATACTATTGCAAATTAATAAATAATAATAATAATAATAATAATAATCTTTTATTAGGATTTAAAGCTCATTATAATCACTTTAAACAACAGAAAAACTGCAGTGTAAAATAAAGTCACATACTTTATTTCATGTATAGTTGTAATACAAAGGCTGAAGTCATAGAGAGATGTCTTGCCTTCAGGTGACTCAACAGATCGATAATAGCACAAGCAGATTAGAAGAGCAGTGATTAGATATAATATCACACATAAAAACCCCAAAACCCCACTTTTGTCAACTCACTTGTTCTTGACAGCTGCTACAATGTTCGTGAGCCAGTCCTGGTTTACAGCAGCCAAAATGTTTGGAGGAGACAGGAAGAAGGCTGGCACCATCACCAGCCAGCACAGGCCAGCCATCTAATCAGATCAGATTTAACAACACAGTGGTTTTCACAAACAAAACTGTTGTGTCTTAACCAATAAACCATAACAATCATAACAATTAAACCAAGTGAATGTTTTAAGGAAACAACACAAACATTTAACATGATATCGAGCTGCCTCACTTACCTTCACATGTGTTGCCAGCTACTTCTGGTTATAATCCCCTGTTGAAATAACACAAATAAACCTTTTTATGTAGATCAATAGTTAGTTTATAAATTAATTCATCAGTTTACAGAACAATCAGTTTGCAATACTTGACAGTTTTTTATGCAGAAATGCAAAGCATACAAGCTTTCAACTTTTCATTGATGGTGTTTATCACATTTTTATTCCGGTTTTGCACTTTCTTTGAAATTTTGTTTCATAAAAATATTAATCAAGGAAATTACCAACAGGTGACAAAAACAGACAATGACAAAAAGTAGTTGAACAGCTTGATTTTTACCAGCAAAAATTAAAAAAATCTAAAAGCAAAAAACTTTATTGCTTTACCTTTTTTGGAAAAAGAGACGATGTCAATACCTCCTGGTTAATTTCAAGTGTGTAAAAGGGAGATGCTAAAAACGTAGACACAGTACCGGGGAAGTTTTGGTTTTTTATAGAGAACAAAGTGACCACCCCCTGGTAGGCACACCATAACCATATTTGAACATGAACTATGAAATCAGTATGTGATAATAGATAGAAAAAAAATTGCTTTTTTATTTGTCATCTTCATTTTGGAGGAGAAAAAAATAACAGAAAGAGAGAAATTCAACTAAAGAGGAAGAAAACATTTAGGTTTTTGACCACATCATGACTAAGATGTTTTTGCAGAGATGCAGAGAACAATGCACAGAAAACAGAGATAAAGATAATAGCTAAACTAAAAGCTGGAAAAGAAGCTATGGACATGCGAGGTGTTATTGCAGTTACAGTGCATAATTTTTTGAAGAAATGTTAATTTCGTTTTCTCTGTTTGCTGCTGGAATCATGTTTATATATTTCCACTGTAAGGACTCATCACTAGGATGAGTGATGAAATGTTTCTCCCACTAAAAACATGTTGTCCACATGAACAGAATCAGCTTTTTGGGATTTCACAGATTACTTTAAATTTCTAAAGTAATTTGCAGACATTTTTAAACAATTTAAGTTTAGGAAGAGAAAATGTTTTGCTCTGGGAGTTCAAACAGAAAATAATTCAACAGAAATGATGACAGCATAACAGATATAAATTAAGAAATCCTTCTCTACCTCTTGTGCATACTACAAAATTGCGACCTGTTTGCATCGTTGCTCTCAAAACACTTATTAGACTTCTTGGTCATAATATGCCATAAAAGCAGAATATACTGATTAACACAAGGATAAGACCTACAATAAACATCCAATAACCCACAGTGACTAGAATTCTGCTGTATGTAGACTCATTTTCATAACTCTGACAGTCTGTGCATTGCCTCAGTTGTTTCTGAAACCTTGTGTCTCCTCTGTTTTAGTAAAAGCAGCTATTGTTCATGGTTTTTTTTCTGTCAAGTTTTGCTCATGATGGGAGCAACAAAAAGAATTCAGTGCAGAATTATAAGTGAGTCTTATCAAACAGCATGTTTCTGCTTTTCATCACGTGAGGGGAAACAAAATAAATATAGGCTTATAGTGTTGATGCTGAGCTGTAGCACACAAAGAGCATCCTCACTTAGCTCCTCCTGTTCTCCAGATGGCTCAGCCTCTGTGTGGGGTGATGGTGATGGTGTCCTAGGTTGACCTATTTGCTCTGTAAGCAAACTGGTAGGGGTCGAGGGAGGGGGATAGAGAGTTTCTGGTGTGCTGCGACACTTTCCGCTCAAAACACTTCATGACTTCAGACGTGAGGGCTATAGTTCTGTAGATTACTGAAAAGATATGAACAGGAAACAGATGGATGAAGAAATTAGACAAAACTTAAGTAGATATGGAAAATATTGACAGTGTTTTACATGTGTATGTGTTATGTTTGCCTACTGGTGGTGGTCAGAGGGCCCGGTGGCGCCAGTGTCCGGCAGCCTCGCCTCTGTCAGTGCACCCCAGGGCAGCTGTGGCTACAATGTAGCTGCCATTGCCAGTGTGTGAATGTGTGTGTGAATGGGTGAATGACTGAATGTAGTGTAAAGCGCTTTGGGGTCCTTAGGGACTGAGTAAAGCGCTATACAAATGCAGGCCGTTTACCATTTACAGTGGGGCAAAAATGTATTTAGTCAGCCACCGATTGTGCAAGTTCCCCCTCCTAAAATGATGACAGAGGTCAGTAATTTGCACCAGAGGTACACTTCAACTGTGAGAGACAGAATGTGAAAAAAAATATAAATAAAAATCCATGAATCCACATGGTAGGATTTGTAAAGAATTTATTCGTAAATCAGGGTGGAAAATAAGTATTTGGTCAATAACAAAAATACAACTCAATACTTTGTAACATAACCTTTGTTGGCAATAACAGAGGTCAAACGTTTACTATAGGTCTTTACCAGGTTTGCACACACAGTAGCTGGTATTTTGGCCCATTCCTCCATGCAGATCTTCTCGAGAGCAGTGATGTTTTGGGGCTGTCGCCGAGCAACACGGACTTTCAACTCCCGCCACAGATTTTCTATGGGGTTGAGGTCTGGAGACTGGCTAGGCCACTCCAGGACTTTCAAATGCTTCTTACGGAGCCACTCCTTTGTTGCCCGGGCGGTGTGTTTTGGATCATTGTCATGTTGGAAGACCCAGCCTCGTTTCATCTTCAAAGTTCTCACTGATGGAAGGAGGTTTTGGCTCAAAATCTCACGATACATGGCCCCATTCATTCTGTCCTTAACACGGATCAGTCGTCCTGTCCCCTTGGCAGAAAAACAGCCCCATAGCATGATGTTTCCACCCCCATGCTTCACAGTAGGTATGGTGTTCTTGGGATGCAACTCCGTATTCTTCTTCCTCCAAACACGACGAGTTGAGTTTATACCAAAAAGTTCTACTTTGGTTTCATCTGACCACATGACATTCTCCCAATCCTCTGCTGTATCATCCATGTGCTCTCTGGCAAACTTCAGACGGGCCTGGACATGCACTGGCTTCAGCAGCGGAACACGTCTGGCACTGCGGGATTTGATTCCCTGCCGTTGTAGTGTGTTACTGATGGTGACCTTTGTTACTTTGGTCCCAGCTCTCTGCAGGTCATTCACCAGGTCCCCCCGTGTGGTTCTGGGATCTTTGCTCACCGTTCTCATGATCATTTTGACCCCACGGGATGAGATCTTGCGTGGAGCCCCAGATCGAGGGAGATTATCAGTGGTCTTGTATGTCTTCCATTTTCTGATGATTGCTCCCACAGTTGATTTTTTCACACCAAGCTGCTTGCCTATTGTAGATTCACTCTTCCCAGTCTGGTGCAGGTCTACAATACTTTTCCTGGTGTCCTTCAAAAGCTCTTTGGTCTTGGCCATGGCAGCGTTTGGAGTCTGACTGTTTGAGGCTGTGGACAGGTGTCTTTTATACAGATGATGAGTTCAAACAGGTGCCATTCATACAGGTAACGAGTGGGGGACAGAAAAGCTTCTTACAGAAGACGTTACAGGTCTGTGAGAGCCAGAGATTTTCCTTGTTTGAGGTGACCAAATACTTATTTTCCACCCTAATTTACGAATAAATTCTTTACAAATCCTACCATGTGGATTCATGGATTTTTTTTTTCACATTCTGTCTCTCACAGTTGAAGTGTACCTCTGGTGCAAATTACTGACCTCTGTCATCATTTTAGGTGGGGAAACTTGCACAATCGGTGGCTGACTAAATACTTTTTCCCCCACTGTATGGGGAAATAAACTATTGCTGCATGACCCAGTATGAGCTCGTTGAGCTGTGGCTTGGTGTCATTTGGAGATGAAGATAAGATAAAGACTTCTGCTTGATGGGTGACTAGTTCCTCTTTTAAATTTTGCCTCTTCATGGCTTCATGAAAAAAAGGCAAACAAAGATGTAGTCTGGGGCACAGGTTATATGCACATGGTTCATGGTACTGAAAGCATCTAGACCAAACTTCACTCCTTACCTCAACATTTTCTGGTGATAAACTTGATGTTGTGAACTGATGTGCTCTGTGAATGAAAAGAAAACTCATGAAGAACAAAGCATTTGTTCTTCATGAGTCATTCAGATTAATTCAAAGAGGAATTAATCTTAGCCAGAATGACGAGACTTTGATCAGGGCCTCTGATCTGCCACTTTCACCTTTGGTGCCCATGGAGCAAAGTTAGAGAGTCACACTGTTATATTTTCCCAAATGTTTTTGTTTCAACCACCATTTGGCAGACAGTAATGCAGAACACTCACATGAAGACTGAGTCTAGGGGGTTATTTACTAATGACAGGATCCAGAATTGTAGATGGCAAATTGCTGGCTGTCACATTTCAATGGGCTAGGTCATGTGTAGTACTCCAGGTAAGTACAGGGAGTGTGCTCAGCATGAACAACCACTAGAACTACTTTCTGCAGTCTGGCAGAAAATGGATGAATGAGCTGCGTAATAAAGATATGTTGATGAAACATTTCTACCAGTGAGATATGGAGCTGTAACTGTTTGGAAGGATTTCAGAAGCCATTGCATTCTTGTACCAGCACATAGTGTTATGATGTTTTTTTCATATTGTTCTGGCTATGATCTTATTAGGCACAATGCATCTTTACTGTCAGTGTGCTGATGTACCAGCCATGGCAATGTGTGGGAGTTTCCCCCCACGAGGGACAATTGACCACCTAATGATCCTCTACCTAATCACATGAGCCAAGGTGTGAAAACGGGTGTAGGTCACAATCAGCCAAGGTTTTGGGTGAGCTCATTGTGAAACCTGGCCCCATCCTATCATGTGATTTCCTGAGGTCAGATGGCCCAGGATGTGAGTGGGCGTTAAGGCGTCTGGGAAGGGATCTCAAAACTGGATTATAGATGGCAGACAGCTGGTGTCGTAAACCACCACCTCTGTTCATTTGTCACCCTAGTTTATATTTTTTTGTTTTTTTTATTACCCTGTTGTGTGTTACCGTTTCATGATTTATTTCATTTGTCACTCAAATCAAACAATATCTTCCATGTAAATGGGGCACACCATCAATTTAGGAGACACTGCAAAAAGTGAAGCCCCTAGCCAACATGACCAACATGCATACTCAAATAGAGAGGAAATTAAGGCCTACAGTGAAGATCTTGGAGTGATTGTAAATTGGTTTGAAGGATTTTGCATGACATAATTATATATTTTCCACTTTTCATGTGTTTTTTTGGAATACTAATAGATGCACAAGATGGGGTGATATTTGGCATAAAATGGCAATTGAATTGGACTGCAAAAATAAGTCAAGCCAACATGGCTTATGGGTGTCAAGCAAACACGCTTGTCCTGATCCCAATCCTGTCAGAGTCTCCTGCATGAGGTTGGAGATGTTGTCCAACAGGGATAAGTAAGTAAGTAAGTAAGTAAACTTTATTTATTAAGCGCTTTTCGCAGACAGGCAATCACAAAGCGCTGTACACAAATATTAAAATAAACAATAAAATCAATAGACATTATATACAATGTAAAAGATCAAATGTAAATAATGTAAAAAAAAAAAAAAAAAAAATGAGATGAGATGAGCTTAGTCACCATTCTCCTGTCACTCACCACTTCCAGTGGGTCCAGAGGGCATCCTAGAACAGAGCTGGCCCTCCAGATGAGTCTGTTCAGTCTCTTTCTGTCTGCTGCTGAATCGTGGTCAGCTGCAGGAAACTAAACAAGCATGTTGAGCTATCATCACGAGTCTTTAAGCTGCTGCCTTAGCATATAAGCAACATATCTTGATGCTTTGTAATATTATTTTCAAAATATGGAAGCTGTACAGAGTAATGCACCTGTAAATTTGTGAATACCCCATTAAGAATAATTCAGACTGCCTTTTAATCTATAATATAAACAGAAATATATTTGTTGGTGCTGAAAATTCATTAGTGGAAAAACTAACATTTCAGCTTAATTTGATTTGTATTTAGACTCTTTTAATCCAATTGGTCTTTTGAGTTAGCTTTGGTGATTACTTCCTCCAAACCATCAACATGTCATTTAGACCTACAGGACTGTTCAAGCCTTCACGCTGGCAGTAATCAACCACTTTCTCAAAAATTCTTGAAAGAGTAGTTGTAAAACAGTTAACTCATCATCTACAGAAGAATGTTTGATTTGAAGACTTTCAGTAAGGCTTCAGAACTCATTAGAGTAAAGAAATGGTGTCAGCGAAGGTCACAAGTGATCTTTTTTTAGATCTTCTTACCCACCTTGGATATAATATATAATATAATTTGGAAATTTAACATGAATTCTTTGACTTGAGTATCGTTATCATTGCCACACTTTACTGTGTTGTCACAGCATAACTATTGTAGGCTGACTAATCATGTTACAGTTTTTTCTGATTGCTTAAGCACATTTTTTGTAACTATTGGCTAATTTTGCAAAACTCTTCACACAAATAAGAAAACCTGTCACCCAATAATCAAAACATTGTAGTTCTCTTGCAAAAGCAAACACAGCTAGATTAACTCTTCACACCTTCGTAAAAATGGTGTTTCCGTATCAAACAGTACACACAAGCCATCATCTACTAAGCACACAATGCGCCAACTGCACACTGATGGTATGAAGGGCGGTGCACTGTTGGACGTACCAATTGGAGTCTGCGTTGCGGGACTGTTTTGATCACGCGGACTGGGAAATGTTTCACGTGGCCGCCAGAGACATTGATGAATACACAGACTCAGTCTGTGGATTTATCAGGAAATGCGTGGAAGATGTCGTCCCATCCAGAACAGTCAAATCCTTCCCAAATCAAAAACCCTGGATTAACGGAGATGTTCGCGCGGCACTGGCGGCACGGAACACCGCCTTTGCCTCCGCGAACACATCGGACTACGAACACGCACATTACCAACTCCGGAAGACGATCAAAGCAGCCAAACGTGAGTACAGGGACAGGGTGGAGCAACAGTTTGACAACCCTTGGAGTATGTGGCAGGGACTAAACACGATCACAGACTTTAGAGGGAAAACCAGCACACCGCAGACCACGGCCTCTCTGTGTGAGGATCTAAACGTATTCTACGCTTGATTCGACACAGCGAACACCATGAGACCGGACAGTGTGCGCACCGCGGATGACGTCAGTGCGCACACTGTGTCTGAGGAGGATGTGCGGAGGTGCTTCAGGAAGGTGAACGCACGCAAAGCTACTGGTCCGGACGGGATTCCCGGCCGCGTCCTCAGGTCATGCGCGGCTCAGCTGGCTAGAGTGTTCACGCACATCTTCAACCTTTCCCTATCTCTGCCTGTAGTCCCAGCCTGCTTCAAAATGGCCACCATCGTCCCTGTACCCAAATCCTCCACCATCTCCTCATTGAACGACTGGCGACCTGTAGCCCTGACCCCCATCGTAAGCAAATGCTTCGAGAAGCTGGTCAGGGACTTCATCTGCTCTGCACTATCCGACTCACTGGACCCTCTACAGTTTGCATACTGCCACAACAGGTCCACTGATGATGCCATAGCCCTGACACTACACACTGCCCTGTCACACCTGGAGAAGAGAGACACGTATGTGAGGATGCTGTTTGTAGATTACAGCTCAGCATTCAATACCATCGTTCCCTCGAAGCTGGACAGGAAACTGCAGGATCTAGGACTGAGCAGCTCCCTCTGCAGCTGGATCCTTAGCTTCCTGTCTGACAGACGCCAGGTGGTCAGACTGGGCAGCATCACCTCATCCCCCATCACACTGAACACTGGTGCTCCACAGGGGTGTGTACTGAGCCCTCTCCTGTACTCACTCTACACCTACGACTGCACAGCCACTAACAGCTCCAACATCATTGTGAAGTTTGCGGACGACACTACAGTGGTGGGTCTTATCACCAACGGTGATGAGACGGCTTACAGGGAGGAGGTCAGCGCCCTGACCCACTGGTGTCAAGACAACCATCTCACCCTCAACGTCGCAAAGACAAAGGAGTTGATAGTGGACTTCCGGACTTGCAGAGAAGTACACACCCCCATCACCATCAACGGCGCTGCTGTGGAGAGAGTGAGCAGCTTCCGGTTCCTTGGTGTACATCTGGCTGAGGATCTTACGTGGTCAGTACACACAAACAAAACAGTGAAGAAGGCGCAGCAGCGCCTCTTCTTTCTCAGGAGACTGAAAAGATTCGGCATGAGCCCCCGCATCCTCAGGACCTTCTATCGCTGTGCCATTGAGAGCATCCTCACTGGATGCATCACCACCTGGTATGGCAACAGCACCGCCTACAACTGCAAAGCTCTCCAGCGAGTAGTGCGGTGCTCTGAACGGATAATTGGAGGTGAGCTTCCCTCCCTCCAAGACATCTACAGGAAGCGGTGCCTGAGGAAAGCGGGGAGGATCATCAAGGACTCCAGTCACCCCAGCCATAAACTGTTCAGACTGCTTCCATCAGGAAGGAGGTTCTGCAGCATCCGGTCCCGTACCAGCAGACTGAGAGACAGCTTCTTCCATCAGGCCATCAGACTGCTGAACACGTCATAGACACCTCAGCTTCACTACTGGAACTTCAACATTATGCACTCCACACTGTATATAAATGCCACTTGTTTTGCACATATTCAACTCTGTATATTTTATATATTTTATTATTATTATTATTATTATTATTTTATTTTATTTTTTTACTATTTAATTTGTAAAAATGTGTATACACACACACACACACACACACACACACACACACACACACACACACACACACGTAGGAAAATATTTAGTATACACATCCAGAAATGCATACACTATTATATATTGTACATATATTTATTAGTTTCAGGTTGGCCATTCTTGTATTTTGCTCGTTTGTGTTGTTGTGTTTGCACATCTCTGTTGCTTGTGGGGCTCGCACACAAGAATTTCACTCGCATGTGCTGTGCCAGTGTGCCTGCACATGTGATGTGACAATAAAAAGTGATTTGATTTGATTTGATTTGATACGTGTGTATACTTTTGCTAGGAGTGTGTTGGAAATTTGGTAATTGAGTGTTGTGCAGTGAATTGTGCCTACAGTTTTGCAAAGTGTGTGTTACAAAATTGCAAACTGAGTGCAAAGCAGTTTTTGTGCTTTTAGTTTTGCAAACTCAGTGAGTGGTTTTGCTATAGTCTGAATAGTTTTAGAAATTGTGCTACAGGAATCACAGTTAGTGTTTAAGCATTCAGAAAAAACTGTAAGAGTGCTAAATCTGAGTAGCTGTTAGTGAGATGCACATTCATTTCTTGTAAGGAAATACATCATCAAGATTCTTGCAGAGTTGAACTGATACATACTGATACTAATATATAAATAAATGAAAGCGCTTCATTTATTTGAAGCGCTTCCACTGCAGCTGTTGAAGCTGCAGTGAAACACATCAACATCTTGGTTACACGTGACATGAGCCGTTTCAACCACGCTTCAGAGCAGCGTTTCAAAACTACTGCGCTTCGTAAGCTCGTCAGCATCGAGTGTTCTACAGTTCTTACAGTTTTTTCTGAATGCTTAAACCCTAACTGTGATTCCTGTAGCACAATTTCTAAAACTATTCGGACTTATAGCAAAACCACTCACTGAGTTTGCAAAACTAAAAGCACAAAAACTGCTTTGCATTCAGTTTGCAATTTTGTAACACACACTTTGCAAAACTGTAGGCACAATTCACTGCACAACACTCAATTACCAAATTTCCAACACACTCCTAGCAAAAGTATACACATGTATGGCTATCATTAACACTAATTTGCCAACTGTCTGGCACACTTTCACATGTGAAAACTGTTTTAGATAATTAGTCCACTTTGCAATCAGCCTAAGCACTATAAACAGGCCACAGGTAAGCTGTCTATGTGGAGTACAATGGAAGGAGCAGTAAGAGTAATAGACACAGTGCAGAAATGCTTGCACTAAGTCGTGTACTTGCGCGCCACAGAATAAGAATGAAGCAAATTTACAGAGTTCCTTTCGAGAGAAACACAGAACGTGTAAAGCAACTGCGATATGACTACGTGCAGGTAAGCTAGTGTCATTGGTTCTGAATTTGGAGGTGCATACTGTAGTGCTGTGCATGGGCCTGATGTGTTGCATTTGTTTTGTCTTGTCCAGAGAGTGATGGAACTAGAAGCAGATGCAATGGGACATGAGCTACTTTTTGTAGATGAGGCCGGTTTTAACCTCAGTAAAACCAGGAGACGTGGCAGGAACATTATTGGACACCGTGCCATCATCAATGTCCCAGGACAACGTGGTGGTAACATAACCATGTGTGCAGCTATAAGCCAAAATGGTGTTGTTCACCATCATGCAACCATAGGCCCATACAACACTGCACACATTATTGCATTCCTGGACACCTTGCATGACATGCTCACTGTTCAGAGACCAGAGCAGACCCGATATGTCATCATATGGGACAATGTTAGTTTCCATAGGGCTGCTTTGGTCCGCAACTGGTTTACAGACCAACCATCCTTCATGGCACTCAACCTCCCTCCATACTCTCCATTCTTGAATCCCATCGAGGAGTTCTTCTCTGCCTGGCGCTGGAAAGTGTATGACCGTCATCCTCATCAACAGGTAGCCCTTTTACAGGCAATGGAGGAGGCATGTGGAGATATTGACCAGGCATCATGTCAGGCCTGGATACAGCATTCAAGGAGATATTTTCCCCGGTGCTTTGGACTGGAGGATATCGCAGGCGACGTGGCCGGACCCAGAAAGACGACATGATGTAGGCTGATTGTGTGTGTGGTTTTTTTTTTTTTCCCCTTTTATTTGTGGAATTCCTATTTTGTGTTCTGACTTTGTCTTGGTTTTGATGAGTGTTAATAAACACCAATACTTGACGTTTGGATCCTTGTATGTTTACATGACACTATGACAAGGTGTGACCTCAAATTGACATCTGTACACAGAGAAAGCAAAAGCCAGATGTGTTTTGTATTCATACCATCAGTGTGCAGTTGGCGCATTGTGTGCTTAGTAGATGATGGCTTGTGTGTACTGTTTGATACGGAAACACCATTTTTACGAAGGTGTGAAGAGTTAATCTAGCTGTGTTTGCTTTTGCAAGAGAACTACAATGTTTTGATTATTGGGTGACAGGTTTTCTTATTTGTGTGAAGAGTTTTGCAAAATTAGCCAATAGTTACAAAAAATGTGCTTAAGCAATCAGAAAAAACTGTAAATGTCATCATCATCACTCTGAAAACGCCAGCATGGTGTGAAGATAACAAAGCTCACTGCCCCAAAGAAACACTGCTGCTGCTGAGGCCCAATTCACTACTGTAGTCACATCTTAAGCATTTTCTAGCTTTCAGTCTGTGTCTCCCTAAATCCTCCATATTTGCCATACAGAGCACTACATTTACTGCTCATTTAATACAAATGACCGTTCCAACAAATGAGGAAACGATCACACAGACCACTTCTTTGTTAGACGCGCGCCTGTTGTAGCACAATTCATAGATTTCCTCCAACGCAATGTCCGGCCCACTGTGCAGCTCAGCCAATGAGAGCCGAGGGCCTGCGCAGTGATATTAGCATACAGGCTGTATAAAAGGAGCTGCTCTCTGTTACACAGCTCATTCGTTGCTGCAGAGTATCGAAGGAACAAAATGCCTGAACCCGCAAAGTCCGCGCCCAAGAAGGGCTCTAAGAAAGCCGTGACCAAGACCGCCGGCAAGGGCGGCAAGAAGAAGAGAAAGACCAGGAAGGAGAGCTACGCCATCTACGTGTACAAGGTGCTGAAGCAGGTCCACCCCGACACCGGGATCTCCTCCAAGGCCATGAGCATCATGAACTCGTTTGTCAACGACATCTTCGAGCGCATCGCTGCCGAGGCCTCTCGCCTGGCCCACTACAACAAACGCTCCACCATCACGTCCAGGGAGATCCAGACCGCAGTGCGCCTGCTGCTCCCCGGTGAGCTGGCCAAGCACGCCGTGTCTGAGGGCACCAAGGCCGTCACCAAGTACACCAGCTCCAAGTAAACTGATCCTGCTGTCAGTCAACCCAACGGCTCTTTTCAGAGCCACCCACTCTGTCCTGAAGAGCATACGTTCTACCTTCAAACGTGCAGTTACTATGTTGCCAACTACTGCAATCGCGGAAATGCTTCTCTGTCACTAGGTGCTATTGATCCGCTACATTGACCCAGACTCAGGAAATGTCTTGTGTGTGTTGTGGAACGATGACAAAGTAACTACAAATACAACATTAATGCCACTTTATGTTTGACAGTCTTTCAGTGCATTTTAATGGCTCCCCTGTGGGCGGCGCCTCCGCTGCATTTCCTGTAGGACTGAGAGGAGGAGAGCCACCTCTGTCCCCAAAGCCACTCTGCTTTTTAACTCCAGCCCTTAAGACCATTTCCCACACCTGTAAACATGAACTACTCTACGCTCTTTTTGTGCTGCCACTTTATTCACTTTTAGTCACTTACTTATTTATTCACCTATTCAGTCACTTTAATTTTAAAACTGTGTATATGCTGTGTATTTATTATCTCATTCTTATTGCCTGTTTATGCCCTGTCCTTGTCTTCAATGTCGTGCTGCTCCATTGTATCTTATTTGCCCCTTGGGGATAAGGGCTGATTATTATATTATTTTTTTACATATATATTCTGATTTCCAAATACATTCAATACAAAGCAAATTCCAAAGAACAAATTGAAAACAGTACTGAACACAAATGTTGCTCTGGCCAGTTAACTCATTTTGACAGTTCCTTTACGGTGTGTGAAATGGAAGTGTTTTGTGTGTTGTTGTTTTTTTTTTTTTTTTTTTTTTTTTTTCTCCTCTGATATCCAAAGTTTGTCATTTCACAAAAAATTTGCATAGCAGAATCCAAAGAAGCAGTAAACTTAAAATTTAGTATCAATTTGTCTGTATCGTTCTGATCTGGGGTTGCACCGTTTTTCTTATGTTGTACATTTGCACTTTATGTGGTCCTGTGTTGATTGTCCTATGTAGCACCACGGTCTTGGAAGAACGCTGACTTGCTTCACTGTGTACTGTAGCACTGCACATGGTTGAAATAACAAAGCCACTTGACTTGATGTGCTCGTAAACACTATAATCACTAGTGATGTGCGATACCACTGATTTCCTTTCCGATCCGATAACGAGTAATATTCAGGGTGGTATCGACGATACTGATCCGATACGATACTTTGTACAAAAACGTATTTTATTTATTGTATCTCAAATTATAGCGTCATAATGATTACAGGACATAAGATTACTTGTCCTTATCACTTAATAATGCAGAGTTCATCATATAGAAATAAAAAAACTAAAGTTGTGCCTATTTGAATCTAATTCATAATTTGTTGGCTCCGTAGCCACCTTTCTATATGCCTTTAGATAGTACAACTATTATAGCAAGTGCTATGAATAAGATATATCTATCTGCTTAGCACTTTTATTTTTTATGTTTAGTTAAGTGTTGTCTTACAGTGTGTTTTGCACTAAGTACCGAAGCAATTTCCTAATGTTGTAAACCTGCTCAACATTAGGAAATAAAACCCATTCTGATTCAGAGGTGAACTTTGGTCATCTCAGTCTCTCACTAAACGCTCTTCTGTGACTGGTCAAGCACACGATGGGAGGGTGGGAGGTATTGTGCAGCATTTTACTTATCTTGGACAACAATCTGTGGTTACATTTTTTTAGTGGGTGGAAGAATAATAGAATCCTCCAGAAAAAGGAGCACAGATATACTGGGCATAATTAAATGCACTGTACTAGATTAGACTGAGGTCGCTATCCAGGACATAAGATAAGCTTTATTAGTCCCAGAGCTGGGAAATTCACCTTGTTACAGCAGCAACGTGGACAGAGCAGGATTAAATAAATGCCAAAAAATAAGAGCAATATTACTCTGATTAAATAAATGAAATAGATATAAAAATACGTTTGACTAGTAGCGACAAAAAGAGAATGTTTAATAGTGAGATGTTGGATGTTTTTTAGCAGGTATTGAGTATTGCACATTGAGATACTTAGTGATCAGTTGGTGGATGTGTGTATTCACGTGTTCATTCGCTGTTGTTGTTTATAGTAGAGTCGGTAACTGTAGCTGGAAGGAAACGGACTGATGCAGACTAAGAGATCAGGGCCAAAGTGTGGAAGCGAGCTGCCGTAAGGTGACTAACTAATGGTGATTTCTGATATACAACAACGTGAGTGAAACTCGAGGCCGCTGTGCTTTGGTTAGAAGTGAGCAGCTCTCACAGAAGTCTCGCTGCACCGTGGGCGTCCAGCTGCATCGGTGTGTTTGCTGGGAGTTCGCGGCGTCACTTTGTCCCATAGCTGCGCTCACCAGATGCTGCTTTTAAGTCGGAGTGCGCGAACGAACATGTGTCTGAGCTGGAAAAGGGCTTTTCACGGAGCTGTGCTGCGGCTCCTTTGTTTTAGGAAAGAAAAGAGCGCAAAAAGCCGCCGAGCAGCGCTGAGCTCCGCACTGAGTCGCTGAGCTTTGGAGGCTCCACAAAGCAAGAGCAGAGAGCACCAGAGCCCGACACGAGGCCTGCCCGAGGAGACACGAGTCCGCTGTGGACTGCTCCACTGTCGGCCTGCAGTGCTGCTCACACACTCACTTTGAGCTCTTTGATCCCGAGACACGAAACACAAACGGAAGCATTGCGTGGCGCACGCGAGAGCGGCGCGCGCTACATTCACTCTCCACGGTTCTCATGGTGCGTTTAAGTGCAGTGTGACGCTTCCGAGTTGCCATCACTGCACCGTGACTCGATCAGAGGGAAAGAGGAAAATGTCAGAGGAAGCACCCGCACCTGCTGCTGCCGCCGCCCCGGCCAAGGCGGCCAAGAAGAAGACGACGGCTTCCAAGCCGAAGAAGGTGGGCCCCAGCGTGGGCGAGTTGATCGTGAAAGCCGTGGCCGCTTCCAAGGAGCGCAGCGGCGTGTCCACAGCCGCTCTCAAGAAGGCTCTGGCTGCCGGAGGCTACGATGTGGACAAGAACAAGGCCCGCGTCAAGACCGCCATCAAGAGCCTGGTGGCCAAGGGCACTCTGGTGCAGACCAAGGGCACCGGGGCCTCCGGATCCTTCAAGATGAACAAGAAGGCTACCGAGAGCAAAGCCAAGAAGCCCGCAAAGAAAGCCGCTCCCAAAGCCAAGAAGCCCGCCCCTGCCAAAGCCAAGAAGCCGGCAGCAGCCGCTAAAAAGTCCCCCAAGAAGCCAGCGGCAGCCAAGAAGCCCGCAGCAGCTAAGAAGTCCCCCAAGAAGGCCAAGAAGCCCGCTGTGGCGGCCAAAAAGCCCAGCAAGAGCCCCAAGAAGGCGGCAGCCAAGAGCCCCAAGAAGGTCCCCAAGAAGCCTCCCGCAGCCAAGAAAGCCCCCGCCAAGAAGGCCGCCAAGCCCAAAGCCAAGAAGGCGGCCACAGCAGCCAAGAAGAAGTGAGCTGCCAACACTCTCGCACTCAACAACGGCTCTTCTCAGAGCCACCACAGCAACACGCCAGAGCTCCTTCCTCACAATCACGCAACATTCTCTTATTCACAATAATAGCATTATTGTCAAAGCAAGATAAGATACTTTTTGGGTTTGTTTTTTTCTCATAACACTTGCAGCTTGTATTACTATCATGGCTCACATTTCACAATCAGAAAGTGAACAGAGCAGGAGGGACAGAGAGAAAGAGAGCCAGGGACAAAGTTTATTCATGCAGGTCCATATGACAGAGAATATGCATCTTCTTTTTATTTTCATATTATAATTTATATTTAATTGTTGTGGTTTGCAGTGTTTTGTGTTGTTTCACTTTAAATTTGTAAAAGGAAAAAGCTGAAAATTTAAATAGTTAAAAGTTGAAATGTGAATAGTTGGATTTTATTATAGTTGATTTATTACATTTCATGTGGAGTGAATAAATAAAAGTCTATTTACGGTGGCCCCTACAGACAAAACACGTAAAAACTCCAAAACACCTACAAAAGACAACACAAGTGCTCCAGGATGCTAGGGGCAGTGTTGAACTTTTGTTGAACTATTTTTACATTAGTAATTCATTGTGCATAATTTTATATTATTGTTAATAATAAATTAAAACAACCTGAAGATCTGGTTGGGAGGCGAAAGAACCCCCCCCACACACACACACACACACACACACACACACACACACACACACACACACACACACACACGAGAATAAGGTAATACTACATTTCCATATACACGAGGATGTTTGCTCAGAAAGAAGTGTGTGGCT
This sequence comes from Aulonocara stuartgranti, assembly GCF_965226115.1. NCBI lineage: Eukaryota > Metazoa > Chordata > Actinopteri > Cichliformes > Cichlidae > Aulonocara > Aulonocara stuartgranti. The sequence goes on from NC_138944.1 coordinate 39,535,425, forward strand.
CTGAAAAGAGCCTTTGTTTATTGGTTTCGTGCGTGAAGCAGAGGCTTTGGCATTTACTTGGCCTTGACAGGCTTCTCGGTCTTCTTGGGCAGCAGCACGGCCTGGATGTTGGGCAGCACACCACCCTGGGCGATGGTGACTCCGCCAAGGAGCTTGTTGAGCTCCTCGTCGTTGCGCACAGCCAGCTGAAGGTGACGTGGGATAATACGAGTCTTCTTGTTGTCGCGGGCTGCGTTGCCAGCCAGCTCGAGGATCTCAGCGGTCAGGTACTCGAGCACAGCTGCCAGGTAGACGGGGGCGCCGGCACCCACGCGCTGCGCATAGTTGCCTTTGCGCAGCAGCCTGTGGACGCGACCCACGGGGAACTGGAGCCCGGCACGGGATGAACGGGTCTTAGCCTTAGCTCTGGCTTTGCCTCCAGTTTTGCCACGCCCACTCATTTTGAACCTTCTCTTCGCAGTGTCAACACTCAAAGGAAATGTGGCCCGATCGGCGCCGAGCCTGGCTTATATTTCCGCAGAGCGCGGGCGGCTTCGTCACACACCAATCGCAGACAGGCTCGCGGCAGCGCGCCTTTTCAAAGCACCTTCCTCCAATGAGCAGCGCACACTTAGGCGGGGCGGGGCTCCTCTGAGCGGTGCTGAGCATCACGCGGAGCCCCTCACCAATCACGAGCCGCAGCGGCACCGCGTCACAGCCAGTCACACACTTTAAGAGCGGCGAGTCTCCTCCGCTTGTTACATTTTCTGTTTTAAACGCAGGAAAGTTAAAGAGAGAAAGAATGGCAAGAACCAAGCAGACCGCTCGCAAATCCACTGGCGGCAAAGCCCCCAGGAAGCAGCTGGCCACTAAGGCCGCTCGTAAGAGCGCCCCGGCCACCGGAGGCGTCAAGAAACCTCACCGTTACAGGCCCGGCACCGTGGCTCTGCGCGAGATCCGCCGTTACCAGAAGTCCACCGAGCTGCTCATTCGCAAGCTGCCCTTCCAGCGCCTGGTCCGCGAGATCGCTCAGGATTTCAAGACCGACTTGCGCTTCCAGAGCTCCGCTGTCATGGCTCTGCAGGAGGCCAGCGAGGCTTACCTGGTCGGACTCTTCGAGGACACCAACCTGTGCGCCATCCACGCCAAGAGGGTCACCATCATGCCCAAAGACATTCAGCTGGCTCGCCGCATCCGCGGAGAGAGGGCTTAAGCTGTCTGCACGCCCTCCTACAAACAACGGCTCTTTTCAGAGCCAACACACTCACACAGAGAGCGCGCTCCTTTCTTACAATAACATTAACCTCATACAAGACAGTACAAGACAGTTTTTTTTTTTTTATATAATAGAAGCCATATGCTTGGCATGAAGGTGGCATCCAGTAACTTGATCTAAGCACCAGGACTTCCAATTCTTTCCTGCTACACATAAGTTTACATTACTTACAGTAGAAGAAGACTGTGACACCCCTGCTCTAAAGTACCTTTGGTAAACTCCCGTTGTTTAAATTGGCTATAAACTATGAATGTACATAACAATAAGCCTAACATGGATCAGATATTTTTCACAGTTCATGTTCAGTTCACAGGTGCATATTTTTTTTTTCACTCCCCAAAGATGTATAAAAAAACTAACAATTTAACACAATTCTTTGAACTAACTTTGAGCATGGAAACACAGCATCGTCATGTTCCGCTGGCGTTGATCCAATACCTAGGCCACATCGCTGATGTTGCATTGAAGCTGACTTTTGGGAACTCTGTTAAACTAATCTCACTGCACAAACTGTGTTCAGACTTTGACACTAACATTGATAACATACAGAAAAATTATACTGTGAAGCTGTCCAGATCAGTCCAGTCAAGTAGAGATCATAGATATAGCGCCCCCAGAGAATGACTCGCTGCCACTTTCAAGTCAGAAAATATAGTATTGACATTCTGAATAATCTGTTGCGATCATCTGTGAATGCTATTGCATGTACTAAAGCCACTTCTAAAACTACATTGATTCTGGAAGTATGGAAGTTCTGGTATTCAGAGTTTCAAGGTAAAACCTCATTAACAACCTATTTGATCTGGGGACAACTAATAATATTTCATGGCATGACCTTCCCCCCTTTTCTGGCTCTGTTGGAGGCACCACTGGTTATTGGCCTTTAATAAAGATATTAACTGGATATAAACTGTTGGATTGTCTCTGTGACACATGTAGTACTTAATCTCATATCGTGTACAGTACACAGCTACTTATGGGGCGCCGTTTGTAAAGTGAAACATGCTGAAATTAATGGCAACATTTTTCCACATTTAGCTCAAAACCTTACAAAAACATATTTTTTCGAGTAATTTTTACAACATTTAGTAAAATATTTGTAACTTTTCATCAAATGTTAAATATTAAATCTAAATGTTAACTATTAAATCTAAATATATTTAAATCTAAATGTTAAATGTTAAATCTAAATATTATATTTAAATCTAAATGTTAAATCTTAATCTAAATGTTAAATGTTAAACCTAAATGTTTAGGCTAATATGCAAATTTATTGTACGGATCAACGGAAATACCAAAATAAAAGCTTCCCGAAAACCTCCGGTGCAACATTGTGTCTGTTCTCCTCCTCACTTCTCCCCGCCATGTGCTGCTTCACTTCTTGCCTACGAGCATGTCCAGCGATTTTGCTGGACATGTGCTGCAGCGATTGTGAAGTGGAGACTGCAGCTGCTAAGAGTGCACTACTGCTGAACCTTTGGATGGCCGACAAAACGGATCTTCCGATGTTTTCAGCTAAATCGCCGGACGTGCTTTCTCATGGTCGGGTTATGGCTGAATTCCAGTGGAATGACGGTCCCGCCATAATAGACGTTCCAGCCATGTGTTCCAGCCCTAAACCTAACCTTATCCCTAACTATAACCTTATTCCTAACCTTTACTAGCAGTTAAATGACGTAAAATAGTGTTTTCCAAATCGATCTTTAGAAAATGAACGAACATGTGTAGATTGAGCTCTCCTTTTTCCGATGCTATAATTTAGGAACGTGTTGGGTACCCAAAAGCATAACATGTTGACAATTTGTCACCTAGAGAAAATTATTACGCTTTGGGAGTGAGAACGTGTCTGACCACTACCGGCACACTTTTGCACTGGAGGTTTTCGGAAAGCTTTTATTTTGGTATTTCCGCGGATCCGTGCAATAAATTTGCATGTTAGCCTAAACATTTAGATTTAACATTTAGATTTAAATATAATATTTAGATTTAACATTTAGATTGAATATTTAACATTTAGATTTAACATTTAAAATTCTGTTTTAAATATGAAAAGTTACAAATATTTTACTAAATGTTGTAAAAAATTACTTGTTTTTGAGCTAAATGTGGAAAAATGTTGCCGTTAATTTCAGCATGTTTCACTTTACAAACGGCGCCCCATAGCTACTGCACCCCAGGCACAGTCATGCTGTTCCTCGTTTCCGCCAAAGGCCAGTAGATGGCCGTAGTTTCAAGCACTCCTGTTTTCTTTTACGTCCTCAAATCAGATGTAAATTCAGGAGTCCGTCAAGCAACGACTCACATTTGTTTCTGAACAGCCAAAATGAGTGGAAGAGGAAAAAAAAAAATGAAGGTATGATACAATATAAGGCTGTGGAAAAAGAAGAAAATCAGAAAATAGTTAAAAACATATATGACAAAGTAATATCCGAGAACATGAGAGATACAGTGTGGCTTATCTCTGTCGGACGTCTCCCAGTAAGAGCTGTGGTTCTGTGGAGTTGCTTCGTTACCACTAAGAAATGCCCTATGGAGAATTGTGATGAAGACGAAACTCTTGATCATCTATTGATATCGTGTTACAGGACGGTTGAAATAAGGAGGATGGAAAAACTAGGTTTTAATATTGAAAATAATATAAAATCAGTAAGATATGGTTTGTTTAAAGAAAAGATGAGTGAAAATAAAAGAAGATTGTTTTGGTTGGTGATGTGTATTATAAATGTCCACATATGGAAAACAAGGGCTAAAGGTGTTATAGAACAAAAAATGATAAGTAGTTTCACCGTATGTAAAAACATTGTCACTGAGCTGAGAAGAAGAAAAACGAGAGATATGAAATTAGGAAATGACTTGCCGTGGGAGCTTTTATTATTGTAATATGTAAAATAAGATGTGAATAATTTTGTGCATGGCGCTTGTATTATGTGTATTTGTAATTGTGAATATTGATATTTAAATAAAGTGATTTTAAAAAAAAAGAAAAAAAAAAACAAAAAAAAAAAAGAAAGGGAGGTAAAGGACTCGGCAAAGGAGGCGCAAAGCGTCACCGTAAGGTGCTTCGTGATAACATCCAGGGCATCACTAAGCCAGCTATCCGCCGCCTGGCTCGCCGTGGTGGTGTGAAGCGTATTTCTGGTCTGATCTACGAGGAGACCCGCGGCGTGTTGAAGGTGTTTCTGGAGAACGTCATCCGCGACGCCGTCACCTACACCGAGCACGCCAAGAGAAAGACCGTCACCGCCATGGATGTGGTGTACGCTCTCAAGAGACAGGGCCGCACTCTGTACGGCTTTGGTGGTTAAGCTTACTGCACTGACAACAACAACGGCAACAAAGGTCCTTTTCAGGGCCACCCATCTCCTCTGTAGAGCTGATCCTATCTCTTTTGTTTGTCTAGTCAAGTTCTATCAAACTTCTTTTCATATAAATGGTCAATCTGACTTGGAACCCGTATTGGAAAAGCTTTTGATGTGTGATACAGCTCTGCAGTAGTTGCGGTAGGTGGGGTTTTTCTTGTTTTTTTATTAATTTTTTTTTTAAGTGGGCCATATACTGACCGTAGTGTTGAGGCAGACATGACACCGTATTCTCAGGTTACTGTCGCCGCTTTATTCTCTGCGTAACGTCTCCCTCGTCTGGCTTCCACGTGACCTGCATCCAAAGCAGCAACTATTCATGACATGCAGCACACTCAAATTCTGAATGTGTTTGCAACTTATTTTTGTCAAGAACTTCACTGCAGAAAGCTCAATGTACCACGTGGGTAACAAATATTTAGTATTAAAGGAAGGAGATGGTAATTATAAATTAAATATTCTCCAAGATAATACAAAAAATATCTATAAAAAAATTAATGAAACCAAAAATGAAGGTGTAATTCAATATAAGTATGCAAATGAAGATGAAAACCTTTCAATAGTTAAAAATATACAAGACAAATTATTATCTGAAAGCATGAGAGACGTAGTATGGCTCATCTCGCTCGGGCGCCTCCCTGTGAGAGCAGTGGTACAATGGAGTTGCTTTGTTACCACCATGAAATGTCCTATGACAGACTGTGATAAAGATGAGACCCTAGAACATCTTCTATTGGATTGTTATAGGACAACTGAGATAAGACAGAAGATGACAGAGATTGGCTATGATGTGGATGTTAATATTAAAGCAGTTAAATATGGTTTGTTTAAAGAAAAAATGTGTGACGACAAAAGGAGACTCTTTTGGTTAGTAATGTGTGTAATAAACACACATATTTGGAAAACTCATGCCAAAGGAGTACTTGAACAAAAGATGATAAGTAGTGATGTGCTGAGTAAACATATCATTACAGACCTGCGGAGAAGACGAACAATGGACCTGAAACTTGGGAAAGTTTTCCCCTGGAACGAATTAAAACTGTAAGTCTTGTGAACGTTGTGTGGACTCAGATGCTAGATTTTCCTCCTTGTTTCTCCTTTTTGTATGTGCTCATGGTTTTGTATATGTAATTGTATGTGTATGTGCATTTTATATGTAAACTTGTTTACTTTAAATAAAGTGTAATTATATACAGGCTTCTTCAAAAGATTACTGCCATAAAGATGACTTCTGCCTGAGGCTCCAATGACTCAACCAGCAGTGCGAGAGCAGCCGCTCTGTCCGTTTCAGTGTACAGTGAAGTGGACTGTTGCGATAGGTCAGAAGAAGCCTGCGCTAATTTAATGAATGCTACCTTTTCAGACAGTCTCTTATTTAAATACTTACGTTTGAACTTACTGAAAACAGTTTCTAGCCTTGACAATTCTGATGACACGAACTCTGAGAAAGATTAAAAACTGGTGCAAAACAGATGGGAACCTGTGATTATCAACATTAAAAACACTTCTTTTCATTTTGTTGTACATTGCACTGAATTAAGCCTGTCGAGCAGCTGAAACAGTTCTAGGGAATGTGCTAATTATCCAAACCTCTTTATGATTCAACAGTTTTTATTCATTAACAGCACAAAGTGAAAAACAAACAGAATCCCATACATTTCAAATCATTACGTACATTTACAGATACATATTGTAATGATCAGCAGCTGTTGCTGTAAATTAATGTAGTTTCATGCCATACCACAAGGTGGCCCTATCTGTTAACATGGGCATGCGAGCTAAGAAGCGGTGAGATACTCTTGTTCTTCCGGCTGGCTAAGATTGAATAATAAAAGTACGTTGTAGATCATAAAAGGACCCCTTCTTCATAAATAAGGAGACAAACAAAACACATATATGGGAAAAGGAGGAGAGAAAGACCCCCCCCCCCCCCCCCCCCCACCTGAGTGAAAACCCCCCACAGATTTCAAAAAATAAGAGACAAAAGTGAACTCCCATCCTTTGTGCTGACTTCCAATTTACCTGGAGGCACACTAAAGACAACTGGCCCCTCTCAACAATTGGGACAATTCATCTGGCAAATAAAAAAGCAAGGGAGACCAAACTTTGAGGAACTAATCGTACGGTTACGGAGTAACTTTGGTTCTCTTAGTTCTCTTAGTGAGAGACTATTTCTCCACACCGTTACATATTCCATATGTGGCGTGTGGATATTTCTTTAAGACACCCCGGCACGCCCGGCTACGCCCCACAGCTCACATATAGAACAGCTGTGCAGACGTGACACCGGTCCGATATCATGACCAGCAGCTTTACAGCTGTGGCTCCAGCAAACATCAGCTGATACTAGAAATTAATATTAAATAAATTCTAACAACAGCTGATCAAGCTTAAACGTGCTGCTGTTTAGCGCTACATCCGCTGGTTTCCTCTTTCTGGTGCAAAGTGGGCGATAAACAAACGAGAGAAAAGCCGATCAGCTGATCATTGATCAGTTTCATGATTGAAGTAGCAACAGGAGAGGGAGGGGGGAGAGAATGAGAGAAGAAGAGGCAGCTGTGCAGCGTAAAGACGCAGAGTAACTCCAGCTTTGTGTCTTTTTCATTGTAGCTGAAGTACGGGACAAACTGCATTCCTTTTCACCTCAATACGAAACGCGTAATATTTTCTCTGAATACGAGACCATTCCGTTTTTTACGGGATGGTTGGCAACTCTAATAATTAACCTTATGAACAAAATAAAGTTCTACATCAGTAACATCATAGCACCCACCCAGCTGTATAGAAACTCCGTCATGCTAGCTAGTAGCAGTACGATACATTGTCCCAAACTTTATCAGACATTTTATTTAATGTCGTCAGCAACTCTCTTAGCTTTTTTCATTTTCATCTTATAACAGACAACAGACTCTTCTACACTGGCCCCAGTATGCAGTGCATGCGCCTGGTAGTCATGTCAGAGGTAGAGATGGACTGATCCGATATTACGTATCGGTATCGGTCCGATACTGACCTAAATTACTGGATCGGATATCGGAGAAAAATAAAAAATGTAATCCGATCCATTAAATATCACGAAAGCACCTCACAAAACTTGCAACAAGCCGTAACTCGCCTCAGAACGTTAGCACGTCGGAGCAGTATGCATCACGTGATAGAGTGGCTGTGGCATGCGGGACCTGTCGGTGGTCTGGATAGCATGTGGAGCTTCGCTAGCAACCCGGCATTTCATTTCCGACAAAGTTATCCCCGAGAGAAGTAAAGCAAGTGTGTAAGTCCATCTCTGAATTTAAAGCATTCCTGCGTTAAGCTTAACAAGCGACTGCCTCTTCTTGCTGCTACTTCAATCATGAAACTGGTTAATGATCAGCTGATCGGCTTTTCTGTCGGGAGTCCGTCTCTCTTGTTTGTTTTTGGCCCACTTTGCACCAGAAAGAGGAAACCAGCGGCTGAACAACAGCAGCACGTTTAAGCTTGATAAGCTGTTGTTAGAATTTATTTAATATTACTTTCTACACCAGGATCTTTTTCTACGTAGCTGACGGCTGGTAACTGTGCAGGGGCGGATCTAGCAAAGTTTAGCCAGGGGGGCCGATAGGGCATTAACAGGGAAAAGGGGGCACAAAGACATACTTTTCTTTCTTATTCTCATTTAAAAGCTTTTAATAAATAATTATCTGACACCCAAAGTTTTAATTTGATGTAAAATGAATACAAGTCAATTACTGTATATAGTGACTATTAAGTCTAATATATATACCCTAGTAAGCTAAACATTTTTTTTTTGCATACAGGTATAACAGAATAGCTTTAGTGTAGTTGTTGTTTTAAACTTGAGTATGAACTTATACAAAATGCAGCAAGATATTTAAAAAAAACTGTTTTGTTGATTAAAAAACACTATCGGATTCATATTGGTATCGGCAGATATCCAAATTTATGATATCGGTATCGGTATCGGACATAAAAAAGTGGTATCGTGCCATCTCTAGTCAGAGGAGGAGAAGAAGTCGGTTTTGATGGAATGCCACAATAACCCTGGTACCGGGAACCACAATGGTGTCAGAGGTACCCGGAACAGGGTAGTTGCTGGCTATTACTGGCCAACATTGAACCAGGACATCGGTGAATGGGTATGTCCTTATTTCTGTTAAGAAGATAAATCAGAACCATGTCTTTACTTGCACACTTACATATCAACATTAGTTTCTGTGTGTATGTGTCTGTTTTTTTAAAAATTGTTATTAATTTACATCAACTTGTTTTACGGTATCCTTGAAATATTTTTTGGGATACATCTTTCAGGTCAGATGCTGTCATCGCTACCAGATGAATGACCCAATCAAGACTGTGGCACCAGCATTAGATCCCATCAAGGTACATCTTAAAGCCTGTTCACCAATTTCATTTTCTTTTTTTTTTATGACTCAAACTTTATTAGATTTTAATATACACAAAAAAAAAAAAAAAAAAAAACCCAGACCCCCCCCCCCCCCCAAAAAAAACCACCCAAAAAATAGCAGAATGGACATTCCCAGTAACAACAACAGAACAAATTGAGCATCAATGCATATTTCCATCCCAAAAAAAAAAAAAAAAAAAAAAGTGATGCCAACATTTCACATAGACCAGATTACAGCTATCCTATTTAGTCCGAACTTAACTACTTTAGCCGGATACGTCACTGACCTGTATGTAAAAAGTAATTAGCCCACTTATCATTATAGTCGTCCAGTCTATTTAGCAGTCTATATGATAATCTTTTGTAAGCTGCCACTTGTCCCAAAGAGATAGGTAGGAGTCGATGAGGCCTTCCACTCTTTCATCAGCAGCTTCCTCCCCAGCATAATCGCCGTTTGTACCCAATGAGCAAGAGAAGTGGATAAGTGACTCAAAGCTGAAGGGTCTCCTAATACATAAAGACTGTTCATAAATGGGACCCCTTGACCTACAACCTTCTCTACTACAGTGTGAATATGAATCCAATAATCTTGGACTTTGGAGCACCCCCAAAGCAAAAGTAAAAGTGTGCCACTTCCTTGCTGGCATTTCCAGCATGTATCATCAGTCGCTAGACCCACCCTATGCAACCGTGAGGGTGTCCAGTATACTCTAATTAAAATCTTAAATTGAACCAATCTTGAACGTAATTCGCGTGACATTTTTTTCAGATTCCTGAGGATGCCATTCCATTCCTCCACTGTAAAGTTGAGATTTAAGTCCATTTCCCACGTTCTTCTGAGGGACAGTGTGTTAGGATCAGAAGCTAATAAAAGCATTTTGTAATAAGCTGATGCCTCTTGTCCACGCCCAAAGGTTTTTTTTTATTTCCTCTAGAATGTCGCAGCTTAAAGGGAACTTTGCGAATGAACCACATGTATTGGCCATCAAATGTCTTAGTTGCAGATATTTCCAAAATTCCTGTCTAGGTAAATCAAATTCTTCTGCAAGTTTTCCATATGATTTAAATATACTATTTTCATAAAGATCCCCCAACACCAATTTTATTTTCATGCTAGCTTTTGTGCTGCAGGGTAGCTTTAAATTTTAATTTGATAAGTTCTGTGACCTGCAGGTAAAAGAACCTTGGGAGGAGCTGGGCATGGATTTAATTGGACCACTCCCGGAATCACGTCTAGGGAACCGATATGTCCTGACAATGACCGATGTGTATACTAAGTGGGTGATTGCAGAACCTCTTAAGTCCAACTGCAGCTGAGGTCTCTGCAATCATGACCTCTAAGTTATACACGTTTGGCATGGTCAGGAAAATCATCACTGAACAAGGAAAGGAGTTTGTGAACCATGTAAAACTTGTGAAAGTGTTATTCATACCTTGATATGATATGATATGATATGATGTATTTAGGCCAAGTTTGCTCATTTCACTGCAGCTCAACAACAGCATTTTCAGCATGCTGAATATTAAACATGCCGTCTCCACTCCATACCACCCCCAGACCAACGGGCAGGTAAGTGTTACAGGTACCGGGTGGCAGCACCTGTAGACAGCTATATATGTGTCCTGTAAACAGGAAAGAAATGATCAGACAGGGAGACGTGGCTTGCCGTTTCCTGAATACTCCGCCATTATTTATTAAAATTCACAATTATGCACTCCTTTCATTACTTTTACAGTATTACAACTGTGTATTTACTTATTCTTAACATAGCTCACACACACATTCTCCATAACACATTCCAATGTTATAAACATGACCAATTTTCTTGTAAGACTTGGTTCAAAATGAATTCCAACAGGACAAATCTATAAATCTCAAATAGCTTGAAAGAATGGTATAATCAGCACCATCTTGACATGTGCACTGAATTCACGGAAACACTTTATGGCAGAAACAAGATACTAAAACAATACAGAATAACGGTGGAGCCGATCACTAACATCACAGAGCATAGGAGGTGTGCGACCCAAACTAACATGCTAACCTTAGCATGCTGCTAAAGCCGTAAACAAATCAGGGGTCTCAAAATTTCAAAATCCCTGGTAGCCCTTTGGGCAGGGACTCTTCAGTTTTTGGTAGCCCAAAATAAATTTAAGCAGCCCGAATAAAAAAGAGAGCAATTTTTTGATTGATGTTTTGTTTCCTTTACAATATTATACTTTAATGTATAATATTGTAAAGGAAACAAAACATTAATCAAAAAATTGTTGAAAAACAAATTACAACATTGTATAAAAATTACAATCATCAACTCAAATACTTGGTTCTAATTGAACAGAAATTTCTATGAACTTGTAAGAACTGTGTAGGACATGAATCAGCCTGTGTCAGATCCTGAATTTGAAATTTCCACTGAAGTCACGGGTAAGAGACAAGTGGAACCAAGATCTAGGCCATTTGCTTTTTGAAGTTTGCAAAGACTGCTAAATTGTGCCAGTGGTAGTTCACTCTTTGCAACATAGTACGCTGTTCTAAACAGATTTTTCAGGTTTATTTTTAGTATGTTATTTGCAATTGGTGTTTGTTCTGGGAAAGATATTGCAGACTGAGCAATAATGCATTTCTTGCATTTCTCATGGGTTCTAATGTGGGCCTTTCTTAAAATGACTGGTCCCAGTAACAAAGGCGCTTGTCGACTCAGAAATCGAGGGAAAACCAACACCACACCCGGCAGAACATTATGTTATTTACACGGGTGCACATAAGTGGTCCGCATGTGCGCATTCGCTGTCAAAATAAAAGAGGCGCACCAGATAAGAAGTTGCAGCGCGCGTTTGCGTCCATATAAAAAGCACTGTTTTTGTCCGCTAGAGTGGGATTTTCAGGGCACATTCCGCACCACATCTGTGCGTTCATCATTTGTTTGAAGCCAGCTCACCTCCTGCAACCACTTTTCTGAGAATACGTGCTTCTTTTGTGGTTCGGACTCCTTCTGACATTCGTTTGGAGGTGGAGGAACACCAAAGTAATTGCTTAAAGGAGCTTCTTCGACATCTTTAAGAGTTCTAAACAAATGTCTGTCCTCCTCCAGAAAATCTTATGTATGCAAACAGCCGTTGCAACTTCATATCTTGTGCGCGTTTTTTTTTATTTTGACAGCGAATGCGCACCTGCGGACCACTTATGTGCAGCCCTGGTTATTTAGCTCGTCATATTGCAGCCACAGAAATTATTTTGTCCATGAAACCATAAAGCTGCACTTTCTTTTTGCCTTATAGTCTGATTTGTCATAACTTTTCCATTTTGTGGTAAGCTTTTCTTTGGCTGTCACTTCTTCACCCTGACCTGTCTTATTTGGCTCAGCAGAACTAAAATATATATCCTGCTGCTTTTACACACACACACACACACACACACACACACACACACACACACACACACACACACACACACACACACACACACACACACACACACACACACATAAGCTCAGCGATTCTCTGCGCGATCAACCTCTCACATGTTTAAGCTGCGGGAGATTTCACTTGTCATGTTTGCGTAGTAAGCTAACGATTGATAAGACAATGTCAGAGGAATTGGTGCACAAATTATCATCACTCACAGATCAGTGCTGTCGCTCTCTATACACAGTTCGCGCGATTGCAAAGTGAAAGCAAAAAACAAGCACAAATTCAAACGCGATTTCAATATGTCACATATTGACAGTGGCTCATCGATGCCAATGACATAATTACCCACCTACATTTCCGAAAGAATGCAAAAGCATTGACATATATTTTTCCTTCCTACAATAGCCCGACGGGCAGGGCAGAGATAGATTTTGGTAGCCCGACTGGAAAGATCGCTAGCCCCAGGACGTCGGGCTAGCGATTTTGCGAGCCCTGCAAATACTTACAAAAGTGTAATTTACTGTACTACACAATGTTGTACGCTTTCACTTTCCAACTGTAATGGTTAGTCTATGCTATATAATGGATGTGATTGCTATTATATTCTATTTCGGGCACAATACGAACCTGTAAACAGGAAAGAAATGATCAGACAGGGAGATGTGGCTTGCCGTTTCCTGAATACTCCGCCATTATGAGAAAACAGCGCGGAGCATGCGCTTCAGGCTGCTAACAACAGGCCAAACCATGGTCTCACACTGCCACCTATTGGTATAAAAATGAAGCGTCCGCTACAAATATCCCAGGGTAGTTACCAAGTTTCCTGTTACAATTACTGTAGTTATTTAGGGCATTTCCAAATGGAAATATCACTTACATTGAAAGTGAAATTACTTAAATTAATTCACATAAATGTGATCACACATTAGTGGGTATCACACACTCCCTGACAAAAATAAAATGGCTCCCAACATTCACAAAATCATGACATTTTTAACTTTTGCTTCTCAAATTCTTATTAACTCTTATCAGTCCAAAAACTAGTTATGAAACAAGCAGTGGGGGTGGTGTGTATGCAGATGGGGTCAGTGATGCGTGATACTGGTATGGTGAGTATGGTATTGGGGTGCAGTACATTGGTGACTGTGACATACACACGGGCGGCACAATTGCCAATGGTGGGTATGGAAATACAGTGTATAATGGTATGGTTGTGGCAGGTAACTGTGGTGCTGTGCGTTCCCCAACTAGATTAACTGCCGCATGTGACTGCACTGAGGGTTTACCCAGTGATTCATAAGTCAGAAACTGTCGTGGCTTCCTGTGACGGGTAGATCTTCTAATGTCCGTACAAGTATGTCCCGGTGGTTGAACCTGTACGTTAGACTGCGAATGAGTTTCACACTCCTCACCAGACCCTCTGGGTTAAGATAGGTTGTCACTACCCACTTCCATTTCTTCCATCTCCTCTCTCAGAGAACATGGCAGGTGTGAGCATTCTCTCCCAGTTTCCTCTTCGAATTGTTCAATGCTGACGGATGGTGAATCCTCAGGCATAGTCAGTATGTCTTCCATCGTCTGCACAGGTGAATGTCCATTTTTTGTGTTTGTTGTCACTCTAATAGGTTCTTTGGTCTGGTATGACTGAGATGCAGGGTGTTGCTCATGGTCCAGGTTCCTTCTCACAGTCCTTTCAACAGGTGCTCTTAGCCAGTACCCCGAGCAATCACTCTCAGAACCGCTGTCAGAGTTATCCCACATGTCTGTTTGTCTTTGTGCATCTGCAGATCTTTCCATCCTTCGTCTGTTGCGTGTTGTCTTTCCAATCGCAGGCTTTGCCAGGAGGGGAGTGACTTGAACAGGTAAGTCTGTGTATTTAAGCACTCTGTTTCTACTCGTTCACTGTCGTGTCATTGATGCTACGTTGTCCTTCCCGTGTGTTCCCTCAGTTCAGTCAGCCGTTCAGTTGTCTAGCCAGTCAGTGTCCGTTCACCCTCTGTTCACCCATTCCCTATAATAAACCTTCACCTACCTGCCAGTCCTGCGTTTGGGTTCCTTCTTCCTCGCGTCCACACAACGCCTGACAATTGCTCTCAAAACACTTATTAGACTTCTTGGTCATAATATGCCATAAAAGCAGAATACACTGATTAACACAAGGATAAGACCTACAATAAACAACATCCAATAACCCACAGTGACTAGAATTCTGCTGTATGTAGACTCATTTTCATAACTCTGACAGTCTGTGCATTGCCTCAGTTGTTTCTGAAACCTTGTGTCTCCTCTGTTTTAGTAAAAGCAGCTATTGTTCATGGTTTTTTTCTGTCAAGTTTTGCTCATGATGGGAGCAACAAAAAGAAATCAGTGCAGAATTATAAGTGAATCTTATCAAACAGCATGTTTCTGCTTTTCATCACGTGAGGGGAAACAAAATAAATATAGGCTTATGGTGTTGATGCTGAGCTGTAGCACACAAAGAGCATCCTCACTTAGCTCCTCCTGTTCTCCAGATGGCTCAGCCTCTGTGTGGGGTGATGGTGATGGTGTCCTAGGTTGACCTATTTGCTCTGTAAGCAAACTGGTAGGGGTCGAGGGAGGGGGATAGAGAGTTTCTGGTGTGCTGCGACACTTTCCGCTCAAAACACTTCATGACTTCAGACGTGAGGGCTATAGTTCTGTAGATTACTGAAAAGATATGAACAGGAAACAGATGGATGAAGAAATTAGACAAAACTTAAGTAGATATGGAAAATATTGACAGTGTTTTACATGTGTATGTGTTATGTTTGCCTACTGGTGGTGGTCAGAGGGCCCGGTGGCGCCAGTGTCCGGCAGCCTCGCCTCTGTCAGTGCACCCCAGGGCAGCTGTGGCTGCAATGTAGCTGCCATTGCCATTGTGTGAATGTGTGTGTGAATGGGTGAATGACTGAATGTAGTGTAAAGCGCTTTGGGGTCCTTAGGGACTGAGTAAAGCGCTATACAAATGCAGGCCGTTTACCATTTACAGTGGGGCAAAAATGTATTTAGTCAGCCACCATTTGTGCAAGTTCCCCCACCTAAAATGATGACAGAGGTCAGTAATTTGCACTTTTCCTGTAGCACAATGTCTTGTCCTTTGATTGTTTCAAATACCTTAGAACATGTTTCACAGTAGTCCAATGTTCCACAGCTGGTTCTTTGAAGTGCTGTGACAGCTTACTTACAACAAAACTTAAATCTGGTCGTGTGCAAGAGGTCAAGTAAATAAGGCTACCTACTGCCTCTCTGTACATTCTGACATTGTTCATTTTCTCAGCATCATCATTGTAGTTCAACCTTTGTTCACAAGGAGTTGATCTTGGTTTACAGTCTTGCATTTGAAATCTTTCCAGTATGTTTTCTACATATCTCTCTTGTGACATTTTTACACAATCTTGGGTTTGCTCAAAATCAATACCAAGAAAATGTTTGAGTTTCTCCATATCTTTCATTTTGAATCTTGCAGTTAGCATTTCCTTCACAGTTTTCAAAACCCTTTCATCACTGGCTGCAATAATAATATCATCAACCCATATGACCATGATCACTTTTTCTTTTCCGGTTTTCCTTATGTAAACACAATGATCTACAGGACTCTGCATGAAACTGTTCTCTATCAAATAGTCATGTAATGTCCTGTTCCAGTTTCGGCCTGACTGTTTAAGCCCATAAAGTGACTTTTCCAGCTTGTAGACCAGTTTCTCATCTGTTTTTCCTTTTATTTCATAGCCTTCTGGCTGCTCAACATACACTTCAAAATCTATTGGTGCATGCAAGTATGCGGTTTTTACATCCATCTGATGCAAAATCAGGTTTTCTTGTATTGCACACTGCATCAATACTCTTATGCTTGTCAGGTTAGCAGTCGGAGAAAAAGTTTCATCATAGTCTATCCCAAAACACTGGTTGTAACCTTTAGCTACGTACCGTGCTTTATATTTTTCTGATCCATCACCACTGTTTTTCTTCACATATACCCATCTACCCCCCACTGCTTTCTTTCCCCCAGGTAAGATTGTTAGGGTAAAGGTGTTGTTCTCTTTTAAGGATTGCATTTCCTCATCCATAGCTGCTTTCCACTCTCTAGAGTTGGGTGACCTTGCAGCTTCACTGAATGTCACGGGTGAGTTACTTATCAGTCTGTAACAGTAGTCTATGTTAGTCAGCACTTGATCATCAATGTCTTCTTCTGACTCATATTCATTTAGATAATCTGGTTTCTTTCTTGTTCTAGAAGGATACCTTCTGGAGTTTTCAGTCTCATCACTAAGTGGCATCTGACTGTTCACTTCTGGTTGGTTGTCAGTATCTGGTTCCTGTGAACTGGTACTGGGGCTTTCCCTGTTCACGTTTGGTCTCTCCCTCACCTGTATGTCTTCATCCTCAGATGTCGTATCAGTTTGTGTTTGCTTTTCCTCATTGTGTTTGGTTACAAACTTAACCAGCCTAAACTTTTGCACTTTGGCGCTGTCTGGGAAATAAACCTTGTATGCTGGGCTGTTTTTGTCGTAGCCTACAAAAATCCCTTTTGTACACTTAGAATCCAGCTTACCCTTGTTTTGCTTGTAAGCATAACACTCACACCCAAACTTTTGCATTCTGGATAGATTGGGCTTCCGCCCAGTCAGCAAAAAGTAAGGTGTCTGCCCTGTCCGGTTGTTAAAGCATCTGTTTCTCACGATAGCCGCTGTTTGAACTGCATACGTCCATAATTCCTTTGGTATGGCACTCTCAATAAGCATGCACCTTCCCATATCAAAAAGTGTTCTCCAGCCACGTTCCGCTGTACCATTCTGGTGAGGGGAATATGGGGCTGAAGTTTCATGTCTTATTCCATGTTTGTTTAACAATACCTGGTAACTCTTTGCCATGAACTCTGTGCCGTTGTCTGACCTGATACACTTTACCTTCCCGAGTGGGGCTGTATCGGCCAAAAAGATTTCAGTTGCTTGCATTGTTTCACTTTTGTTTTTGAGAAAATATACAAATACTGCACCGGAAAAGTCATCGGTAAACAATAATGCATATCTGTGTCCATCTCGTGATTCTGGATCTATCGGCCCTGCTAGATCCGTATGTACCAGCTCGAGAGGTTTCTCAGCTCTCCTGTCAGGGTTTCTATTCCTAGTCTGGACAAATTTTCCCTGAATACACACCTCACAGTTCAAACTTTCTTTGTCAGTTTTCCCTTTGATTTTCATACCTTCAACCACATTTTGTAGCTTCAGAATGTCACTATGATTGCAATGTCCCAAAATTTCATGCCATGTCTGCATATCAAAACAATTATTACACTTATCATCTGTTGTGCTCATGGATGTGAAACTTTGTACCGTCTCTGTGTTGAAGGACGTTCCTTCCTTTCTTAAAGATGATAGCGGCTCCGTTCGTGGTGGCCGCTCTCACAGAGAAGATATTTTGTGGAAATGAGGGAATGCATAGGGCGTCTTTCAGTGTTGTTTTACACTGTCTCCCTCTGCTGTCAATCAAGCACACCTCTGCATCTCCTCTGCCTTCAGCCACTCCTTTACACCTGGTGCCATCAGCTAATTCCACACAGTGCGTTCCCGGCTGGAAGTCGTCATCAAATTTCTTGAACGCTGTTTTATCATTCAGGATGTGTGATGTTGCGCCAGTATCCACCATCAGGCCTTTGGTCCTGATGTCTTGTGGCTGTTGAGGTGCCGCGTAGTCATCGCTCATCCGGAAGACATAGGTGTCGTCGCTCTCTGCGTTGTCGCCCTCCTCCGAGGCTGTGCGTGCTTCATCATTCCGTTGTCGTCTCCTGCAAGTCGACTCTCGATGGGTGTTGCTCCTACAGTGACCGCACCACTGTCTGTAGTGGCATGCTCTGGCCTTGTGTCCCCGTTGGCCACACTTAAAACAGACTATGTCTGACATGTCTCTCCTGTGGTCATTAGCAGCTGCTGCGGGTCTCGTGCTGGGTTGCACTCTCGCCTTCATGATGTTATCCTCTTGTTCCATTAAGCTTATTTTCTCAGTGTCCTCATAGCTGCGGAGTTTCGTTTTAAATTCCGCAAACTTGATTTCTGATTCACTTTGCGTAATGTGAACGGAAAAAGGTTTAAATCTTTCTGGTAAACCTTTTAACACCATCGCTACAAGCAGACCATCACTAAGTGTCTCTCCAGCATTTCTCAGGGCTGTAATAAATGTCTCTGCGCGTATGATGTACTCCGTGACGCTCTCACTGCTTGCTTTCTTCAGAGAAGTCAGTTCGGTATAAAGGCTGATAATTCTTGGTTTACCTTTTCCTGCATAATAGTCTCTTAAAATTTTCAGTGCCTCGCGTCCATCATCGGCAGCTTCTCTCATCACGAGCAATAAACTCTTATCATCCAGGAACTGTATTAACTCTGCATAGGCCTGGGCATTTTTATCTTCGTCGTCCTCATCTTCGTCATCACTTTTCAATATTGTGTCTTTTAGACCTTGTAATCTAAGATGTCCCAAAAATTTTGTCTCCCACAGTTCATAATTCTTCTCATCTCCGTCAAAAACCAACCTTGCCCATCGGCCACTGGGTTCACCAGCACGCTTATTCATGGTGCTAACTTAGCACGCTAGTCCTCACCGAACACGCTGTACTTTGCGACTTTTCTGGTGGTAAACTTTCCCCTGGCGTAGCTTCAATGTTTTCCTGGGCCCATAACCTGTTAGCAGAGACGGGTCTTCCAGCAGAATCTGCATGAATATTGAAGATACTTATATTGTCTAGACGGAGGAATAATCACACGTGGGGCATCGGCTTTTCACCGGAACAACACTTAGTTTTTATTATTGAACTCTCGCGTGCACTCTGCAGCATAACAGGAAGCATCCTTTCAAAATAAAATCACAACAGATGACAACGAGGGCATACCTATTAACTAGCTCAACAAAATGCCTGAACCCGCAAAGTCCGCGCCCAAGAAGGGCTCTAAGAAAGCCGTGACCAAGACCGCCGGCAAGGGCGGCAAGAAGAAGAGAAAGACCAGGAAGGAGAGCTACGCCATCTACGTGTACAAGGTGCTGAAGCAGGTCCACCCCGACACCGGGATCTCCTCCAAGGCCATGAGCATCATGAACTCGTTTGTCAACGACATCTTCGAGCGCATCGCTGCCGAGGCCTCTCGCCTGGCCCACTACAACAAACGCTCCACCATCACGTCCAGGGAGATCCAGACCGCAGTGCGCCTGCTGCTCCCCGGTGAGCTGGCCAAGCACGCCGTGTCTGAGGGCACCAAGGCCGTCACCAAGTACACCAGCTCCAAGTAAACTGATCCTGCTGTCAGTCAACCCAACGGCTCTTTTCAGAGCCACCCACTCTGTCCTGAAGAGCATACGTTCTACCTTCAAACGTGCAGTTACTATGTTGCCAACTACTGCAATCGCGGAAATGCTTCTTTGTCACTAGGTGCTATTGATCCGCTACATTGACCCAGACTCAGGAAATGTCTTGTGTGTGTTGTGGAACGATGACAAAGTAACTACAAATACAACATTAATGCCACTTTATGTTTGACAGTCTTTCAGTGCATTTCAATGGCTCCCCTGTGGGCGGCGCCTCCGCTGCATTTCCTGCAGGACTGAGAGGAGGAGAGCCACCTCTGTCCCCAAAGCCACTCTGCTTTTTAACTCCAGCCCTTAAGACCATTTCCCACACCTGTAAACATGAACTACTCTACACTGAAAAAATGGGAATTGGCAGGCTTTTGAATTTGCACAAATGAATTTAGTTAATGCTACACAAACCTTTCATGTTTCTCTTATTTACATGATTAAATAAAGTACCATTTACTTGATTATAAACAATACTGAGACTACTCATTTTTCTTGCATTGATTTAAAGTGACTAAATTAGAATACTAAAACCATTGTAATCATATTTGACCACAACCGGAAATGATGCAATATATTCAAAGACAACAACTAAATATGATTGGATAATAAGACCTAGAGTCTTATCCAATAAGACAACAACATAATTTAAGGAGAGCGCAATTGACCTCCAGATTCTGGAAGACTGTTTAGCCACATGCAACCTTTGGCACTGAGTCAGGCATACTGAGAAGGTAAGTAATTTAAATACATTTGTTTTAGTTGGGTACATTTTCACAGAATTGTTGTAGTGCATGCTATATGAAAAGTAATCTGTAATGCATCTGCATGTTGTTTTTACAGTGCTAGCTAAAGTTGGTATTAGCTCTGTGGCTAAAGCTGAAAAATAGTAACAAATTGCACATAGTCGGGAGAAAGCAGCTGTTGTCAGTCAGATATGGAATTTATGCATGTGACAGAGAGCACTGACGTTTTTGATGGCTTAGCAAGTTAAAACGTCACTGAGAGAGCGCAATAGTGTTTGTGTTATTCGTGCTAGTTATGGCTACAGTGGCTAATTAGTCCGGCTGTAACCGTCAGAGTTTAAGAAGCTGGGAGCCCCACAGTGCCATACCTTAATTCTTGCTGCTGACACACACTCAAGTTATACTAAGGATCCTGCCACCTTAGACGTGGGTTTGAGAACCTGTACCCATAAATGCCAAATCATTTTTCCATTTAGTTGTTTTAGGTGAAGTGTAACTTACTTGACTATTCTATTGGTCACGCCCAAATAATACAGCAGATATCTACAAGGAGATAAGTTGGTTCAACAGAGTATGTCTTATTAAGTGATGTATTGTGAATTTTCCAACATCATCCTAACAAAAATTAGGACCCTCCCCCCCTTTTTTTTCTACTTTGTGTAGAACATATGTGAGCTGCTTCTCAAAACATTGTGGATAAATGAGAAAGATTGGTACTTAAAAGAAACCATTGATGCTCTTCTGGACTGGAATACTTTTTTTCAATTAAAATTAATTTTTTTTGTGATGGTGGAATTTTTACCTTTATGATTACAGAAGTCAAAACATCAGATGATGATAGCTTACCATCTAAACTCCCCACCTCTTGGCAAGTCTGAATTAGAGGTCTCAGCTGTATCGGCCTTTCTAGTGGATTTGCTTAAAGAGGAGATAGCTTAACTCATTAGGTACATACAGTATTCCCTGACATTCTAGAGGTTGACCTTGCACAGTGTGTGACATTAAAGGGCATAACTTATAGAAAGGGAATGGTACTGGCCCAAAGGGCGGGCAGCAGGTGGATTGCCAGAATACTGAAAAACCGTATCTGCATTGTACCACAGCATATTCTACATTGTCAGAGAGCTTGGTGGCTGGTACAGAGAGCACCACAGAGCGTTTGAGCTCAGCCCAGTATCCACAAGAATATTCACTCTCGCTTCACTCTGTGAACTCCTTGATACTTATCCATTGGTTGACTATGAGATTGGATCAGTCCACATTGTGACTTTAAAAAGGCATATAGAAATAAAAGGTGTTCATATAAGTGTAATAGGTTCAGTCGCATGTATTTCATTAGATAAATTCTTCTTTTTTTATGTCTGATCTTTATAACTTTGACTATTGGGTATGGATAGCTTCATGAAAACTAAACTGAAATGATTCTTTCTGAATGTCTGATATTTAATTCTTTTTTGCCTACAGAGTCCTATGGTCCTAAACACTGTTTTGGCTGACGGAACCTGTTGAAGGCTCACTCTCTAATGGAGCGCCTGAATCAACTGAGGATCTCATCGTTGAAGTCAAGAGACAGTGTTGTCTTCAGGGCAGTTTCAGACTTCAGTTTATGGATTCCTTGTTTGGGAATGAGTTTCTTAACCTTACCTCAGTTTCAGAAGTAGCAGACAAGGGGACTCTTAAAGCTATTGACATGTCAAAGCCCACCACATGGACATAAAAAAGAGTAACAGAGTTGGTGAAACTCAAGATGGAAAAGACTTTTTCATACAGAAGACATGAAGTTGTTCGTGATGCACCAATGGTGGAGGCTTTCATGGCAAGATGGCCTGCTCTATTTGATTTCCATGAGGTAAGGTTTGCCTCATACACGGTGTTCTTGTGGTATTAGCCTAAATGGTTAAGGCACAGTTGTTATTTGACAGCCCATTTCTTCAGCATGAGTGATTGCAGCCTTCTTCCAGGTATTAAACCTTTGAAGCTCATTCCTCTGTGCTCATGTTTTCAGATCAAGGCTGAGTTTAAGAGAATTGCCACCATCCCCCCTCAAACAAAGTTCGTGGCTCGGCTGGCTCTCCACTTGGACAAACTGGTGAAGTTGGTCAACAGAAGAGGAGAGCTTGGATTAATACTGAAAAGAATTGTTGCATAAATGGATAATGTAAGTGATAAAGCCTCAACATTCACTTAACATGATCCTCTTTGGATGAAACTTTATAATTGTGGAAGATTTCAAATGTTTTCCCATGATAAATTTGTATTTGTATTTTTACATCTGCTTGTTTTTTTTAACCTTCACTTTGTCAACTTATTATTAATTGCCAGGAAACCTATTATTAATTTGTGTGCCTTTTACTTTAAAAACATTCATGTAAAGTACACTATTAAAACTTAAATGAAGGACAAGGGCTGAATGAAGATGCCAATTACATGAATTTCATTTCAGTGTGAAGAAGAGCAGGAGCACCAGCCCCCATCATGTACACTTTCTACAGAGGCACCATTGAGAGCATCCTGTCGAGCTGCATCACTGTGTGGTTTGGAGCCTGCAATGCGTCCTGTCATAGAACCCTCATAGCATAGTGAGGGCTGCAGAGAGGATCATTGGTGTCTCTCTCCCCTCCCTCCAGGACATTTACAGCACCCGTCTCACTAAAAAAGCCCTTTGCATAGCGGCTGATCCCACGCACCCAATGCAAAGCTTCTTCAAGCTGCTGCCGTCAGGGAGGAGACTGCGGAGTCTCCAGGCCAGGACCAGCAGACTGAAGGACAGCTTCATCCATCAGGCTGTCAGGAAGCTTAACTCCCTCCCCTCTTCTCCTCCATGGTCTCACTGAACTCTGTCACACACACACACACACACACACACACACACACACACACACACACACACACACACACACACACACACTCCTCGTGCCTATGGTACGACAACTCTCTCTCTGACTGACTCACTGGCCTGCACCAGTTACCAGTCACTTTGTGGAGCATTGGACTGCCATTACCTCATAAGACTTTGTTGTTATACTATCTCTTACCGTACATTACTAAATCTCCATTTGCACTATTTGCCTATTTGCACTACTCTGCCTGGTTTACACTCAATGTCATTTACCCTTACCTGAATATTGTATATTGTATATTGCATAGCTTTCTTGTTAAATTGTATTGTATTTATTTAAATTTTTACTTTTTAATTATTTTATTTGCATTTTTTAATCACTCTCTTATATTTAAATGTTCATTTGCTATTTCATCTAGGGTTTGAGAGTAACGAAATTTCTATTCTCTGTATGTCCTGTACATGTGGCAGAATTGACAAATAAAGTTGACTTTGACTTGACTTTGACTTTGATGTTGATGCTGAGTGTGTCAAGGAAGTGTGTATCTACATGGGTGAAGACGCTGGCTTATCCAAGAGTATGTGGTATGTACTTGTCTTTTTTTTTCGGACTTTCCACAGTGTCATATTACTTACTTGGCATGAAATGACTAACATGGCTTCTTTTTTACAGGGCATGGAAGAACGTGCCATCAGTGAGACTGTTGAAGACACCACTGTTCAAATTTATCTTCTTAAAGAGCAAGATGAACAAGAGTTGTCCTTGCAGGCATCAGGGTGGTGAAGAATTTGGATAATGTAGCATTTGCTGTGATAATGCTATTTGGACTCATGGATGCATTAAACCTTGCCTACCCTGCTGACCTTCGCTACAACTTTGACGTTTTCTAGAAGATTTTCATGGGACTGGATGGAGCTAAACTCTCTAGAGTTCTTGCTTTCAAAAACCATCTGTTTCATTGAGAAGTCAAAGACTGCACTTCTGCAGTTCCTTGCAGTTTTTCATTTTGTGTTCATTTTTTTATTGCTTTCCCCTCATGTGACTGCAATGCAGGATGATTTTTCCTTTTGGCATCATGTTGTAAGAAATTTTTACTGACAATTTTTAGCAATATGTTCTAAGTCAACCTTAATGTCCTGCTTACATGTTTAAAATGAAGATTAAAATTCATGTAGGTGTTTTAGTTATGTAACAATGTCATTTAAGGCTCAACTTAGTTGAAATCTTGTATAGGTAAATACTTGTACAGAAGCTGAAACTGTTATCAAATAATACAGTTATATTTGTATAATTTTTGTTTATTCATAAAAGTGTGTTGCTTTTTTTTTCAGGTAGTCTTAATTTAATTTACATTTTTCAATTGTGTAATTAATACAAATGTTATATGTAAGAGATGACAGGATCATCTATAAGCACTTTCTTTTACTTGCTGCTAAGGTCAGTTTTTTGTGAAATATTTGCAAATATATTCTCTAACTTTTTTTTTTAGTTATTTCTGCAGGCTATCTTTAAAAATGTGTTAACAAGTTTACATGGATGTGATTTTGGACTTGTTCATGGCAGAATTGCTGCTTTCACTGCTGTTACAGTTTAATAAAGGTGAATTGTTCAGTAGCACTCAGTCTTTGCCTTTTTTGTCAATAATGATCAGTTAATATTTCAATTGAAAAAATTAAGTAGGATTTAAAGCCCTCACCCGCACTGCTCGCACTGGAACGGTTCGCAGCCGAGTGTGAAGCAGCGGGAATGAGAATCAGCACCTCCAAATCTGAGGCCATGGTTCTCAGCCGGAAAAGGGTGGAGTGCCCACTCCGGGTCGGGGATGAGTTCCTGCCCCAAGTAGAGGAGTTCAAGTATCTCGGGGTCTTGTTCGCGAGTGATGGGAGAAGGGAGCCAGAGATCGACAGACGGATTGGGGCTGCAGCTGCAGTAATGCGGACGCTGCACCGGTCCGTCGTGGTGAAGAGGGAGCTGAGTGTAAAAGCGAAGCTCTCAATTTACCGGTCGATCTACGTCCCTACCCTCACCTATGGCCACGAGCTGTGGGTAGTGACCGAAAGAACGAGATCGCGGATACAAGCGGCAGAAATGAGCTTCCTCCGAAGGGTGGCTGGCCTCTCCCTTAGAGATAGGGTGAGAAGTTCGGCCATCCGGGAGGGGCTCAGAGTAGAGCAGCTGCTGCTCCACATCGAAAGGAGCCAGCTGAGGTGGTTCGGGCATCTGACAAGGATGCCCCCTGGGCGCCTCCTGGGTGAGGTGTTCCAGGCATGTCCCGGGAGGAGGCCCCGGGGCAGACCCAGGACACGCTGGAGAGATTATATCTCTCGGCTGGCCTGGGAACGCCTTGGTATTCCCCTGGATAAGCTGGAGGAGGTGGCTGGGGAGAGGGAGGTCTGGGCCTCTTTGCTTAGGCTGCTGCCCCCGCGACCCGGCCCCGGATAAAGCGGATGAAGATGGATGGATGGATGGATTTAAAGCCATAATTTGTGTTGCAGGAACATAATTGCAATGTGTTTACATTACATAATATCATTGCATACCACTGGCGAATAAAAATAAGTTGGTGTTAAACATTAAAATATATTGACATTATACAATACATTGATATTATGATAACAGATTAATATTAGTACATCAAACATGATTTTTTAAAGTAATCTGATGTAAATAAAATACTTTGATTTGACAAGCATTAATTACTTGAGGGAAAGTGGAAAATTAAATCAGTCATACTTATTCATATTATGTGGGACCGATGTACACAATAAAGTCAAGTAAATTGAAAGAACTTTTTTTTTCAGTGTACGCTCTTTTTGTGCTGCCACTTTATTCACTTTTAGTCACTTAGTTATTTATTCACCTATTCAGTCACTTTAATTTTAAAACTGTATATGCTGTGTATTTATTATCTCATTCTTATTGCCTGTTTATGCCCTGTCCTTGTCTTCAACGTCATGCTGCTCCATTGTATCTTATTTGCCCCTTGGGGATAAGGGCTGTGTGTGTGTGTGTGTGTGTGTGTGTGTGTGTGTGTGTGTGTGTGTGTGTGTGTGTGTGTGTGTGTTATAATATAATACAAAGAAAATTCCAAAAAAAACCCAAATTGAAAACAGTACTTTTTCCACAAAATACCTGAACACAAGTGTTGCTCTGGCCAGTTAACTCATTTTGACAGTTTCTTTACTGTGTGTAAAATGGAAGTGTTTGGGTGTTTTTTTTTTCTTTTTTTTCTGATATCCAAAGTTAAGTTTGTCATTTCACAAAAAATTTGCATAGCAGAATCCAAAGAAGCAGTAAACTTAAAATTTAGTATCAATTTGTCTGTATCGTTCTGATCTGGGGTTGCGCCGTTTTTCTTATGTTGTACATTTGCACTTTATGTGGTCCTGTGTTGATTGTCCTATGTAGCACCACGGAAGAACGCTGACTTGCTTCACTGTGTACTGTAGCACTGCACATGGTTGAAATCACAAAGCCACTTGACTTTATGTGCTCGTTAACACTATAATCACACAACTAGACTAACAACTATGATAAAGGCGTGGTTTGTTTGGCCTGTTAGAGGGCAAACATTAGCTACCCTAGATGTCCAAATGGATACTAGGAAAGGTATGAATTACTACCATTAATATATATTTTTATATTAAGTTATTATTAATATGTTTTTGTATTTATTATTATAAGAAAAGGAGTCCAATGTGTTTTCTCTTCCCCCACTTGTGGTACCCCTGGATGGAAGGCATCTTTACCATTTGCCTATACTGCCTATCCCACAGGCAGGCTCTGCTGTGTCCTACGCATCCAGCTTTCCTAGCGATGCTCAAAGAGGAATTTCCGTCAAAGCTATCTTCAATCTAATTCATAATTTGTTGGCTCCGTAGCCACCTTTCTATATGCCTTTAGATAGTACAACTATTGTAGCAAGTGCTGTGAATAAGATATATCTATCTGCTTAGCACTTTTATCTTTTATGTTTAGTTAAGTGTTGTCTTACAGTGTGTTTTGCACTAAGTACCGAAGCAATTTCCTAATGTTGTAAACCTGCTCAACATTAGGAAATAAAACCCATTCTGATTCTGATTCAGAGGTGAATTTTGGTCATCTCAGTCTCTCACTAAATGCTCTTCTGTGACTGGTCAAGCACACGATGGGAGGGTGGGAGGTATTGTGCAGCATTTTACTTATCTTGGACAACAATCTGTGGTTACATTTTTTTAGTGGGTGGAAGAATAATAGAATCCTCCAGAAAAAGGAGCACAGATATACTGGGCATAATTAAATGCACTGTACTAGATTAGACTGAGGTCGCTATCCAGGACATAAGATAAGCTTTATTAGTTTATTAGTCCCTTTATTAAATGCCAAAAAATAAGAGCAATATTACTCTGATTAAATAAATGAAATAGATGTAAAAATACGTTTGACTAGTAGCGACAAAAAGAGAATGTTTAATAGTGAGATGTTGGATGGTTTTTGATTGATTGATTGATTGATTGATTGATTGATTGATTGATTGAATGCTTTATTGGCCATATGCAGGTTGCCCCGCAGAGAAATAGGACCCCCCCCCCGACTTACACACACAACAAAGACATCACATGGGAATACAGTCGGAGATCGGCAGCGTTGCAGAGAAAACACTGAAAAATTACACAACAATGGGAAAAAGTACAAGAGGAAAAAAAGAGACCTCTTCACACGCTGGGCACCTATGGGAGGACAGCATGAGAACAGGAAACAAAAAAAACTCCTCTGCACAGAGAGCACATTAATGTCCACATCACAACATTAGAGCACGTGACTAGCCACAGGGGTGGATAGGGGGGTGGGAGGTAATCCGAAGGAACACAGCAGTCGTCCTACACAGCGCTACCATTTCAGCGCGGCACGCAGACCCGCCGTCTTCCCCCGCAGGAAACAAGCATCGAAGGCGTTTGGAAAGGGAGGGGGATGAGTGCGTGCTTATCAGTGTAAGTGTAAGTGTGTGCGTGTCCATAGTTCAGCTGAGACAGTGTCCTTCGCCCTATCAGGCTAAGTAAACAGTCTTCCAGCCAACCCAGGTGGCCTTGCATGGGATGGGAAGAATAGTCATCACACAGTCGTTATCAGGGAGTTGTTTTGGTGGGCTCCAGCCTTGGGCCTGAGCAGCTGGCGCCGTGGTGTCCATATGTTGAATATTGTTGATTTCTCCTTTATGCGAGCAGCGAATTTAGCACTCTGACACTAGTCTCTCGATCTCCCGTTGGAGAGCCGCGAACCTCCCCATGATGGTATCAAACTTCTGTTCCGTGGTGTTGTCATTCTTTTGATTCTGAGACCTCACTGCAGTGAGCTGTTCTGCGATGTGTTCCAACTTTCGCTCAAGGGTGTCATTGTGAGCAGGCCCCTCTCTGATGTATCCCATCATACGCTCAGTGGTGTTAGTTTGAGTCTTCACGGCAGCTGTAAGCGTCTCCAAGGTGTTAACCATGCTGCGTTCGTTGTGAGAGGTCGCGCCTCGTCCCGTCGCTTCAATTCCAGCGGTCAGCCTTGGGGGGGTTTGAACAGCTGGTTCCGCTCTCTTATTTCTCCGATAGGTCAGGGCCAAGCCAGCTCCGATCAGCAAGAACCCTGTTATCATGGTTCCGAATAGGTAGATGTCTTCAGCGTCCTCGATAGACAGTCCCGCCAGGCACAAGATCCTCCAGGTCTGCCACCTATCCATCGTGTATCCGGCAGGGAAAGTCCCTCCAGGGCACTCAGGCTCTCCCGAGCCCAGACTTCTCGTTGAGAAGAGGGTGTCAATAGCATTCAGAGACCAGTTGATCAAATCCATAATTCTCTTTTAGGTTTTAGAGAACGACAGTGAGAGACTGTTCCAGGGAAAGTAATGCACACGAGACAAGACAAGGACACAAGAGGCTAAGCAGGGAAGATAAGGGGAAGGAGGAGAGGAGAAAAGTGCGACCGCCTTCACCAAGAGCCAAGTATTAGCAGGTATTGAGTATTGCACATTGAGATACTTAGTGATCAGTTGGTGGATGTGTGTATTCACGTGTTCATTCGCTGTTGTTGTTTATAGTAGAGTCGGTAACTGTAGCTGGAAGGAAACGGACTGATGCAGACTAAGAGATCAGGGCCAAAGTGTGGAAGTGAGCTGCCGTAAGGTGACTAACTAATGGTGATTTCTGATATACAACAACGTGAGTGAAACTCGAGGCCGCTGTGCTTTGGTTAGAAGTGAGCAGCTCTCACAGAAGTCTCGCTGCACCGTGGGCGTCCAGCTGCATCGGTGTGTTTGCTGGGAGTTCGCGGCGTCACTTTGTCCCACAGCTGCGCTCACCAGATGCTGCTTTTAAGTCAGAGTGCGCGAACGAACATGTGTCTGAGCTGGAAAAGGGCTTTTCACGGAGCTGTGCTGCGGCTCCTTTGTTTTAGGAAAGAAAAGCACCGTGACTCGATCAGAAGGAAAGAGGAAAATGTCAGAGGAAGCACCCGCACCTGCTGCTGCCGCCGCCCCGGCCAAGGCGGCCAAGAAGAAGACGACGGCTTCCAAGCCGAAGAAGGTGGGCCCCAGCGTGGGCGAGTTGATTGTGAAAGCCATGGCCGCTTCCAAGGAGCGCAGCGGCGTGTCCACAATAGCTCTCAAGAAGGCTCTGGCTGCCGGAGGCTACGATGTGGACAAGAACAAGGCCCGCGTCAAGACCGCCATCAAGAGCCTGGTGGCCAAGGGCACTCTGGTGCAGACCAAGGGCACCGGGGCCTCCGGATCCTTCAAGATGAACAAGAAGGCTACCGAGAGCAAAGCCAAGAAGCCCGCAAAGAAAGCCGCTCCCAAAGCCAAGAAGCCCGCCGCTGCCAAAGCCAAGAAGCCGGCAGCAGCCGCTAAAAAGTCCCCCAAGAAGCCAGCGGCAGCCAAGAAGCCCGCAGCCGCTAAGAAGTCCCCCAAGAAGGCCAAGAAGCCCGCTGTGGCGGCCAAGAAGCCCACCAAGAGCCCCAAGAAGGTCACCAAGAAGCCTCCCGCAGCCAAGAAAGCCCCCGCCAAGAAGGCCGCCAAACCCAAAGCCAAGAAGGCGGCCACGCATAATAGCATTATTGTCAAAGCAAGATAAGATACTTTTTGGGTTTGTTTTTTTCTCATAACACTTGCAGCTTGTATTACTATCATGGCTCACATTTCACAATCAGAAACAGTTTTATTGCCAAATTGGGGGGGGGGGGGGGGGGGTTATGACATTAGGAAATTGCTGCCATACTTGGTGCAAAACAACCCTTAAAAATTAAAAGTGCTCAGGAGGTGTGTGTGTGTGTGTGTACATGTGCGCAGGTGATGATCAGCGCCACAATGGAACAGATGCAGAGAACACAGTATAGGGTCACGTGTTTGTGGTGGGAACAGTCATATGTACACGAGTGCTGTGTCTTCAGAAATCTACAACTATGTTTACAGTCACACCTTCATAGTCAATACATCAAACCACTTCTTATCTCTTACTATGAAGCATTATAATACAAGAAACCTTTAAAAGTCATCACCTACATCTTTTTTTTTTAATAAACAACAAATATGACTGGAAATAAATTAATAGATGCATGTTATTATCATCTACGTATGGAATATTTTTCCCTTCTATTTTTATTTCTAAACAGCTGTTTTAGTGGAAACACACTGTATATTTTAAGAATACCGAGCCAATATAATCAAATTAAATGCTCCACTCTACAACCCGACCTGACTAAATCTAGGCCAGTTGAACTGATATTAGGTGATTTCAAGCACACACTTTACTCCAAGCTGAACCCATGCAGCTATTTGTTGTTGCATGTATTTATTTCATGACTAATGTCATGACCATTTTGATTAATGCACATTTCAACAAATGGGCTTCCTTGGCGTTAAGGATGCGGGGGAATTCCCATTATTTCAAAATATAGACACAAAAACCTAAGCCTAGACGGAAGTGACTTTCCAAAATTTCCCAAATTCAGCAGCAGCGCTGAACACGTCGCAAATGGCTCCACATTTTCCTCCCTCTGCACCTGGATAGTTCCTGCAGCACCAGAGTACGTCCACCACACGTCCCCCTCCCCCTCTTCTGTGTTATGGCTTTTGCGTTTGACAAAGTTTGTGGTCTTGCCTCATGTGTCATGAACAATGTTCCCTCTAAGCTGCGCGCATGCGTAATTGTGCACTGCTGGCACAGTCTCTGCGCACAGAAAATCTGCGTTGCGCACAAAAAAAATCTAACCTGAATTGAAATTAAAATTAAAACTTTAACAATTCTGTTTTGCAGTGTTAGTCAGTAAGTGACTGGCTGCTCCCGTATGGGATTAGAACAATGCCACCTTATCCCATAGTCCAGCCGATAATGTGATTCACATTCGTATATACGCAGCTAATCAACGTTGTTGACAGGCTATGACAGCGTCCTTATGTGCTGACACCGGTGTTTTAGCTAGCAAAGCGGCGTGGCTGATGTGGAGTGAAGCCACGGTCATGACAACATGTACAATCTTTGGAGATGTGAGCAGGACAGACGGAACAATTGGTGGAAAAAGTGTGGACTTTATACCAGTTTTTAAATTGTGTTGATCGGCCACATAAAACCAGTTATGATAAAATATCTGCAATGTTTGGTTTTCTTCCTGAATACTGTCGTTGTTTATATTTACTGCGGGAAGAAACGGTAAAAACGGCGTTTTATAAGGAAAACACTCGAAAGCCTGTGAGCAAAAACAAAACACCCCCCCCCCCCCCCCCCCTTTCCTATTGGTCAAAAAATGTACCGTGTCAACCAATGAAAAAATGATATGGCAACAGTTGTTTAGGAAGGGGAAAAGTTTTAGGAATGTTTTGAGATGTGAGAGATTTGCGATGTTTAGCGCAAATCTTGTGTAGTGTGTAGTGTAGTCAATAGTTTTGTTGTGTGTCAGAACAACGAGGCGACTGCTGAATGTTACAGGTGTTACAGCAGTGATACATCTGCTGCTGTCAGGCCTGCAGGTATCAGGCTGTTGTTCTCCTTCATCTCATAGTGGACAGAAATTATTTTTTGGAGTGGCACAAATAATTTGTGTGGATTCAGATTTGATGCAGAACAGCTGATTGTTCTGTAGAAAGTTTGAAATGTTTATTTTAAAAAAACGCCTTGGCTGCATTTTTAGATAAACAGCTGCAAAAAAATTTGCAAATCTCAGTTACTTTTTTGAAGAAGTAACTATATAATTAATTGCCCAACATTGGTCATTGTATGCTGTATTTTGCAGACAGAGAGTTACAGGACTCTCTCCCAGACCACAGACTCATAATACAAGTCAGAGCTTTATATTAAAAAAACAAAAAGTTGTGTTTTCAAAGTTGGAGTTCAAGTTATTTTTACTTCCAATTGTGTTAGCATACTACACAGGTCATGAACAAGATTTTTTTTTTAATTTTCATTGTAAGTGGGGCTAAAGCACTTAATTAAAAGTAGTCTAACATAAATGTAAATGCTGTAATTTGATTACTTTATTAAACCATGTAACTTGGATGGATTTGATGCCTGCGTGACCACAGTGCACACGTCTGCTGTTGCTCACAGTGGTCCAAGTGTCCGCTCAGGGAGTTTGTGTGTTCGCTCAGACACATGAAAAATTAGAGGGAACATTGGTCATGAACCACGTCGTGTCTGTTTCCACGAGCTTAGGATCTGCTTTTAATGTCAACCATGATGCATTTCTATGGCCGTAGTTAGCATGTCAGTAATGAGTAGCTCCGAAATGTTAAGACCGTAAAAATGTGATGTAGTCAGTTGTGTTGAACGTGATCTTTTGACCTGAGCAAGTTTGTTAGAATAAAGTGACAGATTTCTGAAAGATACAAGCTAACAGAGGTCAAAAAGGCACGGGCATCGGTCACGCTGCGAGAGAGACTGCAAGTGGTTTTGATCCAAGAAGAAGTGTTCAGTATTACATGAGTTGCTGAAAAGAAATATTTTCTGGAATCATTTTGAAAGAGTAATAAGAGGTAAGTAACTAAAAGGTAATGATTATACATACACACACGGAAGTCGGCGAGAATAAGGTAATACTACATTTCCATATACACAAGGATGTTTGCTCAGAAAGAAGTGTGTGGCTCTGAAAAGAGCCTTTGTTTATTTGTTTCGTGCGTGAAGCAGAGGCTTTGGCATTTACTTGGCCTTGACAGGCTTCTCGGTCTTCTTGGGCAGCAGCACGGCCTGGATGTTGGGCAGCACACCACCCTAGGCGGTGGTGACTCCGCCAAGGAGCTTGTTGAGCTCCTCGTCGTTGCGCACAGCCAGCTGCAGGTGACGTGGGATGATACGAGTCTTCTTGTTGTCGCGGGCTGCGTTGCCAGCCAGCTCGAGGATCTCAGCGGTCAGGTACTCGAGCACAGCTGCCAGGTAGACGGGGACGCCGGCACCCACGCGCTGCGCATAGTTGCCTTTGCGCAGCAGTCTGTGGACACGACCCACGTGGAACTGGAGCCCGGCACGGGATGAACGGGTCTTAGCCTTAGCTCTGGCTTTGTCTCCGGTTTTGCTTTTTTTTTTTTTTTTTCCTCATGGATTTTATTATAAAAAGAAATGCAGTTACGTTTCTCATGTTTCCTGTAAAGACTGAATTTGAAAGGTTTGAAAGTATTTAAATGTCTCCTGTTGAAGTGAAACACCTTTTTTATTGTTGTTCTACATTTTATGGACATGCAGTTTCAAAACAATGTGTTAACATTAACTTTTACAAAATACTGTACAGTTTCTCCAGCACTTCTTTCCAAAACACAAAACTTGAGTGAATGTGGGATTTTATATTTTACTGAGTAGTTGCTCTAGTAGAGTCCTTGGGGAGAGTTTAGGGGAATCTGCCGGGACTGAAAAGGTCACTGTCCCAAGAAGGAAGCCATGGGATCATCTGGCCTGCTGCGTTTCATGCGGAAGGCCTCCATTGTTACGGCCCTAGCAGGGCCTCTCTCTCTCTCCTGAAGGTGCCTGTATGGGCATGTCCCACTACCTCCTCTGCCTGAGGTGCCACCTTTCCCTCCTGTACAGCTGACTCCCATCAGCAATTAAAGGTATTTAAGCCCAGAGCAGGGTGAGCTCTGGACCAGAGTGCCATTTGTGTGGGTACAGCTAGTGAGCTGAGTGGTTTTTCGGTGTTTCCAGCTGGTGAGCTGTGTTTTGTGGTTTTCAGCTAGTGAGCTGCGTTTTCCTTTTGACTTTTTGCATTACTGACCAACGCCTGAGTTTTGTTTGTGTTACTTTTATGGTGATAGCGGCTTGTCCGTCTCTTTTAGTTGAACTTCTTCAATAAAATTGTTTTATTCAATTGTTTTACCTCCTTGACTCCTTTTTCTGACCCGGTCACTTTTGTTACTTCCCCCTCCCCGCCTAGACCCCCCCCCCCCCCCCCCCCCAGGGGACCGTAACAAGTGGGGGCTCGTCCGGGATAATTGAACAAGGAATTCTGTGCTGGATTTGGTTTTTGTTGTTTATCTCGCTTTGGCACCTTTTAGAGATTCCTAACTTCCCAGTTAAGGTAGGTGAGTGTCCAGCTGAGCTTTTTAAGTTCCTCCTTCGGGCACTCTTTTGTTATTTTGCCTTTGTTATTTTTGGAGTAATCCTGGGTGGGGATTAATTCTCTGTTGGGGGTAGGCAATTCAGGGCTCCGGTCGCTGAAGTTCTGCCTTTAAAGTTGCCTTGAGCCCAGCACGCTCCGGAAGATAGGCAGGGCAAGGTTTTGGAACTGGGTAAGTTGTTTTTGTTAACGGGTGCGTGGCGAGAGGTAAGTTGGTCAGCTAAAGTAAGTTGTGTAGTTGGCTGTTAATTGTCTTAATTAAGGGTGTGTTTTCTAACCCTTCACCATCCCCAAAATGGATGACACAGCTGCTAGTGTACAGGTGTCTAGAGGCTCGTTTGTGAGCAATAATATTCACCTGGTTCCAGTCTTCTGCGAATCCAGTGTTCACAGCTTTTTCAGTGTATTCGAATGCCTAGCAACTGCACTGCAGTGGCCTCAAGATGTGTGGGGGGTGATGTTGCTGTGTAGGTTGACAGGTAAGGCTCAAGAAGCTTGTTCTGTTCTGTCTGGGCAGGATGGCCTAGTTTATGGAAAGATCAAAAGTGCCGTCCTCCAAGCCTATGAACTGGTACCTGAGGCCTATAGGCAGCATTTTCGAGGGTTGGAGTTGGCACAGGGACAGTCCTATCTTGACTTCGCTAGGGAGAAGGCAAAGCTCTTTGATAGGTGGTGTTCTGCAAGCCAGGTTAATGATGTGGGGTCCATACGTGAGCTTATGCTGGTGGAGGACTTTAAAAACTCTGTTCCTAAGTCTGTTGCCCTTTATTTAAGTGAACAGAGGGCTACAACTTTACAGCAAGCTGCCACCCTGGCAGATGAGTTTAAGCTGACTCATAAAGCAAGTGCTGTCGGATAGGATATCCATCTGCACTATAGCGCATCCTGGACAGGTAAGAGTGGGCCAGCTAATAAGGAAAATGCAGTTGTGGTTTTAAGACCTAGGCCCAAACTGTGTTTTTTCTGTCACAAGCCTGGCCATGTGGTTGCCAATTGTGTCAAACTGGCACTCAAACAGAAAGCCCACTCAACACAAAAGGGGCCTGTTTTGAGAAAAGTCAGTCGTGGCTCTCAAACTGACAAGCTTGCCAGGCCTACTGAAAGGCTAAACCTGGAGCACAATTGCTCGGTAGCACCCCGTAATCAGGGTACGAGGCCAACTAACCCTGAGCTGCCCCTGGTTGACCCTTTCTCCGGTTCATGTTCAAAACCACCCTTCAGATCTGCACCCCTTGCTAACAAGTATGTCTGTGTTTCAGTGAAGCCCGCTAGCTGCCTGCTGGGTTCTCCACACGTGATAGTTCGAAGCCCTGGCTATCCCATGGGACACTGTTTCGAGGGTTTGGGGCCACTCTCTGGGAATGTTGTGAACCCACTGAGATGGGATTGGCAGTTTCCGCAGGCAATGCCTAACCGGTGCTATGGGGTTTGGTAGGTGGAAAACCTGCAATTTCTTCATGAAACGGCTATGGAGTCACTTTGTGTTATCGTAAATTTGACAAACCATGGGTTTGCATTTATGGGAGGGGGTGTTACGGCCCTAGCAGGGCCTCTCTCTCTCTCCTGAAGGTGCCTGTGTGGGCATGTCCCACTACCTCCTCTGCCTGAGGTGCCACCTTTCCCTCCTGTACAGCTGACTCCCATCAGCAATTAAAGGTATTTAAGCCCAGAGCAGGGTGAGCTCTGGGCCAGAGTGCCATTTGTGTGGGTACAGCTAGTGAGCTGAGTGGTTTTTCGGTGTTTCCAGCTGGTGAGCTGTGTTTTGTGGTTTTCAGCTAGTGAGCTGCGTTTTCCTTTTGACTTTTTGCATTACTGACCAACGCCTGAGTTTTGTTTGTGTTACTTTTATGGTGATAGCGGCTTGTCCGTCTCTTTTAGTTGAATTACTTCAATAAAACTGTTTTATTTAACTTTTCGCCTCCTTGATTCCTTTTTCTGACCCGGTCACTTTTGTTACTTCCCCCTCACCGCCTAGACCCCCCCAGGGGAACGTAACACCATCTCCTCCTCAGTGGGCGCCTTTACTTCAAACAAGCTGTTGTACGGCCTCTTCCCCTCATCCAGCTGCATTAGCATCTCCACCTGCTTCACCTGCTTCACCCGCTTGTCCTCTGCTTCTAGAGCCTTCTTCAGCTTTTCCTTCTTCTTCTCCTCATCCTCCGAATCACTGCTGTCGGAGTCGAGCTTCTTGTTCTTTCTGTTCTTCTCTTTCATCTTATCTTGATGCATTTCTAGCAGAGTCTTGGGCTGTTCCTCCTCCTGTGGCTCAGTTATTGCCTCTTCAAATGGAGTGCACTCTGAGTTGTTAATTCCAATTCCAGCTGATCCTGTGCAGTAACTCTGTTTGACCATGGAGTGGCAACACTTGTACCCCCAGAAGCCGTCTTTCCAGTAGGAACCCCAAATACAAGTGTGGTTGTTGATGAGCACGTCCTCCTCATATTTGGAGCGAGCGACAGCCTTTTCGAGTCCTTTCAGCACAGCGCCGTGACGCAAATACTCCACGTAGTCCTCCGTCAGGGCACACAGCAACTCCCGCGGTGGTGCATCCAAATGCCAGGGTAAATGCCACCCGGGGGATTAATAAAGTTTTATTTTATCTAATCTAATCTAATAACTTTAATCTCAGCCAAACCGATTTACTTACGAACAAACAAAACACTGAAAAAAGCCCAACAATAACATTTTTAGGTTGTCTAAGTGACTTATATATTACGTTTAACCCGAGCAGCGAAAGTCCGCGGTGATCTGAAAATGATGTGCCGGGAGTTGTGCCGTTCTCAGCCGCATCACTAACCCTCGAGCTCCCGGTTAGCTGTCGAGCTGGGGTGGGTAGCAGACATCTCCGAAAACGTCGAAGCACTTTTGCAAATATGCGATATCTTGATAAACCGAGCAGATATTTGATGTTTACACAGCTACTTTTTCGCCTGAAAATATGTTAAAAGTTTATTTGGTGACCCAGAAAGATTAGTATGAGTAATTTTAAAACTTAGTAGCATTGCTGGAAACTGGAGTTTGGCTGGGCGCTATGAATTCTGGGATATGGTAGGCCACGAAGGACACACCCGACCCATCCTTCAAATTCGGGGAAAAAGGAGGACGCATTTGTCGGCTGCATTCGGAGGAGTCTACGAATTTGGACAGCCTTCGGCGCGTCGCTGTGACGTAATCGGTCTACAAATGTGGCCTCAGGAGGATGCAGCCCATGAATTTGGACACGACCAAAGAGAGAAAGAATGGCAAGAACCAAGCAGACCGCTTGCAAATCCACTGGCGGCAAAGCCCCCAGAAAGCAGCTGGCCACCAAGGCCGCTCGTAAGAGCGCCCCGGCCACCGGAGGCGTCAAGAAACCTCACCGTTACAGGCCCGGCACCGTGGCTCTGCGCGAGATCCGCCGTTACCAGAAGTCCACCGAGCTGCTCATTCGCAAGCTGCCCTTCCAGCGCCTGGTCCGCGAGATCGCTCAGGATTTCAAGACCGACTTGCGCTTCCAGAGCTCAGCTGTCATGGCTCTGCAGGAGGCCAGCGAGGCTTACCTGGTCGGACTCTTCGAGGACACCAACCTGTGCGCCATCCACGCCAAGAGGGTCACCATCATGCCCAAAGACATTCAACTGGCTCGCCGCATCCGCGGAGAGAGGGCTTAAGCTGTCTGCACGCCCTCCTACAAACAACGGCTCTTTTCAGAGCCAACACACTCACACAGAGAGCGCGCTCCTTTCTTACAATAACATTAACCTCATACAAGACAGTACAAGACAGTTTTTTTTTTATATAATAGAAGCCATATGCTTGGCATGAAGGTGGCATCCAGTAACTTGATCTAAGCACCAGTACTTCCAATTCTTTCCTGCTACACATAAGTTTACATTACTTACAGTAGAAGAAGACTGTGACACCCCTGCTCTAAAGTACCTTTAGAGTTGTTTAAATTGGCTATAAACTATGAATGTACATAACAATAAGCCTAACATGGATCAGATATTTTTCACAGTTCATGTTCAGTTCACAGGTGCGGTTGTTTTTTTTTTTTTTTCACTCCCCAAAGATGTATAAAAAACTAACAATTTAACACAATTCTTTTTTTTTTTTTTTTTTTCTTTTTCTTTTTTCTAATGACATCAGAAACAGCAGTATGCGACATTACGTGATGGCAGAGCTTCAGTTCATCCTTTGTCATTTTTTTTTTTTTTTTAAATAAATAGGACAGGGGGAATGAATGAGAGAAAGAGGGGGAGAGAAAGAAAGAAAACCAAAGGGGAGAAGAGACGGTGAGAAGGGGGGGGAAGAGAGAGAAAAAAAAAAAGAACTCCTGGGTCACCTGTATGGAGAAAAAAACAAAAAAAACAAAAAAAACAAAAAAAAAACAAACAGAGGAGACAGCAAACAACAAAGAGCAACATAATAATAGAGAAAACAAAGCACCATCACAATAAACTAGCTAGTCATAGATATCAATATTTACTAAATAATAAACGATATTGTGCAGCACGCAAGATAGACAGCGCACAGTGTGCTTTGAGGCAGCAGCCAAGAAAGCTTTAGTCCGCGTCTGTGAATACCCATGTGTGCATACCTGTGTGGATCAGCATGCTTGCATTCCAAAGGTTTCTCCATGTAATGATCTGCTAGGGAGTGTGGGGGGGCCACAGCCCCGTCCTCCAGGGTGTGAAGCGGGTATGGAGGAGATCAAAACTCCAGACATGTATAAAAAACTAACAATTTAACACAATTCTTTGAACTAACTTTGAGCATGGAAACACAGCATCGTCATGTTCCGCTGGCGTTGATCCAATACCTAGGCCACATCGCTGATGTTGCATTGAAGCTGACTTTTGGGAACTCTGTTAAACTAATCTCACTGCACAAACTGTCTTCAGACTTTGACACTAACATTGATAACATACAGAAAAATTATACTGTGAAGCTGTCCAGATCAGTCCAGTCAAGTAGAGATCATAGATATAGTGCTCCCACAGTATGACTCCCCGCCGCTTTCAAGTCAGAAAATATAGTATTGACATTCTGAATAATCTGTTGCGATCATCTGTGAATGCTATTGCATGTACTAAAGCCAATATAAACACACTTCTAAAACTACATTGATTCTGGAAGTATGGACGTTCTGGTATTCAGAGTTTCAAGGTAAAACCTCATTAACAACCTATTTGATCTGGGGACAACTAATATTTCATGGCATGACCTTCCCCCCTATCTGGCTCCGTTGGAGGCACCACTGGTTATTGGCCTTTAATAAAGATATTAACTGGATATAAACTGTTGGATTGTCTCTGTGACACATGTAGTACTCAATCTCATATCGTGTATAGTACACAGCTACTGCACCCCAGGCACAGTCATGCTGTTCCTCATTTCCGCCAAAGGCCAGTTGATGGCGTAGTTGCAAGCACTCCTGTTTTCTTTTACGTCCACAAATCAGATGTAAATTCAGGAGTCCTTCAAGCAACCCCTCACATTTGTTTCTGTCTGTTAGTTATGGGTTTTTTTTCTCTTAGTCTCGATACTACGAAGAAAAGAACCTGTCAAAATGAGTGGGCGCGGAAAGACCGGAGTAATTGGTTATTAGTTATGTAATCATGCCCCCGTATGCCCCATTATCGTTTGCTTCAAACTTCAGCAATTTATGGGTGAGACTTAAGTACATCGGAGACGGGGACCCCCCGACCCGTGATTATGTTGCTGAAGAGCTGATATTGCAAACATCATGGCTGAATGTGCAGGACATATACTCCTTCATTGCTCTCCCCAGTAAACGGGATTTTGAGCTGTGTTTCACCGAAGAGGCGCCCTTACGTCGCTTCTTAGAGAGCTCTCTTTCCAACGCATCACATCCGAAATGGAAAGACTGGCAAGTGGAGTCTTCTGTCCAGGTAGAGGTAGTGACTCTTGTTGTTAAGTTCTGGACTGGAAGGATTCCAGACCAAGATATCGAGTTATATCTTAAAAGGTATTGCGAGATTCTTCAACCCCCAGTCAAGCCAGTGGATAAATTCGGATTCTGGTATGGAGTCCGAAAATACAAAGTTCGGATGCGTAGAGACGAAGCTGGACATATAATCTCTATCCCTAATTCCATCTCGTTGGGCCCCTACAATGGCAGGATTATTTATCCGGGCCAATCGGTGAGGTGTTTCATCTGCCAAGGTCCAGACCACCAGGCGAGAGAATGCCCCACTGTCAAATGTTGGAAATGTGGTGAGTTGGGCCACAAGGCTAAAATTTGCCAAAACGAAAGTGAGTGCTCCCTCTGTGGTGCGAAAGGGCACACTTTCTTTAAATGCCCCAAGTCTTTTGTGAATATACTTAAATCTTCCCAACAACCTCGACCTTCTGCCACCATGGATTTCCCTTCTTTGGTGGATCCTTCCCAAGTCTTGGATCCCCCCGTGAGTGACCAGGTGAGAGAGCCCCCTCCCTCTACTCCCCCCCACCTTCCTCCTACGGCTGCCTCACTGTCACTCCCAGTTTCGCTTGGATTGGACAATCCACAAGTGGATGATCAGGATACCCAGTCTAGCCCTGTTCAAAATGAGTTACCATCTCCACTGTCTCAGTCAAGTAAAAAAAGTGACGAGAGTGATGAAGAGCTAGATGGTAACCTAATCATAGAGACATCGGATGGTGAGAATGAAAGCGATAGTGACGACGAAGAAATTGACAGCGAGCAGACACCTGATGACGACGGAGATAGCGAGGACCATGGATCCTTCCCTCTCTCAGAGGCGGCATCTCTGGCTCTTGCTTCGCTGCCCGGGGAAACGAAAGTAAAACGGAAGACCTTCTTTAGTGGAAGTCACCCGGCCCTCAATGAGCTCGTCAACGAGGATACGAGAGGAAGCAGAAAAAGGAGCGTTTCTGCTTCTAGCTCTGGAAGAGATAAGCGGAAGGATAATAGACCAAGTCCTCCGTGAGTAATATTTCTGAGATGGTCTCTCCTTTAGTCAACCTATGAGTAACATCAAAATAATAACATTTAATGTCAGAGGTCTCCAATCAGATAAGAGCAGGAAAAGGATGGTTGATTTCTTAAAAAGACTTGATTATGATATTTTGTGCCTTCAAGAGATGAGATTAAAGACACACGTAGATGTATGTGAATTAAATAAAATGTGGAACACTGCCCATTCAATAATATCGATAGGGGAAGACAGCTCTGATGGAGTGGGTAGTTTCTTTAAAAAAGATGCGGTGAATATAATCAAAAGACGAGACATAATACCGGGACGACTCCTCCTTGTTGATTGCTGTTATTACGGGCAAAGGTTGCGTATTATTAATCTTTATAATGCACCCGAACGAACGAAAAAGATACAATTGTTGAAAAAATTGAAGTATTTATTAGAGATTGGTTTTAATATAATTCTATGTGGAGA
The DNA here is from genome assembly GCF_965226115.1 of Aulonocara stuartgranti. NCBI lineage: Eukaryota > Metazoa > Chordata > Actinopteri > Cichliformes > Cichlidae > Aulonocara > Aulonocara stuartgranti. The sequence goes on from NC_138944.1 coordinate 39,577,753, forward strand.
TTTTAACATTGTTACTGAAGCAACTGACAGAATATCCAAGGTTGAATTTAGAGAACTGCGGGAAAGCAAATTATTGGTTAAAATTTGTAAGGAAGCAGCACTCCGTGATTTATACAGGCACTTGCATCCACATACCGTCCACTACACTAGATTCGATTCGTTAACTAAAACAAGGATTGATAGATTCTACATATCACATAATGTTCAAGGTCTGAAATATGACACTCTTTTAACAGACTTTTCTGATCATATGGTGGTTATGGCAACAGTGTCGTGTTGTCCCCATGAATTTTTGAACTATTGGAAATTGAATACATCCTTGTTAGCAGACGAGTTGCTTGTGTCCGAAGTTAAATCTGAAATTAGGAAAATATTACATCTTAAGATTTTTACTACTTCTTTCTCGGAACTTTGGGAGCTTCTTAAACGACGTATGTGTCAATTTTTTCAATTTAAAGCGAGAGAATTAAATCATGCAAAGAATGTAAAATATAACGAAGATGTGAGTAGATATATATATTTAAGAAATAAGAAGGAGAAGGAGGAGGAAAATCAAATGATGTCTCTTAAAGAGGACATTGATCGAGTCAATAGAGAAGTTTTATTTAATATGTTGCGACGTACTGACTTTCACGGGAACAGCGATTATATGATTCTTAATAATCAAAAGAAAAGTCGAAATGATTTTATTGTCTCAATTAAGGATAAACATGGAAAGTCAGTTTTTAAAGAAGAGGGGAAAAGACAAGTAATTAGAGATTATTGTTCGGAGATGTTTTCATCCATAGTTACAAACAGCGACGGTATTAACAATTTTTTGAGTGAGGTTGAACCATTAGATTCTGTCATTTATGAAACTTTGATTGGAAAAATTAAAAGAGAGGAAGTGGAGTCAGTAATTAACCAACTTAGTACCGATAAAACACCTGGTCTGGATGGACTCCCCTCTGAATTTTACAAAATTGTGAGTAAAGAACTGTCTGAATTGTTAACTCAGTATTTTAATGAAGGAATAGAAAGAAAAACAATGGGTAAATCGTTTTATGAGGGAGTTATGTGTTTATTATACAAGAAAGGTGATAGAGAAGATATTAACAATTATAGGCAACTGACAATAATGAATGTAGATTATAAGATTTTTGCTAAAATAATTATGTCCAGACTAGAGGATGTATTAGATATTATCATTGAAAAAGAACAAACATGCGCAATTAAGGGACGATTGATGTGGGATAACTTAAGTATGTTAAGAGAGATTATTTATAATGGCAAGGATTCAGAACTCTGCATTTTAGGATTAGATCAAAGGAGGGCTTTTGATTCTGTTTCCCACTCTTATTTATGGAAAGTAATGAAAGCTTATAATTTTCCGGACCAATTTATTTCTATTATCCAATTGATTTATAAAAAGTCCCTAGTGCAAGTTAAGTTAAATGGAAAGCTCTCATCCCCTTTTAGTGCTGAGTGCGGGGTTAAACAAGGATGTCCCTTGAGTGCTGCGTTATATGTCCTTGCAATTAATCCCTTATTGAAAAGGATAAATGATGATAAACGGATCAAGGGATACGTCCTTGATAAATCCCTTAAAATCGCAGCTTTGGCGTATGCAGATGACGTGACGGTGATAATTAGAAACCAAAACGAACTGTCTTCAGTTATGGAGATATTACACCACTACGAACAGGCATCAGGTGCCAAGCTGAACCAAGACAAAACTGAAGGGGTGTGGCTTGGACATCCGACCAGACAACCTAAAATGATGATCTCTCTTTGTAGGGAGATTAAAATTTTGGGTATATGGATTGATAATACTGACTCTAGTTTACTAAATTGGAATAAGAAAGAAAATGAAATTAAAATGGAAATTATGAAATGGGAAAACAAAGATACAAATTATAAAACACATATTAATATTGTAAAAACACACATAATTTCGAAACTTCTTTTCCTTGCCGCAATTTTTCCTCCTCCGAGAACAACTGTAATGAAAATAAGTAAGATGTGCATTAAATTTATCTGGGGATCCAATCGAGAAGTGACTAAGAGAAAATTTATGTACAAGAGTAGGAAGCACGGGGGTTTGGGAGCCCCAGACTTAGAGATTGTTTTGCGAATTCCTTTTATAAAAATTACTCAAAGCGCAATTTCTCGGGGTGCCCCGTGGGTTCGAGGGAAGGAGCAATTGTGGCAAAAGAAAAGAGGCAGGGCCAGAGCGGGCGTTCCATACCACAGACTTATGTTTGGTGACTTATCAAGTCAATGGGAACAATATAGTTTAAATATTCTCCAAGACAATACGAAAAATATCTATAAAAAAATTAATGAAACCAAAAATGAAGGTGTAATTCAATATAAGTATGCAAATGAAGATGAAAACCTTTCAATAGTTAAAAATATACAAGACAAATTATTATCTGAAAGCATGAGAGACGTGGTATGGCTCATCTCGCTCGGGCGCCTCCCCGTGAGAGCGGTGGTACAATGGAGTTGCTTTGTTACCACCATGAAATGTCCTATGACAGGCTGTGATGAAGATGAGACCCTAGAACATCTTCTATTGGATTGTTATAGGACAACTGAGATCAGGCAGAAGATGACAGAGATTGGCTATGATGTGGATGTTAATATTAAAGCAGTTAAATATGGTTTGTTTAAAGAAAAAATGTGTGACGACAAAAGGAGACTCTTTTGGTTAGTAATGTGTGTAATAAACACACATATTTGGAAAACTCGTACCAAAGGAGTACTTGAACAAAGGATGATAGGTAGTGATGTGCTGAGTAAACATATCATTACAGACCTGCGGAGAAGACGAACAATGGACCTGAAACTTGGGAAAGTTTTCCCCTGGAACGAATTAACACTGTAAGTCTTGTGAACGTTGTGTGGACTCAAATGCTAGATTTTCCTCCTTGTTTCTCCTTTTTGTATGTGCTCATGGTTTTGTATATGTAATTGTATGTGTATGTGCATTTTATATGTAAACTTGTTTACTTTAAATAAAGTTAAAAAAAAAAAAAAGAAAGGGAGGTTTTATGCGATACTACACAGAAATGGCGAGCGGTAAAAAGAGTATGCTGCTGTCCTCTTTAGCGGTCTATGGAGATGATTCGGAGCCTGACTCTGACCCTGAACAAGAAGAATCAGGGGGGCGTGTAGGAAGCCTTGTATATCGCTATGATGAGGATGACCTGAACCAAACTGTGGACCCAGAAGAAAAAGAGTCTGCAGATGAAGACGGCAGAGAAAACAACTCGGAAGTGGACGAATCTGACGAGGGGAGGGACGCAGATGACTTTGAGATCTCAGAAGCAGAAAAAAAGGACCCCAAGGAGCTAGTTGCTCCGTTTTCAGAAAAGGTGAGAAACATGTCACCTGACGAGATCAAGATCCCCCCCGAACCCCCCGGACGCTGCTCCAGCCATCTACAGGAGAAGATTCCCCAGCCAACATTTATATGTGGGGCCCATATGGTTTGGAAATGGGCTGAAAAATGGGCCCCATATAGGATTGTCCGCGGGTTCCGTAATGGCCCCATGTTAAATGCCCATATAGGTGTTATATTGGTAAAATCTAGGAACTAAATGGGCCCCAACTGGGCAACATACACAGAAACCCACCCAGGCCCCATCTTTCAAGTTTTTTGTGGGTACCATGTGGGCACCACATAGGCTAAAAAGTGGGTTTTAAGTGGGATTGTCCGCGGGTTCCATAATGGCCCCATTTTATAAGCCCATCTTGGTTTTATATTGGTAAAATCTAGGAACTAAATGGGCCCCAACTGGGCAACATACACAGAAACCCACCCGGGCCCCATCTTTCAAGTTTTTTGTGGGTACCATGTGGGTTCCACATAGGCTAAAAAGTGGGTTTTAAGTGGGATTGTCCGCGGGTTCCATAATGGCCCCATGTTAAATGCCCATCTTGGTGTTATATTGGTAAAATCTGGGAACTAAATGGACCCCAACTGGGCAAAGTACTCAGAAACCCACCCGGGCCCCATTTTTCAAGTTCTTAGTGTGTACAACATGAGGAAAACATGAGCTAAAAAGTTGGAATGGCATTATCAGTGGGTTCTGTAGTTGCATCTTACTTCTTGTTTGAATTGGCTAATTTCTGGCACTGGGCGGGTCCCATGTAGAAAAACAGCCACAAAATCAATTTAACAGACGGCCAATACGGCTTCTTTGACGCAAAGACACTAAATATATTAAAGCTGACTGCAAATAGAAACATCAAGAGGGGACACAAAACACATTTTGTTCACATTTATTTTGTCACACAACTGTGGGTTTAAGTAACTGTATTCCAAGGAGTGTGAACTTAAAAAACTAGAAATATCAAACTACATTCAAATTGCTTAGAGTTGGAACTGTAGCAACATGGGAAAAAATAAGAAGGGAAACTCAGAACCTTGTCTTGAATCAGCAGGGGTGTCTGTTATGTTTTTTTACAGAGCCGTTAGTCTATTTTGTCCCCTAGCAGCCCTCAGTCCTCCTCTGTCTCTAGCTCCAGTGAACCATTTGGAGAGAGCTTTCTCTGCTTCTTGCAGGTTGACTTTTGCAGTCAAAGAATTCTTCTTCAGTGCCTCTGCAAATGAAGAGGAAAAATGGGTAAGCCAAAGTAAAGGTAACCGTAGCTTACTTCCTTTGGTAATGATTTACAAAGAACAATGTTTATTTCACTTTCTTGCCTCAAATATATAAGATGGCACAATAACCAATCTCACTTACACTTTCAAACACTTTATTTAAAAAAGTGTCTCACGTGAAATTAACTTACCGTACACAACATTAAAGAGGCGCAAATCTCGGAACTTTTTCTTCCCATGTCGGCCAAGCAAGTTGTACTCCACGGCAAGCTCGGGTGATATGAGGAATTTCATCATTCTCCTTGTAGCATCATCTACACTTGTTCCCCCTATATCTGCTACCATGGCAACCTGAGGGGAACATACAAAAAGGACAGATTAGATACTGGCATCTGGGTAGGATGCCTCCCTGGGGAGGTGTTTTGGGCACATCCAACCAGGAAGAGACCCAGAGGAACACCCAGGACATGCTAAAGGGACTATGTTTCTCTGCTGGCCTGGAAATGCCTTGGGATTCCGCTGGAGGAGCAGGGCCAAGTGACTGGAGAGAGCGAAGTCTGGGCCTCTCTACTTAGTACCGGATTGGGTCACAGGGGGAGCAGCCTAAGCTTAAGATAATGGACCAGGAATGGAGGATAAATGGACGCTTTACATATTACTTAATGTTAATTGTGTGGAGATAAAAAAATACTACACAGCAAAATCTCCAGTGTTAAATTAACACTGGAGAGTGTCTATATGGGTCCACACCTCTGAGTGTTAAATACAACACTGTTGAGTGTTAAATTAACACTTTTGACAGTGTTATATGTTTAAAAGTAACCTAGTCAGTTTTGAAGATTAACAATGGCTAACACTGAGCAGTGCTGATTTTCTAACACTGGAAAATAACTCAAAATGTTAGAAATATTCCAGTACCGTCATGGACAACCACCATGGTGGAAAACCAAAACAGCAAAAGTAAGAGGGAATTCATGACGATGTTTACGTGAAGCGAAATTTTCAGTGTAGTTTGGATCTTCTTTTGCTGCTGGTTCAGTCAATATTGTTTGGAGAAAGATAAAACCTGCAGCTTCAGAATCTAGCACAAAAAACACAAAGTGCCGTCGGCTGAGAAAGGCCACATCTCACTGATTCTGATCTGTCGGCGGGTCCGCGCTTTGTGTTTACATTTTTGTGCAGAATGCGTGTGCCTGCTCTCATTTACTTTCTCCAAACTAAAATAGGTTTTATTTGATAAATCTATAATCAAAACTAGAGATGGACCGATCCGATATTACGTATCGGTATCGGTCCGATACTGACCTAAATTACTGGATCGGATATCGGAGAAAAATAAAAAATGTAATCCGATCCATTAAATATCACGAAAGCACCTCACAAAACTTGCAACACGCCGTAACTCACCTCAGAACGTTAGCACGTCGGAGCAGTATGCATCACGTGATAGAGCGGCTGTGGCATGTAGGACCTGTCGGTGGTCTGGATAGCATTTGGAGCTTCGCTAGCAATCCGGCATTTCATCTCCGACAAAGTTATCCCCGAGAGAAGTAAAGCAAGTGTGTAAGTCCATCTCTGAATGTTTGTAAAGCATTCCTGCGTTAAGCTTAACAAGCGATATATGGAGCGACTGCCTCTCCTGCTGCTACTTCAATCATGAAACTGCTTAATGATCAGCTGATCGGCTTTTCTGTCGCGAGTCCGTCTCTTTTGTTTGTTTTTGGCCCACTTTGCACCAGAAAGAGGAAACCAGCGGCTGAACAACAGCAGCACGTTTAAGCTTGATCAGCTGTTGTTAGAATGTATTTAATATTACTTTCTACTCGAGGATCTTTTTCTACGTAGCTGACGCTGGTAACTGTGCAGGGGCGGATCTAGCAAAGTTTAGCCAGGGGGGCCGATAGGGCATGAACAGGGAAAAGGGGGCACAAAGACAGACTTTTCTTTCTTATTCTCATTTAAAATGTCTAGCTTTTAATAAATAATTATCTGACACCCAAAGTTTTAATTTGATGTAAAATGAATAGAAGTCAATTACTGTATATAGTAACTATTAAGTCTAATATATATACCCTAGTAAGCTATAGTACTTTTTCCTTTGGGAAGGTACTATCTGTGCAGTCTGCAATTTTGTTGAAGAAAGATGTTGAATCTATTTAATATTTCTTGAAAAATAATTGATTTCTGTGCATTTTTTTTCACACTGCATCAAATTAAGGTTGATTACGTCGATTAAGCATCATGAGGTGGAGCGTGAGGGGTGGTTCCCCATTTTTTATTTATTTATTGTTGTTGCTGGGAGTTGGAACCCTATTAGTTAGGTTGCTTAATATCTACGCTAAGTACTCTTTAAAATACCAGAATAGGGAGGATGGTGTAGGTTTAAGTTTATTAGATTGATCAGTATTGCTGAACTATGAAACATTTTTTTTTGCATACAGGTATAACAGAATAGCTTTAGTGTAGTTGTTGTTTTAAACTTGAGTATGAACTTATACAAAATGCAGCAAGATATTAAAAAAAACAAGTTTTGTTGATTAAAAAACACTATATCGGATTCATATCGGTATCGGCAGATATCCAAATTTATGATATCGGTATCGGTATCGGACATAAAAAAGTGGTATTGTGCCATCTCTAATCAAAACCCACCCCTATTCCTTACCCCTTTATCATTTATCCATAATGTTAAGCAGGACACCTGTGAATATTTTGTTGTTTTAGCTGTAAAAGTGTCATAAAATCAGCTGTGAGTGTGTGTGCTTTTATCCCTTTTTTCAGGATTACTTCTACTTTCCACATCTGCTAGGTTTTTTTCTCTACTGTATACTATAAGAGTGTCATCGGGGATTAATAACAGAAAAGGGCAAAAAACAAACTTGAAATTTTACTGTTTTTTTAACTGAAAAAGGGACTCATAATGTACATGAATAAAAGATTTAGAATAGGCAATTTGAATTATTAATTGTAAAACAGAACAAAAACAATTTTGTGACCTTTGGCCCTGTGGTTTGTTTTTGGGCATCTCTTTTCTTCTAAATAAGTCCAGCTGTGTTGGGCCCCTGGTAGAGCTCTGGTTGGAAGAGACAGGTTGGAAAAACCTGTCATCGGCGACGGGTTGGGGGCGAAAAGGTTAAAATAAATAGGAACTGGCCAGAATTTGCATAAACTATCATAGCAGAACAAATATAAGAAATCTACCCGTTATCAAAATCAGAATCAAATGCTTCATTAGAATAAAAAAATGTAACTTTCTGGAAGGTAAACATGTGGTATAAAAGTAACATCTCAGAAAAAATATATATATATCATAGCAACAGAAAGACATGGTAGCAGATGTGATGGTCTCTGGCCTGCTTTGCTGCCTCAGGACCAGTAAGACTTGCTGTGTTAAATGAAACCAATTATGCTGTATACCAAAAAAAATCATGAAGGAGAATGTCTTTCAGAAAATATATCAAAGAATGTTTTCTGACTACTGTATAAAGAACAGTGGCAAGCAGAATGGGGAGGGAAAAAAAACTTACTACAGCAGACATGCGACTGGAGTCCTCCAGTTTTCCATTAAGAGCCTCAACATCGTCTTGGGTTTTAAGAGGTAAAACAACCCCTTCAGGGACCTCCGTAACTGAACCGTTTTTCTGATTCAGCAAGGCATTTAACATCTTGCTATGAACCAGTTGAGTCTCCTTCACTTCCTCTAAAATGGCAAGTACTTTCGAGAACATGGCTTCACAAGTAGGGCTGGCGACACTCCGGGCAGTGGGGCTGGCGGCACTCCGGGCAGTGGGGCTGGCGGCACTCCGGGCAGCGGGGCTGGCGACTACACTATTGTTTTTTCCAGAGGGTCGCTTAAGGAGTTGTTCTGGAGGCGTGGGTGGAAGTTCCTCATCTGAATCAGAAGGCTCACTTGATTCAGTGTGGCTGCTCAGTTGATTGATCGGTTTAACACTTGGCCTAGAAAGGTTAAGCACAGAACATTTATGACACTGCAGGAAATAAACTTCATCTTGTTTGTATGCTATTACCACTTACTTTCTTTTTCTTAAGCCATTCTCATTGTCCGTCAAGTCTGATGAATACTCTGCTTGATGCAACTTTGCCCTGGCATTTGCATAAGTTGCTATAACATAAATTGTACAGAATACAACATGTAAGATACAATGTAAAGAAGAAATAAATCTGCAAAAACAATGACAATGAAAAAATGGTTTCCAGTAGAATAGAATAGAATAATCCTTTAATTGTCCCACAAGGGGAAATTTGGTTGTAACAGCAGCCAGGAAGACACATATACAAACAAACAGTACACAGGACACAGAACAGAAACATACAATAATACAGTAATACAGGGCCTTACATTTTCAAAAGCCTCCAAGTAAAAAAAAAAAGTTCATGTATAAACTTTTAAAGAAAAGGAAATACAGATGTAGTGTACAAATAAAGTCAAACTTACCTGCATTTCCCATGACACGGACATTGCAGAGTATCCAGTTGCTGGTTGGTGGTGTTCCTTCCTTTACAGCCTTTGTCACATTCACCAATGAGGCAGGAGGCCACCAGCATAATTTTCTCTCTGCGTCATGGAACCACTCTGATGGAATGATGTCTACCTTCTTGCAGCCATCAGAGTCAACTTCATCCACAAACTCGACCACACTGAATGAAGACATCCTGTAAACGCCATTGAGTTACATGCTGTGTAGCTGAGGCAAAGCTACAAATGCATTACGAAAAGGTAACAAAATAATTGGTTTTGTAAATTTAGTTACAGGAGCACTAGCAAGATGACCTGACAGTTTTGACAACAAATGTACACCCAGAGATGTTGAATCAATAGGGTAGTTAAAAAACGCTGTTACAGTCTCAAACAGTTCAAACAAAACATGTATTTCTCCGATGAACAGCACAATGTTCCGCACAACTGCAACTTTGCCTTCAAGATCAAAACAATTTGTTCCATTGGAGGTGGAGATTATTTGATTTCCATGTCTGTACATCTTGTACTGAAAAGAATGATGGACAAAAAATTCAGTCATCATAGGTCCAGATGTATGTGGCTGTGTGAGTACACCCTCTGGCATTTTGCAAGACCTGTGAGGATACAATTGCTTTTCACAAACTCGTCTGACAATTTGCTGTACAGGATCCTGTGGTCTTCTCACCATCTTTTTTAACTGTCCCAAATAATTCTCAAATGGAAAACATGAAACCAAATCCAGAGGGCCATACTTTGTAGCATCATCTGCTAGGTGCAAAAGACTGTGTGTATTGTTAACTAAGAATTTAGTCCCATAAATCTTAGCAAAGTTGGCAACAAAGCATCTCAATAAATTTTTTGCATAATAACAGTACTCTTTACACAAAGGAGACAAAAGTATCCTCATAGCAGATGACAAAACCAGGAAGTTCTTGTACTGTGGATTGCACAGTTTCTGGAAAAGCACAACTGGTCCAGTATACAACAAAAATTGTCTTAATTCTGTAGCTTTCCATTGTCTGTACTCCATTAGGGACCGTGGCTTTCTGGAAAACGTGCGTGGCAGACTTTGCCTACACTGTTTTAAGTGATCTGAAATGGCAGACAGAGTAGAAGTAGGAACCCAACACTGCAATGGTCCCTTAATCCACAGGGCAAGTAATTTACGTACAATACCCAAGCAAATTAAATGCATATAGTCTAAGGGAAAGGCTGAAACCATGCCAATGCCTAGCTCTTGAAGAGGTGATTTGGAGTTGTGGTGATCTTCATCTAACATTTCTTCAAACTGAGAATCTGATCTGAGACTTGAATCCATATCTGGAAAAATAACTTTCCCATCAACATAAACACCATACTGTGTACAGCGCTCACAAGAACTGTAGCCACCATGACCTTTGATGCATTTTAAATAAGCTCTAGCTGGGGTGTCACAGATAAAAGCATCTGGAAGGGGTACATTGAAGTGTTTTCCATTGAAAACAATACCAGTATTTGTGACCTTTTTTGCATCTTCTATAAAATCATGCATGTAGTCGTTCACCGACTCAGGTTTGCAGGGACCAGCATATATACCCATCATGAAAACATTTGCTTGTGGCAGTTCAACTATCTTACCTAAAATAGGCCACAGTTGCATATTAGAGCTCTTAAAGAGAGGCAAACCATCAACATTCACACGAATGGTTAATGTATCAGTTTTCAGTTCATGTTGATTTATCATTTTCAGTTCTGACAATACTGCACTTTCAAGACCAAAATGGTAGTAACTTCCCCTGCCAATCTGTTTCACTTCACAGTCTTTTAATGTACTGAGCAAAGTTCTGGGATCCTTTGGCAAATCTAGACCAAGCTCCAAAAGTATGGTTAAGAGCTCTGACAACACAGAATGAGACACATTTCGGTTTGCTGCCCATTCAGCAAGTTTCCTCTTAGCATCAGAGTTTGACTCCACATCAGGAAAGTCACAGTTTTGTTCTTCATCCGCTTCACTATCCATGTAAAAGTCATTACTATTAAAATCCAGAGGTAAATCTTCATCCAAGCTGTTACTCGAATATTCCTCTACATTGTCCTCTGCCTTGTTGATAGTCTCATCTTTATTTTCTATATCTTCAATATTTTCCACTGCTTCATCCACAATCGAATGTTTGTTCGCCACATCTTCAGTGTATTGCAAAGCCTGGTCCACAGCCTTCTCTGCAAGTTCCACAGCATCTAAAGCAAGGCTCTGTAAATGCTGCTGAACTATAACTTTAATTCTCCTTCTCCTCGTCCGTGATTTGGCAAGAAGGTAAACCATTTCACTAAAATACACAGAAGATTGTGTGCAGAATAGAAGTGTGAGCCATTTTCACACATACAGCAATCCAAAAAATTGCAGAAGATATTCTGAAGAGGAATACAGTAGCTTGCAAAAGTATTCACCCCCCTTGAACTTTTCCACATTTTGTCACATTGCAGACACAAGCAGGAATCATTTTTATTGGAATTCCATGTGAAAGACCAACACAAAGTGGTGTACACGTGAAAGTGGAATGAAAGTCATACATGATTCCAAACATTTTTTTACAAATACATAACTGCAAAGTGGGGTGTGCGTAATTATTCAGCCCCCTTTGGTCTGAGTGCAGTCAGTTGCCCATAGACACTGCCTGATGAGTGCTAATGACTAAATAGAGTGCACCTGTGTGTAATCTAATGTCAGTACAAATACAGCTGCTCTGTGACGGCCTCAGAGGTTGTCTAAGAGAATATTGGGAGCAACAACACCATGAAGTCCAAAGAACACACCAGACAGGTCAGGGATGAAGTTATTGAGAAATTTAGAGCAGGTTTGGGCTACAAAAAAATTTCCCAAGCCTTGAACATCCCACGGAGCACTGTTCAAGTGATCATTCAGAAATGGAAGGAGTATGGCACAACCGTAAACCTACCAAGACAAGGCCATCCACCTAAACTCAGGCCGAACAAGGAGGGCGCTGCAGAGAAAGAGAGAAATGCAGCCAAGAGGCCCATGGTGACTCTAGACGAGCTGCAGAGATCTACAGCTCAGGTGGGGGAATCTGTCCATAGGACAACTATTAGTCGTGCACTGCACAAAGTTGGCCTTTATGGAAGAGTGGCAAGAAGAAAGCCATTGTTAACAGAAAACCATAAGAACTCCTGTTTGCAGTTTGCCACAAGCCATGTGGGGGACACAGCAAACATGTGGAAGAAGATACTCTGGACAGATGAGACCAAAAATGGAACTTTTTGGCCAAAATGCAAAACGCTTTGTGTGGCGGAAAACTAACACTGCACACACTCTGAACACACCATCCCCACTATTGGTCTTTCACGTGGGATTCCAATAAAATTGATTCATGTTTCTGGCTGTAATGTGACAAAATGTGGAAAAGTTCAAGGGGGCCGAATACTTTTGCAAGCCACTGTATTTGGAAACATTGTTTGTAAAAAACACTTCAGCCAGAGTGGAGATTTTCCATCAATCTACACTGTAAAATGTATAAATCAGCAAGTGATAAATTATCACTGTTGCTGGTATTTTCTCAAAGAGTTGTATGTGATAGAAATTGCTGTTTATAGTCCTTCTGTACATCTGCATGTTGCTTCCCAATTAAAATCTATAATTGTGGGGATTCATATTCATGTGATACTTATAACAACAGTTATCAAGTATACCAATTTAACTTTGCTGATGTGCTTGAAGGAAAATGGTTATTTCCATGTATTTCCCTATTCTGCCTTTAATTTTGAGGAGTTCCTTCTAGCTGTTACAGTGCTATGGGCTCAAAATGTGGTCATAAATATTTTGTACTTGTAAATCAGGATTTGTATGTGTAAAAAAGATTTGTGTGTGTGTGTGTGTGTGTGTGTGTGTGTGTGTGTGTGTGTGTGTGTGTGTGTGTGTGTAAAAAGAATTTGTGTGTGCGTAAAAAAGATTTGTGTGCTGACTTAGCCAAAAAAACCCTGCAAGTTACAAGTATGAATTTTGACCCTATTTTTCTTCCTTTCATCTGATTGGTCAATGTCATGTCACAAATGTAACAATCCAATCAGAGAACAGATGGGTTTGGCTGTCGGAGGGGCGCTTTTTTGAACTGCAGGTCTTTGAAGGGAATAAATGCCCTTTTACATGCCAACCCAGCGTTTTCCTTCATCACCACGAAGGAAAACAGTCTGTGGTCGTCCGACTTTGGTGATTTTTGTGTCACAGGTCTACGTGCTTAATACAGGGACTTCCACAGCCTTTTCAACAGCGCTGCGGGGGGGGCAGTGTTTTGGAAATGACAGTCTTCATTACAAAGCTTTCTCCATTATGAATTAGCATACATGTTTTTATTGAACATTTGAAGAACTAGCAAAAAAAACCAGAAACTCTTGTAGAGGACATAAAGTCAGAGATAGAAACGACTAGGAGCAGGTGCATCTAGTACAGGTAGAGCTGCTGCAAAAACCCACAGAGCCCAGCAGCCAGCGCTACAAATTCTGGATCCTTTGCTTTTAGTTAGCAGTTAGCATTAGCAGCACATCCTGCGTCTGATATGAAAGCACTTTTATGCTGCGCACTGTGACTCACAGCAATGGTCCCGGGTCAGCCCTGACTTTGTGTTAAACTAATCCTAAAGTAATAATGGTATTTCTAACCAGTGATATACCACAACTTTATCCTTTCAACAGCTGCTGAAAGTTAGGTGACCTAGCTGCTATCGGATATTTATATAGAGATCCTCCAGCTTCAAACTGTATCACCCTTCAAGGACCTGCAGTTCGAAAAAGCTCCCCTCCGACAGCCAAACCCATTTGTTCTCTGATTGGATTGTTACATTTGTGATTGACATGACATTGACCAATCAGATGAAAGGAAGAAAAATAGGGTCAAAATTCGTACTTGTAACGTGCAGGGTTTTTTTGGCCACACACAAATTCTTTTTACACATACAAATCTTTTTTACACACACAAATCTTTTTTTTACACACACACAAATCCTGATTTACAAGTACAAAATATTTATGACCACATTTTGAGCCCATACAGTGCACCTAAAACAAAAAATCTGCAGTGATTTACATTTGTTGAATGATCAATTTTGTAAATTAACAGTCTGTTTGTGTGCACAGCTTACAAAACTGTACTGTAAGGCATGCTCTGATTGCATGCTAAAATGTTGTTGCTTAAAAATAAAATCTGTAATACATTATGCTGATGTTCTTAATTATCAAGACTTATTAAAAAGTAGATACACAATTTCTATAGAATGGAAAACAACTCAGTTAATTTTTGTTCCTATGAATACCAGCATCTTAAACAACTCCAACAACTATGACGAAAAACGCTTTCCTGCTCCCCTCACCATCCGCTGATTAACACTGAGCTGCTGCTGTCAACACCATCAAACTTATTTAATGTTTAATGTTATGTTATTTTTAAATCTTTACCAAAGCTTAACAACTATGGATGCTCACACCTGCTGCTAAAAAACTGTTAGAAATTACAGGAGTAATTTCTTTTTTTTTTTTTAAAACGGCACTGCATTTTTATTGGTTACCATGTTTATTACCACTTTTATCAGTAAAAACCTTCCTATAAAGTATAGATTTCAATTCAATTCACCTTAATGAGCTGCACTACTTACAGTCCTGTGAGCTCTGGTTACTGACAGCAGGTGTGAATGTTTGGAGTCCTAAACTCAGAGATTAGAATAACAAGGGAATGTAAAATGTTTTGATGCACCTGACAGCAGCAGCTCAGAGAGAACTCCAATTGTGAGGGGAGGAGCAAAACTGTCAGAGTTGTGGGACATGTGAAGAGAGCACTGTTGGCATTATGTTAGCACAAAACATTGAAATTTCAATAGATGTCTAATTATGAAATTGGTCATTGACTCCTGCAGCTAAATAAACATTTATACCGATTACCAGAAGAAAAAAAAATAGTAATGCACTCCTTTCACAGATGTCCCATTAACCATCACTTTTCAAAATAATCCGTTCAAGCTATTGAATATGGCTAATAAGTAATACAAATAATATGAAAATGACTTACATGTCAAAGATGGTGTTTGAGATCCCAAAGAATCTAAATGTCATAAGGAAATAAAAGAAAGTACATGAGAAAGAAAAAGTTGCAAACGTTTCCATTTTTTCCAGGATAATTCAATATAGGAGATTTACTTACTAATGCACAAAATGAACAGTGTAATTATAAGTTTGAAATGCACTGCAAGTGTTTATATGGTAAACTGATCAACTCCAACAGCAAACACTGGCAGTGCAAAAATGTACCTAACTAGCTGACAGACTTTAAAGTCACGGGAAGATATATATATAAATGGTGACATATCCCAGAACAAATCTGAACATAAAAATATTATTAATTGTCTATCTTCAGCAACTGTGTGCTGTACAAGCACTATAAAATTTTAACATGTTTCATTTACAGTTGAATGACACAAAATCACTTAGGGGGGCACATATGACCTGCAGGCTGCACTTTGGACATCCTGCAGTAGACTGCTACATAGACTACTTAATTATGCATAGGGGGATATTTAGTGAAAGACTTTTATTAAATAGTTAATTAAGCCATCAATGGGAGTTAGATTTAATACTAGTGTTTTACACAGCATTCAGCTATAGTAACATGTTCTGCATTTTCCTACATCACCATCTGATCTGAACAGCTGCACTTACTTATTAAATTAATAACTGCCTTGGACATTTTTCAGTAACCAATAACTGATTTTTCTGTGCGTTTTCACCTTTCGTCCACACGTAAACGGCATTTACGGTTACTGAAAGCGGAGACTTTTTTGAAATTCATGCCAGGGTGGAGATTTTCGAAAACCGTTTTTGCGTTTAGGTGTGGATGAGGGAAACAGAGGAAACGCAGCATCAAAGGTCTGTGCCTTTTTTGACATCACACCATGTGCCAGGTTATTGCTTCAGTGAAATGAATTTCTACAATGACTTAGAAAAAATACCATTACTGTTAATTTTACTCTATGCAGTGTTTCAATGCTTACATATACACAGTTACTGTCCCTCCACACATAGGACTCAGTTCTGCTTCTATGCACCATCTTTGTTTACTCTTTCCCACCGAGGCTTCATGACTTCTGATTGGCCAACATTTCTACACATTAGGAATATATCGCCACCTGCTGCTTTGGCATGTTCCTAGCAGCGTTTTGGCTTTTACTAGTGGACGGGATTTTTTTTTTTTTTTTTAAACGAAAACAGAAAATGTCCGTTTTCAAAATTACCCATGTACGTGTGGACGTAGCCTAAGAGAGTGATCCAGGCAGTGTTTAGGCTGAAAAAGCTGTGTTTGTCCCCCCCCCTTCTTTTTGCACACCATAAATGCATATCTGATAACATTACCATTTAAGCTGCAGGCATGTACTGCAGTAATTTAATCATCTCATATTTTACACCCCTATAAAGTGAGCTTGCCACATTGCACATGTATGTCACGTACACTAACTGCCATTTTGTTTACTGAGTAGTGCATAATGGCCGCATTACCTGAGTGGGAATCCACTAAAGCACAGTACTAAAAAAATAAAAAAATCATTACTTTTTGAATTAATTAAAAATAGCTGGTTGCAGATGCACAGAGGGAGAAAAAACGCAGTGTACATTATATTACCTAAATTCACAAACTGTATAGAGATATTGGTGCGATGGAAACAGAATAAGATAAGATAAAATGTACTTTACTGAGTAGAATATAGGCAGTAGGAGTTTTGTGAGTAACTTTTAATTATATTCGCCAAAGACAATGACAGTAAATTAACCCAGTTTCACCTGCTAGCTAAGGATGTTATATGCCTCTCTCCCTTATACCGTTTAGGACAAGTATAGAAAGCAACTAAAATAACCATTGATGATAACTTATCAAACCTTCAGTATTTACCTTGGTGTTAGTTTTAAATTCCTTTAAATAATCGATGTCCTCCACGTACTCCAGGAACCAGCAAGTCAAAAATCTGCTCACAACTGAGGACAGACCACACTAGTCCATAGGCGGCGCAATCTGCTCCTCCCTCATTTCAACAAAAAAGACCGCGAAGACTGGTTGCAATAGGAACTGCTCACTTTAAAAAAGAACTTTATTTAAAAAGTCATTTTATGGGGGGCTCTTCAACTGGTGGGGGAGATTGTCACATCTTGCAGGAGCTTTCCTCTCCTCAGGAGCTCCCTCTGCAGGAGGGGGAGATACAGGAGAGGTGGAGGAAGATCTCAGCCTGGGTGTTTATTGTCTTGTGTAGTCTGGAAGATGAGTGGATGGTGGGGTGGGTGCAGTTTTCTCTGTGGTGGGGTTGGGTGGACTGTCCCGGGCTCTGTGGGGCCGGGCGGCGCTGCTGCACTGGGCCCGGTCTGGATGGGCCTGGGCCCCCTTTCCCTGGCGGGTCGCGGAGTATGGGGGTGCCTACTGGGGTCAGCGGGGGAGCTGGCCCCAGGGAGGGGTCACTTGCCCCTCCCTTCCTTCCCTCCCCATCTCCAGCTGCCTCCCTCTTCCCGCTCCACCACAACCACCCACACATGCAGGGCCTTGGAGTAGGGGTATGTCACCAGGGTGCAGAGGAGGCTACCCCCCCCCCCCCCCCCCCTGTCCCCTTCTGGCTGCCTCTGCCTCAATTTTATCCCACAACTTAGACATTCACATTACTCACACTCTCATTACACATACATATAGGATCTTGGGGGTGGGCACGATACACGGAGTCCAAAGTACCATCAGGGTGTACACCTCACCCCTGGCGTCGTTGCCCACCTCTCAATTTTAAATACACGTAGACATTGAGGGCTAGCAGGAGGGACCATGCGCTTACCTGCTGCTCTCTGGCAGGTAGCTCCAAGCCCTCCTGGGTTTTAAATGCACCTTAGAACACACATGCATCAACATTACAATGAGCGGGTGGAGGGAGGTTTGGAGTCTTCTCTCACCCCCGTTCTCTGCGACCTGCTGGAGCAGGGGGGCTAGGACTAGGAGGAGGAGTTGGCCGTCCGACTGCGGTCTGGAGTGTGGAGCCTTCCTGCTGCTGCGGAGTCGGGGCGGTCTGCCTCCCCCCACCGCAGGGAAAAGGGAAACACCACCTGGGTCTGGGTGCAGTTCCCCCCTCCAGGGGCGGGGGCACCTAGACCCGGTTTGTAGAGTACGCTTGGGGAGTGTGATCGTGTGTACAACGTCTCTTTATGTCTGTCTCCACGTTGGTTGAGTGTGGAGTAAGTGCATATGAGAGCATGAGGGTGGGAATGGATGTTTGTATCTGTGTGTGCCTGTATGTCTGTGTCTATATGTCAGGTTGGGTGTCAGGCGCCACCTCTCTGGGGACATCTCAGGCCCTCCAAGGTTTGGAGGCCTATCTCCCCCTACCACCACTTCCCCTGCCAGTGGCGGACCCCCTCAGACATCGGTGCGTTGGTGGTTCTTTGTGTCCGGGGATGGGCGTCCAGGTACACACCGGCTCACTCCTTGGCGGCCGCTTATCGGGGCCTGGAGCCTGGGGCTCACTCGGGCCACTTCGGAGGTGGGGTGCCCCCGGCCTCTCGGCCTGGGGCTCGGTCACTCAGGCACGGCTGGCTGCCGGCGGAGCTCACGGGCGCGTCACTGCAACTCCCCCTGGCTTCTGCTCCGCGGCTGCTGAGTGAGCCCTCATCTGGGACTCTCCTCAGCTCTTTCTGGGACAGTGGCGCAGCTGCCCCTCTGTTGGTCTTCCTTGGTCTCTTGTGTTCTGGGGGCCTCTGGATGTCTGGAGTTTTGATCTCCTCCATACCTGCTTCATGCCCTGGAGGACGGGGCTGTGGCCCCCCCACACCCTCTAGCAGATCATTACATGAAGGAACCTTTTAAAAAACAAAAAACAAGCGCGTCCATGCTCACAGGTGTACACACGGGTGATCACACCCACAAACTACACCCTTTTTGGCTCCTACCTCAAAGCACACTGTTCTGTTGATCTTATGTGCTGCACAATAATGTTTAACATTTAGTATTTACTGTCATATTCCCATATATCATTGTGATGTTGTTTATTCTATTACTCTTGTTCTCTTCTGCTTGTTTTCTTTTTTCTTTCTCAGCAGGTGATCCAGGTGATTGATATATGCATTTTTTTCTCTGCCCGTTCTGTTGGTTTTTGTTTTTTGCCCTTCTCCCCCGTCCCTCTTCTCAGCTGTTTCTCTTTCCCTCTTTCTTTCTCCCCTTCTTTCCCCCAGTCAAGTCTGTCCCGTATTCAGTAAGTGAAAATAAAATAAACAATAAAAGGTGAATCAAATGGACTATTATGGCAAGGCTGGGATGGTCCATTTGGTAAAGTAAATCCGTTGGGCATCTTTCTTTGCCTTTAGACAACAATTCTGAGGGCAAAAGAGCCAAACGGGACAGGCCAAAAAATAAAATAAAATAAAAAAAATAAAAATAAAAAGTCATTTTATGCCTGATACAAACATTTTAAAAGGCAAACCATGCACAAGTTAAAAAGATAAATTTTAGTTTTGCTTAGTTTTTTAAGTATAGGAATGGTTAATATGTTTTAAAAAATCATATGTAATTATTGTCAAATAACATAAAAATAAAACAACATAATAATAAAAGCATAATTGACAGAATATATCATAATGATAACAATATCAACACCTCACTTAAAAGAATCAGAATCAGAATCAGAAAGGGTTTTATTGCCAAATGTTGAGCAGGTTTACAACATTAGGAAATTGCTGCGGTGCTTCAGTGCAAACATACTGTCATAAATGCTTAAATAGATATAAAAATAAAAATAAGAATAAGAATTAAACGTGCTAAGTAGATAGATATATACATGAGTGCAGGTGGTGATCAATGCCAAACATGGAATGATGCAGTGATGCAGTAGGGTCATGTGTTAGTGGTGGGAACAGTCATACGGTTATTGTTCATGTGTCCAAGAGGGGAAGAAACTGTTCTTATGGCGAGAGGTTCTGGTGCGAATGGACCGGAGCCTCCTACCTGAGGGGAGCAGGTCAAACAGACTGTGTCCAGGGTGAGAAGGGTCAGCTGAGATCCGAGCTGCATGCCCCAGTGTCCTGGAGGTGTACAGGTCCTGCAGAGATGGGAGTCTGCAGCCAATCACCTTCTCAGCAGAGCGCACAACACGCTGCAGTCTCTGTTTGTCCCTGATAGTGGCTCCAGCGTACCACACGGTGATGGAGGAGGTGAGGATGGACTCGATGATTGCAGTGTAGAATTGCATCATCGTCCGTGTTGGCAGGTTGAATTTCTTCAGCTGCCTCAGGAAGTACATCCTCTGCTGGGCTTTCTTAATGACGGAGGTGATGGTGGGCTCCCACTTCAGGTCCTGGGTGATGGTGGTACCCAGGAAGCGGAATGAGTCCACAGAGGTGATGGGGGTGTCAGTCAGGATGATGGGGGGGAGTGGAGCTGTGTGTTTCCTGAAGTCCACAATAATCTCCACTGTCTTCTGGGCATTCAGCACCAGGTTGTTGTCGCTGCACCAAGACACCAGACGTTCAACCTCCTTCCTGTAGGCAAACTCATCCCCGTCCGAGATGAGTCCAATAACGGTGGTGTCATCTGCGAACTTGATTAGCTTGACAGACTGGTGGGTGGAGGTGCAGCAGTTGGTGTACAGGGAGAAGAGCAGAGGAGAAAGAACACAGCCCTGAGGGGAGCCGGTGCTGATGGTCCGGGAGTCCGAGACATTCTTTCCCAGCCTCACCTGCTGCTTCCTGTCCGTCAGGAAGTCAGTGATCCACCGGCAGATGGGATCAGGCACATTCATCTGGGAAAGCTTGCCTCGGAGATGGTCTGGAAGGATGGTGTTGAAGGCAGAGCTGAAGTCCACAAACAGGATCCTGGCGTAGATTCCTGGGGAGTCCAGATGCTGCAGGATGAAGTGTAGAGCCATGTTGATGGCGTCATCTACAGACCTGTTGGCTCTGTATGCAAACTGCAGGGGGTCCAGGAGGGAGGCCGTGAGGGTCTTGAGGTAGGAGAGAACCAGGTGCTCAAATGACTTCATGACCACAGATGTCAGAGCCACGGGTCTGTAGTCATTTACTCCAGTGATCCTAGGTTTCTTGGGGATAGGGATTATGGTAGAGGACTTGAAGCAGGCAGGCACATGACATACCTGCAGTGAGTAGTTGAAAATGCCAGAAAACACTGAGGCCAGCTCGTTTGCACAGTGTCTGAGGGTGGCAGGAGACACACCGTCTGGGCCAGGAGCTTTTCGAGCATTCAGACTCTTAAACTGCTTCCTCACATCTGCTTCATGAATATGAAGAGTAGTGGTGGGAGGAGGTGGTGTGAAAAGCTCTTCTAAATAAACAATAGAAAGGTTTTTGAAAAGTTCTTTTGAAAAGTTTCAAGTGTCAATACACCATACAGTTGAGGCGTGACTGCTGGAAAGGCTGCATTCCCTTTGCATTAGTTCAAAGAAAATATAAATTATTTCTGGTTATATAATTTGTGGACTCAAGTTGAAGAGTAAGCTTTATACTGAGGAGCTTTTACATATTGGATCTGATCAACCAAAACTTTCAACTTCTACAGTCTTTTTAGTTTTTCAAGTGAGTTATGCTTCCACATATGTAATATAGCTAATGGTCTTTTCTCTAATGCAGTATAGTGTGTCTGATTTACTGGAAATCGTCAACTGCATGTTTGCTAATGTGAACAGTCCTAATTGAACAACTGGAAATCCTGAATTTGCACAAAATGGCAAATCTGTATTTTTCTCTGTATAATTCACTTATATCTTAGGTTTTAATGTGTATTTTTTTGCTTTTCTTGATATTGCATGCTATAATGTTTTTTTTCTATTCTTATGTCCGTTTTCATCACATTTTATTGCTGCTGTGACAAGTGAATATCCCCAAGAGGAATCAATTAAGTTCTTATTTTATCTTATCTGAGCCTGACCATGCAGAGCACTGAAAGTTCAAATACTGAGGCTAAAAACTGAGAGGGTCAAAAATGAAAAGTAAAGAATATTTGACTGTGCCTAAGGATATCAGAAGTGATAGACTGAGGTTGTGCCAAATATTTTAAAGTTAGGGTGATTTGTTAGAGAATGGTACTCATGGGTGCCGTCTGCAGGTTATAAAAGAGAGTTATGTTCTTACTTCCTTTTGAGATTCTTTTTAAAATTTGACTTTCACAACTCCCTGGATTGTGTGCAATCTGTGATGGGCTTGTTTGGAATAAATCCTCCTTTATTCAAATAACACTTTCTCAGGCTCTTCACAGAAGAAGAATCCTCACATTCAAAATCCACAGCATGTGCTACCATTTTAAACCCATGTACACATTTACCATCACTGACCCAACTAGGACCTACATTGGATACCCACCTATATGGCTTTCATGTGAGAAACCCAAGTGGGTCCCATATATACTAAACAATCTTGAGCCCATGTAAAATATATGCCCATATTAATTTAACATAACCCATTTGGGGCCCACATAGACATGTTTTCAGGGTCTGACTTGCATTTGCCCATGTGTGACCCATATAGTTTGACCAGGTGGGCCCCACCTATGTCATCAGTGCTAAAAATATATATTGATTACCTCACTTTGCCCCACCTGGGGCACACAACAACAGCCTATCCTTAAATTACTGTGTTTGCCCATGTCTATCCCAGGTGGAAAACCCAAGTGGGTCCTACATGTGTTTCCCATTTTGGACCAAGTTAAGTGTTTCCCATGTTTGACCCAGCTAGGACCTACTAAAAGTGCCCACTTGGCATTGCCCATATGGGTTTAATGTGAAGAACCCAAGTAGGCCCCATACAAAAAGCCCAGTTTGAGCCCATGCCCATATGGTACCCATCCAGCCCGAGCAAAAACCAGGTGGGGCCCATATATACATGTTGGCTGGGTCATAAGCTGTATAAGAGGAAGCTCCATGGAGATTTTGACACAAATGCCCATATCCAGCAAAAGAAGAAATTTAGAAACCCAAGTATTTACGAGAAGCTCATTCAGTTCTGCGCCATAGATGAACTGGGAACCAACTACCCAAAAGATATGTTCGATCCTCATGCCTGGTCGGAAGACTCTTACTATGAAGCTCTCGCCAAAGCTCAGAAGGTGGAGATGGACAAACTGGAGAAAGCCATGAAGGAACGAACCAAGATTGAGTTTGTCACGGGGACTAAGAAGGGCACCAACCCCTCCAGCACAGCAGCCTCCACCACCAGCAACACCACAACTACATCCACAGATACCCAGAAGAGGAAAAGTAAGTGGGACTCTGCACTCCCTGTGACCCTGGCCCAAAAAAAGAAAGGGAGGTAAAGGACTCGGCAAAGGAGGCGCAAAGCGTCACCGTAAGGTGATAACATCCAGGGCATCACTAAGCCAGCTATCCGCCGCCTGGCTCGCCGTGGTGGTGTGAAGCGTATTTCTGGTCTGATCTACGAGGAGACCCGCGGCGTGTTGAAGGTGTTTCTGGAGAACGTCATCCGCGACGCCGTCACCTACACCGAGCACGCCAAGAGAAAGACCGTCACCGCCATGGATGTGGTGTACGCTCTCAAGAGACAGGGCCGCACTCTGTACGGCTTTGGTGGTTAAGCTTACTGCACTGAAAACAACAACAACGGCAACAAAGGTCCTCTTTTTTTTTTCTTTTTTTTTTTACACATACAATTACATATACAAAACCGTAATCACACACCACTCAATAATGAAAAAGGAGAACAAGATGGAAAATCTAGCATCTGAGTCCACAAAACGCTTTTAAAACTTACAGTTTCAATTCGTTCCAGGGGAAAACTTTCCCAAGTTTCAGGTCCATTGTTCGTCTTCTCTGCAGATCTGTAATGATATGTTTACTCACCACATCACTACTTATCATCCTTTGTTCCAACACTCCTTTGGCACGGGTTTTCCAAATATGTGTGTTTATAACACACATTACTAACCAAAAGAGTCTCCTTTTGTCTTCACCCATTTTTTTCTTTAAACAAACCATATTTAATTGCTTTGGCTATGACGTTGATGTTAATATCAATCTCTGTCATCTTCTGTCTGATCTCAGTTGTCCTATAACAATCCAATAGAAGATGTTCTAGGGTCTCATCTTCATCACAGTCTGTCATAGGACATTTCATGGTGGTAACAAAACAACTCCATTGTACCACCGCTCTCACAGGGAGGCGCCCGAGCGAGATGAGCCATACCACGTCTCTCATGCTTTCAGATAATAATTTGTCTTGTATATTTTTAACTATTGAAAGATTTTCATCTTCATTTGCATACTTGTATTGAATTACACCTTCATTTTTGGTTTCATTAATTTTTTTATAGATATTTTTCGTATTATCTTGGAGAATATTTAAACTATATTGTTCCCATTGACTTGATAAGTCACCGAACATAAGTCTGTGGTATGGAACACCCGCTCTGGCCCTGCCCCTTTTCTTTTGCCACAATTGCTCCTTCCCTCAAACCCACGGGGCACCCCGAGAAATTGCGCTTTGAGTAATTTTTATAAAAGGAATTCGCAAAACAATCTCTAAGTCTGGGGCTCCCAAACCCCCGTGCTTCCTACTCTTGTACATAAATTTCCTCTTAGTCACTTCTCGATTGGATCCCCAGATAAATTTAATGCACATCTTACTTATTTTCATTACAGTTGTTCTCGGAGGAGGAAAAATTGCGGCAAGGAAAAGAAGTTTCGAAATTATGTGTGTTTTTACAATAAACTTAGAAGACTCCACTTGCCAGTCTTTCCATTTCGGATGTGATGCGTTGGAAAGGGAGATATCTAAGAAGCGACGTAAGGGTGCCTCTTCGGTGAAACACAGCTCAAAATCCCGTTTACTGGGGAGAGCAATGAAGGAGTATATGTCCTGCACATTCAGCCATGATGTTTGCAATATCAGCTCTTCAGCAACATAATCACGGGTCGGGGGGTCCCCGTCTCCGATGTACTTGAGTCTCACCCATAAATTGCTGAAGTTTGAAGCAAACGATAATGGGGCATACGGGGGCATGATTACATAACTAATAACCAATTACTCCAGTCTTGCCGCGTCCACTCATTTTGGTTCTTTTCTTCGTAGTATCAACACTCAAAAGAAAAACCTCCCTTTCCTCTTCCACTCATTTTGGCTGTTCAGAAACAAATGTGAGACGGTGCTTGACGGACTCCTGAATTTACATCTGATTTGAGGACGTAAAAGAAAACAGGAGTGCTTGAAACTACGGCCATCTACTGGCCTTTGGCGGAAACGAGGAAAAAAATTATTATTATTTTTTTTTTTAATGTGTGTGTGCGTGCGGAGTCTTGTCTGTGCCCCTCAACAATAATATTTAACTATTAATCACAGTTTTGCTAAATAAAAGGATCTGGCTTGCATCAGTCACATGATCACATTTAACCAATGATCGGAAACGACGTTCGCGCCGCCAGTGTTCCTCACCGCAGCCTAATCCACGGACTTCTCAAGAGCCGGCTTCAAACAAACAGAGGTGACTGATCTCGAAACGGTTTAATGTATTTAAAAATGGCTACAGCATGCTTGCTAGGTAACGACTACACGTGGCTACTGCAGCATTAGCCATTTAATCCAACAATGATGGATTAAATCTATTACAAACGTTAAAGGACCTGTGTGCTGCAAAATACCCTCACATGGTGCGTAAAGCAGTTTTTGCGCTAAGAGTTCTGCTAGCTCTTTACAAACTGATGATGCTAACGTTAATTGCTAACGTTAACGGAGCGCCAAGACTGAAAATAATTTGAATTGCGTTAGTTATGTGTTTATGTCACTGAGTTCTGCAAAAATCTCTTTCCTCTTTAGCTTGAAAATGAGTGATTCAGAGGATCCTGAGCTGGAGGAAGAGCTTCAGGCTGCTGACGAACTCCTTCAAGATATGCAGGTAACATTTTTAGTGGAAACAGTTGTTAAAGAGGGAACACGCTTGTCTAATATTTTGTACGGAGTAAACGTTATGTTATTTGAATTTTTTTTAAAGTTTATGTCAAATTAAGTTGGTTAACTTAAGATGTTTGATAATCTTTGCTTTAATCATAGACTGTATTTTAGGTGTTCCCTTTTTTCCTTGTTAATTGCGTAGAATGATGCACAGAGTGAACTTTAGCCAAGACCAGTGCGCTGGAAAAAACGTGACAGACAGGGAGATTTTATTCCTCAAAGACCATCAACCAGTCGATGTACTAGTTGCATGCCATGTGGTCAGTGTTCACACAACCATTGATTTTATCTCACAACTTGTTTTCACCAAAGAATTTCAGTAAGTAAATATTCTTCAATTCCCCCCCCCCTGCTCTCTGGACTTCTCCTCCCCTTTTGCGAGTGTGGACGCTTCATCTCTTTGCTCCTTAAATGCTTTGCTTCTTTTATTGATTTTTATGCTGATTTTTTCCCTTTTTTCCGTATGAGCTTACCTGCGATAGCTTCTGGACACTTATGGATCATTAGGACTAAAGTGTTCTTAACAGAAACAGCAACATTTTTATAGTTACCTTATCCTCAGCGCTCCGTGTGTCTGTGGCCTAGACACAGCTGAAGCCTGATTACAGCATCTGGGCACCGCAATAGCCTGGAAAGGTGCTAACCGCTAGGCTAACTAGCAACAAGATGCCTTCCCTCTCCACAGATGACTACCACAGCCTCCTGGAGAAGATTGCAGTACTGGAGACAAAAATTCATCGCTTAGAAGTAAACGTGGAGGTAAATGGACTATGTGGAAATGAAACAACCTTGCCTTTGATTCAAAACAATGGCGATGAGCAAGCTAGTACACTGCTAAGGAGCACAGATAACATGACCAAGAAAGTAGACTCTGTGCATTATTATAAATCCTCAAGTGATAATCCCCCCTTGGACTGTCTTGGTGTAAAACCAAGACATAAATCATGTCTCCTGGAAGGGGGAGGACGTATCACGGGCAGAGCACAGCGAGCTGAAATCTCTGAAACCGACTGGCCTTCACTTCCTACGAGACAGAGAAGCTCTTCTACCCCTGTATACGAGAGGAAACAGGACTGGACAACCGCGAATAGGAAGGTTAACAACAAACATCCAAAACAACTGAATGTGAAACTGCAGAACAGATTTGCTCCACTATCAAAGGACCCTGGATCTATATCGGACAACCATCCATCTAAAAGCAGCGAAGTAAGGTCTGAAAATGAAAGTGAAAGGCCACAGGGAAAGCTAAAGGCTAGGCCTGAAACTCTGATTGTGGGTGACTCTGCCGTAAAGGATGTTAAATGTAATGGACACTATTGCTCCCATTAAGGTGAAGGTTATCTCTGGAAGGAAAAAGTCTCCATGGAGAAACTCCACACTGGTGAAAAATGAAAAAAGAGAGTGTAGGAAAGCTGAGCGCAGATGGAGAAAAACAAACCTCCAGGTTCATTATGACATCTATAGAGAGAAACTTCACAATTATAATTTACAACTGAGGAGTGCAAGGAGGTCCTACTTCTCTGACATCATCACTAAAAACAGCCATAATGCTCGGGTCTTATTTTCTACAGTTGACAGGCTAACAAACCCTCCTGTGTCAGTGGCAGCTGAACTTCATTCGACCATGGCCTGCAATGACTTTGCCAAATTCTTCACAGAAAAAATCCAAAAAATTAGACAAGCAATTGGTACATCAACAGCAGATCCAGGATATGTACTGTGTCCACCAAAAAACTGTTTAAACACCATGAAACAGTTTCACCCGATTAACAGCAAAGACCTGGAGGACATCTTAGGTCAACTGAACTCCTCCTCCTGCTGTTTAGATGTCCTGCCAACAAGTTTTTTCAAAAAGGTCTCAAAGACTTTAGAGTCAGACCTGTTACAGATCGTCAACTTTTCTTTATTATCAGGTGTGTTTCCAGAATCACTAAAAACTGCTGTAATAAAACCTATACTAAAAAAGGACAATCTTGACAAGACACAAATGAACAACTACAGGCCGATCTCAAATCTCCCATTTTTAAGTAAGATCATTGAAAAAGCAGTTTCTCAACAGCTCAGTTACTTCTTAAAACAGAATAACTGCTACAATGCCTTCCAGTCAGTTTTTAGACAGAACCACAGCACTGAAACCGCTCTGACCAAAGTGTTTAATGACATATGTCTGAATACAGACAGTGGAAAAATGTCAGTCTTAGTTTTACTGGATCTCAGTGCAGCATTTGACACAGTTGACCACAACATATTACTCAAACGACTGGAGAACTGGACAGGTCTTTCAGGAACTGTACTAAACTGGTTCAAGACATACTTAGAAAACAGGAAATACTTTGTATCAATAGGTAACTTCACATCTGAGCAGACAAGTATCACATGTGGAGTTCCCCAAGGTTCCATCTTGGGACCCCTTCTGTTTAACATTTACATGCTCCCACTGGCACAGATTATAAAGAACAACAAAATAAACTATCATAGCTATGCAGATGACACACAAATATATATCGCAATGTCACCAGGAGACCAAGGCCCTGTACAGGCTCTTGGTAAATGCATTGAGGAAATTAATGACTGGTTGTGCCACAATTTTCTCCAGCTAAACAAAAACAAAACTGAGGTAATAGTCTTTGGCGCCAAAGAAAACGATTACAGGTCACCAGAGAACTTCAATCTATACATCTAAAAACCACAAACCAGGCGAGAAATTTGGGTGTAGTGATGGATGCAGACCTAAACTTAGAAAAACACATTAAGACAATAACAAAGTCAGCTTACTATCACCTCAAGAATATTTCAAGGATAAAAGATCTGATGTCTCAACAGGACCTGGAAAAACTAGTCCATGCATTCATCTTTATTCAATTCAATTCAATTCAATTTTATTTATATAGCGCCAAATCACAACAAAAGTCGCCTCAAGGCGCTTCATAGATACAGAGAAAAACCCAACAATCATATGACCCCCTATGAGCAAGCACTTTGGCGACAGTGGGAAGGAAAAACTCCCTTTTAACAGGAAGAAACCTCCGGCAGAACCAGGCTCAGGGAGGGGCGGCCATCTGCTGCGACCGGTTGGGGTGAGAGAAGGAAGACAGGATAAAGACATGCTGTGGAAGAGAGACAGAGGTTAATAACAGATATGATTCAATGCAGAGAGGTCTATTAATACATAGTGAGTGAGAAAGGTGACTGGAAGGAAAAAAACTCAATGCATCATGGGAATCCCCCGGCAGCCTACATCTATTGCAGCATAACTAAGGGAGGATTCAGGGTCACCTGGTCCAGCCCTAACTATATGCTTTAGAAAAAAGGAAAGTTTTAAGCCTAATCTTAAAAGTAGAGATAGTGTCTGTCTCCCGAATCCAAACTGGAAGCTGGTTCCACAGAAGAGGGGCCTGAAAACTGAAGGCTCTCCCTCCCATTCTACTTTTAAATACTCTAGGAACAACAAGTAGGCCTGCAGAGCGAGAGCGGAGCGCTCTAATAGGGTGATATGGTACTACAAGGTCATTAAGATAAGATGGGGCCTGATTATTTAAGACCTTGTATGTGAGGAGCAGGATTTTGAATTCAATTCTGGATTTAACAGGAAGCCAATGAAGGGAAGCCAAAACAGGAGAAATATGCTCTCTCTTTCTAGTCCCTGTCAGGACTCTTGCTGCAGCATTTTGGATTAGCTGAAGGCTTTTCAGTGAGTTTTTTGGACATCCTGATAATAATGAATTACAGTAGTCCAGCCTGGAAGTAATAAATGCATGAACTAGTTTTTCAGCGTCACTCTGAGACAGGATATTTCTAATTTTAGAGATGTTGCGCAAATGAAGAAAGCAGTCTTACATATTTGTTTAATATGTGCATTGAAGGACATGTCCTGGTCAAAAATGACTCCAAGGTTCCTCACCGCGTTACTGGAGGCCAAGGTAATGCCATCCAGAGTAAGAATCTGATTAGATACCATATTTCTAAGATTTTCAGGGCCGAGTACAATAACCTCAGTTTTATCTGAATTAAGAAGCAGAAAGTTAGCGGCCATCCAGGTCTTTATGTCTTTAAGACATTCCTGCAGTTTAACTAATTGGTGTGTGTTATCTGGCTTCATGGACAGATAGAGCTGGGTGTCATCTGCATAGCAGTGAAAATGTATGCTATGTCTTCTAATGATACTGCCTAAGGGAAGCATGTATAATGTAAACAGAATTGGTCCTAGCACTGAACCCTGTGGAACTCCATAATTAACCTCAGTGTGTGAAGAGGACTCTCCATTTACATGCACGAATTGGAGTCTATTAGATAGATATGATACAAACCACTGCAGTGCAGTACTTGTAATACCTACAGCATGTTCTAATCGCTCTAATAGGATATTATGATCAACAGTATCGAACGCTGCACTGAGGTCTAGCAGGACAAGCACAGAGATGAGTCCACTGTCAGAGGCCATAAGAAGATCATTTGTAACCTTCACTAAAGCTGTTTCTGTGCTGTGCTGAGCTCTGAAACCTGACTGAAACTCTTCAAATAAACCATTCCTCTGCAGATGATCTGTTAGCTGTTTGACAACTACTCTTTCAAGGATTTTTGATATGAAAGGAAGGTTGGAGATTGGCCTATAATTAGCTAAGACTGCTGGGTCTAGAGATGGCTTTTTGAGTAAAGGTTTAACTACAGCCAGCTTGAAGGCCTGTGGTACATAGCCGATTATTAGAGATAGGTTGATCATATTTAAGATCGAAGAATTAATTAATGGCAGGACTTCTTTGAGCAGTTTTGTAGGAATGGGGTCTAAAAGACACGTTGAGGGTTTGGAGGAAGTAATTATTGAAGTTAACTCAGAAAGATCAATTGGAGAAAAAGAGTCTAACTTAATATCAATGGTACTAAGAGTAGCTGTAGATAATATTACATCTGTGGGATGATTATTGGTAATTTTTTCTCTAATGATAAAAATTTTATTTGTGAAGAAGTTCATGAAGTCATTGTACTAGTTAACGTTAAAGGGATGGTTGGCTCAAAAGAGCTCTGACTTTTTGTCAGCCTGGCTACAGTGCTGAAGAGAAACCTGGGGTTGTTCTTATTTTCTTCAATCAGTGATGAATAGTAAGATGTTCTGGCTTTGCGGAGGGCTTTCTTATAAAGCAGCAAACTATTTCTCCAGGCTAAATGATGATCCTCTAGATTTGTGACACGCCATTTCCTCTCCAGATTACGAGTCATCTGCTTTAGGGTACGTGTTTCAGAATTATACCACGGAGTCAGGTACTTCTGATTTGAGGCCTTAGTTTTCACAGGAGCTACAGTATCCAGAGTCGTACGTAGTGAGGAGGTGAAATTATTAACAAGATAATCGACCTCTGTTGGGGTAGCGTTCAGATAGCTGCTCTGCTCTGTGTTGGTACAGGGCATTGGAGATGATAACAGTGGGTGGATTATATTCTTAAACTTAGTTACAGTGCTTTTCAGAAAGACATCTACTTTGATAAAGTCTACTCTTCACCGCTGTGTAATCAATTATTGTAAAAGTAAATGTTATCAGGAAATGATCAGACAGGAGAGGGTTTTCAGGAAACACTGTATCTTTAGTAGGCTTGATTACTGTAACAGCATCTTTACAGGTCTACCTAAAAATCAGTCAGACAACTACAGCTCATTCAGAACTCTGCTGCTCGAGTCCTCACTAAGACCAAAAAAGTGGACCACATCGGTCCAGCTCTGAGGTCTTTACACTGGCTGCCTGTCCGTCAGAGGATAGACTTTAAAGTTCTGATGCTGGTCTATAAAGCTCTGAATAGTTTAGGACCAAAATACATCAGTGACCTCCTGACCCAGTATGAACCTTCCAGATCCCTCAGGTCATCTGGATCCGGTCTTTTATCAGTTCCCAGAGTCAGAACCAGACACGGAGAAGCTGCATTCAGCTTTTATGCTCCTCATATCTGGAACAAACTCCCAGAAAGCCTCAGATCAGCTGAAGCACTCAGTTTATTTAAATCCAGGTTGAAGACTCACCTATTCTCAGCTGCATTTGAATAAAGCACCAAATCCACACTTTTAAGCTTAAATTTCAAAACTTACATTAACTACTGATTTTATCTACTGTTCTGATTTTATCTTAAATTTCAAAACTTACTGATTTTATATACTGTTTTGTTTGTTTGTTTGTTTGTTAAGTGGGTTTAGAGCTCTGGGTAGCTCCCCAGCTGGGTCTAGACTGGGTCTAGAGAGTATTTTAAATTCAGGGAATTTAAAATAGAAAGTAGCTCGTCCACAGAAGGACTGGTAGCTCCCCTTACGATAAGGGTTTAGAGCTCTGGGTAGCTCCCCAGCTGGGTCTAGACTGGGTCTAGAGAGTATTTTAAATTCAGGGAATTTAAAATAGAAAGTAGCTCATCCACAGAAGGACTGGTAGCTCCCCTTACGATAAGGGTTCAGATCGCGCGAACAGGTGTGAATGTGAATGTGTGTGTTTAGTTAGTTTGTTTGTTTGCTTGTTTTAATCAATCTTAAATCATGCTTTTTATTTCTTTTTGTTTCTAATGTCTCTGTAAAGCACTTTGAATCACCTTGTTGTTGAATTGTGCTATACAAATAAATTTGCCTTGCCTTGCCTTGGACACGGGGGGGGGGGGGGGCAGTGTCCAGAGAGCAGCATCAATGTCCACGTGAAGAACCTAGTTATGTTGCCAGTGTCAACCCAACAAAAGGTACTTTACCTTCTTGTATATATTGTGATTTCTGTTTACTTTTATATTTGTTGTTATAGTTGAGTTATGCAGGGCTTTTGTGCAGTCCTAAGAAACATACTGCCTAGAGTGTTTTTCACTTTGTGGAAGAGTTTCTTCCTTTCTTTATTTTTTTTCTGTTAGTGTGTGGAACTGAGGTGCTTCGTCAGGAGCTCCTTCAGTTGTTGGAGGCTGGAGAAGAGGACGCAGCCATGACTTGTGAGACGTCATCTGAGTCAGCTGCTACTCACTGGGCGATCAGAAATATGGTGTCCTCGCAAAAGTGGAAAGAGGCCAGGCCTTGTCTTATAGACAATATGTTAGCTACTCTGGATCCACAGTCACACCGTGTGTGTCAGTGGATCCAGTCTTCATCTTGGACTGCAGCAAAGGAGTCGTCCAAAAAGTCCACTGGGAAGTTGGATGAGGAGGGCATGGAAATAGCTGTTTGTCGCCACGGAGTTCTCTTAGCTGCATTGAACATGTTTCGAGGGGAG
The DNA here is from genome assembly GCF_965226115.1 of Aulonocara stuartgranti. Taxonomy (NCBI): domain Eukaryota; kingdom Metazoa; phylum Chordata; class Actinopteri; order Cichliformes; family Cichlidae; genus Aulonocara; species Aulonocara stuartgranti. The sequence goes on from NC_138944.1 coordinate 39,610,999, forward strand.
ATCTTTGCTTACCCCCTTTTTCTCCAGAGGAAGTTGGCAGCTAACGTCCCAGGACATATTACGTTCCTTTGCTCTGATGTGGCCTGTAAATATTTCCCCTATTTAACCAAGGTGGCTCAGCAGTGCCCTGAGCTGAGGAACCTCTTGTCAATGCGTCCTTTTCTCTCCGTCATGCATGCAAAGGCTCACACTTGGAAATGCGAGGTATACTGCAGCTTGTAGTTTTGGATTAGTTTGAGACATTTTGTTATAAGGTTGAATGAATTCAGCAGTCATGTATTGTGACCTCCTTTCTATAGATCAAATGGGGAGGTGCGTTTCAGGATGGGGCCGGTTCAACAGTTGGAGAAGAGGTGGAACAAGTAAACGGTTTCCTGTCTCGGGCGGCCATCACAACGAAGTACATGTCTAAAGCAGGTATGTGTCCGTGTCTGAGATTCCACTCAGTCTCCTGCTCATTAATTCTAATTTGTATACTAACTGAAATGCAGGGCGAACAAACATGCTGACCCTCCTGGCTTTGGGCTGGAACAAAAGGAAAGTGGAACAACTGGGCCGCACTTTGAGCCAGAGATATCTAAAGGTCATTTTTTTCAACACCCATTTTAATGTGTGTGGTAATGGGGGGGAAAACACCAGTACTCTTTTAATGTCAATATGAATGACATTTATGAATGCATTCTTAGATCATAAGGATCCTTAGAGAACAAGTGGAGAGCCTGAATGCGAGCAGAAATGAGCTGGGTGTGGATGACGATACACTGCAGCAATGGGTGGCTGATGTGCAGAAATGGGCTGAAGGTGAGTCTCAATATAATGCACTCATGTATAACAATAGGACCCACCATGGCCTCATTAAAGAACTTAAGGTAGAATTAAGATCTTTCTGACAGTGTCAACAAACAATGAAAAATAAGCCTTGTAAAAGCAGAATTTATGGCAGAGTTGTTGTGTTTCATCAAATTGGATAGAACCTGGGTTGAAATGATGTCGTACTAGTTGGTTTTATAAACCTGAACACCAACATACTTGTTATCTCATGATTATCATGATAATGCAGCACATGAAGGCTCCAGATGTCTTATAATGAATGTCATCAAGTCAGTGATTACAGAGTCCACTGTAGTTTGGTGACTGTTACTCATCCTGTGTTCTGATTAATATTCCTCTCACTTAGAAAGTGATCAAACTGATGGCAGCCTTGGAGCGTTGCAGGCACGAATAGATGAGCTTGTCGTCATCATCAGAGTGCGAACACAAAGTCTTTACAGACAAAATGGTACGTCCCAGTTTCTTTGAAATGGACCGTTTGATGCTGAGTTTGTACAGCTTGTACAGCTACTGTGTAAACAGAATAAAATCAGATCCAGGTTTGTTTGAGCTGGATGTGATTTGTTCTAGCAAACAAATTGATGAGTGTAGATTAAAATGTAACTATATACATTATGTGAAGGTGTGAATTTTTTATGATTATTTACAGATAGCAACAAGAGGCGACACAGAATTCGCAAGGTCATCTTAGTTGAGAAGAAATGCTTGGCGGCTGCTGTTGACGACTACAACAAGCTCGCTGAACCAACAAAGCAAATCGTATCCAGTGATGCCCTCATGCAGACCGACGTTTGGCCCTGGCAGAGCACAAGTAAGCTCTTGATTTCTAAATATCCTTTTTAAACAAACTCCCAGTATCTGAGCAGTAGTTGAATGTTTTGTTCTTGAATCATAATATGCTACTATGTTTTCCCATCTGATGTTGTTAAACTGTAGCTGCTGCTGACCTCCGGACAAAGAGAAAGGTCTTTGAGAAGGTGATGGCTGTGAGGCGCCTGAGAGAGGAGGAGATGATCCTTTGCAGGGAGATGCGGCATCGCTGGACAGTGTTGCGAATGCGATCTGTGGTGTTGGGGACAATCTCCTCAGACTGTAAGCACTTTATTTATTTATTAATTTTTTGATGAATCGATTGAAAATAAGAGCAGATGCTAAAGTCTTACTGGATCTTTTACCTATATCTAGATTGCTAGCTAACACTGCCTTCTCCCTTTTAAAAAAATGTTTAATTACAGCATCCTAATTCCTTGTGTTTATGAGGTGAGGTTTTTTGTTGTTTTTCTTTTTTACTTTTCTCATATTTATTTGTTTTGTTCTTTTTACAGCCTCCTTTGTTGGCATGTCGGAGGATGCACAGAAGGGACTCTGTAGCCTGGTTTTAAAAAAACAAAGTGAACTGAAAGCTGAAATGCTCAAAGTAAAGGACGTGTACAAGAGAATCCTCAGCCACCAACCACTCCTGGAAATGGACTCGGAGGAGGAGGACATTCCAGACGATGCCACTGAGAGTGATTTGAGCACTTCTGATGAAGACTGATTGTGTCATCATTGATGTTATGTTTGGTAAAATAAAAAGTTAATCACATCTCTGTTTAATGTGATTTTTCAACAGACATTTTACATTTTGAGAAGAAAAATGGAATTTCCTTGGTGCAGTTGTTTACCCTGAATCATTATTTCCCATCTAATTTAATGATACTTTATTGTTGTTGTTGCCTCACTCAGGGTGCACAAATTATCCCATATCTGGCGTCCCTTTACTGTCTGTTCCTTCACAATAATTTTATCGAATACATCTTCCAACCTATTTATTATAATTTTAGCTAATTTTATAATCAACATTCATTATTGTTTTTTGGCTATAATTATTTATATTACTTGTATCACTTTTTTTCTTTCTTTTTTTTTTTTTTTTTTTTTTTTTTTTAGTGAACACGTAATGCCACAATAGAGTCACATAATTCTCCTTTTCCCAGTTCCTCGATTGGGGGGGCATTAATCAGTTCTTCCATAGCAGGGTGACCCTTCATGGCCTAGTATAGTTTTCCCAGTTGGTTTTAACTCCGAAAATTCTTCGCTTTCACTCGCGCTTTCATAGCTTTCTGACGCGACGTCCTCATCACTTTCGTCGTCCTTTTCTTCTTTGTTGCCATTATTCTCACTGTCAACCTCTGATGTTGTTGAGTTTGAGTCATATTTATCACGTGTATCTGATTTTTCTTCTTCACAACCTCCACTACCTTCTTGTTGGATCCAGATGCTCCTCCTCAGATATAACCTGTTCAGCAGTACAATCAAAGTAGGAGGCACTTGAGACTCAGGGTGTGAAAGGTTTCCTGACTGTTCTGGAGACAATTGTTCTTCTGCTAGGGCTTGAGTTGCAATCAGCCAGCCCATATCCGAGTGTTCTAGAGTTCCTATTGTCTGCTGTAAATCAGTTGTCCCAAGAGCAGAAGAAGGTTGCTCTGGATTCTTAGCTATATTGGTCGATCTTGGACATTTAAAAAAAAAAAATTTGTCCTTTTTGGCCACACAGAGAGCATTCACTTTCATTTTTGCATGCTTTGGCTTTGTGTCCCATGTTTACGCATTTCCACCACTTAATCATGGGACATTCTTTTACTTGGTGATCCAAACCCTGCCAAATGAAGCATCTAGCCGCTTGCCCGTACAATGGTCGATAACTCAACCATTGTACGGGCCCAGGGAGATGGAGTTTGGGATTTGGATGAGCTGTCCATCCTCATCCCTCTGCAGACAAACTTTAAACTTCAGTACCCCATACCACAGGCTGAATTTATCCACCAGTTTAATAGGTGGATGTAACACATCACAATATCTTTTCAGATATAATTCAATGTGTTGATCAGGTATTCTTCCTGTTCAAAAAATTTACCATGAGTGTTGTCACTTCAATTTGAAGAGATAGTTCTACAGTCCACTCTTTCCATTTTTGGTGGCCAGAGTGTGAAAGGAAAATCTCCATGAAACGTCGAAGCGGGGCTTCCTGGAAGAAGCACAGTTCGAAGTCTCTTCTGTTTGACAGGGAGATGAAAGAGTAAATGTCGCGAGTTTTCACACGAGGAATGAAATAGCAACTCCTCCGCAACATACTCCCTTGTAGGAGGTTCTCCTTCTTCAAGATATTTCAGTCTTACCCATAAATTGCCAAACTTAGAGGCATAAGGTGCAGCTGTTCAATGATGATCTCTGACACTGGAGCAATATAAGCAGAGGGGCAAGGATTAACTCAAGAGTTGCCTCCTTCTTCCACTCTTCTTTGCTGTTTTTGTTAACTGCTTATTCAGTTTTGGGTCATTAGGCTGGATTCTGCCCCAGATGTCATAAGGAGAGAGGCTTAGTGCACCTGGACAGGTCGTCTCACTTTCACACTACTAACAGACAGAAAACCATGCCAGATGACAGGTTGTTTACCTGGCCGGATGGAGCCAGAAACCGATTATCCTCATCTGGTCAGGATATCAAGCGGTGCAAACAGCTGATGCAATCAGCACAAACATCACCAGCAAGAAAAGCTGATTTCTGAAGCACAATCTCATCAGCAGTATGTATAGAGTGAAAGTGGAGAGTATATAATTGGTTTCTTAGCATAAGCTCTTTTAGTTGAATGTTTGTGCATTATGATTACAATCAGCTCCTAATCTTTTAATGTTAAGGCCAAAATTCTAAGGCACACATGTACAATATTCATGCTCTCTAATCAGCCCCTTGATATGCCACACCTGTGAGGTTGGATGGATTATCTTGATAAAGGAAAAGTGCTCACTAACACAGATTAAGACAGATTTGAGAACAATATTTCAGAGTCATGGGTCCTTTGTGTATGTAGAAAATTTTTCAGATGTTTGAGTTCAGCTCATGAAAAATGGGATCAAAAACAAAAGTGTTGTGTTTATATTTTTGTTCAGTGTAGAATTTATAATGTCTGAAGATTATTAGGAATCACGAGGATGTTTAATCAGAGAGAAGTGTGCGGCTCTTAAAAGAGCCTTTGTTTGTTTTCAGCTTGAAGCAGAGTCACCAGCTCTTACTTTGCCTTCACAGGCTTCTTGGGCAGCAGCACCCTAACCCTCTGACCTGGATGTTGGGCAGCACACCACCCTGGGCGATGGTGACTCCGCCAAGGAACTTGTTGAGCTCCTTGGCGGAGTCACCATCCGCCAAGCTCACTTGGCACGGAATGAGCGAGTCTTGGTCTTAGCCGGTTTTGCTTTTTTTCTTCTTCTTCTGTTTTTTTTTTTGTTGTTGTTGTTTTTTTTAAACAACTTAATAAAGAATACAAAATACAATTACATACAAGACATTTTGCTCGTCAAAGGAAGGGACACAGTTAAAAGTTAGAGAAAGATACAGAAACAGAAACTCACAAGCCACTTATTAAACTTACGATTTTTACACATCCCAACGTAAAACTCTGCCAAGGTTAAGGTCTAAAGTTCTTCTTATTCTCAAATCTGTAATAATGTTTACTCACAACATCACTACTTATGATTTTCTGTTCAATTACAGCTTTGGCTCTTGTTTTCCAAATGTGAGTATTTATTACACACATTATTAACCAAAATAATCTCCTTTTTGTCTTCACCCATTTTTTTCTTTAAATAGACCATATTTAATTGCTTTAACATTAATATTAACATCATATCCAATTTCCATCGTCCTCAGTCTTATCTCAACTGTCCTATAACAGTCCAACAAGAGGTGTTCAAGCGTCTTATCTTCATCACAGTTTTTCGTAGGGTATTTTTTGGTAGTAACAAAACAACTCCATTGGACTACGCGCTTTAAGGAAGGTGCCTGAGTGAAATGAACCACACTACATCCCTCATGCCTGCAGATATCATTTTATCTTGAGTATTTTTCACGATCAATAAATTTTCTCCTATATCTGCATACTTGTATTGGATTCTACCTTCATTTTTCTTTTCGTTAATTGTATTATAAATATTTCACGTGTTAGTCTGTAAAACATCTAAGTTGTAATGTTCCCACATAGTAAACATACCTTGTGTGCCACAGACTACAAGCCCATCATCATCAATGGAGCTCCAGTGGAGAGGGTGCAGTCCTTCAAGTATCTTGGTGTCCTCAGACCTGACATGGGCTGCCCACATTCAGGTCCAGACCAAAAAGGCTAGGCAGCACCTGTATCACCTACGACAACTGAGGAAGTTCAGGGTCTCTCCAAAGATCCTCAGGATTTTCTATACAGGCGCTGTGGAGAGCATCCTCACACAGAACATGACATCGTGGTTTGGGAACAGCTGTGTGAAGGACCAAAAAGCTCTCCAGAGAGTGATCCGTACAGCAGAACGCTGCTGCAGGATTGCTCTCCCCCCGCTTCAGGACACCTACACCAGGAGATGCCGGACTAGAGCAGCGCAGATACTGAAGGACCCGTCCCATCCTGGCAACAAACTGTTCCAACTTCTGCAATCTGGTAGAAGGTTCCGCATCTTCCGGGCAAGGACAGAGAGACTCAAGAGGAGCTTCTATCCCCAAGCCATCCATGCCCTAAACACACACACCCGCCCTCTCACATCATCTATAATTGACTGAGACAGGACTCTCTTCCAGACACTAAACCAAGGCACAATGTACATTTCAAATTCCTTTAATTTTAAATATGTTTATATTGTCTATCCTGTAAAATAGTCAGATGTCTATTCATATTAATGTACAGAATTCACCTGCTTGCTGCTACTACTGCACATTCACCCAGTGTATATACTATATGTATGTATATATATATATATAATGTTCTTCCTCTACACCCCCCCCCCCCCCCCCCCCCCAATTTTTGCACATGTCAAGGAGCGTGTCAGGCTACATTTCACTGTGTGTTATACTTGTATAACTATGCATGTGACAAATAAAGAACCTTGAACCTTGAACCTTGAGACTGCTCCCAAACACGAGGGGACAAGTAATGCCTCTAAAACACTTAAGTTGGCTTTATTAAACGTTAGATCTTTAGCTGGGAAAACATTTTTAATTAATGATTTAATCACTGAGCACAGCCTTGATTTTATGTTTTTAACTGAAACTTGGTTGGACCAAAGTAACAGTGGAGCTGTTCTCATCGAGACGACCCCTCCTAACTACAGTTTTATCAGTGAGGCCAGGGTGAGCAGGAGAGGAGGAGGGGTTGCTGTCTTATTTAATGAATCATTTCAATGTAAGCAGCTATCTCCTGGAAGTTTTCAGTCTTTTGAATATGTGGCTTTACAGCTGAAGGCCCCATCCAAAGTTGTGTTTCTTAATGCACAGACTTTTTTAATGACCTCAGTGAACTGCTGTCTATGATCTGTGTTGATTTTGACTGTGTAATTATTGTTGGGGATTTTAACATTCATGTGGACAACCCTCAGGACAAAGGGACTAAAGACCTGAGTAACACTCTGGGCAACTTTGGGCTGACTCAGCATGTAACAGAGGCCACACATAATAGAGGACACACTCTTGACCTACTGATCTCCAAGGGCCCGAGCATTTCAAAGGTTACTGTGTCTGATGTGGGCGTGTCTGATCATTACTGTGTTTTCTTTGAAAGTAAAATCTCAGCCCACATAAATATATCAACAACAGTGATCACAAAACGGTGTATAACTGAACACAGTAGTGCGATTTTTAACCAGGTCTTCCCATTAACACCTGACCTGTCCAGAGGGTCAGTCAATGAGCTCGTCAATAGCTTTAATGCTAACATGTTAAATGTAATGGACACTATTGCTCCCATTAAGGTGAAGGTTATCTCTGGAAGGAAAAAGTCTCCATGGAGAAACTCCACACTAGTGAAAAATGAAAAAAGAGAGTGTAGGAAAGCTGAGCGCAGATGGAGAAAAACAAACCTCCTCATTATGACATCTATAGAGAGAAACTTCACAATTATAATTTACAACTGAGGAGTGCAAGAAGGTCCTACTTCTCTGACATCATCACTAAAAACAGCCATAATGCTCGGGTCTTATTTTCTACAGTTGACAGGCTAACAAACCCTCCTGTGTCAGTGGCAGCTGAACTTCATTCGACCATGGCCTGCAATGACTTTGCCAAATTCTTCACAGAAAAAATCCAAAAAATTAGACAAGCAATTGGTACATCAACAGCAGATCCAGGATATGTACTGTGTCCACCAAAAAACTGTTTAAACACCATGAAACTGTTTCAACCTATTAACAGCAAAGACCTGGAGGACATCTTAGGTCAACTGAACTCCTCCTCCTGCTGTTTAGATGTCCTGCCAACAAGTTTTTTCAAAAAGGTCTCAAATACTTTAGAGTCAGACCTGTTACAGATCGTCAACTTTTCTTTATTATCAGGTGTGTTTCCAGAATCACTAAAAACTGCTGTAATAAAACCTATACTGAAAAAGGACAATCTTGACAAGACACAAATGAACAACTAAAGGCCGATCTCAAATCTCCCATTTTTAAGTAAGATCATTGAAAAAGCAGTTTCTCAACAGCTCAGTTACTTTTTTTTTTTTTTTTTTTTGGCCTGTCCCGTTTGGCTCTTTTGCCATCAGAATTGTTGTCTAAAGGCAAAGAAAGATGCCCAACGGATTTACTTTACCAAATTGACCATCCCAGCCTTGCCATAATGGTCCATTTGATTCACCTTTTATTGTTTATTTTATTTTCACTTACTGAACATGGGACAGACTTGACTGGGGGAAAGAAGGGGAGAAAGAAAGAGGGAAAGAGAAACAGCTGAGAAGAGGGACGGGGGAGAAGGGCAAAAACCAAAAACCAACAGAATGAGCAGAAAAAGAAAAAGAAAATGCATATATCAATCACCTGGGTCACCTGCTGAGAAAGAAAAAAGAAAACAAGCAGAAGAGAACAAGAGTAATAGAATAAACAACATCACAATGATATATGGGAATATGACAGTAAATACTAAATATTAAACATTATTGTGCAGCACATAAGATCAACAGAACACAGTGTGCTTTGAGGTAGGAGCCAAAAAGGGTGTAGTTTGTGGGTGTGATCACCCGTGTGTACACCTGTGAGCATGGACGCGCTTGTTTTTTGTTTTTTAAAAGGTTCCTTCATGTAATGATCTGCTAGAGGGTGTGGGGGGGCCACAGCCCCGTCCTCCAGGGCATGAAGCAGGTATGGAGGAGATCAAAACTCCAGACATCCAGAGGCCCCCAGAACACAAGGCCCCCAGAACACAAGAGACCAAGGAAGACCAACAGAGCTGAGGAGAGTCCCAGATGAGGGCTCACTCAGCAGCCGCGGAGCAGAAGCCAGGGGGAGTTGCAGTGACGCGCCCGTGAGCTCCGCCGGCAGCCAGCCGTGCCTGAGTGACCGAGCCCCAGGCCGAGAGGCCGGGGGCACCCCACCTCCGAAGTGGCCCGAGCAAGCCCCAGGCTCCAGGCCCCGATAAGCGGCCGCCAAGGAGTGAGCCGGTGTGTACCTGGACGCCCATCCCCAGACACAAAGAACCACCAACGCACCGACGTCTGAGGGAGTCCGCCACTGGCAGGGGAAGTGGTGGTAGGGGGAGATAGGCCTCCATACCTTGGAGGGCCTAAGATGTCCCCAGAGAGGTGGCGCCTGACACCCAACCTGACATATAGACACAGAAATACAGGCACACACATATACAAACATCCATTCCCACCCTCATGCTCTCATATACACTTACTCCACACTCAACCAACGTGGAGACAGACATAAAGAGACGCTGTACACACGATCACACTCCCCAAGCGTACTCTAAGCCCCGGGTCTAGGTACCCTTGCCCCTGGAGGGGGGGGAACTGCACCCAGACCCAGGTGGTGTTACCCTTTTCCCTGCGGTGGGGGGAGGCAGACCGCCCCGACTCCGCAGCAGCAGGGAGGCCCCACACTCCAGACCGCAGTCGGACAGCCAACTCCTCCTCCTAGCCCCCCTGCTCCAGCAGGTCGCAGTGAATGGGGGTGAGAGAAGACTCCAAACCTCCCTCCACCCGCTCATTGTAGTGTTGATGCATGTGTGTTCTAAGGTGCATTTAAAACCCAGGAGGGCATGGAGCTACCTGCCAGAGAGCAGCAGGTAAGCGCATGGTCCCTCCTGCTGGCCCTCAATGTCTACGTCTATTTAACATTGAGAGGTGGGCAACGACACCAGGGGTGAGGTGTACACCCTGATGGTACTTTGGATTCCGTGTATCGTGCCCACCCCCAAGATCCTATATGTATGTGTAATGAGAGTGTGAGTAATGTGAATGTCTAAGTTGTGAGATAAAATTGAGGCAGGGGCAGCCAGAAGGGGACAGGGGGGGGTGGCCTCCTCTGCACCCTGGTGACATACCCCTACTCCAAGGTCCTGCATGTGTGGGTGGTTGTGATGGAGCGGGAAGAGGGAGGCAGCTGGAGATGGGGAGGGAAGGAAGGGAGGGGCAAGTGACCCCTCCCTGGGGCCAGCTCCCCCGCTGACCCCAGTAGGCACCCCCATACTCCGCGACCCTCCAGGGAAAGGGGGCCCAGGCCCATCCAGACTGGGGCCCAGCGCAGCAGCGCCTCCCGGCCCCACAGAGCCCAGGACAGTCCACCCAACCCCACCACAGAGAAAACTGCACCCACCCCACCATCCACTCTTCTTCCAGACTACATAAGACAATAAACACCCAGGCTGAGATCTTCCTCCACCTCTCCTGTATCTCCCCCTCCTGTAGAGAGAGCCCCTGAGGAGAGGAAAGCTCCTGCAAGATGTGACAATCTTCCCCACCAGTTGAAGAGCCCCCCAGGTGGCTCGATGCACCGGCGGCACCCTGCTCCAGGGCTGGGCCCCCATGCACCCACCCGCCCACAACCCCGGCAACACACCAACCAGGACCCAAGCCCCCGAGGCCCGGCCCGGGCCCCAGCCCAGAGACGGAGCGCCCCCAGAACCTCACGCCCATCCCGGACCCACCCAGGGGCAGCCAGGCTACCAGGTCAGTAACCCCGCGTCCGTCAGCACAGACCCTCCCCTAGTCCCGCTGCACGCAGCCGCGAGGAAACAGTCACCTGAGAGCCAACAGAGCCCCTAACCGGACATGACCGCTACCCCGGGTTGAGCCCCCCAAGGAAAATGCCTCCGGGGAACCCCCCGACGCCCTAAGCCTGTCCCTACCCCCACACCAATCACAACATTGAAGGCGGGACCAAACTATGACCCCCCACCCCCACTAGGTGATGGAGCTGATCAAAGGAGCCCAGAGCAATTGATCTGATGTGGTGGCAGAGGCTGTATCAAGACTAATGTAATCTAATAGATAATTTCTATATTGGTTAGAATTAAGATTATTTTTATTTTTCCAGTTCATGAGGACTGTTTTCTTGGCTATGCATAGGGCAGTGAAAACCATATGGGCGATATTCTTTTCTGAAGTGACATTATCTAAGCTGCCCAACAAACACACTAAGGGGGAAGTTGGAATGTTACATTTCAGACACTTCGATAAGTCTTCACATATCTCGCGCCAAAACTTCTGAACTGGTGGACAGAACCAAAGAGCGTGGATATAATTGTCCGGTGAATTGGTTTGGCAGTGTGAGCAGTTGTTGGTAGACGTAAAGCCCATCTTGAACATCCGATGACCTGTATAGTGCACTCTATGTAATATTTTGTATTGAATTAATTGAAGACTGGGATTTCTAATTAGATGAAAGGTTTTTAAGCAAATCTGAGACCAGAAGTTTAGGTCTAAGTTAGCTGATAAATCCGCTTCCCATTTTGCAATAGGAAGTGATATTGATTCATCTGTTTTAGAAAGCATTCTGTATATTTTGGATAGTAATTTGGGGGTTTTAAGAGTAAGAAATTGAACCACACTTGGTGGTGTTTGTAGTTCAACTTGACCCGGTTTAAATTTCTTTTTTACTATGGATTTAATTTGTTGATATTCTAAAAATCTTTTCTTGTTGATCCCATATTGTGTAACTAGTCTGTCAAATGAAATAAATTCTGTTCCTTCTAGTATATGTTCTAAATATTTGATTCCTTTACCACTCCAATCTGAAAAGTTTATCATATTATTGTTTTGTAATATGTCAGGGTTGTTCCAGATAGGTGTACGTTTGCATGGGATTAATGAAGACGCTGTCAATTTTAGAAACTCCCACCATGCTGTCAGAGAAGCGCTGATGTTGATGCTTTTAAAGCATTCATGTCGTTGGATGTTTGAGCTGATAAATGGTAGGTCTGAGATCTCTAGATTATTGCAAAGTGCTTGTTCTACATCTAGCCAAGGTTCATCTAAGAGGGTATGTTTTAGCCATCCTGAGATAAACTGAAGCCTGTTGGCTAAGAAGTAGTGCTGAAAGTTAGGCAGTTCTAGTCCTCATTTATCCTTGGTCTTTTGTAGCGTTTTTAAGCTTATACGTGGGGGTTTATTTTTCCAAAGGAATTTGGACATACATGAATCTAGAGATCTGAACCAATCTTGTGGCGGTTTAGTTGGGATCATTGAGAATAAATAATTTATTTTTGGTAAGACCATCATTTTTATAGCGGCAACCCTTCCCATGAGTGATATGGGTAGACATTTCCATCTAGCCAGATCATCTTCTACCTTCTTTAAAAGTGGGATATGGTTTAATTTAGTTAGATCTGCAAGCTTGGGAGAAACATTAATACCTAAATATTTTATATTTCCCGATTGCAGTGGTGTAGAAGAGGAATTATGGAGGGAGCAATTAATCGGTAGAACTGTAGATTTTGACCAGTTAATTGAGTAATCTGATATTCTTGCAAAAGAGTTTATCAATTCAATCACCCCAGAGATATTGGTTTGTGAATTTTGGAGAAAGAGTAACACATCATCCGCATAAAGGCTGATTTTATGTTCCACGTTCATGCATTTTATGCCCTTAATTACTGAATTCTGTCTAATTGCTGCTGCTAGTGGTTCAATAAAAATTGCAAACAGTGAAGGGGAGAGTGGGCATCCCTGCCTGGTGCCCCTCAAGAGACAGAAGCTGGAGGATGTCTGGTCATTTGTTCTAACACAAGCTGTTGGGGAATTATATAATATTTTTAACCAGTTTATGAAAGAGGATCCAAAACCAAATTTATGTAAAGTTGCAAATAGAAATTTCCAGTTAACTCTGTCGAATGCTTTTTCTGCGTCTAAAGAGAATATTGTAGTTTCTAGGTTTTTACTGTATGAGTAGTCTATCAAATTAAGTAATCTACGTGTATTTGTTGATGAGTGCCTACCTTTTATGAAACCAGTTTGGTCAGGATGAATTAAGAGGGGGTTATTTTCTCCAGTCTCTTTGAGAGAGCTTTGCAGATTATTTTAAGGTCTACGTTTATAGGGGATATTGGACGATAGCTTGAGGGATATACAGGGTCTTTGCCTGGTTTTAGCAGGAGATTAATGTTTGCAGAATTCATATTTGATGGAAGTCTGCCCTTTTCTTTAATTTCCAACAACGTTCTGTAGAAAACTGGTGCTAGAATCGACCAGAATTCTTTGTAGAATTCTGCAGGAAAGCCGTCTGGACCTGGAGCCTTATTATTGGGCATACTTATCAGAGCTTCCTGGAGTTCACCTGGTGTCAATGGTGAATCCAGTGCCATTGCTTGAGTGTCCAATAATTTTGGAAGAGTTATGTTGTCCAAAAACTGATCAATTTCTTTTTTAGATGGGTTTATTTGTGGTGAATACAACGTTTTATAGAAATCCCTGAAAATGTTGTTTATTTGTATCGGATCATATATTGTGTTCCCAGATAAATCTTGAACAGCACATATAGTTGTTTTTTCTTTATTTATTTTTAGCTGGTTTGCTAGAAATTGACCGGATTTATTACCATGTTCATAATTTTGTAGGCGTAGTCTTTGTACTAAGAATTTTGTTTTTTTTAATCAATTATCTCATTTAATTCTAGTTTTGTTTTGCGTATTTTGTTCAATGTTTCCTGATCTTGGTGGGACGCGTAGGCTTCTTCTAGTGATTTGATGTTTTTTTCTAATTCCTGAATATTTTTGTTTTCTTTTTTCTTTTTATGTGATGAGAAAGAAATTATTTTACCTCTCATCACAGCTTTCCCTGCTTCCCATAGAACAGAAGCTGATGTTTCGGGAGTGTCATTATAGTCTAAATATGAAGTCCACTCTTTTTTAAAATATTTAATAAAGTCTTCATCTTTAAGTAGTGATATATTAAACCTCCAGTTTTTTCTTGGCGTAGTATTATTCTTGTGCATTAGTGTTAAAGATACAGGACCATGATCGCTGACAGCTATAGGATGAATCTCAGTGTCTGAAATGTCGTTCAGCAGTGAGCTGCTGACCAAAAAATAATCCAGACGAGAGTAGGAGTGATGGACATGTGAGAAAAAAGTATATTCCTTACTGGTGGGGTGAAGGGAGCGCCGTGCATCGCAAAGACCAAAGTCGCTCATATACTGTTTGATTATATTTGTGGACTGCCAATTACGCTGAGTTCCCGCTGTATTGAGCCTATCCATGTCTTCATTTAGTCCAAGGTTGAGGTCGCCTCCAAGAACAAGTGTGCCATCTAAGTGTTCAGAGAGTGCACTGAAAAAACCGTGAAAGAATGAGGGATCATCAACATTTGGACCATATACACTTACAATACATAGCTTTTTATCAAGTATAGATAGTTTAATGATTAAGAATCTGCCCTCTGGATCTATAACTGTATCGAGTACTGTGAAATTAATATTTTTATGTATTAAAATTGCTACTCCCCTTTGTCTAGAATTATAACAAGCTGAGAACACATTAGGAAACTCAGGTGTTTTAAGTTCATTCGAACCTCTAAGAGGTCTGTGGGTCTCTTGTAATAGGACAACATCTGCCTGTAGTTTTTTGAGTCGGTTAAATATTTTTAACCTCTTTACTCTGGAGCCAGCTCCATTTATATTCCATGTAATGAACCTCAGTGTACCCATAGATGTTTGTGTATAACTAGGGATGTATGCTGTGTGCGTCGCTTAGCCAGGTGGAGAGAATACGTCACTTGTTCATAAATAAAGAGAAGGAGAGAGAGAAAAAATGTGTGGCGAGATGCTCCCTGAGTCTGACTTTGTGTATGCATAGTTACTAATATGAGTAGGCTTGGCTTAAGTGTGTGTATCCTAAACGACTGTGTGCGCTGTCTGACTGATGTAAATGTGCTGCCGTTGAGCGCATGGTGCGTATGTGTCGAAATAAAGGATGTTTGTGGATGAGTGTCGAAGCAGGTGATCGAGGCAGTGAAAGGAATAAAGAAAGAAACCAAGGACAGGGGTGAGCAGCATAAAACCAAGAGGGGGAAAAGAGAGGAGGAAAAAAAAACGAGAAGAAAAAAAAAACACAAAACAAAACATAAACATTCCAATTAAATCACTGACGGAGAGTGACGGTGTTAATTCTGCTATGAAATCACACTTTAAGATGCGATTTGATGCTGGTAAGTTAAACAGATGTTAATGCAAGTTAGTGTGAGTGGATAGGGAAATGATGTAGCTGATTCTTATCTGGTGTGAGGTTAATACAGCCACGGAGTGATGTTGGGGTCGCGGTGGAGCTGTCCGTCCACGTACAGCCGGTCCACAGCGATGACAGCGCGGGAGCCCTTCTGGATGAAGCCGCGTCGGATTGGGAAGAGGACCCTGCGTCGTTCCAAGATCTCTTCGGGGAACTGGTCGTTCACGCTGAAGTCCGTTCCTTTTAATTCCCTGCCGCGGCTTTTCACATGTTGCTTTTGTTTGAAGTGGCCGAATTTGGCCACGATAGGACGTGGTCTCCCGGCCGTAGCCCGAATGGGGCCGAGGCGATGTACCCGATTGAAGACGATGTTCTTCACAGTGTCCTCCGGCAGCTTCAGGTGGGTTTTGATGAAGCTTTTTACCGTGGTCTCCGCGTCCTCTCCAGCGGCTTCTGGAATACCAGAAAATACCAGATTATCACGCATGCTACGAGCTTGTAGATCGATAACTGTTTCTTTTATTTTTTTATTTTCTCTATTGAGCTGGGTAACATTATCTGTGAGACATTTCACCGACTCCCTTAGCGTGGCATTTTCAGCAGCAAGCGTTTCCACCTGCTGCTGGCTGTACTCCAGGGATTCTCGCAAGCATTTAAATTCTCGGTGAAGAATCTCCACCAAGGACAGCCTTGCGTCGAAACTGGACAATCGCTTGTCGATTGACTCCAATATGTCGGCAATATCTTTGCCGGCTGGCGATGTTGAGCCGGGGGAATCTGCCGGGCGTTGTCTTTTCGACGACGGCGTCTCAGGTTTGGCCGGGGGAGCTGCACACTGGGTCTTCTTCATCACGAGATCCTGAAAGCACTGATCAATATAATCTTGGAGAGTCTCTAAACTCTCCTCGTTGTTCTCCAGGGTGTTGGAGATTATTTAGACAAATAGTGTTAGTTATAAGACAATTGATAAGTGTATTTGGTAATGCTGAAGCTTAAATGAATTTGTTCAAATCTAAACTACCATTTGCTTTAATTTTCCGCCAAAATCTCCGGCGTCTGACGTCAGTTACAACATGAGTCGCTTACCTTGTCCGTCACTTCCGTCACTTACCTCCTCACTCCACCTTACCTCTCCAAAGATGAAAACTCTTTGGAAGCTCAGTTACTTCTTAAAACAGAATAACTGCTACGATGCCTTCCAGTCAGGTTTTAGACAGAACCACAGCACTGAAACCACTCTGACCAAAGTGTTTAATGACATATGTCTGAATACAGACAGTGGAAAAATGTCAGTCTTAGTTTTACTGGATCTCAGTGCAGCATTTGATACAGTTGACGACAACATATTACTCAAACGACTGGAGAACTGGACAGGTCTTTCAGGAACTGTACTAAACTGGTTCAAAACATACTTAGAAAACAGGAAATACTTTGTATCAATAGGTAACTTCACATCTGAGCAGACAAGTATCACATGTGGAGTTCCCCAAGGTTCCATCTTGGGACCCCTTCTGTTTAACATTTACATGCTCCCACTGGCACAGATTATAAAGAACAACAAAATAAACTATCATAGCTATGCAGATGACACACAAATATATATCACAATGTCACCAGGAGACCAAGGCCCTGTACAGGCTCTTGGTAAATGCATTGAGGAAATTAATGACTGGTTGTGCCACAATTTTCTCCAGCTAAACAAAAACAAAACTGAGGTAATAGTCTTTGGCGCCAAAGAAAAACGATTACAGGTCACCAGAGAACTTCAATCTATACATCTAAAAACCACCAACCAAACGAGAAATTTGGGTGTAGTGATGGATGCAGACCTAAACTTAGAAAAACACATTAAGACAATAACAAAGTCAGCTTACTATCACCTCAAGAATATTTCAAGGATAAAAGATCTGATGTCTCAACAGGACCTGGAAAAACTAGTCCATGCATTCATCTTTAGTAGGCTTGACTACTGTAACAGCATCTTTACAGGTCTACCTAAAAAACCAGTCAGACAACTACAGCTCACTCAGAACTCTGCTGCTCGAGTCCTCACTAAGACCAAAAAAGTGGACCACATCAGTCCAGCTCTGAGGTCTTTACACTGGCTGCCTGTCCGTCAGAGGATAGACTTTAAAGTTCTGATGCTGGTCTATAAAGCTCTGAATGGTTTAGGACCAAAATACATCAGTGACCTCCTGACCCAGTATGAACCTTCCAGATCCCTCAGGTCATCTGGATCTGGTCTTTTATCAGTTCCCAGAGTCAGAACCAGACACGGAGAAGCTGCATTCAGCTTTTATGCTCCTTATATCTGGAACAAACTCCCAGAAAGCCTCAGATCAGCTGAAACACTCAGTTTATTTAAATCCAGGTTGAAGACTCACCTATTCTCAGCTGCATTTGAATAAAGCACCAAATCCACACTTTTAAGCTTAGATTTCAAAACTTACATTAACTACTGATTCTATCTACTGTTCTGATTTTATCTGTTTTGATTTTTGAGTCCAGTTTAATAGGCAAGAGTCAGTACTATCAATCCATATACCCAAGATTTTAATCTCCCTGCATAGGGAGATCGCCATTTCAGGTCTTTTGGTGGTCTGATGTCCAAGCCACACCCCTTCAGTTTTATCTTGATTCAGCTTGGCCCCTGATGCCAGTTTGTATTGGTGTAATGTCTCCATCACTATAGAGAGTTCATTTTGATTTCTAATTAACACCGTCACATCATCTGCATACGCCAAGGCTTTAATCTTATGGGTTTTGTCAAGGAGAGATCCTTTAATTTATGGGGCGCCGTTAAATCTTACAAAAACATGTTTTTTCGAGTCATTTTTTTTGCAACATTTAGTAAAATATTTGTAACTTTTTATATTTAAAACACAATTTTAAATGTTAAATCTAAATGTTAAGTCTAAATGTTATGGGAAACTAAATATTTAGCTAATATGCAAATTTATTGTACGGGTCAACAGAAATACCAAAATAAAAGCTTCAAGAAAACCTCCCACGCTAAAGCGTGCCGGCCGTGGTCAGGTTGTGTGTCTGCGCTCCTCTCACGGTCACTTTTGACTGCCATGAGCTGCTTCACCTATTCCCTACCAGCATGTCCAGCGATTTAGCTGAAAACATTGGAAGAGCCGTTTTGTCGGCCTTCCAACGATTCAGCGGTAGTGCACCCTCAGTAGCTGCAGTCTCCACCTCACAAACGCCGCAGCACTTGGTAAGTTTATTGTATAGCATTTTGGACGGGTTGATAGCAGTGTTAGCAAAATTAGCAAAGCTAAATTACTTAGCTAGTCCTCAATTATTTCATGTGGTAGGCAGCAGACAGAGATCGAACATCATACAACTTTATTTATTTATTTGGTAGGTAACAGTCGTTCTTGATGTAAATGTTTCCTTAGGAATCCAGCAATGCACCAAGTAGACCTGCTGTCTCCACTGGGATACCATACCGCTCAGTAGGCCTTCTTACACATATCATTTAGCTGACTGTTTTTTGTTTTTTCTTTGGTGTAATATGTCACCTTAAATTAAATCCTGTCAAAGAAATGATTCTGATTCTACATACATTTCATCTTCTTAGGGGTCCATCACTAGTTTTACGTCATATTTTATTACTGTTTATGCTGTGAAGTGTCTTTTGATTGCCTCTATTTATTTATTTGGTAGGTAGGTAACAGTCGTTCTTGATGTAAATGTTTCCTTAGGAATCCAGTAATGCACCCGGACCAAGTAGACCTGCCGGCTCCACTGGGATACCATACCGCTAGGGTTGCCAACCATCCCTTAAAAAACCGAATCATCCCGTATTTAGAAACAAAAGTACACGTCCCGTATTGAGCTAATAAGGGACGCACTTTGTCCCGTAATACAGTGAGAATCAAAAGTAATCTATAAATGTTAATGGAATTAACGCTTTGTTTGAAAACATAATTCCCAGCCCCTCTCCTGCTTTGTGACCAATGAGCTGACAGCACACTTATGACAATTCGAGTATGACAATTCAGATTACCGCTCATCTCATTGGTCGAGGAAAGGTCGCTTGCAGAGAAAATACCGGAAGACAACAGATGACCACAACAAGAAGCATGGCCAACAGGGAAACAAACGCTGCGGTGCAAGTCTCGGATGACAGTACATCTAAAGCTGGGCAGACACTGTGCGATTTTTTTTTCAGTCACGTTATTCAGCTACTGCTCAAACTGCACGATTGACTCACAGGGGTTAGAAGTTCATAGGTCACGATGCAGGGTCTCATACTATACCGCCCGATGCTCTGATGCGACCTGAGTGCTCACACTGTGTGTCCATAAAATGAAGGTTATAACAGAAATTATGTCGCTCGCTCGCTCTCTCTCTCTGTCTTTCACTCATACAGACACACCACCACCATCAACTTTGCTAAATTGCTAATGAAAAACATTGATCAGGCAGCTGTGATTAAGCAGCAATGTAAATCCAACTATTTTCACAGTTGTTGTGGTCGTGATAATTTTGTGATGCCACATCGAAAAGGCTCAGATGAGCTTTCCAAAGTTCTACAAGTTGTGCCTCCATCGCTTGTGTCCAGATCACACGCTGCACAGCCGTGCTGCTCCGTCTTTTTCACCGACGTTTATGTGGTTGCGCGTGAGCAGTAGTCGTGAGGTGTTAATCGCTTCTCGTTACCCCACGTATACTACAGGGAGTGCAGAATTATTAGGCAAGTTGTATTTTTGAGGGATAATTTTATTATTGAACAACAACCATGTTCTCAATGAACCCAAAAAACTCATTAAAATCAAAGCTGAATGTTTTTGGAAGTAGTTTTTAGTTTGCTTTTAGTTTTAGCTCTTTTAGGGGGATATCTGTGTGTGCAGGTGACTATTACTGTGCATAATTATTTGGCAACTTAACAAAAAACAAACAATTTCAATTTCAATTATTTATTTTTACCAGTGACACCAATATAACATCTCCACATTCACAAATATACATTTCTGACATTCAAAAACAAAACAAAAACAAATCAGCGACCAATATAGCCACCTTTCTTTGCAAGGACACTCAAAAGCCTACCATCCATGGATTCTGTCAGTGTTTTGATCTAGAGCAGGGCGATATGGCCAAAAATATTTATCACGATATATATTTGAAAATTTGCGATAACGATATAACTGACGATATAATTGATGCGAGACAAAATACAACTCCACAACATTACTAGCGCAAAAAGACAACCTTCCATTTATTTTCACTTAAACAAGAAGCTGGTTTTTATGTACATTAAAGCTTTATAAAAATGTAACAGTGCAAATGCAAATTCCTTGCTGAAAGTTTAACCAAAAGGCATTTCCAGTAGAAATGGGCTGACATATCCTTAGCATAACCATGTATAATATCCACTGAAGTTAAAAAGAGGTGCTTTGCAACATTAAACTGCAGTGTGCAGTACGTATTTTTCAGACCATAAGGTGCACGGGATTATAAGGCACATTAAGCGAAACAAAGCAGTCAGATAAATCAAACTTTATTAAACTCATTCTTCTTGCTTCCTCCACTTCTGTACCATTGATTCATTAATGTTGAATTCTCTGGCAGCTGCTCTATTCCCATGTTGTTGCAGTATATTAATGACTAACCTCGTATTGTGGATGGATTATCTCAGTTGTTCTCCTGACTGAAGTTTGGTCCGTTTACAGCATCCTGCCATGCGATTGCATTTGTCTCTAACCATGAGGAACCTTCACGTTAACTTTTATAAATGGAAAAGTGTTAGTGTTCGTCCTCCAGCTTCACTCTTTATGTTATGCTAACATAGCTGTGTCGCTAGCGATCACGTAGCACATCATTATATACCAGCTAGCCCAACTTCAGTAACCCTACAAACGTCACTGCTGTTTAGTTTCCTGTCTTCATTTATGTTGGAAGTGATAGCAGAGCTGTACGTTTGATTTTTTTCAGAAATCTCTCAGTCAGAACATGCTATATCATGCTTAGGTAACTAGCGAAACTAGCGAGCTAACTTCCGCTAGCTTCCTGCTAACTTCTAACTCCGTTAAATGTAATACATTTTGTTTTCATGAATGCCTGGAAGTTAAACTTCATAGTTACACCTGGTAAAGCAGCAATGCTGATCGTTTTATTAAAGATGAAAGAATTTAGACAGTTTTTAACTCTCAGTGATGCTGCAGTGTTCGTTTGACCTGAAGAGGCCTCTTCAGGTCAAACGAACATGCATGAAGAGGATGATGTGGACAAAATACTCATTTGTATGGTGCGCCGTTTGTAAACTGAAACATGCCGAAATTAACAGCAACATTTTTCTATATTTAGCTCTAAATCTTACAAAAACATGTTTTTTCGAGTCATTTTTTACAACATTTGGTAAAATATTTGTAACTTTTCATATTTAAAACAGGATTTTAAATGTTAAATCTAAATGTTATATATAAATCTAAATGTTAAATGATAAATCTAAATGTTATATATAAATCTAAATGTTAAATCTAAATGTTATATATAAATCTAAATGTTAAATGTTAAATCTAAATATTATATATAAATCTAAATGTTAAATGTTAAATCTAAATGTTAAATCTAAATGTTAAATGTTAAATCTAAATGTTATATATAAATCTAAATGTTAAATGTTAAATCTAAATGTTACGGGAAACTAAATATTTAGCTAATATGCAAATTTATTGTACGGGTCAACGGAAATACCAAAATAAAAGCTTCAAGAAAACCTCCCGCGCTAAAGTGTGCCGGTCGTGGTCAGGTTCTGTGTTTGCGCTCCTCTCACGGTCACTTTTGACTGCCATGAGCTGCTTCGACTATTCCCTACGAGCATGTCCAGCGATTTAGCTGAAAACATTGGAAGAGCTGTTTTGTCGGCCATCCAACGATTCAGCAGTAGTGCACCCTCGACCTCACAAACGCCGCAGCACTTGGTAAGTTTATTGTATAGCATTTTGGACGGGTTGATAGCAGTGTTAGCAAAATTAGCAAAGCTAAATTACTTAGCTAGTCCTCAATTATTTCATTTGGTAGGCAGCAGACAGAGATCGAACATCATACAACTCTATTTATTTATTTGGTAGGTAGGTAACAGTCGTTCTTGATGTAAATGTTTCCTTAGGAATCCAGCAATGCACCTGGACCAAGTAGACCTGCCGTCTCCACTGGGATACCATACTGCTCGGTAGGCCTTCTTACACATATCATTTAGCTGACTGATTTTTGTTTTTTCTTTGGTGTAATATGTGACCTTAAATTAAATCCTGTCAAAGAAATGATTCTGATTCTACATACATTTCATCTTCTTAGGGGTCCATCACTAGCAGTGTCACATCACCACCAACAACATTCACAAGTTTTACGTCATATTTTATTACTGTTTTTGCTGTGAAGTGTCTTTTGATTGCTCACTTTCATATTTTAAAACTATTGATAAAATATTACTCTCTAGCTAATCTGTCACAGTACAATTGCGCTCATTGAGATTTTCTGTGCCGTGTTCTAGGATGGTTACCAAGGAAGGCTTCAGATTTCCAAAGAGGAATTGGAAAATGTTCTTTCCCTGAAAACATCTTTTACTGAAGCTGCATCTATCCTTTCCATCTCCAGGCCCACTCTGTATAAGTTACTGCAAGACTACAATATCTCAGAGTCAAAATTCAATGTAATCAGTGACCATGAGTTAGATCAGATAGTGTCCCAGATAAAAACTGAACATCCAAATGTTGGAGGAGTGATGCTGATGGGTCATCTGCGTTCCAAAAACATAGTGGTTCAAAGATGGCGCGTAAGAGAGTCACTGCGGAGGGTGGACTCGGCTGGTGTTCTATCCATACTTGCCGAGAACTGCAGTTGCTCGGCGAGTATATTCTGTGCCTCATCCAAATTTCATATGGCACATAGATGGAAATCACAAACTGATTCGTTGGAAGTTTGTTGTTCATGGTGCAATAGATGGATACAGCAGGATGTTGATGTTTCTTCAGTGCTCCAGCAATAATCGAGCTGAGACTGTGAAAGCCCTCTTTACTGCAGCTGTTGGACAATTTGGCAGACCCCTGCATATCAGGACTGATCATGGAGGAGAGAATGCTCAGATTTGGGAGGACATGCGAGCAAGCAGGGGTGAAAGCTCTGTCTTAATGGGAAGTTCTGTGCACAACCAGAGGGTTGAGCGTTTCAACTGAGACTTAAACAACAACTGTAGCCACATTTAGGCACCTATATTTTATGAATTGGAATCACTTGGTATCCTAGACTTAGAAAATGCAACAGACCTATTTTCCCTTCATTATGTGTTTCTACCACGAATCAACCGCACTTTGAAGGAATTCAAAGCTGGATATAACAATCACTCTATTTCCACTGAAGGTAATAGAACTCCCATCCAGCTTTTTGCCTGCGGAACTCATGTGTCTCATCGTCACAACCCAGAACTTTCTACAGCAGAGGTCTCCATACCCTCCTTGTCAAACTCTGAAAGTAGGTTTGTCCCATTAAATGACAGTGATTTACAAGAGCTATATACAAGCATTCACCCTTTTGAAGAAGACAACAATAATGGTAAAACATTGTTTCAACGAACACAGCAGTATATTTTTAACAAACTTGTAAATGTGTGACCTCAACCACAGGATACCAGCGATGTTCTAAAGAGTGATGACACTTAGTATTCTTAAATGCTGTACAGCAAATGCAGTTTTTGTACTACTGCAGAAGCCCCTCCCCTCTAGCAGTGATGCCTCCTGCCACATAAGGACTCAGAGTTAATGACTGACAGTGACTCATAGGCTATTCAGAAGGCTACAACCACTTTTAGTTTATGGGTAAAACCAGTTATTCAGATTGCAGTAAAGATCAAATTCACACTGTAACAGTGTAATACAGTATAACAGTGAAATTTATCAACACGGAACAGTCAGTCTTTAAACCAATTCACAAGATTATCTACAGTATTGTTTTAATCATTGTAAAGTTGCAATAGTCTTAATAAATGTTGCTGTTAGATGTCTAAGTAATCCTAGCCTGTTCTACAAAGCATGTTTAGT
Source organism: Aulonocara stuartgranti (assembly GCF_965226115.1). Classification (NCBI taxonomy): domain Eukaryota; kingdom Metazoa; phylum Chordata; class Actinopteri; order Cichliformes; family Cichlidae; genus Aulonocara; species Aulonocara stuartgranti. The sequence continues at coordinate 39,635,325 of NC_138944.1, forward strand.
ATACTCTGTGCATAAACTGTTTTGAAATGTCCTTGTTTAAAAAAGAAAAAGCTTAATAAAATTATTAATTGTATTACACCAGTGACTTTATTGATTTGTCGTTGAAAATACAGAGTTAGCATTTTTATAAATCTATTGAAGCTTTGAAAATTATTACATTTCAACATTAAATGCAGTCAGAATTGATTTCAACTTTCTTGTATGAAGCAAAGTTACTTGAAACTACAATTAATGAACAGGATTAGAGTTAACAAACCCACCATTTTAATTTCACTTTTTTGGAACATGTTTAGATGGTGCTGAATAAAGCTCCATTCATGAGTGCTACTAAGAAGCAGTAATGAAAAGCATCATCATCAGCCATTGTTGTTTCATTCACAAAAAGCTGAAGCTCATTTGCACATGTGTGTGCAATCGGGAGATGTTTGCTTTCATCGTGAATGAATGTTATTTTAGGAGCTGGTTGAAAACCTATGGCTGGAATCTTGCTGCTCCCGGTGGCAAGTGTAGGATGTTAAATTTCAGTGTGCATCCATTTGGTGTAGCTGAAAAATAACACACAAAAAAAGTATATTCTGTACAGACCCCAACTGATATCTTGAGATTGACAGATAAAAATGTATTACTTTTTTTTTTTTACTGTTTCAGACACACAGAACATAACAGATTTATTATCTGTAGTCATTTATTAACTTGTTAATGTTCTGTCAAACAATGTTCAGATCAGGTGGTTGTTGCGTTTGTAACATTATAAAAACGAGTGTCGTCAACAAGCCTTTATGCCTTGAGTAAGTAAGTTAGTTTATCTATGAAATCATATTACCTTCAAAAGCACCACTCTCCTGAAAGATGGCCTTCACCAGTAAACGGAAAAACTCCCGCCTTGGCCCCCCAAGGTCAGCAGCATCTTCCTCTGTATCATGTTCATCGCTTGCAAATGTGACATAAAGCATCTCACAGCTTTCTGCAAACTTGGGTCTCTTGAACTGACGCAAAGCAGTTGACCACACATTGGCTCGACTGATATGGAGTTGTCTTGTTCCTGGTGTAATGACTTTCTCACTATGAGCTCTAAGAAGACCTTCAATTTCTTCTTTGCTGAGTTTCTTAAAAGACCTATATAAAAATGGGACAATGACAAACAGATCTCGGGAAAAAATGGAAATTTGCTGTACATTTCACTCAAGTGCACAGAGTTACAACAGATAATTATGTTGTGATAGTCCATATTAAATTAGTCAGAAATGAGCAATTACCTTTGTAATTGTGTAACTGCAAAAAAAATGATGCAAGTAAAGATGCAAATAAGATATTCAATTATCAAAGGTTACTTTCAAATCTTACCTTGAAATATGAACTTCACTTTGTTTATCAGACTCTTCTAGGAGGCTACGCTGAATTGCCTCTTCAAGAGCTTCATCTTCCTCCAGAAAAATAGGGCTAAGTAGATAAGAGATATTAGAAATCATAAAACCTGTCAGCCTTGAAGAATTTCTCACACTACATCATTAAAAAAAAAAATTAAATGTAAATCCTTAAGTTGCAGTCATTCAGCAAAAAAAACCCCAAACATGCAAATTGGAAACCTGCATCAAAACAATATCCTAAACCAGCGGTCCCCAACCCCTGGGCCTCGGACCGGTACCGGTCCGTGAGTCGTTTGGTACCAGGCCGCGAGAGTTGAGGCTCAGGTGTGAAATGTATAGTTTTCAGGGTTTTTATCGGTTTTCAGTGTTATTTTGTTATCGTTAACTCTGTTTTCCTTGGTCTTTTCATGTGTGTTATGAATAAATCTTCTTTTTATCGGTACAGGTACTAGTTTTATTTTGTTTTATTTATCCGCGACACCTTAAAGGCTGGTGCATGAAAATTTTGCCGGGCATAAACCAGTCCGTGGCGCAAAAAAGGTTGGGGACCGCTGTCCTAAACAACATCTAAAATGAAGGATTTCTTTAACCCCTAGACAACAGCTTACACAAATTCTGCCACATTATATGGAAACATCTGCTGTCCCTCTGCCTGTCCCTCATTTTCACTCTCTTGAATGCAGCTCTCTGTTTCCTGATGCTTGGCCTCACTTTCACCTGGTGTTGTAGACAACGCATGATGCACTGAACAAAGGAAAGAAGGTCAGCATGACTTGCTTCATAATGTTAACAGAGCCTTTATATATCCTTATATTAGTTCAAGTGAAAGTTGGGCACAAATTCCTCCTTGGCTTTAATCACCTGTGATAATCCGTAAACGTTAAAATGGTAAATGGCCTGTTTTTGTATAGCGCTTTTATTTATTTTTTTTAAAATCTTTATTTAAAGTAAACAAATTTACATATAAAATGCACATACACATACAATTACATATACAAAACCATGAACACATACAAAAAAGGAGAAACAAGGAGGAAAGTCTAGCATCTGAGTCCACACAACGCTCACAAAATTTACAGTTTCAATTCGTTCCAGGGGAAAACTTTCCCAAGTTTCAGGTCCATTGTTCGTCTTCTCCGCAGATCTGTAATGATATGTTTACTCAGCACATCACTACTTATCATCTTTTGTTGGGTACTCCTTTGGCACGAGGATTCCTAATATATGTGTGTTTATTACACACATTACTAACCAAAAGAGTCTCCTTTTGTCTTCACCCATTTTTTCTTTAAACAAACCATATTTAACTGCTTTGATATTAACATCCACATCATAGCCAATCTCTGTCATCTTCTGTCTTATCTCAGTTGTCCTATAACAATCCAATAGAAGATGTTCTAGGGTCTCATCTTCATCACAGTCTGTCATAGGACATTTCATGGTGGTAACAAAACAACTCCATTGTACCACTGCTCTCACAGGGAGGCGCCCGAGCGAGATGAGCCATACCACGTCTCTCATGTTTTCAGATAATAATTTGTCATGTATATTTTTAACTATTGAAAGGTTTTCATCTTCATTTGCATACTTGTATTGAATTAAACCTTCATTTTTGATTCCATTAATTTTTTTATAGATATTTTTCGTATTATCTTGGAGAATATTTAAACTATATTGTTCCCATTGACTTGATAAGTCACCAAACATAAGTCTGTGGTATGGAACGCCCGCTCTGGCCCTGCCTCTTTTCTTTTGCCACAATTCTTCTTTCCCTCGAACCCACGGGGCACCCCGAGAAATTGCGCTTTGAATAATTTTAATAAAAGGAATTCGCAAAACAATCTCTAAGTCTGGGACTCCCAAACCCCCGTGCTTCCTACTCTTGTACATAAATTTTCTCTTAGTCACTTCTCGATTGGATCCCCAGATAAATTTAATGCACATCTTACTTATTTTCATTACAGTTGTTCTCGGAGGAGGAAAAATTGTGTCAAGGAAAAGAAGTTTTGAAATTATGTGTGTTTTTACAATATTAATACCTGTTTTATAATTTGTATCTTTATTTTCCCATTTTATAATTTCCATTTTAATTTCATTTTCTTTCTTATTCCACTTTAGTAAACTAGAGTCAGTATTATCAATCCATATACCCAAAATTTTAATCTCCCTACAAAGAGAGATCGTCATTTTAGGTTGTCTGGTCTGATGTCCAAGCCACACCCCTTCAGTTTTGTCTTGGTTCAGCTTGGCACCTGATGCCTGTTCGTAGTGGTGTAATATCTCCATAACTGAAGACAGTTCGTTTTGGTTTCTGATTATCACAGTCACGTCATCTGCATACGCCAAAGCTGCGATTTTATGGGATTTGTCAAGGACGTATCCCTTAATCAGTTTGTCATCATTGATCCTTTTCAGTAAGGGGTTAATGGCAAGGACATATATTCTAATTTTTGCCTCATAACTTTTGCACTGTCCACTCCTGCTGTGACAAAACAAATTTCCCACGTGTGGGACTAATAAAGGTTATCTTATCTTATCTTATCTTATCTTATATAACGCAGCACTCAAAGGACATCCTTGTTTAACCCCGCACTCAGCGCTAAAAGGGGATGAGAGCTTTCCATTTACCTTAACTCGCACTAAGGACTTTTTATACATCAATTGAATAATAGAAATAAATTGGTCCGGGAAATTATAAGCTTTCATTACTTTCCATAAATAGGAGTGGGAAACAGAATCAAAAGCCCTCCTTTGATCTAAGCCTTAAATGCAGAGTTCTGAATCCTTTCCATTATAAATAATTTCTCTTAACATACTTAAGTTATCCCACATCAATCATCCCTTAATTGCGCATGTTTGTTCTTTTTCAATGATAATATCTAATACATCTTCTAGTCTAGACATAATTATTTTAGCAAAAATCTTATAATCTACATTCATTATTGTCAGTTGCCTATAATTGTTAATATCTTCTCTATCACCTTTCTTGTATAATAAACACATAACTCCCTCATAAAACGATTTACCCATTGTTTCTCTTTCTATTCCTTCATTAAAATACTGAGTTAATAATTCAGACAGTTCTTTACTCACAATTTTGTAAAATTCAGAGGGGAGTCCATCCAGACCAGGTGTTTTATCGGTACTAAGTTGGTTAATTACTGACTCCACTTCCTCTCTTTTAATTTTTCCAATCAAAGTTTCATAAATGACAGAATCTAATGGTTCAACCTCACTCAAAAAATTGTTAATAACATTGCTGTTTGTAGCAATGGATGAAAACATCTCCGAACAATAATCTCTAATTACTTGTCTTTTCCCCTCTTCTTTAAAAACTGACTTTCCATGTTTATCTTTAATTGAGGCAATAAAATCATTTCGACTTTTCTTTTGATTATTAAGAATCATATAATCACTGTTCCCGTGAAAGTCAGTACGTCGCAACATATTAAATAAAACTTCTCTATTGACCCGATCAATGTCCTCTTTAAGAGACATCAGTTGATTTTCCTCCTCCTCTTCCTTCTCCTCCTTATTTCTTAAATTTATATATCTACTCACATCTTCATTATATTTTACATTCTTTGCATGGTTTAATTCTCTCGCTTTAAATTAAAAAAATTGACACATACGTTGTTTAAGAAGCTCCCAAAGTTCCGAGAAAGAAGTAGTAAAAATCTTAAGATGTCATATTTTCTTAATTTCAGATTTAACTTCGGACACAAGCAACTCGTCTGCTAACAAGGATGTATTCAATTTCCAATAGTTCAAAAATTCATGGGGACAACAAGATACTGTTGCCATAACCACCATAAGATCAGAAAAGTCTGTTAAAAGAGTGTCATATTTCAGACCTTGAACATTATGTGATATGTAGAATCTATCAATCCTTGTTTTAGTTAACGAATCGAATCTAGTGTAATGGACGGTATGTGGATGCAAGTGCCTGTATAAATCACGAAGTGCTGCTTCCTTAAAAACCTTAACCAACAATTTGCTTTCTCGCAATTCTCTAGCGCTTTTACTAGTCCCCCCTAAGGACCCCAAAGCGCTTTACACACCCAGTCATCCACCCATTCACACACACATTCACACACTGGTGGAGGCAAGCTACAGTTGTAGCCACAGCTGCCCTGGGGAGGACTGACAGAAGCGAAACTGCCATATCGCGCCATCGGCCCTTCTGGCCAACACCAGTAGGCAGTAGGTGAAGTGTCTTGCCCAAGGACACAACGACCGAGACTGTCCGAGCCGGGGCTCGAACCGGCAGCCTTCCGATTACAAGGCAAACTCCCAACTCTTGAGCCACGATCGCCCCAATCGGACAAATTAATGATGCTCTCATCAAACAAACCCCCCAGGAATTATTACGCACTGCAGTAACAAAATCTAACTGGTCATTGAGCTTAGAACCTCACTAGGTTTTCATTCACGTCACATACCTCGTCTTCTCCGGCAGACTGGACTTTCAAAGTCACTGTCAGACAGCTCTTCTGGTTCCTCCTGAGGGAAAAGAAAGCATGTTTTACATAAAATCAAATACAGTTGCACCAAATCACTGGTAACACAGAGACATATGGCTGCACTAAAAACTGTTTACACCTGCTAAAAGTGCAATATTAATTAATTAAGAAAATTACGTTAAGGGAACAGACTCACTTTTTAGACAATAAATATTTCTGCACTGCAATATAAAATGTTTACCTGTGCAGGTGTTTGTATCCCTGCCATTATATAGAGGCAGGTGGTGGAACAAATCGAGCCAACTTCTTGGCCACCCCAAAGAAAACTGCTAAAAACATTTGGTTTCATTAGTCGTTTACATCCTCTAATTGTACTCAAATACTCAAAAGGGAATGTCTGGCTAGTTGACAGTGCAAACGTTCTTCTGAAGATTGCTGCGATTTCTTCTCTAAGTTGTGCTTCAGACCAGTCAGATGTAAAGGAGATCTTCCCAATAAGGCCATCTTGTGCTAGTTTTGCTTGTGAATCTCCTCTCGGTATGAGAAACGTTGATGCTGAAGACAAGGGCAAGCACACAACATCTTTTGTATAGTGTTTGCAGGTCTTGTTTTTTCTCACAAAATGTGAGCGCGTAGCATGAGCTTGAGGAACTGATGGAAGAGGAACCTGAAATGAATTCAAACACAGATACAGATAGACACCTATGCATTACAATACATCCATAAGGTTTCTGTTATCTGTTCATTAAAAAACAAAACAAAACAAAAAACTGTAGACTCAGACCATCTTACTATTGTCTACCCATTACACAGAAAACTGAAGGAGGAATTCCAGCATCTGGTGGTGTCCATGACTTCAAGACTTCAGGCTGTCATTGCCAACAAAGGGTTTTGAATAAAGTAATAGAAATGATCATTTTATTTTCAGTTATTTAATTTGTCTAATTACCTTAGAGCCTCTGAAATGATAGGATTGTGTTTACAAATTAATTTTTCCCCCTCACATTTTTATGCATTCATTTAGTCCAACCCACTGAATTAAAACTTAAAGTCTGCACTTCAACTGCATTGGAGTAGTTTCATTTTTAATTCATTCTGGTAATGTACAGAAGCAACATTAGAAAATGTGTCTGTATCCAAATATTTATGAACCTGATTGTATATCAAAATCGGTCAGCAAAGATAAGATAACATACCTTTATTAGTCCCACAAGGGGAAATTTCATGATAAATAAATTAAATGATATGTGTAAGAAGGCCTACCGAGCGGTATGGTATCCCAGTGGAGACAGCAGGTCTACTTGGTCCAGGTGCATTGCTGGATTCCTAAGGAAACATTTACATCAAGAACGACTGTTACCTACCTACCAAATAAATAAATAGAGTTGTATGATGTTCGATCTCTGTCTGCTGCCTACCAAATGAAATAATTGAGGACTAGCTAAGTAATTTAGCTTTGCTAATTTTGCTAACACTGCTATCAACCCGTCCAAAATGCTATACAATAAACTTACCAAGTGCTGCGGCGTTTGTGAGGTCGAGGGTGCATTACCGCTGAATCGTTGGATGGCCGACAAAACGGCTCTTCCAATGTTTTCAGCTAAATCGCTGGACATGCTGGTAGGGAATAGTCGAAGCAGCTCATGGCAGTCAAAAGTGACCGTGAGAGGAGCGCAAACACAGAACCTGACCACGACCAGCACACTTTAGCGCGGGAGGTTTTCTTGAAGCTTTTATTTTGGTATTTCCGTTGACCCGTACAATAAATTTGCATATTAGCTAAATATTTAGTTTCCCGTAACATTTAGATTTAACATTTAACATTTAGATTTATATATAACATTTAGATTTAACATTTAACATTTAGATTTAACATTTAACATTTAGATTTAACATTTAACATTTAGATTTATATATAACATTTAGATTTAACATTTAACATTTAGATTTATATATAACATTTAGATTTAACATTTAACATTTCGATTTAAATATAATATTTACATTTAACATTTAGCATTTAGATTTAACATTTAAAATCCTGTTTTAAATATGAAAAGTTACAAATATTTTACTAAATGTTGTAAAAAAATGACTCAAAAAAACATGTTTTTGTAAGATTTAGAGCTAAATGTGGAAAAATGTTGCTGTTAATTTCGGCATGTTTCAGTTTACAAACGGCGCCCCATACATTTGCCTAATAATTCTGCACTCCCTGTATACGCTGCACGACGCACGAAGGCCAAAATCGGGCCGATCGCCAAAACGGTCGCACGACTCAAAAATTGGCTCAAAATGGGCCAAAAATCGCACAGTGTAAGCCCAGCATTAGAGCAGCAATGTTTGTTCGCTCAGAGAAAGAAAGAAAAAAAAGAGGCTGCAAAAGTACAGGGAGGAATGGGAAAAGGAAAACACCTGGCTGGAAAAATGCACAATAACACCTATAAAGCGCACTGCACTGTGTGCCGGCGCACTTTTTCCATAGGCATGCTTCTAATGGTGGGCACATGAAGAACATGAGGGGCGTGAAAGCTCGGGGAACCCTTAACCAATTTTTTGTCCACCAGGCCACGGCAGAAGCAGATATGGTATGTAAACATTGGTTTGTTTTTTTTAAACCCTCTGGTTAAGGTTAATATGGGCATGTGCAGTGAATATCAGCGCTATGTGGCCAGAAGTGTGATAATATAATTTATTTTGTGTAATAAACAACTGCAAGGATAGATGATTACAACAAATAGATCACTAATACATAAAAGTAATACATAGATGAATAATGATGATGAGTTAAGATGCGTAATCATGGGAACAAGTGGGTTTACAAACAGGAGCAGCTGATTAGCATTAGAAAAGCTGAAATAATACCTCAACTGAAGCCAATTGTACTAAATGCACTATATGTGCACTGTTACAAGAATATTTTGCGTTCTATTGTTTTCTATTAATTTATATAATTTTAAGTTAAGCAGGACAGAGTTCTTTTAAAGAAAGATTTACTTATATTCTCAAAAGTTAAGCATGACAGGCTTCTGTTTAAGAAAGAGACCTGTTTTACTGTGTTAATCTTGTCATTTTGATCTAAAAATAAATGGCTAAATGATCTGATCTGATTTGTTTCCTATATGGTCATATCACAAAGAATATGCATCTGCTTAAATCAAATTCAAGTCAAATGGTTAAAAAATAATTTCACACACAAAAAAAAGAGCTACCACACTGGGAAGGGTGAAGACAACTGGGTTGCCCGGCCCTGGCCACGAGGTGTCCCTTATTTATTTTTCAGGGAGTTGGCAACCCTACATACCGCTCAGTAGGCCTTCTTACACATATCATTTAGCTGACTGGCTTTGATATACAATCAGGTTCATAAATATTTGGATACAGACACATTTTCTAATGTTGCTTCTGTACATTACCAGAATGAATTAAAAATGAAACTACTCCAATGCAGTTGAAGTGCAGACTTTGAGTTTTAATTCAATGGGTTGAACGAAATGATTGCATAAAAATGTGAGGGGGAAAAAAGTAATTTGTAAACACAATCCTATCATTTCAGAGGCTCTAAAGTAATTAGACAAATTAAATAACTGAAAATAAAATGATCATTTCTATTAGAGATGGCACGATACCACTTTTTTATGTCCGATACCGATACCGATATCATAAAAATTTATGATATCGATATCGGTATCGGACATAAAAAAGTGGTATCATATCGGTATCATATTCATATCGGTATCGGATATCTGCCGATACCGATATGAATCCGATATAGTGTTTTTTAACTCATTCACTGCCATTGACGTCTATAGACGTCAATTGAAAAACTTACGTTGACTGCCATTGACGTCTATAGACGTCAATTGAAAAACTTACGTTGACTGCCATTGACGTCTATAGACGTCAATTGAAAAACTTACGTTGACTGCTATTGACGTCTATAGACGTCAATTGAAAAACTTACGTTGACTGCCATTGACGTCTATAGACGTCAATTACGTTTTTCAATGGGAGGGGGCAGGTGTGGGATTTGAAGGGGAAGGTGACTGGAAAGGCAGAAAAACCCCAAGGGCACCTTACAACACCGACCCTGATAGCAGGCTAGACGGTGACCTAGGCAGGCACCAACTTGAAAAACTGAAGCCCACCAGCAGTAAAAGTAGACCTGCAAGGAGGTGCAGGGTTTGCGCACGTAAGGGATTGCGCAGTGACAAAAAAATGTGGTGCAAGTCTTGTTGTGTGCCCTTGCATCCCGGAAAGTGTTATAATGATTACCACACAAAAGTGAATTATTCATTGTGAATAAATGTTTCACTATGTACATTTTATTTTTTCATATATTTGTAAATAAATTGTTTTGATAAAACATAACCTTTCTCAGTGTTATTTCTGTTTTATAGAAGTGAAAAACTATTTTATATGTTAGAGGTGTCACAAAGCAAGAAATATTAGTGTCAAAGGCACTTTTCTGCTTGAAATGTATTTTTCACAAAAAGCTCGTTTTCTCCCTTTTTTTGGTCAAAACAGGCATTTTTGGTGGAACCCACCTCTCTTCTACAGCTGATTACTAAAGAATGGAAAATGGTAGAAACAAGCTTTTTTTTTTTGGATGAAAGAAGAGAGTCTGTTCTTCATTTTGGTAGGTTCAGCGTTTATATGATCATAACACACAGTTTTCAGTGGCTCTTCAAAAATGAGTAAAAATGCTCAAAAACCCTGGCAGTGGGGAGTTACCTGATTTGAAAATGGCTGGCAGTGAATGAGTTAATCAACAAAACTGTCTTTTTAAATATCTTGCTGCATTTTGTATAAGTTCATACTCAAGTTTAAAACAACAACTACACTAAAGCTATTCTGTTATACCTGTATGCAAAAAAAAAAAAGTTTCATAGTAATCAACCTTAATTTTATGTAGTGTGAAAAAAAATGCACAGAAATCAATTATTTTTCAAGAAATATTAAATAGATTCAACATCTTTCTTCAACAAAATTGCAGACTGCACAGATGGTACCTTCCCAAAGGAAAAAGTACTATAGCTTACTAGGGTATATATATTAGACTTAATAGTCACTATATACAGTAATTGACTTCTATTCATTTTACATCAAATTAAAACTTTGGGTGTCAGATAATTATTTATTAAAAGCTAGACATTTTAAATGAGAATAAGAAAGAAAAGTATGTCTTTGTGCCCCCTTTTCCCTGTTAATGCCCTATCGGCCCCCCTGGCTAAACTTTGCTAGATCCGCCCCTGCACAGTTACCAGCCGTCAGCTACGTAGAAAAAGATCCTAGTGTAGAAAGTAATATTAAATAAATTCTAACAACAGCTTATCAAGCTTAAATGTGCTGCTGTTGTTCAGCCGCTGGTTTCCTCTTTTTTTTTTTTTTTTTTTTTTTTTTTGCCTGTCCCGTTTGGCTCTTTTGCCATCAGAATTGTTGTCTAAAGGCAAAGAAAGATGCCCAACGGATTTACTTTACCAAATTGACCATCCCAGCCTTGCCGTAATGGTCCATTTGATTCACCTTTTATTGTTTATTTTATTTTCACTTACTGAATACGGGACAGACTTGACTGGGGGAAAGAAGGGGAGAAAGAAAGAGGGAAAGAGAAACAGCTGAGAAGAGGGACGGGGGAGAAGGGCAAAAAACAAAAACCAACAGAATGAGCAGGAAAAAATAAAAAATAAAAAATCCATATATCAATCACCTGGATCACCTGCTGAGAAAGAAAAAAGAAAACAAGCAGAAGAGAACAAGAGTAATAGAATAAACAACATCCCAATGATATATGGGAATATGACAGTAAATACTAAATATTAAACATTATTGTGCAGCACATAAGATCAACAGAACAGTGTGCTTTGAGGTAGGAGCCAAAAAGGGTGTAGTTTGTGGGTGTGATCACCCGTGTGTACACCTGTGAGCATGGACGCGCTTGTTTTTTGTTTTTTTAAAAGGTTCCTTCATGTAATAATCTGCTAGAGGGTGTGGGGGGGCCACAGCCCCGTCCTCCAGGGCATGAAGCAGGTATGGAGGAGATCAAAACTCCAGACATCCAGAGGCCCCCAGAACACAAGAGACCAAGGAAGACCAACAGAGGGGCAGCCGCGCCACTGTCCCAGAAAGAGCTGAGGAGAGTCCCAGATGAGGGCTCACTCAACAGCCGCGGAGCAGAATCCAGGGGGAGTTGCAGTGACGCGCCCGTGAGCTCCACCGGCAGCCAGCCATGCCTGAGTGACCCAGCCCCAGGCCGAGAGGCCGGGGGCACCCCACCTCCGAAGTGGCCCGAGCGAGCCCCAGGCTCCAGGCCCCGATACGTGGCCGCCAAGGAGTGAGCCGGTGTGTACCTGGACGCCCATCCCCGGACACAAAGAACCACCAATGCACCGACACCTGAGGGAGTCCGCCACTGGCAGGGGAAGTGGTGGTAGGTGGAGATAGGCCTCCAAACCTTGGAGGGCCTGAGATGTCCCCAGAGAGGTGGCGCCTGACACCCAACCTGACATATAGACACAGAAATACAGGCACACACATATACAAACATCCATTCCCACCCTCATGCTCTCATATGCACTCACTCCACACTCAACCAACGTGGAGACAGACATAAAGAGACGTTGTACACACGATCACACTCCCAAAGCGTACTCTACGAACCGGGTCTAGGTACCCTTGCCCCTGGAGGGGGAACTGCACCCAGACCCAGGTGGTGTTACCCTTTTCCCTGCGGTGGGGGGAGGCAGACCGCCCCGACTCCGCAGCAGCAGGGAGGCCCCACACTCCAGACCGCAGTCGGACGGCCAACTCCTCCTCCTAGCCCCCCCGCTCCAGCAGGTCGCAGAGAACGGGGGTGAGAGAAGACTCCAAACCTCCCTCCACCCGCTCATTGTAGTGTTGATGCATGTGTGTTCTAAGGTGCATTTAAAACCCAGGAGGGCATGGAGCTACCTGCCAGAGAGCAGCAGGTAAGCGCATGGTCCCTCCTGCTAGCCCTCAATGTCTACGTGTATTTAACCTTGAGAGGTGGGCAACGATGCCAGGGGTGAGGTGTACACCCTGATGGTACTTTGGATTCCGTGTATCGTGCCCACCCCCAAGATCCTATATGTATGTGTAATGAGAGTGTGAGTAATGTGAATGTCTAAGTTGTGGTTTCCTCTTTCCGGTGCAAAGTGGGCCAAAAACAAACAAGAGAGACGGACTCGCGACAGAAAAGCCGATCAGCTGATCATTAAGCAGTTTCATGATTGAAATAGCAGCAAGAAGACGCAGTCGCTTGTTAAGCTTAACGCAGGAATGCTTTACATTCAGAGATGGACTTACACACTTGCTGTACTTCTCTCGGGGATAACTTTGTCGGAGATGAAATGCCGGGTTGCTAGCGAAGCTCCAAATGCTACCCAGACCACCGACAGGTCCCGCATGCCACAGCCGCTCTATCACGTGATGCATACTGCTCCGACGTGCTAACGTTCTGAGGCGAGTTACGGCTTGTTGCAAGTTTTGTGAGGTGCTTTCGTGATATTTAATGGATCGGATTACATTTTTTATTTTTCTCCGATATCCGATCCAGTAATTTAGGTCAGTATCGGACCGATACCGATACGTAATATCGGATCGGTCCATCTCTAATTTCTATTACTTTATTCAAAACCCTTTGTTGGCAATGACATCCTGAAGTCTTGAAGTCATGGACACCACCAAATGCTGGCATTCCTCCTTACTAAGGCTCTGCCAGGCCTTTACTGCATTGGCTTTCAGTTGCTGTTTGTTTGTGGGCCTTTCTGTCCTAAATTTAGTCTTCAACAAGTGAAATGTATGCTCAACTGGGTTAAAATCCAGTGACTGACTTGGCCATTCAAGAATATTCTATTTCTTTACTTTAATTTAAAGTCATGGGGTGCTTGGACTGTATGTTTTGGGTCATTGTCCATCTGTATTATTAAATGCTGCCTAATCAATGTGACTACTTTTAGCTGGACTTGAGCAGACAGTATGTCTCTGAACACATTCAGCTGCTTCAGTCCTGTGTGACATATTCAGTAAACACTACCAGTGCCACTGGCAGCCATGCATGCTCAAACCATCACACTGCCTCTGCCATGTTTTACAGATGATGTGGTATGCTTTGGATCATGAGCCGTTCCACCCTTCTCCATACTTTTTTCTTGCCATCATTCTGATAGAGGTTGATCTTGGTTTTATCTGTCCAAAGAATGTTTTTCCAAAATTTAGCTGGCTTTTACTAGATGTTTTTTTTGTTTTGTTTTGTTGTTAAGTCCATTCTAGCCTTTCTATTCTTGAGGCTTATGAGTGGCTTGCACCTTGCAGTGAACCCTCTGTATTAGGGCTGTTCGATATGACGATATGAAAACATCTATCGTTTCATATTATACGCTATCATTGGTTCTGTGGTGTCGCAAAATTTTTTTTACGGCAATATTTTTCATTGTTTTGATGGTCACTGTAGTGGCTGTATTAATTTCTTAATTTTCTTTTTTCTGTTATGTTCTCTTTGACCGCATGTTGTCTGTTCACAGTAAAATTTTCAAAATGCAAACACTACGTCTCAAATCAATTTCAGGCCTTTTATCTGCTTAATTGGTAATTACATCATCATTTTAATATGGATACCCTAAATTAAAGCTGAGTCTGCACATCATGTCCATGATATAATTTTGATTGGAATATGTTTCAGTAAACGGGCAACAAAATAAAACTTGTTAGGGTCCAAATACACACTGACCTAACTGCAGGCCTTTTCTACTCTAATTGAGTGCTCAAAGCACTTTATACAACAGATCTCATTTACCCATTCACAGGCACAGATTAATACAAGCACTTTTTCTGTACTTAGATAAACCCATTGGTAGCTGTAGATTAGAGCACCTGGGGACTGAATCACCAACTTGACCAACAATCACCAAATGCTAATCTACAAGGTACAAGAGGTTCAGTTTTCTGTGTAATGGGTAGACAATAGTAAGATGGTCTGAGTCTACAGTTTTTTGTTTTGTTTTGTTTTTTAATGAACATATAACAGAAACCTTACGGATGTATTGTAATGCATAGGTGTCTATCTGTATCTGTGCTTGAATTCATTTCAGGTTCCTCTTCCATCAGTTCCTCAAGCTCATGCTACGCGCTCACATTTTGTGAGAAAAAACAAGACCTGCAAACACTATACAAAAGATGTTGTGTGCTTGCCCTTGTCTTCAGCATCAACGTTTCTCATACTGAGAGGAGATTCACGAGCAAAACTAGCACAAGATGGCCTTATTGGGAAGATCTCCTTTACATCTGACTGGTCTGAAGCACAACTTAGAGAAGAAATACAGTGGGGCAAAAAAAAGTATTTAGTCAGCCACCGATTGTGCAAGTTCCCCCACTTAAAATGATGACAGAGGTCAGTAATTTGCACCAGAGGTACACTTCAACTGTGAGAGACAGAATGTGAAAAAAAAAATCCATGAATTCACATGGTAGGATTTGTAAAGAATTTATTCGTAAATCAGGGTGGAAAATAAGTATTTGGTCACCTCAAACAAGGAAAATCTCTGGCTCTCACAGACCTGTAACGTCTTCTGTAAGACGCTTTTCTGTCCCCCACTCGTTACCTGTATGAATGGCACCTGTTTGAACTCATCATCTGTATAAAAGACACCTGTCCACAGCCTCAAGCAGTCAGACTCCAAACGCCGCCATGGCCAAGACCAAAGAGCTTTCGAAGGACACCAGGAAATGTATTGTAGACCTGCACCAGACTGGGAAGAGTGAATCTAAAATAGGCAAGCAGCTTGGTGTGAAAAAATCAACTGTGGGAGCAATCATCAGAAAATGGAAGACATTTTTTTTTTTTTGTGGGAAATGAGACCAACTGTGATAAGTGACTATAATACCATAACCTGGTAAGACCCACACAGGTTGTCCTAAAATTGTAATTTAAATAAAGTAAATGCTTAAACACTCCTAGCAACACTTCTGCAGTAAAACTAACTTTATTGTCACATTCAAGAACAGACGATAGCAAGTCAACATTCACTGATGTCATCTGAAGTTTAGCCCAAGAGGAGCTTTGGTGTTTAGTTTTCTGATCCACAGGTCCTCATGTCTCCTCCTCTGTCCCTCCGTCCATGATGCACAGGACTGCAGTCCCAGGATACCCAGGGAGTTTGGTGAGTGGATTTGAAAATGTTTGACTAGAGGAGTATTCAATCTGTCTGTCCTAATGTTATACAAATGTTGTTTCAATCTTTCCGTCAGAGTCTGACCCGTTTCACCGACATATATTAACAAACACTGTTCACAAATGATACCATAAACTATATTTCTACTATTGGGTGTAAAGTTGTCCAGAATTGGAGCTCCAGCACCACCATGTGGGTTAAACAGGTATTGCACTGCATTTAAAAAATGCTGGTCTAAGCTTTGTGTTCTTCCCTGTCGGTGGCCTCCAAGTCTGGTTCTAACCAACATATCTTTAAGGTTTTTATTTTTCCTGTTGGCCACTATTGTTCTACAGTTTTGAAAGGGGGGTATATCAGTTAGAAATCTAAAGTTCATTTTGAAGGTCCTGTTCAAAGGTAAGTATGAGGTAGAGTACATTGTGATCAGATGCAAAATTTCCTTATCCTCCTCTGCCCCCCCCCCCCCCCCCGTCCCTGACTAGCTACTTGGGGTGAGAGAATCTCTCCCTCTCTGGAACCCAATTCCGATAGGGTCTTACTCTTAATTGTTCTCAGGAATCTTTTTGAGTACCCCCTTCGTCTGAGGCTTTGGAACAAGATCATAATGGACTTCTGGAGGTCTATTTCACGGGAGGAGATTCTGTAAAATCTAATAATCTGCGATTTCACAATTCCCCTGAATGTATGTTTGGGGTGATAGCTAGCTTTGTGAAGGAGTGCATGGGTGTCAGTTGGTTTAAAGTACACCCGAGTAAGTATTTTCTTCTGCTGTTCATTTAACTGCTCGAAGAAAACCGTTGTATCTAAAAAGTTGACCTCATTTGTGTATACTTTACTTTAATTGACCCGTGATGATTATTCAACACGCTAATGAACTCATCAAACTCCTCCCTGCTGTGTGACCAGGCTCCTATGATGTCATCAAGAAACCGAAGATAAAAAAAGAGGCTTACATTGGCATTTACTCAACGCACCCGCTTCCCATTCACTCATATAGAGGTTGGCATAAGAGGGAGCATATCTGTGCCCCATTGCTGTTCCTTCCACCTGCAGGTATCGATTGCCATTGAACTCAAAGTCATTACACCTCAAGCAAAGTTCTAAAAGCTGTAACACCTCCTCATCTGGTCTCTGAGCATCCAGATTCCTTCTAAAGATGTTTCGTACTGTACTTAAGCCTAAATCCGTATTAATGTTTGTATATAAGCTCTCGATGTCAATTGTGAATAACAGGGCATTGCTGGGTAGCACTAATCGTCTAACAACTTCCAAAAAATGGTAGGTGTCTTTCAAGTAGCTCTGATGTTTAGTAGAGAGAGGACCCAGGAAATGATCTATGTACAGGGAGACGTTATAAGTGGCGCTACTGCAGTCAGACACTATAGGTCTGCCCGACGGCACCCGATGTGGTATTGGTCAGCTTTCCGGTTCTTTATGGATTTTAGGTAGCAAATAAAATTGTCTTTCACGGGGGGAAGTAGGTCCAAACAAAAAGTCCCGCTGTTTAGCGGTGATGTATTTTTTGTAATATAGCCGATTAATGACGGCGTAAATCTGACTCTGGGACGTTTTTTGTAAACTCTCCCCAATTGGTCTATAATATTTGGTATTTACAAGTTGTCTGTGTGCCTCCCCTACATACTGTTGTTTGTCCATGATGACAATTTTACTGCCCTTATCTGCAGGTGTAATCACAATGTTTTTGTTTTCCTGCAGCTCCCTAATTATTTCCCTCTCCTCCTCAGCCCGTCCCATCCCTCCATCTATGAACAGAAGAAACTGATGAAAATTATGAATGTCTGACTGTATGAGTTCCTTCACCTCCCCACTAATCTGTTCCCATGTTGGCTCCCAGTGAGACGGTAAGGTAAACTTTGCCTCTGTATTACCTTTGTTTTTATAATTGGTTTGTGAGAAATAATCCATAAGTTTGATTCTTCTGTGATATAAATGAAGATCTTTTCGTAAACCAAGCCTATCATATGATTTTGGAATCGGTATGTAGGTTAAGC
This sequence comes from Aulonocara stuartgranti, assembly GCF_965226115.1. Classification (NCBI taxonomy): domain Eukaryota; kingdom Metazoa; phylum Chordata; class Actinopteri; order Cichliformes; family Cichlidae; genus Aulonocara; species Aulonocara stuartgranti. The sequence continues at coordinate 39,653,357 of NC_138944.1, forward strand.
CCCGTTCCAGTAAGTGCACTTGCTTTTCTGTGGGGCAGAACAATTCAGATAGATTTAATACATTACAATTCGAGTTCCATGATAGATCAGTAGACGGTGTCCCTCCCTGCTTAGGGTAACAAGCTACTGAAAATCCAGATTAATTTGTTTACACCAGTTCACCAATATGTTTTGGGCTGTTTCTGGTGTCCAGTGGATATTATCCCCCACAGTATTAAACTTATCACCCGGGAGCGGGTTCAGTACCTGAAATCGTTTAATCGCAAAGTTGTTGATGCTGGTTAGATTCTGTTCTTTTGGAAGCAGAGGTGAAAAATTAATTAAGGGAAAGAATACGTCGGCATTTGGAAAGACAGATTGTGCCCTTTTATAGAGCATTCTCAATTGTTTATTGGAAGTTTTATCTGCATCTTGGTCCCTGTTATTGATTCCGATGGATAAAACTACTAATTTGACATCTGGATGGATTGGTGTCTTTTCCAGAATCTGGAGAAAATGGTAAAATGAAGCCCCTGGGTAACTATCAATTTGTATATTATCATTATTGTAAGCTGGTACACGATTTAGGTTGGAGTCCCCTAAGAACCAAACTGGTCGAGTCCCACGAAATACCCAATCTATGATTTTTCTGCCCTTGCGGGCTTTATGACACGTCGGGTGACACTGGTTAATATTTTCAACCTGTTGATTCTCGGTGGCTGTCTGTCTCTCTTGTCTGTTTTCTGTTGTTACAGGAGCGGAGCCCCGGGAGGAGCCAAGTTTGGTTGGAGGAGCGGCAAGGTGGTCATTTTTGTGGTCAGATGGGGTCTTCATGCCTTTGTGTTTAGTCACACTGTGGTTTACAGACCCCCCCATCATCATGTTGGAGTTGTTTCCCACCAAGTTCGTTCGGCCGCTTACACTCCTTTCACCAATGGAGTTAAAGTCCATGCTTTGTGCTCCCCCAGGGGGCGTCCCTGCATCATTAGCTGAGGCCCTGGCAGCAGAAGAAAAGGTTTTGCTGGTCGTTTGAGACCCCTTGCTGCAGGTTTGTATCTCTGGGCTGGTCTGTAATACCGAGACATTAGAGTATACATTTTTAGACAGATGAAGTGAATGGGACTTAGTTGTGATCACATTTTTCTGTGGATCGGATCTAATTTGTACCTCACTTCTATTTGCTCTAGTTGTAGATTTTTCCCAATTTGTTGTGGATTGGAACAAATCCTCGTCAGTCTGAGGGGCCACAGGCCTAACCTCAAGTCCCCCAGGTCTCTCCCCCTCCCCTAGAATCAACTCTGGATGTGAAGTCGAGAGGGGACAAAAAGGCTCGTGAGGAGGACACGATGGCACAGGAGGCCTTTCATCTGTTGGTTTTGGACCAAGAGTAAACTCAGTGGACCGCTGGTTGCTATCAGGGAGAACAGGAGAGATAACCCGGTTTGGCAAAGTACTCCCGGTGATATTAAATTGTGGTAGTGGTACATGGTCATCTAATAAGGGAGTCGATTGTGAATCCCGGGCGGTGGGGTTCCTCATGATCTGAACCTCAGGATACATCTGACTAGATGGAAATCTTTACCCATATCACTCATGGGAAGGGTCACCACTATAAAAATGATGATCTTGCCAAAAATAAATTACTTATTTTTGATGATCCCTAACAAACCATCACAAGATTGGTTCAGATCTCTGGATTCATATATTTCCAAATTCCTTTGGAAAGATAAACCCCCGCGCATCAGCTTAAAAACGCTACAAAGAACCAAGGATAGAGGAGGATTAGATCTGCCTAATTTTCACCAATACTTCTTAGCCAACAGGCTTCAGTTCATCTCAGAATGGTCAAAACATACCTTCCTAGATGAACCTTGGCTAGATGTTGAACAGGCACTATGCAAGGATCTAGAGATTTCAGACCTACCATTTATTAGCTCAAACATCAAAAAACATGAATGCTTTAAAAGTATCAACATCAGCTTCTCTCTGACAGCATGGTGGGAGTATCTAAAAATAACAGAGTCTTCACTAATCCCATGCAAAAGTACTCCTATCTGGAATAACCCTGACATATTACAAAACAATAATATGATTAACTTCCCAGAATGGAGTTGTAAAGGAATTAAATACTTAGAACATATATTGGAGGGAACAGAATTGATCCCATTCGACAGACTAGTTGCACAATATGGGATCAACAAGAAAAGTTTTTTAGAATATCAACAAATTAAATCCATAATAAAAAAGAAATTTAACCTCAGTCAAGTTGAATTACAAATACCACCAAGTGCGGCACATTTCCTTACTCTTAAATCCCCCAAATTATTATCTAAAATATATAGAACATTCTCTAAATTAGATGAATCAATATCCCTTCCTATTGCAAAGTGGGAAGCAGATTTATCAGTCAGTTTAGACCAAAACTTCTGGTCTCAGGTATGCTTAAAAACTTTTAAATTGATTAAAAATCCCAGTCTGCAATTAGTACAATACAAAATACTACATAGAGTGCACTATACAGGTCATCGGATGTTCAAGATGGGCTTTACATCTTCCAACAACTGCTCACACTGTCAAGGCAATACACCAGACAATTACATTCACGCTCTTTGGTTCTGTCCACCAGTGCAGAAGTTTTGGCACGAGATATGTGAAAACTTATCAAAGTGTCTGAAATGTAACATTCCAACTTCCCCCTTAGTGTGTTTGTTGGGCAGCTTAGATAATGTCACCTCAGAAAACAATTTAGCCCATATGGTTTTCACTGCCCTATGCATAGCCAAGAAAACTGTCCTCATGAACTGGAAAAATAAAAATAATCTTAATTCTAACCAATATAGAAATTATCTATTAGATTACATTAGTCTTGATACAGCCTCGGCCACCACATCAGATCAATTGCTCTGGGCTCCTTTGATCGGCTCCATCACCTAGTGGGGGTGGGGGGTCATAGTTTGGTCCCGCCTTCAATGTTGTGATTGGTGTGGGGGCAGGGACAGGCTTAGGGCGTCGGGGGGTTCCCCGGAGGCATCTTCCTTGGGGGGCTCAACCCGGGGTAGCGGTCATGTCCGGTTGGGGGCCTTTTTCTGACCATTTCCTCGTGGCTGCGTGCAGCGGGGCTAGGGGAGGGTCTGTGGTGATGGACGTGGGTTACTGACCTGGTAGCCTGTCTGCCCCTGGGTGGGTCCGGGATGGGCGTGAGGGTCTGGGGGCGCTCCATCTCTGGGCCGGGGCCCTGGCTGGGCCTCGGGGCCTTGGGTCCTGGTTTGTGTGTTGCCGGGGTTGTGGGCGGGTGGGTGCATGGGAGCCCATCCCTGGCGCAGGGTGCCGCCGGCGTGTCGAGTCGCCTGTGGGGCTCTTCAACCGGTGGGGGAGATTGTTACACCTTGCAGGAGCTTTCTTCCCCTCAGGAACTCTCTGCAGGAGGGGGAGATACAGGAGAGGTGGAGGAAGATCTCAGCCTGGGCGTCTATTGTCTCATGTAGTCTGGAAGACGAGTGGATGGTGGGGTGGGTGCAGTTTTCTCTGTGGTGGGGTTGGGTGGACTGTCCCGGGCTCTGTGGGGCCGGGGGGCGCTGCTGCGCTGGGCCCCGGTCTGGATGGGCCTGGGCCCCCCTTTCCCTGGCGGGTCGCGGAGTGTGGGAGTGCCTACTGGGGTCAGCGGGGGAGCTGGCCCCAGGGAGGGGTCACCTGCCCCTCCCTTCCTTCCCTCCCCATCTCCAGCTGCCTCCCTCCTCCTGCTCCACCACAACCACCCACACATGCAGGGCCTTGGAGTAGGGGTATGTCACCAGGATGCAGAGGAGGCTACCCCCCTCTGTCCCCTTCTGGCTGCCTCTGCCTCAATTTTATCCCACAACTTAGACATTCACATTACTCACACTCTCATTACACATACATATAGGATCTTGGGGGTGGGCACGATACACGGAGTCCAAGTTACCATCAGGGTGTACGCCTCACCCCTGGCGTCGTTGCCCACCTCTCAATTTTAAATACATGTAGACATTGAGGGCTAGCAGGAGGGACTATGCGCTTACCTGCTGCTCTCTGGCAGGTAGCTCTATGCCCTCCTGGGTTTTAATTGCACCTTAGAACACACATGCATCAACACTACAATGAGCGGGTGGAGGGAGGTTTGGAGTCTTCTCTCACCCCCGTTCTCTGCGGCCTACTGGAGCGGGGGGGCTAGGAGGAGTGGGCCATCCGACTGCGGTCTGGGGCCTCCCTGCTGCTGCGGAGTTTGGGCGGTCTGCCTCTCCCCACCGCAGGGAAAAGGGTAACACCACCTGGGTCTGGGTGCAGTTCCCCCCTCCAGGGGCAAGGGTACCTAGACCCGGTTAGTAGAGTACGCTTGGGGAGTGTGATCGTGTATACAGCGTCCCTTTATGTCTGTCTCCACGTCGGTTGAGTGTGAAGTACATATGAGAGCATGAGGGTGGGAATGGATGTTTGTGTCTGTGTGTGCCTGTATGTCTGTGTCTATATGTCAGGTTGGGTATCAGACGCCACCTCTCTGGGGACATCTCAGGCCCTCCAAGGTTTGGAGGCCTATCTCCACCCACCACCACTTCCCCTGCCGGTGGCGGACTCCCTCAGGTATCGGTGCGTTGGTGGTTCTTTGTATCTGGGGGTGGGTGTCCGGGTACACACCGGCTCACTCCTTGGCGGCCGCTTATTGGGGCTCGCTCGGGCCACTTTGGAGGTGAGGTGCCCCCGGCCTCTCGGCCTGGGGCTCGGTCACTCAGGCACAGCTGGCTGCCGGCGGAGCTCACGGGCGCGTCACTGCAACTCCCCCTGGCTTCTGCTCCGCGGCTGCTGAGTGAGCCCTCATCTGGTACTCTCCTCAGCTCTTACTGGGACAGTGGCGCGGCTGCCCCTCTGTGGGTCTTCCTTGGTCTCTTGTGTTCTGGGTGCCTCTGGATGTCTGGAGTTTTGATCTCCTCCATACCTGCTTGATACCATAGAGGACAGGGCTGTGGCTCCCCACACTCTCTAGCAGATCATTACATGGAGAAACCTTTGGAATGCAAGCATGCTGATCCACACAGGTATGCACACAGGTGTACACAGGGGTATTCACAGATGCGGACTACAGCTTTCTTGGCGGCTGCCTCAAAGCACACTGTGCGCTGTCTATCTTGCGTGCTGCACAATATCGTTTATTATTTAGTAACTATTGATATCTATGACTAGCTAGTTTATTGTGATGGTGCTTTTTTTTTTTTTTATTATTATTATTATTATTATTATGTTGCTCTTTGTTGTTTGCTGTCTCCCCTGTTTTTTTTTTTTTTTGTTTTTCTTCTCTTCCCCCCCTTCTCACCGTCTCTTCTCCCCTTTGGTTTTCTTTCTTCCTCTCCCCCTCTTTCTTTCATTCTTTCCCCCTGTCCTATTAAAAAAAAAAAAAAGGATGACAAAGGATGAACTGAAGCTCCGCCATCACGTGATGTCACATGCTGCTGTTTCTGATGTCACTTCCAAAAAAAACAAAAAAAAAAAAAAGGATACAGGGAGGTTTGGTTCAATCTATTGACTTGGCTCAGAGGTGGGAATTCCTCCTCATTCTCTAGGTCTAGTTCCTCCGGTGTTTCCTCTTCCACAGAATCTACAAGCGGCGAGGAAACAGATGTCTGAGCCCTCCAATTGTTCGATCAATAAGGATCTGGTAGCTCCCAGAGTGTCTGCAGCTAATCTAGCTTTATAGCGTTTTATCATCCAATTTGCTGCCACCTGAAAAGCTGTGTCGTCCCAAATTGTATATTGATATTCTAACACGATTTTAGCGTAATGTTGCTGCAGTATGGAGAGGCTATTCTGTAGCCATGTCTGCGTGTTCAGGTTTACTGCCTCCCTGAGTTCCTCCGTGGGGGAGGAAGGTCTAATGAATGCCGTGAGCTTTGTTATCTGTCTAGCCATTCCCTTAGGGGGAGTTTGAGTCAAAATAGCTTTATCAATGATGTTTTTATGGTGTATGGCCTGCATTAATTTGAAATAACTTTTTGCAGTCTGTCTAGTATTTGCATTTAAAGGTTGATATACAGAATAACGGTTACGTTGTGAGCCTGTTTGTCCCCCCTCTCCCTCCCCCCCCTACCCTCTGAAAATTATTGTGGTGTTTTCTAGCAGATGGGTTCCTCCTAACCTCCGCTGGAAAGTTGGATTGGGCCCGCTGGAACCTGTTGGAAAAATCCATAGTCAGTAAATGAGGCTCACCTGTGTTTGGGCCTCGGCTCCACTCCACCCTGGGTCTCCAGCAGTTCTTTTCTGTCTCTCCCGGTGTTGTGTCCGTGAATTTATCCAGGTAGGAGTCCAAAGCACTCTGTTTGTAGATTAAGTCCTGTCCCTTATCAAAAGATGACAAAAGAAGGGAGGAGAAAAGAGGGGGGCCCTCCAGCCCACGGATTCCGACCTCCAATCAATGGAAGTGTGATTTAAGCAGGCTTCTCCACAAGGTAAGGCCTCACTGACATACTAAAAGCCAAATATTTATTAAGGAAATTTAAAAAAGGCTAAAAAAGCCAATTGCGGACGAAATTAAGTCCAATAAAACCAATTTCTAGAAGTCCACAGGGTTGGCATTATATTCCACCCTTTGAGACCAATAAGTTTTGTCAAAAAGGCTCCGTTTGGGGCCCAATACAGCTTCTACCCCTTACGTTTCGCAGCCTGTTGCTGCTTCATCAGAGGGAGTCACAGCGAAGAATGGACAGGTGTGTTAATGAGGATTGAGCTCATTGGTTGGTACCACTCTGGATGTTACTTAGGTAACCCATCTGCCTGAATGAAAATAATTGTATAAAAAAGAGGAATAAAAAAAGTACACAAACCAAAATCAAGATTAATTAATTACTGGGTAGGGGAGTGGGGCCCGTGAGAGAGTCTTGGGGCTGTCGCGGGCCAATGGGAGAACCCGACACCGGGTAATATCCAGAGCAGGAACGTGATTGGGGAGAAAAAAATAAAAATATTAAAAAAATATGTTGTTTTTTTTTTGTTTTTGGTTTTTTTTTTCAAAAAACAGCAAAAATAAAAAACCATGTATAAGATGAAGAGTAATAGTCTATTGAATCCGGACTGGATTTGGGTGTTTCTGGTGGAGTGGGTTCCGTTCATGAATCATTCTGAAAAAAACAAAAGAAAAAAAGGGAGGGGGAGGGGAGAGAGGGAGGAGGAGAGACAAATACCCCTGTTCCTATTATAATGGACCCCTGGTTGAGGTTAGGTAAGATGCTTTTCAAGTTGGTCTATCTAGACCTTATAACTGTGCATCATGGAGTAGGGAATTAAAAATCAAAAGGGGAAAGAGGATTTTTATCCCTAATTTACCTCTGGTTGAGGTTAGGATTCTGTGTTCCGATCAGGGTTTGTTCCCTTTAGGCGACTAGAGGAGGAGAGAGGAGAGGTATACACCACTTATCTGATATTAAGATGCCTGGTTAAGGTTAGGGCTAAGTGTATTTGGTAGGGGCATCTCTTCAATGTACCAAAATACTAGGGTCTATATGAAGAGCCATTCTAAAACATAGATAAATAAGCACTCCATATATTGCTATCTCTATAATCATGAGCAGATTGTGTCACTATTTGTGCTTGTAGGAGAAGGTCGACGTACTTCGAGGGTCAGGTGGGGAGAATCAAGGCATCTGGCTAGGTTAGGTATTAGGAACGTGAGCTTTTGTTATTCCGTCAATACGGTTCAGGTGCACTGGCAACAGAGGTCCATAGTATTCCACCCATTTACTCCTGTATCCCCTGTACTTGAGACCTCTATTCTCCACCGATCCCCTGGTAGGTCTTTCTGTATGCCTTATTGCATTATATTTGTAAAAGATAATAAACACATTTAAAAAAAAAATATAGATAGATAGATAGATAGATAGATAGATAGATATCGATAGATAGATATCTCTAGTGATCCTAATGGTATTTACAGTGGACTCATTTTTTGTATTTAAATGCTACTTTCCCACAGATAAGAAAAAGAAAACAAGAAAAAAAAAAAAAAATCAGGCTCCAATTGGAGCTCACACCTTCCAGACCTAGATGCCTCTCCTTGGAGGAAATATAGCGGTCAAGGTAAGTATTACAGGTAAGTTTAAATTTAATTTTTTTTATTTATTTATTTATTTATTTTTTTGTGGGAAATGAGACCAACTGTGATAAGTGACTATAATACCATAACATGGTAAGACCCACACAGGTTGTCCTAAAATTGTAATTTAAATAAAGTAAATGCTTAAACACTCCTAGCAACACTTCTGCAGTAAAACTAACTTTATTGTCACATTCAAGAACAGAGGATAGCAAGTCAACATTCACTGATGTCATCTGAAGTTTAGCCCAATGAATGCCTATGTCTTCCATTACAAATTACTGACCTCTGTCATCATTTTAAGTGGGGGAACTTGCACAATCGGTGGCTGACTAAATACTTTTTTGCCCCACTGTAGCAGCAATCTTCAGAAGAACATTTGCACTGTAAACTGGCCAGACATTCCCTTTTCAGTATTTGAGTACAATTAGAGGATGTAAACGACTAATGAAACCAAATGTTTCTAGCAGTTTTCTTTGGGGTGGCCAAGAAGTTGGCTCGATTTGTTCCACCACCTGCCTCTATATAATGGCAGGGATACAAACACCTGCACAGGTAAACATTTTATATTGCAGTGCAGAAATATTTATTGTCTAAAAAGTGAGTCTGTTCCCTTAACGTAATTTTCTTAATTAATATTGCACTTTTAGCAGGTGTAAACAATTTTTAGTGCAGCCATGTGTCTCTGTGTTACCAGTGATTTGGTGCAACTGTATTTGATTTTATGTAGAACATGCTTTCTTTTCCCTCAGGAGGAACCAGAAGAGCTGTCTGACAGTGACTTTGAAAGTCCAGTCTGCCGGAGAAGACGAGGTATGTGACGTGAATGAAAACCTAGTGAGGTTCTAAGCTCAATGACCAGTTAGATTTTGTTACTGCAGTGCATAATAATTCCTGGGGGGTTTGTTTGATGAGAGCATCATTAATTTGTCTGATTTTGATTTTGATGACTAGTTAGATTGTGTTACTGCAGTGAGTAATAATTCCTGGGGGTTTGTTTGATGAGAGCATCATTAATTTGTCTGATTTTAATGTTTACGGATTATCACAGGTGATTACAGCCAAGGAGGAATATGTGCCCAACTTTTATTTGAACTAATATAAGGATATATAAAGGCTCTGTTAACATTATGAAGCAAGTCATGCTGACCTTCTTTCCTTTTTTCAGTGCATCATGCGTTGCCTACAACACCAGGTGAAAGTGAGGCCAAGCATCAGGAAACAGAGAGCTGCATTCAAGAGAGTGAAAATGAGGGACAGCAGATGTTTCCATATAAATTGGCAGAATTTGAGTAAGCTGTTGTCTAAGGGTTAAAGAAATCCTTCATTCTAGATGTTGTTTAGGATATTGTTTCGATGCAGGTTTCCAATTTGCATGTTTGTTTGTTTGGTTTTTTTTGGGGGGGGGGGGTTTGTTTTTTTTTTTTTGTTTTTTTGTTGAATGACTGCAACTTTAGGATTTACATTTAATCTTTCTTTTTTTTAATGATGTATGGTGAGAAATTCTTCAAGGCTGACATGTTTTATGATTTCTAATATCTCTTGTCTACTTAGCCCTCTTTTTCTGGAGGAAGATGAAGCTCTTGAAGAAGCAATTCAGCATAGCCTCCTAGAAGAGTCTGATAGACTGAGTCAAGTGATGATTTAGAATCATATAGTCGCTATTCCCATGAAATTCAGTACGTCTCAACATGTTAAATAAAACTTCTCTATTGACTCGATCAATGCTCTCCTTAAGAGACATCATTTGATTTTCCTCCTCTTCTTGTTTCTCCTTCTTATTTCTTAAATATATATATCTACTTACATTTTCATTGTATTTCATATTCTTAGCATGATTTAATTCTCTCGCTTTAAATTTAAAAAATTTACACATGCGTTGTTTAAGAAGTTCCCAAAGTTCCGTAAAAGAGGCAGTAAAAATCTTAAGATGTAATATTTTCTTAATTTCAGATTTAACTTCAGGCACAAGCAACCCGTCTGCTAACAAAGATGTATTGAGTTTTCAATAGTTCAAAAATTCGTGGGAGCAACACGATATTATTGCCATAACCACCGTGTGATCAGAAAAATCTGTTAAGAATGTGTCATATTTAAGACTTTTAATATTAGATGATATGTAAAATCTATTAGTCGAGTTTTGGTTAATGAGTCGAACCTAGTGTAATGTACAGGGAGTGCAGAATTATTAGGCAAATGAGTATTTTGTCCACATCATCCTCTTCATGCATGTTGTCTTACTCCAAGCTGTATAGGCTTGAAAGCCTACTACCAATTAAGCATATTAGGGGATGTGCATCTCTGTAATGAGAAGGGGTGTGGTCTAATGACATCAACACCCTATATCAGGTGTGCATAATTATTAGGCAACGTCCTTTCCTTTGGCAAAATGGGTCAAAAGAAGGACTTGACAGGCTCAGAAAAGTCAAAAATAGTGAGATATCTTGCAGAGGGATGCAGCAGTCTCAAAATTGCAAAGCTTCTGAAGCGTGACCATCGAACAATCAAGCGTTTCATTCAAAATAGTCAACAGGGTCGCAAGAAGCGTGTGGAAAAACCAAGGCGCAAAATAACTGCCCATGAACTGAGAAAAGTCAAGCGTGCAGCTGCCAAGATGCCACTTGCCACCAGTTTGGCCATATTTCAGAGCTGCAACATCACTGGAGTGCCCAAAAGCACAAGGTGTGCAATACTCAGAGACATGGCCAAGGTAAGAAAGGCTGAAAGACGACCACCACTGAACAAGACACACAAGCTGAAACGTCAAGACTGGGCCAAGAAATATCTCAAGACTGGTTTTTCTAAGGTTTTATGGACTGATGAAATGAGAGTGAGTCTTGATGGGCCAGATGGATGGGCCCGTGGCTGGATTGGTAAAGGGCAGAGAGCTCCAGTCCGACTCAGACGCCAGCAAGGTGGAGGTGGAGTACTGGTTTGGGCTGGTATCATCAAAGATGAGCTTGTGGGGCCTTTTCGGGTTGAGGATGGAGTCAAGCTCAACTCCCAGTCCTACTGCCAGTTTCTGGAAGACACCTTCTTCAAGCAGTGGTACAGGAAGAAGTCTGCATCCTTCAAGAAAAACAGGATTTTCATGCAGGACAATGCTCCATCACACGCGTCCAAGTACTCCACAGCGTGGCTGCAAGAAAGGGTATAAAAGAAGAAAAACTAATGACATGGCCTCCTTGTTCACCTGATCTGAACCCCATTGAGAACCTGTGGTCCATCATCAAATGTGAGATTTACAAGGAGGGAAAACAGTACACCTCTCTGAACAGTGTCTGGGAGGCTGTGGTTGCTGCTGCACGCAATGTTGATGGTGAACAGATCAAAACACTGACAGAATCCATGGATGGCAGGCTTTTGAGTGTCCTTGCAAAGAAAGGTGGCTATATTGGTCGCTGATTTGTTTTTGAATGTCAGAAATGTATATTTGTGAATGTGGAGATGTTATATTGGTTTCACTGGTAAAAATAAATAATTGAAATGGGTATATATTTGTTTTTTGTTAAGTTGCCTAATAATTATGCACAGTAATAGTCACCTGCACACACAGATATCCCCCTAAAATAGCTCAAACTAAAAACTACTTCCAAAAACATTCATCCTCCTTTTCCCATATATGTGTTTTGTTTGTCTCCTTATTTATGAAGAAGGGGTCCTTTTATGATCTACAACGTACTTTTATTATTCAATCTTAGCCAGCCGGAAGAACAAGAGTATCTCACCGCTTCTTAGCTCGCATGCCCATGTTAACAGATAGGGCCACCTTGTGGTATGGCATGAAACTACATTAATTTACAGCAACAGCTGCTGATCATTACAATATGTATCTGTAAATGTACGTAATGATTTGAAATGTATGGGATTCTGTTTGTTTTTCACTTTGTGCTGTTAATGAATAAAAACTGTTGAATCATAAAGAGGTTTGGATAATTAGCACATTCCCTAGAACTGTTTCAGCTGCTCGACAGGCTTAATTCAGTGCAATGTACAACAAAATGAAAAGAAGTGTTTTTAATGTTGATAATCACAGGTTCCCATCTGTTTTGCACCAGTTTTTAATCTTTCTCAGAGTTCGTGTCATCAGAATTGTCAAGGCTAGAAACTGTTTTCAGTAAGTTCAAACGTAAGTATTTAAATAAGAGACTGTCTGAAAAGGTAGCATTCATTAAATTAGCGCAGGCTTCTTCTGACCTATCGCAACAGTCCACTTCACTGTACACTGAAACGGACAGAGCGGCTGCTCTCGCACTGCTGGTTGAGTCATTGGAGCCTCAGGCAGAAGTCATCTTTATGGCAGTAATCTTTTGAAGAAGCCTGTATATAATTACACTTTATTTAAAGTAAACAAGTTTACATATAAAATGCACATACACATACAATTACATATACAAAACCATGAGCACATACAAAAAGGAGAAACAAGGAGGAAAATCTAGCATCTGAGTCCACACAACGCTCACAAGACTTACAGTTTTAATTCGTTCCAGGGGAAAACTTTCCCAAGTTTCAGGTCCATTGTTCGTCTTCTCCGCAGGTCTGTAATGATATGTTTACTCACCACATCACTACTTATCATCTTTTGTTCAAGTACTCCTTTGGCACGAGTTTTCCAAATATGTGTGTTTATTACACACATTACTAACCAAAAGAGTCTCCTTTTGTCGTCACACATTTTTTCTTTAAACAAACCATATTTAACTGCTTTAATATTAACATCCACATCATAGCCAATCTCTGTCATCTTCTGCCTGATCTCAGTTGTCCTATAACAATCCAATAGAAGATGTTCTAGGGTCTCATCTTTATCACAGTCTGTCATAGGACATTTCATGGTGGTAACAAAGCAACTCCATTGTACCACCGCTCTCACAGGGAGGCGCCCGAGCGAGATGAGCCATACCACGTCTCATGCTTTCAGATAATAATTTGTCTTGTATATTTTTAACTATTGAAAGGTTTTCATCTTCATTTGCATACTTATATTGAATTACACCTTCATTTTTGGTTTCATTAATTTTTTTATAGATATTTTTTGTATTATCTTGGAGAATATTTAATTTATAATTACCATCTCCTTCCTTTAATACTAAATATTTGTTACCCACGTGGTACATTGAGCTTTCTGCAGTGAAGTTCTTGACAAAAATAAGTTGCAAACACATTCAGAATTTGTGTGCTACATGTCATGAATAGTTGCTGCTTTGGATGCAGGTCACGTGGAAGCCAGACGAGGGAGACGTTACGCAGAGAATAAAGCGGCGACAGTAACCTGAGAATACGGTGTCATGTCTGCCTCAACACTACGGTCAGTATATGGCCCACTTAAAAAAAAAAACAAATAAAAAAAACAAGAAAAACAAACCAAGAAAAAACCCCACCTACCGCAACTACTGCAGAGCTGTATCACACATCAAAAGCTTTTCCAATACGGGTTCCAAGTCAGATTGACCATTTATATGAAAAGAAGTTTGATAGAACTTGACTAGACAAACAAAAGAGATAGGATCAGCTCTACAGAGGAGATGGGTGGCCCTGAAAAGGACCTTTGTTGCCGTTGTTGTTGTTTTCAGTGCAGTAAGCTTAACCACCAAAGCCGTACAGAGTGCGGCCCTGTCTCTTGAGAGCGTACACCACATCCATGGCGGTGACGGTCTTTCTCTTGGCGTGCTCGGTGTAGGTGACGGCGTCGCGGATGACGTTCTCCAGAAACACCTTCAACACGCCACGGGTCTCCTCGTAGATCAGACCAGAAATACGCTTCACACCACCACGGCGAGCCAGGCGGCGGATAGCTGGCTTAGTGATGCCCTGGATGTTATCACGAAGCACCTTACGGTGACGCTTTGCGCCTCCTTTGCCGAGTCCTTTACCTCCCTTTCTTTTCTTTTTTTTTTTAAAAAATCACTTTATTTAAATATCAATATTCACAATTACAAATACACATAATACAAGCGCCATGCACAAAATTATTCACATCTTATTTTACATATTACAAAAATAAAAGCTCCCACGGCAAGTCATTTCCTAATTTCATATCTCTCGTTTTTCTTCTTCTCAGCTCCGTTACAATGTTTTTACATACGGTGAAACTACTTATCATTTTTTGTTCTATAACACCTTTAGCCCTTGTTTTCCATATGTGGACATTTATAATACACATCACCAACCAAAACAATCTTCTTTTATTTTCACTCATCTTTTCTTTAAACAAACCATATCTTACTGATTTTATATTATTTTCAATATTAAAACCTAGTTTTTCCATCCTCCTTATTTCAACCGTCCTGTAACACGATATCAATAGATGATCAAGAGTTTCGTCTTCATCACAATTCTCCATAGGGCATTTCTTAGTGGTAACGAAGCAACTCCACAGAACTACAGCTCTTACTGGGAGCCGTCCGACAAAGATAAGCCACACTGTATCTCTCATGTTCTCGGATATTACTTTGTCATATATGTTTTTAACTATTTTCTGATTTTCTTCTTTTTCCACAGCCTTATATTGTATCATACCTTCAATTTTTTTTTTTTTTTTTTTAAATCACTTTATTTAAATATCAAAATTCACAATTACAAATACACATAATACAAGCACCATGCACAAATTATTCACATCTTATTTTACATATTACAATAATAAAAGCTCCCACGGCAGGTCTTTTCCTAACCACCCTTGCTATCTCTTAATAATTTACAATAGATACATTAATACAAAAGTTAAATAATACAACAGTTAAATTAATCAAACATATTAACATTAGTTATATCTTCAAAAGGTCCCAAGGTAAAGGGCTATTCTTTTTTTGTTCTAAAGTCTTCCTCCTTCTCAGATCTGTAAGGATATTTTTGCACACAGCAACGCTATCTATCATTTTTTGCTCAATGACCACCTTGGCTCTGGTTTTCCAAATGTGGGTGTTAATGACACACATAATAAGCCAAAAGAGGCGTCTTTTACTGTCATACATTTCCTCTTCCACTCATTTTGGCTGTTCAGAAACAAATGTGAGTCGTTGCTTGACGGACTCCTGAATTTACATCTGATTTGAGGACGTAAAAGAAAACAGGAGTGCTTGAAACTACGGCCATCTACTGGCCTTTGGCGGAAACGAGGAACAGCATGACTGTGCCTGGGGTGCAGTAGCTATGGGGCGCCGTTTGTAAAGTGAAACATGCTGAAATTAACGGCAACATTTTTCCACATTTAGCTCAAAAACAAGTAATTTTTTACAACATTTAGTAAAATATTTGTAACTTTTCATATTTAAAACAGAATTTTAAATGTTAAATCTAAATGTTAAATATTCAATCTAAATGTTAAATCTAAATATTATATTTAAATCTAAATGTTAAATCTAAATGTTTAGGCTAACATGCAAATTTATTGCACGGATCCGCGGAAATACCAAAATAAAAGCTTTCCGAAAACCTCCAGTGCAAAAGTGTGCCGGTAGTGGTCAGACACGTTCTCACTCCCAAAGCGTAATAATTTTCTCTAGGTGACAAATTGTCAACATGTTATGCTTTTGGGTACCCAACACGTTCCTAAATTATAGCATCGGAAAAAGGAGAGCTCAATCTACACATGTTCGTTCATTTTCTAAAGATCGATTTGGAAAACACTATTTTACGTCATTTAACTGCTAGTAAAGGTTATGAATAAGGTTATAGTTAGGGATAAGGTTAGGTTTAGGGCTGGAACACATGGCTGGAACGTCTATTATGGCGGGACCGTCATTCCACTGGAATTCAGCCATAACCCGACCATGAGAAAGCACGTCCGGCGATTTAGCTGAAAACATCGGAAGATCCGTTTTGTCGGCCATCCAAAGGTTCAGCAGTAGTGCACTCTTAGCAGCTGCAGTCTCCACTTCACAATCGCTGCAGCACATGTCCAGCAAAATCGCTGGACATGCTCGTAGGCAAGAAGTGAAGCAGCACATGGCGGGGAGAAGTGAGGAGGAGAACAGACACAATGTTGCACCGGAGGTTTTCGGGAAGCTTTTATTTTGGTATTTCCGTTGATCCGTACAATAAATTTGCATATTAGCCTAAACATTTAGGTTTAACATTTAGATTAAGATTTAACATTTAGATTTAAATATAATATTTAGATTTAACATTTAACATTTAGATTTAAATATATTTAGATTTAATAGTTAACATTTAGATTTAATATTTAACATTTGATGAAAAGTTACAAATATTTTACTAAATGTTGTAAAAATTACTCGAAAAAATATGTTTTTGTAAGGTTTTGAGCGAAATGTGGAAAAATGTTGCCGTTAATTTCAGCATGTTTCACTTTACAAACGGCGCCCCATAAGTAGCTGTGTACTGTACACGATATGAGATTGAGTACTACATGTGTCACAGAGACAATCCAACAGTTTATATCCAGTTAATATCTTTATTAAAGGCCAATAACCAGTGGTGCCTCCAACAGAGCCAGAAAAGGGGGGAAGGTCATGCCATGAAATATTATTAGTTGTCCCCAGATCAAATAGGTTGTTAATGAGGTTTTACCTTGAAACTCTGAATACCAGAACTTCCATACTTCCAGAATCAATGTAGTTTTAGAAGTGGCTTTAGTACATGCAATAGCATTCACAGATGATCGCAACAGATTATTCAGAATGTCAATACTATATTTTCTGACTTGAAAGTGGCAGCGAGTCATTCTCTGGGGGCACTATATCTATGATCTCTACTTGACTGGACTGATCTGGACAGCTTCACAGTATAATTTTTCTGTATGTTATCAATGTTAGTGTCAAAGTCTGAAGACAGTTTGTGCAGTGAGATTAGTTTAACAGAGTTCCCAAAAGTCAGCTTCAATGCAACATCAGCGATGTGGCCTAGGTATTGGATCAACGCCAGCGGAACATGACGATGCTGTGTTTCCATGCTCAAAGTTAGTTCAAAGAATTGTGTTAAATTGTTAGTTTTTTTATACATCTTTGGGGAGTGAAAAAAAAATATGCACCTGTGAACTGAACATGAACTGTGAAAAATATCTGATCCATGTTAGGCTTATTGTTATGTACATTCATAGTTTATAGCCAATTTAAACAACTCTAAAGGTACTTTAGAGCAGGGGTGTCACAGTCTTCTTCTACTGTAAGTAATGTAAACTTATGTGTAGCAGGAAAGAATTGGAAGTACTGGTGCTTAGATCAAGTTACTGGATGCCACCTTCATGCCAAGCATATGGCTTCTATTATATAAAAAAAAAAACTGTCTTGTACTGTCTTGTATGAGGTTAATGTTATTGTAAGAAAGGAGCGCGCTCTCGGTGTGAGTGTGTTGGCTCTGAAAAGAGCCGTTGTTTGTAGGAGGGCGTGCAGACAGCTTAAGCCCTCTCTCCGCGGATGCGGCGAGCCAGCTGAATGTCTTTGGGCATGATGGTGACCCTCTTGGCGTGGATGGCGCACAGGTTGGTGTCCTCGAAGAGTCCGACCAGGTAAGCCTCGCTGGCCTCCTGCAGAGCCATGACAGCGGAGCTCTGGAAGCGCAAGTCGGTCTTGAAATCCTGAGCGATCTCGCGGACCAGGCGCTGGAAGGGCAGCTTGCGAATGAGCAGCTCGGTGGACTTCTGGTAACGGCGGATCTCGCGCAGAGCCACTGTGCCGGGCCTGTAACGGTGAGGTTTCTTGACGCCTCCGGTGGCCGGGGCGCTCTTACGAGCGGCCTTAGTGGCCAGCTGCTTCCTGGGGGCTTTGCCGCCAGTGGATTTGCGAGCGGTCTGCTTGGTTCTTGCCATTCTTTCTCTCTTTAACTTTCCTGCGTTTAAAACAGAAAATGTAACAAGCGGAGGAGACTCGCCGCTCTTAAAGTGTGTGACTGGCTGTGACGCGGTGCCGCTGCGGCTCGTGATTGGTAAGGGGCTCCGCGTGATGCTCAGCACCGCTCAGAGGAGCCCCGCCCCGCCTAAGTGTGCGCTGCTCATTGGAGGAAGGTGCTTTGAAAAGGCGCGCTGCCGCGAGCCTGTCTGCGATTGGTGTGTGACGAAGCCGCCCGCGCTCTGCGGAAATATAAGCCAGGCTCGGCGCCGATCGGGCCACATTTCCTTTGAGTGTTGACACTGCGAAGAGAAGGTTCAAAATGAGTGGGCGTGGCAAAACCGGAGGCAAAGCCAGAGCTAAGGCTAAGACCCGTTCATCCCGTGCCGGGCTCCAGTTCCCCGTGGGTCGTGTCCACAGACTGCTGCGCAAAGGCAACTATGCGCAGCGCGTGGGTGCCGGCGCCCCCGTCTACCTGGCAGCTGTGCTCGAGTACCTGACCGCTGAGATCCTCGAGCTGGCTGGCAACGCAGCCCGCGACAACAAGAAGACTCGTATTATCCCACGTCACCTGCAGCTGGCTGTGCGCAACGACGAGGAGCTCAACAAGCTCCTTGGCGGAGTCACCATCGCCCAGGGTGGTGTGCTGCCCAACATCCAGGCCGTGCTGCTGCCCAAGAAGACCGAGAAGCCTGTCAAGGCCAAGTAAATGCCAAAGCCTCTGCTTCACGCACGAAACCAATAAACAAAGGCTCTTTTCAGAGCCACACACTTCTTTCTGAGCAAACATCCTCGTGTATATGGAAATGTAGTATTACCTTATTTGTGTGTGTGTGTGTGTGTGTGTGTGTGTGTGTGTGTGTGTGTGTGTGTGTGTGTGTGTGTGTGTGTGTGTGTGTGTGTGTGTGTGTGTGTGTGTGGGGGGGGGGGGGGGTTCTTTCGCCTCCCAACCAGATCTTCAGGTTGTTTTAATTTATTATTAACAATAATATAAAATTATGCACAATGAATTACTAATGTAAAAATAGTTCAAAAGTTCAACACTGCCCCTAGCATCCTGGAGCACTTGTGTTGTCTTTTGTAGGTGTTTTGGAGTTTCTACGTGTTTTGTCTGTAGGGGCCACCGTAAATATACTTTTATTTATTCACTCCACATGAAATGTAATAAATCAACTATAATAAAATCCAACTATTCACATTTCAACTTTTAACTATTTAAATTTTTAGCTTTTTCCTTTTACAAATTTAAAGTGAAACAACACAAAACACTGCAAACCACAACACAATTAAATATAAATTATAATATGAAAATAAAAAGAAGATGCATATTCTCTGTCATATGGACCTGCATGAATAAACTTTGTCCCTGGCTCTCTTTCTCTCTGTCGCTCCTGCTCTGTTCACTTTCTGATTGTGAAATGTGAGCCATGATAGTAATACAAGCTGCAAGTGTTATGAGAAAAAAAACAAACCCAAAAAGTATCTTATCTTGCTTTGACAATAATGCTATTATTGTGAATAAGAGAATGTTGCGTGATTGTGAGGAAGGAGCTCTGGCGTGTTGCTGTGGTGGCTCTGAGAAGAGCCGTTGTTGAGTGCGAGAGTGTTGGCAGCTCACTTCTTCTTGGCTGCTGTGGCCGCCTTCTTGGCTTTGGGCTTGGCGGCCTTCTTGGCGGGGGCTTTCTTGGCTGCGGGAGGCTTCTTGGTGACCTTCTTGGGGCTCTTGGCTGCCGCCTTCTTGGGGCTCTTGCTGGGCTTTTTGGCCGCCACAGCGGGCTTCTTGGCCTTCTTGGGGGACTTCTTAGCGGCTGCGGGCTTCTTGGCTGCCGCTGGCTTCTTGGGGGACTTTTTAGCGGCTGCTGCCGGCTTCTTGGCTTTGGCAGGGGCGGGCTTCTTGGCTTTGGGAGCGGCTTTCTTTGCGGGCTTCTTGGCTTTGCTCTCGGTAGCCTTCTTGTTCATCTTGAAGGATCCGGAGGCCCCGGTGCCCTTGGTCTGCACCAGAGTGCCCTTGGCCACCAGGCTCTTGATGGCGGTCTTGACGCGGGCCTTGTTCTTGTCCACATCGTAGCCTCCGGCAGCCAGAGCCTTCTTGAGAGCGGCTGTGGACACGCCGCTGCGCTCCTTGGAAGCGGCCACGGCTTTCACGATCAACTCGCCCACGCTGGGGCCCACCTTCTTCGGCTTGGAAGCCGTCGTCTTCTTCTTGGCCGCCTTGGCCGGGGCGGCGGCAGCAGCAGGTGCGGGTGCTTCCTCTGACATTTTCCTCTTTCCTTCTGATCGAGTCACGGTGCAGTGATGGCAACTCGGAAGCGTCACACTGCACTTAAACGCACCATGAGAACCGTGGAGAGTGAATGTAGCGCGCGCCGCTCTCGCGTGCGCCACGCAATGCTTCCGTTTGTGTTTCGTGTCTCGGGATCAAAGAGCTCAAAGTGAGTGTGTGAGCAGCACTGCAGGCCGACAGTGGAGCAGTCCACAGCGGACTCGTGTCTCCTCGGGCAGGCCTCGTGTCGGGCTCTGGTGCTCTCTGCTCTTGCTTTGTGGAGCCTCCAAAGCTCAGCGACTCAGTGCGGAGCTCAGCGCTGCTCGGCGGCTTTTTGCGCTCTTTTCTTTCCTAAAACAAAGGAGCCGCAGCACAGCTCCGTGAAAAGCCCTTTTCCAGCTCAGACACATGTTCGTTCGCGCACTCCGACTTAAAAGCAGCATCTGGTGAGCGCAGCTGTGGGACAAAGTGACGCCGCGAACTCCCAGCAAACACACCGATGCAGCTGGACACCCACGGAGCAGCGAGACGTCTGTGAGAGCTGCTCACTTCTAACCAAAGCACAGCGGCCTCGAGTTTCACTCACGTTGTTGTATATCAGAAATCACCATTAGTTAGTCACCTTACGGCAGCTCACTTCCACACTTTGGCCCTGATCTCTTAGTCTGCATCAGTCCGTTTCCTTCCAGCTACAGTTACCGACTCTACTATAAACAACAACAGCGAATGAACACGTGAATACACACATCCACCAACTGATCACTAAGTATCTCAATGTGCAATACTCAATACCTGCTAAAAAACATCCAACATCTCACTATTAAACATTCTCTTTTTGTCGCTACTAGTCAAACGTATTTTTATATCTATTTCATTTATTTAATCAGAGTAATATTGCTCTTATTTTTTTGGCATTTATTTAATCCTGCTCTGTCCACGTTGCTGCTGTAACAAGGTGAATTTCCCAGCTCTGGGACTAATAAAGCTTATCTTATGTCCTGGATAGCGACCTCAGTCTAATCTAGTACAGTGCATTTAATTATGCCCAGTATATCTGTGCTCCTTTTTCTGGAGGATTCTATTATTCTTCCACCCACTAAAAAAATGTAACCACAGATTGTTGTCCAAGATAAGTAAAATGCTGCACAATACCTCCCACCCTCCCATCGTGTGCTTGACCAGTCACAGAAGAGCGTTTAGTGAGAGACTGAGATGACCAAAGTTCACCTCTGAATCAGAATGGGTTTTATTTCCTAATGTTGAGCAGGTTTACAACATTAGGAAATTGCTTCGGTACTTAGTGCAAAACACACTGTAAGACAACACTTAACTAAACATAAAAAATAAAAGTGCTAAGCAGATAGATATATCTTATTCATAGCGATTGCTATAATAGTTGTACTATCTAAAGGCATATAGAAAGGTGGCTACGGAGCCAACAAATTATGAATTAGATTCAAATAGGCACAACTTTAGTTTTTTTATTTCTATATGATGAACTCTGCATTATTAAGTGATAAGAACAAGTAATCTTATGTCCTGTAATCATTATGACGCTATAATTTGAGATACAATAAATAAAATACGTTTTTGTACAAAGTATCGTATCGGATCAGTATCGTCGATACCACCCTGAATATTACTCGTTATCGGATCGGAAAGGAAATCAGTGGTATCGCACATCACTAGTGATTATAGTGTTTACGAGCACATCAAGTCAAGTGGCTTTGTTATTTCAACCATGTGCAGTGCTACAGTACACAGTGAAGCAAGTCAGCGTTCTTCCAAGACCGTGGTGCTACATAGGACAATCAACACAGGACCACATAAAGTGCAAATGTACAACATAAGAAAAACGGCGCAACCCCAGATCAGAACGATACAGACAAATTGATACTAAATTTTAAGTTTACTGCTTCTTTGGATTCTGCTATGCAAATTTTTTGTGAAATGACAAACTTTGGATATCAGAGGAAAAAAAAAAAAAAAAAAAAAAAAAAAAACACAACAACAACAACAACAACACACAAAACACTTCCATTTCACACCGTAAAGGAACTGTCAAAATGAGTTAACTGGCCAGAGCAACATTTGTGTTCAGTACTGTTTTCAATTTGTTCTTTGGAATTTGCTTTGTATTGAATGTATTTGGAAATCAGAATATATATGTAAAAAAATAATATAATAATCAGCCCTTATCCCCAAGGGGCAAATAAGATACAATGGAGCAGCACGACATTGAAGACAAGGACAGGGCATAAACAGGCAATAAGAATGAGATAATAAATACACAGCATATACACAGTTTTAAAATTAAAGTGACTGAATAGGTGAATAAATAACTAAGTGACTAAAAGTGAATGAAGTGGCAGCACAAAAAGAGCGTAGAGTAGTTCATGTTTACAGGTGTGGGAAATGGTCTTAAGGGCTGGAGTTAAAAAGCAGAGTGGCTTTGGGGACAGAGGTGGCTCTCCTCTCAGTCCTACAGGAAATGCAGCAGAGGCGCCGCCCACAGGGGAGCCATTGAAATGCACTGAAAGACTGTCAAACATAAAGTGGCATTAATGTTGTATTTGTAGTTACTTTGTCATCGTTCCACAACACACACAAGACATTTCCTGAGTCTGGGTCAATGTAGCGGATCAATAGCACCTAGTGACAAAGAAGCATTTCCGCGATTGCAGTAGTTGGCAACATAGTAACTGCACGTTTGAAGGTAGAACGTATGCTCTTCAGGACAGAGTGGGTGGCTCTGAAAAGAGCCGTTGGGTTGACTGACAGCAGGATCAGTTTACTTGGAGCTGGTGTACTTGGTGACGGCCTTGGTGCCCTCAGACACGGCGTGCTTGGCCAGCTCACCGGGGAGCAGCAGGCGCACTGCGGTCTGGATCTCCCTGGACGTGATGGTGGAGCGTTTGTTGTAGTGGGCCAGGCGAGAGGCCTCGGCAGCGATGCGCTCGAAGATGTCGTTGACAAACGAGTTCATGATGCTCATGGCCTTGGAGGAGATCCCGGTGTCGGGGTGGACCTGCTTCAGCACCTTGTACACGTAGATGGCGTAGCTCTCCTTCCTGGTCTTTCTCTTCTTCTTGCCGCCCTTGCCGGCGGTCTTGGTCACGGCTTTCTTAGAGCCCTTCTTGGGCGCGGACTTCGCGGGTTCAGGCATTTTGTTCCTTCGATACTCTGCAGCAACCAATGAGCTGTGTAACAGAGAGCAGCTCCTTTTATACAGCCTGTATGCTAATATCACTGCGCAGGCCCTCGGCTCTCATTGGCTGAGCTGCACAGTGGGCCGGACATTGCGTTGGAGGAAATCTATGAATTGTGCTACAACAGGCGCGCGTCTAACAAAGAAGTGGTCTGTGTGATCGTTTCCTCATTTGTTGGAACGGTCATTTGTATTAAATGAGCAGTAAATGTAGTGCTCTGTATGGCAAATATGGAGGATTTAGGGAGACACAGACTGAAAGCTAGAAAATGCTTAAGATGTGACTACAGTCTACAGTAGTGAATTGGGCCTCAGCAGCAGCAGTGTTTCTTTGGGGCAGTGAGCTTTGTTATCTTCACACCATGCTGGAGTTTTCAGAGTGATGATGATGACATTTACAGTTTTTTCTGATTGCTTAAGCACATTTTTTGTAACTATTGGCTAATTTTGCAAAACTCTTCACACAAATAAGAAAACCTGTCACCCAATCATCAAAACATTGTAGTTCTCTTGCAAAAGCAAACACAGCTAGATTAACTCTTCACACCTTCGTAAAAATGGTGTTTCCGTATCAAACAGTACACACAAGCCATCATCTACTAAGCACACAATGCGCCAACTGCACACTGATGGTATGAATACAAAACACATCTGGCTTTTGCTTTCTCTGTGTACAGATGTCAATTTGAGGTCACACCTTGTCATAGTGTCATGTAAACATACAAGGATCCAAACGTCAAGTATTGGTGTTTATTAACACTCATCAAAACCAAGACAAAGTCAGAACACAAAATAGGAATTCCACAAATAAAAGGGGAAAAAAAAAAAAAAAAAAAAAAAAAAAAAACACACACCACACACACACACCACACAGACAATCAGCCTACATCATGTCGTCTTTCTGGGTCCGGCCACGTCGCCTGCGATATCCTCCAGTCCAAGGCACCGGGGAAAATATCTCCTTGAATGCTGTATCCAGGCCTGACATGATGCCTGGTCAATATCTCCACATGCCTCCTCCATTGCCTGTAAAAGGGCTACCTGTTGATGAGGATGACGGTCATACACTTTCCAGCGCCAGGCAGAGAAGAACTCCTCGATGGGATTCAAGAATGGAGAGTATGGAGGGAGGTTGAGTGCCATGAAGGATGGTTGGTCTGTAAACCAGTTGCGGACCAAAGCAGCCCTATGGAAACTAACATTGTCCCATATGATGACATATCGGGTCTGCTCTGGTCTCTGAACAGTGAGCATGTCATGCAAGGTGTCCAGGAATGCAATAATGTGTGCAGTGTTGTATGGGCCTATGGTTGCATGATGGTGAACAACACCATTTTGGCTTATAGCTGCACACATGGTTATGTTACCACCACGTTGTCCTGGGACATTGATGATGGCACGGTGTCCAATAATGTTCCTGCCACGTCTCCTGGTTTTACTGAGGTTAAAACCGGCCTCATCTACAAAAAGTAGCTCATGTCCCATTGCATCTGCTTCTAGTTCCATCACTCTCTGGACAAGACAAAACAAATGCAACACATCAGGCCCATGCACAGCACTACAGTATGCACCTCCAAATTCAGAACCAATGACACTAGCTTACCTGCACGTAGTCATATCGCAGTTGCTTTACACGTTCTGTGTTTCTCTCGAAAGGAACTCTGTAAATTTGCTTCATTCTTATTCTGTGGCGCGCAAGTACACGACTTAGTGCAAGCATTTCTGCACTGTGTATATTACTCTTACTGCTCCTTCCATTGTACTCCACATAGACAGCTTACCTGTGGCCTGTTTATAGTGCTTAGGCTGATTGCAAAGTGGACTAATTATCTAAAACAGTTTTCACATGTGAAAGTGTGCCAGACAGTTGGCAAATTAGTGTTAATGATAGCCATACATGTGTATACTTTTGCTAGGAGTGTGTTGGAAATTTGGTAATTGGGTGTTGTGCAGTGAATTGTGCCTACAGTTTTGCAAAGTGTGTGTTACAAAATTGCAAACTGAATGCAAAGCAGTTTTTGTGCTTTTAGTTTTGCAAACTCAGTGAGTGGTTTTGCTATAAGTCTGAATAGTTTTAGAAATTGTGCTACAGGAATCACAGTTAGGGTTTAAGCATTCAGAAAAAACTGTAAGCCCTCTCTCCGCGGATGCGGCGAGCCAGCTGAATGTCTTTGGGCATGATGGTGACCCTCTTGGCGTGGATGGCGCACAGGTTGGTGTCCTCGAAGAGTCCGACCAGGTAAGCCTCGCTGGCCTCCTGCAGAGCCATGACAGCGGAGCTCTGGAAGCGCAAGTCGGTCTTGAAATCCTGAGCGATCTCACGGACCAGGCGCTGGAAGGGCAGCTTGCGAATGAGCAGCTCGGTGGACTTCTGGTAACGGCGGATCTCGCGCAGAGCCACGGTGCCGGGCCTGTAACGGTGAGGCTTCTTGACGCCTCCGGTGGCCGGGGCGCTCTTACGAGCGGCCTTGGTGGCCAGCTGCTTCCTGGGGGCTTTGCCGCCAGTGGATTTGCGAGCGGTCTGCTTGGTTCTTGCCATTCTTTCTATCTTTAACTTTCCTGCGTTTAAAACAGAAAATGTAACAAGCGGAGGAGACTCGCCGCTCTTAAAGTGTGTGACTGGCCGTGACGCGGTGCCGCTGCGGCTCGTGATTGGTGAGGGGCTCCACGTGGTGCTCAGCACCGCTCAGAGTAGCACCGCCCCGCCTAGGTGTGCTCATTGGAGGAAGGTGCTTTGAAAAGGCGCGCTGCCGCGAGCCTGTCTGCGTGTGTGACGAAGCCGCCCGCGCTCTGCGGAAATAAAAGCCAGGCTCGGTGCCGATCGGGCCACATTTCCTTTGAGTGTTGACACTGCAAAGAGAAGGTTCAAAATGAGTGGGCGTGGCAAAACCGAGAAGATGACCAGAGAGGATTGGCATGACAGTGAAGATGAGGATGAAGACAAATATGCAGATGATATCGACATGCCCGGTCAGAACTTTGACTCCAAGAGACGAATCACTGTCAGGAATCTGCGTATCAGAGAAGACACAGCTAAATACTTGAGAAATCTGGATCCAAATTCAGCGTACTACGATCCAAAGACGCGAGCAATGAGAGAGAACCCGTACTCCAACACTGGCAAGAACCCTGATGAAGTGGGGTAGGCTGGAGACAACTTTGTTCGCTACAGTGGAGCCACAATTTCCATGGCTCAAACACAATTGTTTGCCTGGGAGGCTTATGAGAAAGGCTCCGAGGTGCATCTGCAGGCTGACCCCACCAAACTGGAGCTGCTACATCGTTCCTTCAAGGTCAAGAAGGAGGACTTCAAAGAAGAACAGAGGGAGAGCATCCTGGAGAAGTATGGAGGCCAGGAGCATTTGGATGCACCACCGCGGGAGTTGCTGTGTGCCCAGACGGAGGACTACGTGGAGTATTCGCATCACGGCGCTGTGCTGAAAGGACTCGAAAAGGCTGTCGCTCGCTCCAAATATGAGGAGGACGTGCTCATCAACAACCACACTTGTATTTGGAGTTCCTACTGGAAAGACGGCTTCTGGGGGTACAAGTGTTGCCACTCCATGGTCAAACAGAGTTACTGCACAGGATCAGCTGGAATTGGAATTAACAACTCAGAGTGCACTCCATTTGAAGAGGCAATAACTGAGCCACAGGAGGAGGAACAGCCCAAGACTCTGCTAGAAATGCATCAAGATAAGATGAAAGAGAAGAAGAAGAACAAAAAGAACAAGAAGCGCGACTCCGACAGCAGTGATTCGGAGGATGAGGAGAAGAAGAAGGAAAAGCTGAAGAAGGCTCTAGAAGCAGAGGAAAAGCGGGTGAAGCAGGTGGAGATGCTAATGCAGCTGGATGAGAGGAAGAGGCCGTACAACAGCTTGTTTGAAGTAAAGGCGCCCACTGAGGAGGAGATGGAGGCCTTCCGCATGAAACGCAGCAGGCCAGATGATCCCATGGCTTCCTTCTTGGGACAGTGACCTTTTCAGTCCCGGCAGATTCCCCTAAACTCTCCCCAAGGACTCTACTAGAGCAGCTGCTCAGTAAAATATAAAATCCCACATTCACTCAAGTTTTGTGTTTTGGAAAGAAGTGCTGGAGAAACTGTACAGTATTTTGTAAAAGTTAATGTTAACACATTGTTTTGAAGCTGCATGTCCATAAAATGTAGAACAACAATAAAAAAGGTGTTTCACTTCAACAGGAGACATTTAAATACTTTCAAAGCTTTCAAATTCAGTCTTTACAGGAAACATGAGAAACGTAACTGCATTTCTTTTTATAATAAAATCCATTTGCCTGGAAAAAAAAAAAAGCAAAACCAGAGGCAAAGCCAGAGCTTCATCCCGTGCCGGGCTCCAGTTCCCCGTGGGTTGTGTCCACAGGCTGCTGCGCAAAGGCAACTATGTGCAGCGCAGGCACGTGCAGAGGGGTGGGGGGCTAGAGGGGCTTGAGCACCCGCCCCTTTCCTGATGGGTACCCAAGGTGCCCTTTTGTTGAGGCAACTTTTTTTTTAAAAATTCTTTTTTTTTTTTTTATGTATGTGTGTGTGCGTGCGGAGTCCTGTCTGTGCCCCTCAACAATAATATTTAACTAGTAATCACAGTTTTGCTAAATAAAAGGATCTGGCTTGCATCAGTCACATGATCACATTTAACCAATGATCGCCCTTGACGGCAGAACGCGCTGGTTACGAGCCGGGAACGAGCTCACTAAGAGCACGCGCATTTTTAGCGGTCCGGAGCTGTAGGAGAAACACAAGTTAACTCAGAGACACAGACTGATGCGACAAAACCAGTAAGTAGGTGTGTAGCGTAAACTGTAGTGTGTAGCACCCAGGAGTATTGGCTTATTGGGCGACAGTATGCCACGGAGTATGTGGCACGGACTACGCACCATTACGGACTACAAAGCCAGGGACACTGCGCCGATCAACGCCGACTCTGCATTCACCAACGAGCTGAATCGGTTCTACGCCCGTTTCGAGGTTAACCAGGCGGCTAATGCTATCTACCGCCTGACTACCGAGGACAGTGACGTCATCAGCGAGAGACCGGTGACCAGCATCGCGGAGCATGACGTCCGAGCGGCACTGAGGAGAGTGAACACAAGGAAAGCGGCGGGGCCAGACGGCATCACCGGCCGTCTGCTGCGCTGCTGTGCTGACCAGCTAGCAGGTGTGTTCACTTACATCTTCAACGAGTCCCTGGCGAAGTCTGTGGTCCCCACATGCTTCAAAAGATCCACCATCATCCCTGTGCCCAAGAACAGCAAACCCTCATCTCTGAACGATTACCGGCCAGTTGCACTGACCTCGGTAGTAATGAAGGTGTTTGAGAGGCTGCTGAAGAACATCATCTCCTCCTCCATCCCAGACACCACAGATCCGCTGCAGTTCGCCTACAGATCCAACAGATCCACAGAGGATGCCATCGCCCACGTCCTACACACCACTCTCAGCCACGTGGACAAGAAACAGGGTAACTATGTGCGAATGCTGTTTGTTGATTACAGTTCAGCGTTTAACACAATAGTGCCCTGCAGACTGTTCACAAAGCTGAGGGATCTGGGACTTAACAGCCGTCTGTGTGCATGGGTGTTGGACTTCCTCACTGGCAAAACTCAGGTGGTGAGGGTGGGCAGGTGCTTCTCCAACAGCATCACCATCAACACAGGAGCACCTCAGGGATGTGTCCTCTCGCCACTGCTCTACTCCCTCTACACTTCAGACTGTGTGGCCACCCATGGCTCCAACACCATTGTGAAGTTTGCTGACGACACAGTGGTGTTGGGTGCCATCTCCAACAACAATGAGGCGGCCTACATGGATGAAGTGAAGAATCTGGCATCGTGGTGCCAGGACAACCACCTCCAGCTGAACGTCAGCAAGACCAAGGAGCTGGTGGTGGACTTCAGAAGGGGTCAGCACAGAGACTACAAGCCCATTATCATCAATGGAGCTCCAGTGGAGAGGGTGCAGTCCTTCAAGTATCTTGGTGTCCACATCTCCTCAGACCTGACATGGGCTGCCCACATTCAGGTCCAGACCAAAAAGGCTAGGCAGCGCCTGTATCACCTTCGACAACTGAGGAAGTTCAGGGTCTCTCCAAAGATCCTCAGGATTTTCTATACAGGCGCTGTGGAGAGCATCCTCACACAGAACATGACATCGTGGTTCGGGAACAGCTGTGTGAAGGACCAAAAAGCTCTCCAGAGAGTGATCCGTACAGCAGAACGCTGCTGCAGGATTGCTCTCCCCCCGCTTCAGGACACCTACACCAGGAGATGCCGGACTAGAGCAGCGCAGATACTGAAGGACCCGTCCCATCCTGGCAACAAACTGTTCCAACTTCTGCAATCTGGTAGAAGGTTCCGCATCTTCCGGGCAAGGACAGAGAGACTCAAGAGGAGCTTCTATCCCCAAGCCATTCGTGCCCTAAACACACACACCCGCCCTCTCACATCATCTATAATTGACTGAGACAGGACTCTCTTCCAGACACTAAACCAAGGCACAATGTACATTCCAAATTCCTTTAATTTTAAATATGTTTATATTGTCTATCCTGTAAAATAGTCAGATGTCTATTCATATTAATGTACAGAATTCACCTGCTTGCTGCTACTACTGCACATTCACCCAGTGTATATACTATATAGGGTGGCTGTAGCTCAGGTGGCAGAGCAGGTCAGCCACTAATCAGAAAGTCGGTGGTTCGATCCCAGGCTGCCTCCTGGCTGCATGCCAAATATCCTTGGGCAAGATACTAACCCCGTGTTTGCCTACTGGTGGTGGTCAGAGGGCCCGGTGGCGCCAGTGTCCGGCAGCCTCGCCTCTGTCAGCGCGCCCCAGGGCAGCTGTGGCTACAATGTAGCTTGCCATCGTGAATGTGTGTGTGAATGGGTGAATGACTGAATGTAGTGTGAAGCGCTTTGGGGTCCTTAGGGACTAGAAAAGCGCTATACGGATGTCATCCAGGGAAGGACGGACGTTGTTTTGCTGTGCTGTATTTTAATGTGAAGTGTACATATTTATTTTTTATATTGCATGCATTGGTTATATTTTTGTGCAGTGTTTTATTTAGTTTGCATGTTTTAGTTGCCGGCAAATTGTCCTGGAGAGACTCCGCCTTTTCCCCCGTTTTTACTAATTGGACACACCTGAGAGAAAAGAAAAGGTAATTTACAGAGTGCTCAAGGACACATAAGAGGTTTGGAGCCGGTGTTCAACAAAAAATGTAACACGGAGAATGCGAGACAGACAGAGGAAAGACACAGACGATCAGAGAGTAGAGATGATCAGATGGAGCAGACGACCAGCGACTGGGAAGAGAGATTACCAGCGACTGGAAAGGGGAAACGATCAGAGGAAAAAAAGGCAGATGACCAGCGACTAGGGACGCGTAGCGGCAGTCTGGTGGCAATAACGACAAGAGCCAGCTCGTGCACTGCGGGAGAACAGAAGCAGTGAGACCGCGGTGCCGATTGCAGTTTGAGGAAGCGGCGGGCGGAGTTGAGAGCTCTGCCCACCCGGGTAAGTCTTTGACTTATCCTTTTTATAAAGTAAACTGCCAAAGGAATAGTGACTGCCGCTCCCTCCCTTTCTTCAGTGCATCAGGACGTGGAATGCGGGGAGGAAGGCGAGGACTCCGCTGGGTTTCCCTCTTTTAATACTACGCTGGACCTCTTAGTTTTCTGTGACTTTTAGGCCGTGGTGGATTCCACTGGACTTTTAATGTTGTGTGTTATTGATTTTTATTGTGTCTTCCCTTGGCCAAGGTTGTTTTAATTCATTTTATATTTTTAACTATTTAAACATAATAAATTATATTTTTAATTCTACAGTTTTGTTTCGTGTGCTTTTTCCCTCGGCGGCTCCACTGCTCTGCCCGCTTTGAGGAAGGTTTCCTTCCTTTTAAAAAACACAAATCACCTGTGGAAAGAAGATAAGAGAAAGATAAAACTCAGCCTTTCCGCACCGGTGTCACACAAATGCAGGCCATTTTTATATATA
The DNA here is from genome assembly GCF_965226115.1 of Aulonocara stuartgranti. Classification (NCBI taxonomy): domain Eukaryota; kingdom Metazoa; phylum Chordata; class Actinopteri; order Cichliformes; family Cichlidae; genus Aulonocara; species Aulonocara stuartgranti. Next base: position 39,684,704 of record NC_138944.1, read on the forward strand.
TATATATATATATATATTATTTTTTTTTTTTTTTTTTATAATGTTCTTCCTCTACACACCCCCCCCCCCCCCCCCCCCCCAAATTTTTGCACATGTCGAGGAGCGTGTCAGGCTACATTTCACTGTGTGTTATACTTGTATAACTATGCATGTGACAAATAAAGAACCTTGAACCTTATTACGTACACGTTGGTAAGTTGTCTTGTTGCAACTGATGAACTGAAACAAACGAGCGTGCTGTGTGTGCAACAGCGTGACAAACATTACCTGTCCTTTTATTAACTGCACAAGTAGTGCTGGTCATAGCTGCTGGCTACCTGTGTAAGGCTGTCATGGGTCTGCAGCTCTGTCACCGTTTTAGGGAACATATTTAGTTTTAAAGTACGTTTCCGGGCTTTTCCTGCCTTTCTGGAGGGATTATATTTCACTAAAAACGATCTAATATGCATGTCCACATAATAATTATTATAATTATAATATATTAAAAACACACGCTGTATTTTAAAGAACATACATTAAGAAGCAGATTATATCAGATTTATATTTTAAATAAGACAATTTGGATTTTACAGCAGTAAAATTATTGTATCTCTAGAGTTTAAACATGTAATAAGCTTTGCCCTGCACAGAGTGGATAGTGAAACAAATTGAATCATCATAATGACATTATTTCATATTTATTACTTCCCCCTCCTCATTGCTTTATTATTGTAGCTCTAGTAATAAATAATAATGTAAGGATTCTGGATCAGCACCATGATGCCCATAGTATATACAGTATTCTGAAGAAGATCTAAAATGTCACTGTGTGTGCATGTGTGTGTTTTATTTAGATGGATTTAAAAAAAAAATCTCTCTCCCACAATCGATATATGATCCATTGTTGATCTGCACACAGCTGTTGCCACCAACGGCGCACTCGCTTACGTCACTGTCGTGAGACATTCTCGCAAAAAAATCATGGTTTTAGTAACACAGTAACGCAGCGTTCCTACGGGAAAGTAAAGGTAATTTAATTACCGATTTTGCAATAGGCAAGGCAAGGCAAGGCAAATTTATTTGTATAGCACAATTCAACAACAAGGTGATTCAAAGTGCTTTACAGAGACATTAGAAACAAAAACAGATAAAAAGCATGATTTAAAATTGATTAAAACAAGCAAACAAACTAACTAACTAAACACACACATTCACATTCACACCTGTTCGCGACGATCTGAACCCTTATTGTAAGGGGAGCTACCAGTCCTTCTGTGGACGAGCTACTTTCTATTTTAAATTCCCTGAATTTAAAATACTCTCTAGACCCAACTGGGGAGCTACCCAGAGCTCCAAACCCACTTAACAAACAAACAAACAAACAAACAAACAAAACAGTATATAAAATCAAAACAGATAAAATCAGAACAGTAGATAAAATCAGTAGTTAATGTAAGTTTTGAAATTTAAGCTTAAAAGTGTGGATTTGGTGTTTTATTCAAATGCAGCTGAGAACAGGTGAGTCTTCAACCTGGATTTAAATAAACTGAGTGTTTCAGCTGATCTGAGGCTTTCTGGGAGTTTGTTCCAGATATAAGGAGCATAAAAGCTGAACGCAGCTTCTCCGTGTCTGGTTCTGACTCTGGGAACTGATAAAAGACCGGATCCAGATGACCTGAGGGATCTGGAAGGTTTATACTGGGTCAGGAGGTCACTGATGTATTTTGGTCCTAAACCATTCAGAGCTTTATAGACCAGCATCAGGACTTTAAAGTCTATCCTCTGACGGACAGGCAGCCAGTGTAAGGACCTCAGAGCTGGACTGATGTGGTCCACTTTTTTGGTCTTAGTGAGGACTCGAGTAGCAGAGTTCTGAATGAGCTGTAGTTGTCTGACTGATTTTTTAGGTAGACCTGTAAAGATGCTGTTACAGTAATCAAGCTGAAGATCAAGATGAATGCATGGACTAGTTTTTCCAGGTCCTGTTGAGACATCAGATCTTTTATCCTTGAAATATTCTTGAGGTGATAGTAAGCTGACTTTGTTATTGTCTTAATGTGTTTTTCTAAGTTTAGGTCTGCATCCATCACTACACCCAAATTTCTCTCCTGGTTTGTGGTTTTTAGATGTATAGATTGAAGTTCTCTGGTGACCTGTAATCGTTTTTCTTTGGCGCCAAAGACTATTACCTCAGTTTTGTTTTTGTTTAGCTGGAGAAAATTGTGGCACAACCAGTCATTAATTTCCTCAATGCATTTACCAAGAGCCTGTACAGGGCCTCGGTCTCCTGGTGACATTGTGATATATATTTGTGTGTCATCTGCATAGCTATGATAGTTTATTTTGTTGTTCTTTATAATCTGTGCCAGTGGGAGCATGTAAATGTTAAACAGAAGGGGTCCCAAGATGGAACCTTGGGGAACTCCACATGTGATACTTGTCTGCTCAGATGTGAAGTTACCTATTGATACAAAGTATTTCCTGTTTTCTAAGTATGTCTTGAACCAGTTTAGTACAGTTCCTGAAAGACCTGTCCAGTTCTCCAGTCGTTTGAGTAATATGTTGTGGTCAACTGTATCAAATGCTGCACTGAGATCCAGTAAAACTAAGACTGACATTTTTCCACTGTCTGTATTCAGACATGTCATTAAACACTTTGGTCAGAGCGGTTTCAGTGCTGTGGTTCTGTCTAAAACCTGACTGGAAGGCATCGTAGCAATTATTCTGTTTTAAGAAGTAACTGAGCTGTTGAGAAACTGCTTTTTCAATGATCTTACTTAAAAATGGGAGATTTGAGATCGGCCTGTAGTTGTTCATTTGTGTCTTGTCAAGATTGTCCTTTTTCAGTATAGGTTTTATTACAGCAGTTTTTAGTGATTCTGGAAACACACCTGATAATAAAGAAAAGTTGACGATCTGTAACAGGTCTGACTCTAAAGTCTTTGAGACCTTTTTGAAAAAACTTGTTGGCAGGACATCTAAACAGCAGGAGGAGGAGTTCAGTTGACCTAAGATGTCCTCCAGGTCTTTGCTGTTAATCGGGTGAAACTGTTTCATGGTGTTTAAACAGTTTTTCGGTGGACACAGTACATATCCTGGATCTGCTGTTGATGTTCCAACTGCTTGTCTAATCTTTTGGATTTTGTCTGTGAAGAATTTGGCAAAGTCATTGCAGGCCATGGTCGAATGAAGTTCAGCTGCCACTGACACAGGAGGGTTTGTTAGCCTGTCAACTGTAGAAAATAAGACCCGAGCATTATGGCTGTTTTTAGTGATGATGTCAGAGAAGTAGGACCTCCTTGCACTCCTCAGTTGTAAATTATAATTGTGAAGTTTCTCTTTATAGATGTCATAATGAACCTGGAGGTTTGTTTTTCTCCATCTGCGCTCAGCTTTCCTACACTCTCTTTTTTCATTTTTCACCAGTGTGGAGTTTCTCCATGGAGACTTTTTCCTTTCAGAGATAACCTTCACCTTAATGGGAGCAATAGTGTCCATTACATTTAACATGTTAGCATTGAAGCTATTGACGAGCTCATTGACTGACCCTCTGGACAGGTCAGGTGTTAATGGGAAGACCTGGTTAAAAATTGCACTACTGTGTTCAGTTATACACCATTTTGTGATCACTGTTGTTGATATATTTATGTGGGCTGAGATTTTACTTTCAAAGAAAACACAGTAATGATCAGACACGCCCACATCAGACACAGTAATGTTTGAAATGCTCAGGCTCTTGGAGATCAGTAGGTCAAGAGTGTGTCCTCTATTATGTGTGGCCTCTGTTACATGCTGAGTCAGCCCAAAGTTGCCCAGAGTGTTACTCAGGTCTTTAGTCCCTTTGTCCTGAGGGTTGTCCACATGGATGTTAAAATCCCCAGCAATAATTACACAGTCAAAATCAACACAGATCACAGACAGCAGTTCACTGAGGTCATTAAAAAAGTCTGTGCAGTATTTGGGAGGCCTGTAAACATTAAGAAACACAACTTTGGATGGGGCCTTCAGCTGTAAAGCCACATATTCAAAAGACTGAAAACTTCCAGGAGATAGCTGCTTACATTGAAATGATTCATTAAATAAGACAGCAACCCCTCCTCCTCTCCTGCTCGCCCTGACCTCACTGATAAAACTGTAGTTAGGAGGGGTCGTCTCGATGAGAACAGCTCCACTGTTACTTTGGTCCAACCAAGTTTCAGTTAAAAACATAAAATCAAGGCTGTGCTCAGTGATTAAATCATTAATTAAAAATGTTTTCCCAGCTAGAGATCTAACGTTTAATAAAGCCAACTTAAGTGTTTTAGAGGTATTACTTGTCCCCTCGTGTTTGGGAGCAGTCTGTGGCACACAAGGTATGTTTACTATGTTTAAAGATCTTTTAGAGTGCAGCTCTCTGTGTTTTGACCAGGCCACATGTCTCCTTCTGTCACCTAAAAGTACAGAAATTTTAAAACCTTCTAGTAAACAGGGTCCCCGCTTCTCCTGGGAAAAGTCACCACTGCCATAATCCTCGCAGCCCGGACCCTTCACACATCACACATCAGACTGCGGAGACAGGGCATGAAGGTGGTAAAGAGGAACTAAGGGGGGCGAGGCTGGGCAATGTGACTTCGATTGCTCTGTTGAGGGTGGGGCTCGATGGCGAACCTTTGGCCGCTCTGGTGGGGGGTTTATGGGGGACAAAAAGGGATTGGGCCGGGGGGTAGATCTGAGCCCAGCATTGACCCGCTCCATCATCTCCTCAGTGAATTTCAGGTGTGGGGAGGAGGGAGAAAGGGAGGGGGAGGAGGGTGATGGCCTGTCAGGGGTTTGGGGGACTGGGGAAGATCGTGGTCCTGGTCGTTGGTGTTGTTGAGAGAGTTGGAGGCAAATAGGGACCCCTCTTCTTGCCTTAGATGTCTCTCCTTTCTGAGGCTCTTCCCGGGTGGGGGCAAATGGAGCTCCTCCTCAAGGTTTCTGCTGGGCTTTGTCTGTTCTTGGAGTACTGTTTGTTCCTCTTTATGAGATAACTCCTCGTTTATCTCAGCCTTGGCACCAAGCACAGATGGATGACGTATGGAATAAAACAAGTTGGAGGTGAACAGTTTCACCCTTGACTTGTTAAAATTAAATCCATTTGCTTTAAACAGATGCCTGCGTTCCCAAAAAATATTAAAGTTGTCGATAAAATGCACCGAGTGGTCAGTACATGCTGATATAAGCCATTTATTCAGTGTAAACAACCTGCTGAATCTCTCGTCTCCTCCTCTGACCGGCGGTACAGGTCCACTGATGAATACAGCTGCATTCAGAGAGTTTACAGTATTTAGTAATCCAGTAAAGTCCCGTTTCAGAACCTCCGATTGTTGTTTGGACACATCGTTTGACCCTGTATGCAGAACAATGTTTGTCACAGTTGGATATTCATCTGCAATTTGAAGAATTCTCTCTTTCAGGTTGTTGACCATATCCTTAGGAAAGCAGAGGACTTTAGTGTTCTTACCGCACATCCTTTGTACATCCTTTACGGCAGAGTCACCCACAATCAGAGTTTCAGGCCTAGCCTTTAGATTTCCCTGTGGTCTTTTACTTTTCAACAGATTTTCAGACCTTACTTCGCTGCTTTTAGATGGATGGTTGTCCGATATAGATCCAGGGTCCTTTGATAGTGGAGCAAATCTGTTGTGCAGTTTCACATTCAGTTGTTTTGGAGGTTTGTTGTTAACCTTCCTATTCACGGTTGTCCAGTCCTGTTTCCTCTTGTATACAGGGGTAGAAGAGCTTCTCTGTCTCGTAGGAAGTGAAGGCCAGTCAGTTTCAGAGATTTCAGCTCGCTGTGCTCTGCCCGTGATACGTCCTCCCCCTTCCAGGAGACATGATTTATGTCTTGGTTTTGCACCAAGACAGTCCAAGGGGGGGATTATCACTTGAGGATTTATAATAATGCACAGAGTCTACTTTCTTGGTCATGTTATCTGTGCTCCTTAGCTGTGTACTAGCTTGCTCGTCGCCATTGTTTTGAATCAAAGGCAAGGTTGTTTCATTTCCACACAGTCCATTTACCTCCACGTTTACTTCTAAGCGATGAATTTTTGTCTCCAGTACTACAATCTTCTGCAGGAGGCTGTGGTAGTCATCTGTGGAGAGGGAAGGCATCTTGTTGCTAGTTAGCCTAGCGGTTAGCACCTTTCCAGGCTATAGAGGCTGTTCGGTGCCCAAATGCTGTAATCAGGCTTCAGCTGTGTCTAGGCCACAGACACACGGAGCGCTGAGGATAAGGTAACTATAAAAATGTTGCTGTTTCTGTTAAGAACACTTTAGTCCTAATGATCTATAAGTGTCCAGAAGCTATCGCAGGTAAGCTCATACGGAAAAAAGGGAAAAAATCAGCATAAAAATCAATAAAAGAAGAAAAGAAGAAAAGCATTTAAGGAGCAGAGAGATGAAGCGTCCACATTCGCAAAAGGGGAGGGGCAGTTGTAATAGTAATCCCTTACTTTACTCGTTACTTGAAAAAAGTAATCAGATTACAGTAACGCATTACAAGTAACGCGTTACTGCCCATCTCTGCTAGGGAATAAGGAAATACATTTTACTTTACAAAAGGAAATTGAGGATACAAAATAGGGCTGAACGATATATCGCATTTGCGATAATATCGCGACATGATCAAGTGCAATTTTCTAACCGCAAAGGCTGCGATTATACTGCGATTATATTATACAATTCATGGGCTGCATCCTCCTGAGGCCGCATTTGTAGACCGATTACGTCACAGCGACGTGCCGAAGGCTGTCCAAATTACTACCATATCCCAGAATTCATAGCGCGGCCCAGCCAAACTCCAGTTTCCAGCAATGGCGGCCGCTACTAAGTTTTAAAATTACTCATACTAATCTTTCTGGGTCACAAAATAAACTTTTAACATATTTTCAGGCGAGAAAGTAGTTGTGTAAACATCAAATATCTGCTCGGTTTATCAAGATATCCCATATTTGCAAAAGTGCTTCGATGTTTTCAGAGGCGTCTGCTACCCACCAGCTCGACAGCTAGCCGGGAGCTCGAGGGTTACTGATGCGGCCGAGAACGGCACAACTCCCGGCACATCATTTTCAGATCACCGCGGAGTTTCGCTGCTCGGGTTAAACGTAATATATAAGTCACTTAGACAACCTAAAAATGTTATTGTTGGGCTTTTTTCAGTGTTTTGTTTGTTCGTGAGTAAATCGGTTTGGCTGAGATTAAAGTTATTAGATTAGATAAAATAAAACTTTATTAATCCCCCGGGTGGGTTCCTCCTTGGTTTTCACACAGCTGACTAAACGTCAAACAGAAAACTTATTAAACAGAAGTATGAGACAGTCGAGAATTTACACCAGTGTCTGGTTATATTTTAGATAGCAAGAAGCAGACGGCCGAGTTTATTAAACTCCACCGAGACAGCGGTGACGCTAATCAGAACTAGACCGTCCAATTTCACGCCTTTAAACTTTAAAGGCGTGTTTGTGTGTGTGTTTATACAATTGCTATTATGTTTGCACTTTATGTGTAATGTTACTGACTACAGAGATCAGTAAGATGTGTGTATTTTTTATTTATTAGTTTTATTTATTTAATATTATTTTTTAATTGAATGACTGTCTAGTAGTTCACAGATGTCGAAAAACTGAGTGTGGTAAAGCCACTGATTTTTTTTATGTATATTTCTGCAATCTGCACATTGTACTGACTTTCATTTTAATGTTTACACCAGGGTTCCTTGCCAGCACTTTATGCTCAGATGTTTGTAAGCTAAAAATAAACTATTGTGTATGTTCAAATATACTGTTGTGATTGAAGAAGTTAAATAAAAATGTCAGTCATCAATTCATGCATCACCTCATGTCATCATAACAGAGGTCTGTCTTCCAGGAAAGAACAGTTTAAAATTAATGTAATATAGTATTGGCCATACTATATGATGTATTGCTTGTCTTTGTTTAATAATACAGAAGACAAATACCTTAAAAAATAATCGCATATCGCATCGCAATCGCAATATTGGGGCAAAAAATCGCAATTAGATTATTTTCCATAATCGTTCAGCCCTAATACAAAAGGTCAAATGATATGTGTCCAATAGAAGGCTTACAGGTAATATTATGCAATATCTATGCACCAAATAAAGAAGATTACAATTTATTTATTTTTTTATGAAGTGAATAAAGTGTCAGGGGATATAGATCAACAAATAATACTGGCAGCATGAATACATCAGTGCTGCAAGACAAAAATGTGAAAACATTTGAAAATAGGCCCATTTGGGAGCCCTTCAAAGTATATATAAGAGGGAAACTGATTGCCCACTCTGCAGAAAAAAAGACAGCACGCTATTGGGATTAAGATATTAGACACTGAAATCATAATAAAAGAGAAAAAGATGGTGGAACAGTTCTCCCTATCACAATATCAAGAACGATAACATCTAGTTATCGACCACTCTCACTAATGAATGCAGATATCAAAATTATAACCAAGACATTAAAATCAGAATTGAGAGAGGAATTGGGCATGGAAATATCAGAATCAATGTGGGACAAATGCCTATCAAAAATTCATTCCTGCTCTGTTAACAGCAGACATCAATTAATACAATTTAAAATTGTCCATCGGCTACATTATTCCAAGGTTCGGCTACACAAAATTTATCCTTCAACTTCCCACATAAGTGACAGATGTAAAACACCAGAGAGTACGCTTTCTGGCATTGCCCCTCATTGACTAATTTTTGGTCCAAAATATTTGATTGGTACTCTAAAGCTTATGGAATTTCCATCTCACCCAATCCAGAAATTGCAGTTTTTGGCTGTGTACGTTCCAGAACTATCCCCGTGACTGTGCGGGTGCCAATCGATCTCGGAATGATGATTGCGAAAAGACTTATTCTAAAGGAATGGAAGTCCACTGCTCCTCCCCCCTTCAGTGTCTGGCTCAATGACATGTTATTCAATTCAATTCAATTCAATTTTATTTATATAGCGCCAAATCACAACAAAAGTCGCCTCAAGGCGCTTCATAGATACAGAGAAAAACCCAACAGTCATATGACCCCCTATGAGCAAGCACTCTGGCGACAGTGGGAAGGAAAAACTCCCTTTTAACAGGAAGAAACCTCTGGCAGAACCAGGCTCAGGGAGGGGCGGCCATCTGTTGCGACCGGTTGGGGTGAGAGAAGGAAGACAGTTATGTTATCAGTCATTCAACTGGAAAAAGTTCGATACCTGCAAACACCTGCAGCAAATGTTTTCTCAAAATCCTGGACTCCGTTTTTTACTCATCTTGAGAAAGCTTACGTTGTATAAACATGTACCATCCATCCATCCATCCATCCATTCGCTTCCGCTTATCCTTTTCAGGGTCGCGGGGGGCGCTGGAGCCTATCCCAGCTGTCATAGGGCGAAAGGCGGGGTACACCCTGGACAGGTCGCCAGTCTGTCGCAGGGCTAACACACAAGGACAGACAACCATTCACACTCACATTCACACCTAGTGGCAATTTGGATTATCCAATTAACCTATCCCTACAAGCTGCATGTCTTTGGACGGTGGGAGGAAGCCGGAGTACCCGGAGGGAACCCACGCAGACACGGGGAGAACATGCAAACTCCACACAGAAAAACCCCGGCCTGATGTTGGAATTGAACTCAGGACCTTCTTGCTGTGCGGCAACAGTGCTAACCACCGTGCCACCGTGCTGCCTAAACATGTACCATGGCACTGCAATTTCCCTGTTTATTACATATTCATGACATTTAATTCATCATGGATACTGGTAGTTTCTAATTTTAATGTTTTCTTTCTTTTCTTTATTTTTTTTTGTCTTTCTCTATTGATTATTATTATTGTGCTATTTCTTGTCCTATCATCTCAGCGCCGAGCAGTATTTGTTCGGCGATGGGGTTTTCTATGCTGAAAAAATTAAAATAAAATATTGAAAAAAACAAAAAAAATCAGAATTGAGAAAGTCATCTCTTTCCTATTTCACCCTGATCAAACACATAGATCTTTTAATTTAATGGTTTCAATACGTCATAAAAATTCAGCCATTATAACTTTAAATGCAGAAAAAGCATTTGATAAAGTAAATTTGTCATTCCTGTCCTTGATATTAAATACATTTAAATTGGAGATTCATTCATAAACTCGTTTAAACTATTTTATACATGACATTCTTGACCTCAAAGAACTTCATCTTACAAGGAGGTACAAGGCAGGGATGTTCACTTTCTCTGTCCTTGTTTTCCATTTTCATTGAACCTGCAATTCATCAAAACTCTACCATAAAAGGAATTAATTTAACAGAACATGAAATTTTGTTTATACGCTGATGATGTTCTCCTATATCCCATATCCCTCAAGGATATGGTTCTTGAGCTCAACTCACACGGAAGGGCAAGGGCTGTACTAAAACTTTGATGCTTTACGATGTTTTCGCTGATGTCAGCCTGTAATTGCTTCAGCTCAAGCTGTTATTGGTATCTACCATCACATAAAATTTGAAAATGATATCTTGAAAACTGTAGACCCTAGAATGCTATCAAACAGACAGACAAACAGAACCAAACACAAACTCACTCACTTCAGGGGATGGATTACATAAAGAGTACACAAGTCACAGGTGAACAGAATCAAACTAACAAGATAGGGATTGTGAGGGAGTAAAACTAAATATAAGGCACAAGAGATAACAGAGTACCAAAATAAAACAGGAAGTAACAAAACAGAAAAATACACGCTGAGTAACTAAAACTTGAAAACAGACTACAAGAAACAGAGGTAGGTAAAATCAATTGAAAATCCAAGGTGTCATGTAGACCCAGGACCATGACACAAGGACTTAAATATTACCTACAATGAAAGTAAAAAGCAAACCTGAAATACAAAACTCAAAGAACCATAAACTTTACAGAAATTAAAACAACAGGTCAACAATCCAGGACGGTGACAAAAGCAGAAACTCATAATTAGTTAATGTATGTAAAATAAAATACACCTGCCCAGTGAATACACTTGTCTAATATTTGTGTTTTAAGCAATTCCGTTTCAACCATGTTAAGTTTGAAAAAGAAATGTTTAAATGGACCTTTTAATATGACTTACTTTTATTGCATTATTTAGTGTCATTATATGTTAATTAATGCCATGTTAAACTGATTTTGATCACAACACAGTTCACCAAACACCAAACATTTCTCTCAACTCCTTCTCATATAAGTTGAATCTAGTTTGGCTGTATAACAACAAAGGAAGTAAAATGTTATTCCTTTGCACTGTTGATAAGGAGAAATGAAACTCGTACTTTGGCCTGATCCACTATCAATAAAACCTATAACCCTTTACAACCTGCCATAAAATAATATTACTGGGGACAAAAGAGGGCGAGGTAAACAGCAGGTTCCTCTTAACACCTGTTGTTCATGTGTTCAATTCAGTGTCGGTTTTCAGGTTTGGGGAAGAACAACTGTGCCGACATGGACACGTTGAATAAGATTTGTGTGGTCCTCATTCTATCCATTTTTGTTTGTGTCATCACTGGAAGTCCAATAGGTGAGTGCAGCCTGAATAGATGGAAAGAATGTTATTTTGTACCATAAACAGCTGGAAAAATGATGATGATTGTTTTCAGTCTATGCTGAATATCTTATTTTTACTATATACATATATTACATTATATTGATAATGGAATCATTAATCGGTTTTTCCAATAGTTACAAAAATCAAACAGAAATACATGGTATTTGTGTAGTTATAGATGATAAATTCTGACAATGGGATACCTGGATTAATAGTAAACATTTTGAGCTATCATTAAGTCCTGCAGGGTATCAGGCTATGCAGTGAGTAATCCATAGGTGACACCTTTTTCTACCCCATACTAAATGTACCATAAAGCTTTTTATTTCTGCTTAGACTATAGCAATGTCAAATTGTGCTGATAATGCTTGATTTCAAACTCATTTCACATTTCAGTATTTGTGTTTCAAAGTCCAGTTTAGACAAGATTGTGTTGTAGTGTGTGAGAGAAAAGCTACATTGATCATTTTAATGCCGATAAAAAAAAAATCTAGACTATTTTTAACTCTCACTGGTGCCTCAGTTCTTGTTTGTTTGTGGGAACTGAAGTAGCATTTGGATCCAATATAACTAACAACATTAAGCTTAATTTAGCAGTAAGGATCGATTCTAATTAAGTGCTTTTATTTTTCATATGTATATTTTGTTATTAATAGTATTTGTTTTTTGTTGGATTGTTTGTTTGTTTCTTTTATGTTTGTTGTCTAAAACCATGAACGTGATATTAGGACCGGAGTAGGCTACTAACAGATTTTGCAGTTTTGTGTTGGAGTAAATTATTCACAGATTTTTCCCTGTCAGTGTGTCTTGTTTGTGTCATGGAAGTTTGTTTAATAAAACACAAGCACTTGATGAGTGTCTTTGAAATGGGTTTAATTACAAGCTGCAGCTTCCCCCAGGAGGCCCCCTTCCTCTTCAAGGGTGAGACAGGGGTCTCGAACTCCAGGCCTAGAGGGCCTGCAGGTTTTAGATAGCACCCTGGATCAACACACCTGAATCAAATGATTAGTTCATTGCCAGGCCTCTGGAGAACTTCAAGACATGTTGAGGGGGTAATTTAGCCATTTGAATCAGCTGTGTTGGATCAACACACATCTAAAACCTTGAGGCCTGGAGTTCGAAACCCCTGGTCTAATGTCTCTAATGTCTAATGGTGCCTGGGTGTGCTAGTCTACCTCTAACTATTACAATACTACAATACTTAACTGTGTGGAATAAAGTATAAATCAGATATATGATCCTATCCTTCATTTAAAACTAATACCTATATATTATTGTCAGAACATGTGATCAATCCCCTAAGGTAAAATACAGTGGGGCAAAAAAGTATTTAGTCAGCCACCGATTGTGCAAGTTCCCCCACCTAAAATGATGACACAGGTCAGTAATTTGCACCAGAGGTACACTTCAACTGTGAGAGACAGAATGTGAAAAAAAAAAATCCATGAATCCACATGGTAGGATTTGTAAAGAATTTATTGGTAAATCAGGGTGGAAAATAAGTATTTGGTCAATAACAAAAATACAACTCAATACTTTGTAACATAACCTTTGTTGGCAATAACAGAGGTCAAACGTTTACTATAGGTCTTTACCAGGTTTGCACACACAGTAGCTGGTATTTTGGCCCATTCCTCCATGCAGATCTTCTCGAGAGCAGTGATGTTTTGGGGCTGTCGCCGAGCAACACAGACTTTCAACTCCCGCCACAGATTTTCTATGGGGTTGAGGTCTGGAGACTGGCTAGGCCACTCCAGGACTTTCAAATGCTTCTTACGGAGCCACGCCTTTGTTGCCCGGGCGGTGTGTTTTGGATCATTGTCATGTTGGAAGACCCAGCCTCGTTTCATCTTCAAAGTTCTCACTGATGGAAGGAGGTTTTGGCTCAAAATCTCACGATACATGGCCCCATTCATTCTGTCCTTAACACGGATCAGTCGTCCTGTCCCCTTGGCAGAAAAACAGCCCCATAGCATGATGTTTCCACCCCCATGCTTCACAGTAGGTATGGTGTTCTTGGGATGCAACTCAGTATTCTTCGTCCTCCAAACACGACGAGTTGAGTTTATACCAAAAAGTTCTACTTTGGTTTCATCTGACCACATGACATTCTCCCAATCCTCTGCTGTATCATCCATGTGCTCTCTGGCAAACTTCAGACGGGCCTGGACATGCACTGGCTTCAGCAGCGGAACACGTCTGGCACTGCGGGATTTGATTCCCTGCCGTTGTAGTGTGTTACTGATGGTGACCTTTGTTACTTTGGTCCCAGCTCTCTGCAGGTCATTCACCAGGTCCCCCCGTGTGGTTCTGGGATCTTTGCTCACCGTTCTCATGATCATTTTGACCCCACGGGATGAGATCTTGCGTGGAGCCCCAGATCGAGGGAGATTATCAGTGGTCTTGTATGTCTTCCATTTTCTGATGATTGCTCCCACAGTTGATTTTTTCACACCAAGCTGCTTGCCTATTGTAGATTCACTCTTCCCAGTCTGGTGAAGGTCTACAATACTTTTCCTGGTGTCCTTCGAAAGCTCTTTAGTCTTGGCCATGGCGGAGTTTGGAGTCTGACTGTTTGAGGCTGTGGACAGGTGTCTTTTATACAGATGATGAGTTCAAACAGGTGCCATTCATACAGGTAACGAGTGGGGGACAGAAAAGCGTCTTACAGAAGACGTTACAGGTCTGTGAGAGCCAGAGATTTTCCATGTTTGAGGTGACCAAATACTTATTTTCCACCCTGATTTACGAATAAATTCTTTACAAATCCTACCATGTGAATTCATGGATTTTTTTTTCACATTCTGTCTCTCACAGTTGAAGTGTACCTCTGGTGCAAATTATTGACCTCTGTCATCATTTTAAGTGGGGGAACTTGCACAATCGGTGGCTGACTAAATACTTTTTTGCCCCACTGTAAATATTTTTTTTCCAGGTAAGTGAAAGATTAACTTTGAACAAGGAGGATTTCACATAATATCAGTCACTATTCCATCCATTCTGTTCCGCTGTTCCGGATATGTGGCGCAGTATTTATTTACTGAAGGAACTAAAAACCTTTATAATGATGATTAAACCTCATACAGCACGTACAAAGGGTGGGGTTTGTACGTTAAACCTTGGCCCTTTGCTGATATCAGGAGCAATGTGCCCTGTTCTAATAGTCATGATGTCATGGAAATAGAAATTTCCACTTGGTCATCATGAGTGTATGAATTTTAATTGGTAACATAAAGTCACTATACATGGGAATATAATGGAAATATAATGTGAAGAGTCAATTGACAAACTAAATCATTATGGAGTTCTACAGTTGGTGTTTTCACAAACATGTCTCCCACAAGCTAACTTGTGGCACATATCCTAAACAGCCATAGCAAAAGCTTTTGTGATTGAAATGGAGGAATGATTAAACACCTTGTCATACAGCTAGTGATGTGTCAGTCGTGAACGAAACAGCTCTTAGTAGTGATGGGTCGTTCGCGAACGAAATGGCTCTTAGAGCCGGCTCTTTGACGTGAACGACGCGAGCCGGCTCCTTATCGCGAGCAGTCACGTGTTTGTTTGTTTTTTTTCTTTCTCTCAGCCTCTCTCTCGCACTTTTTTTCCCGCTTCACTCTGCACGCGAGCCTTGTGCTTTACGCTGGGCAGAGGGGGGAGGGGCGGTAGTTACACTCGCAGTAGCACAGAGAGAGAAAGAGAGCAGGGACAACAACGTCACATTAGAAAGGTATAGTAATCATCCACAACTATTTTCGGTTGCAGATGATAAAGGATTCGGAAAGTGCGGATTCATGCGGGCCCATATGACAGAGAATGTGCATCTTCTTTTTGTTTTCATATTATAATTTATATTTAATTGTGTTGTGTTTTGCAGTGTTTTGTGTTGTTTTCACTTTAAATTTGTAAAAGGAAACAGCTGAAAATTTAAATAGTTAAAAGTTGAAATGTGAATAGTTGATTTTTGCATTATATGATTTATTTATTACATTTTATGTGGAGTGAATAAATAAAAGTATATTTACGGTGGCCCCTACAGACAAAGCACATACAAACTCCAAAACACGTACAAACTCCAAAACACGTACAAAACACAACAGAAGTGCTCCAGGATGGTAAGGGCAGTGTTGAGCTTTTGTTACCTAGTGGCTACACAAGCCAGGAAGTACCAACGACCAGATTTGGTGTGTGGTAGTAACAGGTAAATGAACATTTTTTTTTTATTTAAATATATATGAGTGCTTGTGTATAAATACACAAACAATGCGCATATGCTTTCAATTGTGTAATTTAAGTGATCTAGGTAGCTCTGTTTTGAAGTTCAGTTAATGCTAGAAATGTGTTTGGGAGGTTCTTTGTCTCTAGGGGCCACCGCATATATTTATATATAAACATATATAAATTAAAACATGTTTTTTTTTTACATTAGTAATTCCTTTTGTGCATAATTTTATATTGTTGTTAATAATAAATTAATTAAAGCAACAAAACAACCGGTTGGGAGCCGAAAGAGCCGGTTCTCTAAAAAGAGCCGGAAATTGCATCACTACAACCAAAAGTGTTCATATCAAAAGGAAGACAGAGTAAGTGCAGTAAATCCAAGGAGCCAAACCAAACTGAAAATCAGGAGGGTGTCAGGCAAAGAAAATACAACCATTGTCCATATCTGAAATATTACTGCAGCAGCACCGGTGGTGCCTTTTAAAACAATGCATGGTACCTTGTAAGAGATTAGAAGTTAACACCATCAGAGAGAAGAAAGTGTTAAATAACAATATTGGCAAATCATTTTAGCACAGAAGGAACCACAGATAAAAGAAAAGCCTGGTATCAGAATGTAAACAAAGCAAAACAAAACAAACAAAATGGAAAAGAAATCTCAGTGAAATGGACATGCCCAGTTACATCTGCATATCAGCTGTTAGAAATAGTGTTTTTATGTAATATCGATAATCTGTTCACTCGGTGCTAATTCATCGGTTTTGTTTCTGAAGGTTCTTCAACCATAAATTGTGAAGCGGTGACTCCTTCTAAAAATATAGGTGAAGTCAATGAAGGATATTCAGGTAAAGTGTCTTCTTTCATCTTTACTTTATAATTTTTTAATAACACAATAATCAAACATACACAGCAAATCCATCATGTCCAAATTAACACTGTCGGATTTGATTTCAACACTATTAAAGTGTCTATATGGGTCCACACCAGAGAGTGTTAATTTAACTCTTTTTGGAGAGTTGGTACGTTAACTCTGATTTAGTGTTAAACACCAAATCTGTCTGGAGTTGATAATTTAACACTTGGTGTTAAGAGTTTATATATTAACTCTCAAAGAGTATTTTAGTTGAACTACGTAAGAGTTATCTTCTAATTCATTCTAAAAAGCGGGAATTTTACTGTTCTGAACTTCTAGAAATTTCTTTTGGAAATAAACATTTACTAAAAAGATGCAATGGTTTTTGAAAAACATTTATTCTGAACTGTGCACCACAATTTCAAAACATTTTCTGAAAGATGTAACAGTATACATGTTCTCACTTTCATTAGAATTTTGTTTATCAAAAGGTCTGACATGGTAAATGCAAATAACAGCATTCTCATCACTTATTTCTTCAATACAATATGCATGTCCTTCATTCATCCCTTTGTGGAACTTCAACGCACTTCTGCTCTCCCCCATATTCCATCTTCACAAGCATATCCTGTGCGGAGATCGAATAAAAATTAGTTGACACTAATTAATGGCACAAATAATCCAGTAAACAATTGCAGCACAGAAAAAAAAAAGGAATCCTCTTTGAGCCATTACTTGTGTAAAGTATTTTCCCAAAAGACAAGGACGCAGGCAACAGGTAATACTGAACTAAATGTAAAACCTCAACCTTTTTCATTTTTACCTAAACCGTGTGCACAAAACTCTGGAGGGATCTAAATGCTAACGTAGAATCCAGTCAGGACGTCAGCTACTGCTGTTTGCTCGTTTTTTGTTTTTTTTTATGGGCGATCGTTTTCAGGCTTCAAGTAGCACCATTATACCAACATTTCACATTCTAGACATTGTTTTAGGTGTATTTGACCAAAAGTTTGACTGAAAATTCACATGCAAGCTTTTTTTCAAGGCTGTGGTATTTGCCCGCAAACAATACCTTTCAGCTAGCTAAAACAGAATATTATGCTATCAGCGAGCAACATGGCTAATGCCTTTCACACAGCTTTGTCTCAACTCCAAAGAGCCACAGAAGTAAAAGCTCATAATAATAATTGAAACAATGTTTGAAAGAATGACTTACCAAGCATGGCAAACAACTCAAATATGTAGAGCAAAATGTTCCGAAACGGCTTCACTTCAGCTTCGATTGGAGCCGTGCTGGGGGCGGAGTCTGTGAATTTACTCTGTTGGTGTCATAGCCCCTGTAGGAGTTAAGAGGTCAGGAGTTAATGTTTCCATTTTAACACCTCCAGATTTGACAGAGAAACACTCATTTTTAACACTCGATTTTAACTACTATCATTTTACACCTCAGAGTTACATTAAAAGAATGTGACTCTGCTTAGAGTAAAATTAACTCTACTTTTGCAAGGAGACTATTAACACCAAAAAATTTAACACTTTTGAATTTGCTGTGTAGTATATTCCTGTGCCAACAATCATTTAGTCTGGTATGAAATGAATAAATGCGTGATGGTAGTAATACAAGTGTCAAGGATGCACTGTGTGGCAGGCTGGGTGAGGACCCAAAAAAGGAGTGAAATGAGGGAGGCAGTTTTATTCCTGTATCAAAAATATTAAAACATGTACAAGTACAAGTATTATTAACCAAAAACGCAAAAACTAGAAACAAAGAACTAAACCTAAGAAACTGCAAAACTAAGACTGGACCAGAGAACTAGGGAGGTAACGATAGGATGAGAAACAGGAGGGAAACACAGCTGGAACAGATCTAACACGATGAGAGAGGTAGGAAGCAAAACAAAAAACAATAACACAGGACACGAGACTGTCCAAGTAAAACAGGAAACAGGAGACACACTATAAGACACAGACTGAGTGAACATAGGGGACAGAGGAAGTGAGAGACACGACTGGGAAACAGATGAATAAACACGGAGACAGAACTTAAATTCACAAGAGACATGGCAGACTCCCTCAGGGGAGGCAAGGAAACAGAACCAGGAAGTATACTGAAGAATATAACATTAACCGGAAAGCACACACACTGCGTCACACACCCAGGATTGTGACAGGAAGACTATGGCATGAAAGAAACAAGAAATACAATGTTTTTTTTCTCCTGGTCTGGAAAACTATCCATACTTACACATTTAGTGTTTATCTTGTATTCTTCATAATTCTCCATGATGCTGCAGGGGATGTGGAGAGGATCGATGGTATCGTGCCAGGAACCAGTGTGAAGTTAGTGGACTATGTCTTTCTTCCCCACCTTGAGTTTCTGGAGCTGAGCTTCACACCTGGGGACAGCTTTGCAGTTGTTCGCACCAAGAAACCTCTAGATGCAGATGCTCCGATGTCTGTAAGTTTGGGCAAACCTATTTCCCAGAAATTCCATATGTATTATAAATACAGCTTATTTTAAACATCAAAAGAAAAGGAAACATTTTCAGTAACTGCCAAATTAAAGATCTGCAAGCATACTCCTATTGATTGCAATACAGTATCTTCCCATTGCAGCTGAAGACCAATATACTAAACCCTTTAAAAACTTAATGGGAGCCTTTTGTAATAAAATGCCAAAAACATATGTAAAAAAAAAAATATGTAAATCAGTGCACTAAATAACCACAGCAGCATATAGTCTTACACATCAAAACATCCAAGTGAAATTCTGCTGCACACACAATGGGCAACACTTAAGAAATTCTACAATTATGCAACATTTTATTATAATCAGCTGCAGTTTTTATTAGATTTCATTATCTTTTTTTTTTTTATGCTGTTCGGTTTAGTTTAAACATAAATGACTCATTTGAAGGTAATCCACTGTGTTCCTGTCTTACAGAGTCCTACCACCCTGTATTATTCTGTCATGTGTGATGGTAATATTAAGGTGGGTGATATTCTGTGGTTGCAAAGTTTCAATATTTATGCATTACAAATATACATTACAAATGAAATATGTCAAATTATTTTATTTCATTTTTTATTTTACAGTACAATAACACTCGGACACTGAAAATCATAGATCTCAATGACAACGCTCCGATATTTGAAAAGAAACTGTACTCCAAAGATGTCTCTGAGGTTAGCCACTAAAATCTGTTAAAAAATGGAATGTAGACCAGTTGCATGATACATTTCTATAAATGTGAGAATCACACCTGTACTTAAGAGGAAAATTAAGAAGGATAGGATGGAACTACAAAACGTGTTTTTCTCTGGCTGTATATGATTTAACTTTTTCTTCTTTCAGACACTTAATCTGAATGCTGAGGTTATTCGAGTGACAGCTGTGGATGCAGACGCCACCTCACAAAACAACAGAGTGACATATTCCATTGTAAACACATTTAAAATTTCTTGAAAAGCTAGTGAGAGTATGTGTTTTTTAAGTAACGTGCAGTTCTATTTACTTGTCACTTCAGTGTTAGCTGAGAATAAAGCTCTTCACTAATTTTTGTGTTTCTTTTTTTGTGCATTTTTCTATGTAAAAAAGAAACATTTTTAATGCAAATGTTAGTGAAAATTATATAAATAATTAAGCTTTCACATAAGGTAATTCATACTGGTCGTCGGTAACGTGTCTGTATTTAATCTGTCATTATAAAAAGTAACAATAACAACATGGTGATGATGTTTTGGGCTTTTGTTGCTTTTTCATAAGACACCAGCCACAGAAGACTTTGAAGTTACTGACTCAGGGGCGTTTATGTTGAAAAGACGTTTGAACTACAACGCAGTCCAAAACTACCACTTTACTGTAACGGCCAAGGTGAGTTAAAATTATTTCGAGCAACTGAACTACTTCAATCAAGAACATCTATATGATTATAGTCTTACTATCCTTCGCTGCAGGATAACGGAGGATTGAATGACACAGCCTCGGTGGTGATTAATGTAGAGGACTTTGATAACTTGAATCCCTATTTCAGCCACAGTCTGTACCAGGCCTTTATTTCAGAGAACCAAGTAAGTCTCAAAATTTTAATTCTGTACACGTAGTGTTTTAATCACAGTCTTTAAATATTAATTCTGGAAATTTTGTTTTTTCCAATATGTTTTATGTTCCTTCTGAATTTCATGTCTACAAGACATGGGGGTTTTTTTTACAAACAGATTTGATTTGATTTTATAGCCATGTTTACATGATGAACACAGTGCAGTAGTAAATGCAAATAAAACTATACAAAGACAAAAAAAACAAACATGAACAAGATTCAGAAATGCTGATGCTTTCTGAGAGGATAAACTCAGCCAAAACCAGCCAGAAGTCCAGAATTTTCTTCTTCTTTTTTTCTTCTTTTTCCTTAAATTTTCAAAACATCTAGACTAACATCACAAATCAGATTTCATTTACATATCTTCACTTTTTAAATTAAACATGTCAAAATCTGTTAGTTATTTGGGGCCCATCCTAGCTGTTATAGAGTAAAACGCAAGCAACGCTCTGGAAACGTCACTGTGGCAGCTTTGAAATACAGAATGTAACTCTCGTGTGTGTTGTGTACTTCAGCTTGGATTATTCCATACCATTCAACCAGAGACAATAAAGGCACAAGATGGAGATATTGGGATCAACATGACTTTAACTTATACCATCAGTGCTGGTAAATGCTTAAAAAAATGTGTTCAGTTTTTTGTTTTACTAATACGACATTAAACCTGTGAAAACCTCTAAATTATTTATGTTTGTTTAGTTTCTCCAGACAAATATCAAAGAAACTTCAACATTGACCCCTCCAGTGGAGTTTTGTCTGTGATTGCTGCCTTCGATAGAGAGGAAATGAACAGCAGCATGATCTCTATCAGCATCAAGGTACTGACATTTTAATCTATGCATTCATTAAGAGTAAAAAGGTCTGTTGTGTCAAAATGGTTCAGTCTTAGCTGAAGGCTCATCAAAATTTAACACACTTTTTTTTAAACACACAATTTTCACTTGTGTTACATATAGAATTTGCACAAAAGTTAAGAACGTGGCCCATATGAACAAACACTGCTATTCGTTATCTAAATCTAAATATCGCTCTGCTTTAATACTCTTCAGGCAGCCCAAACAGACGACAGTATGAAGACAACTGAGACAGTAGTGTCTGTCACTGTAGAGGATGTTAATGATAATGCTCCAGGGTTTGATGAACCCAGCTACTCTGTGACACTTGTGGAAAACTCGCCTGTTGATGCTGTTCTGTTCAAAGCTCCTGTCACTGATCTCGACCAGGTAGTCTACAGTTACAATACACATATGATTTCGAGATATATTCTGTCAGTTGATGCTGTTAATAATATATAAAAACTGCATGTATATTTTCATTCACTCTCTTCATTTTCATATTCACTCCTAGGGAGGGTTTGTGGGAACCATGAGGATCATCCCAGAGTCTGCTCCTTTCTCTATCAGCTCTGATGGGACAGTCAGAGTGAAAAACTCTACAGCTCTCGACCGAGAGACCACTGAAACAATCACATTTCAGGTCATTTAGATTTAAGATAAAACAACTGTCAGTATATACTGGGTCTTAATTCATGTTTAAAAAAAACTTGAAAACTCATTTTGAGCCATTCAGTTTTAAACAGATTAAAATAATTGAAACGTGGGAGAAAAACTGTGTTTTTCAAAGAGTAAAGTTTGTCCCAACTTTCATCTCAACTTTGTTCTTCGTACTAATTTTAAAGGTAGAAGCAAGAGAGCAACATGAACCCAACAATGTTGCAACAGCACAAGTTACTGTGACTCTTCTGGATGAAAACGACAACATTCCTAAATTCACCAGCGACGTGTATGAGGGAAAAGTGTTTGCAAATCAAACAGAGGGATTGTTGCTGGTCCAGGTTAGTGAGTTCTTCTCAATAAGACATATAACTGCATGTGTATTTTTTTAATCACTTCAATTTACTCTTTTGCTTGCATTGCATTCAATCATACCAACTCAGAAAAATATTTTTTACAACTAAAAAAGATAATCACTTTCTCATGGCATTACTAAATCATATTTTATGCATATCATCCAAAGATATTGTTTTTTGTTTTTGCTGTTATCATCTTGTGTTTTGTTTTTTAATTTCCGTGACATTTAAACTGTGATTTGTATTATGTGACTCCAAGGTTAGGGCAGAAGATCCAGATGTCGATGCAAATGGGCAGATTAAATACTCTATTGACTTTGGGAACAGTAAAGGATACTTCACAATCGATGAAAACACCGGAGAAATTACACTAGCTAAAACCATTCCCCTGCAGGAAAACCAGATTTTGGAGTTCCCTCTCTATGTAACAGCAAAAGATGGTAGATTTTTTTATTATTATTCTTATTATTGTTGTTGTTAATATTGTTGAGGTTGTTGTGGTTGCGGACATGGCTTGCCAGAATAGGTTATTCAATTTCAGAATCACTTATTCTGACATTCACTAAATCATAACTTACACACTGTGATTATTTGGCATGTATGCAGCACAACTGCAGCATATGTGCACAACTTCACCGCCTGCTTTCTTAGTTGCTATGCCTAAGTGTAATGTCATAGCAATCAATCCACTTTAGCATCATAACATTGTTACCTTGCATGTGCCTAACCCTCATATGACTAATTCATATTTTTCACAGAACTTCATTGCTTTCAACAAGGCATTTTACAGTCAGTTCTGTCACCTGAGTAACTTTAAGATGGAAGTAACTACTGTTACATAATCTTAAAGTAGACCAGCTGACCTCTTAATGCCTGCCATCATTAAAGTAGCATAATATTCTTCTTCATCTGTCCTCTAGGTGGCGTCATACCTCGCTCCTCCTCAGCACAAGTGAATATTTTTGCTCCTGGTGATTCAAAACCTCAGTTTTTACAAAAACTTTACCATTTTACCATAGAGGAGGAGCAGGAGCCAGGAGTTGCAGTTCTTAAGGTATGTTTCCCAGTGAATTTGTGTGCAAACCAGTGTTTTTATCATCCAAATGTTCCTGTGTCAAATGCCAAGTTACATTTAGCTACTCACTGTTGTTGCTATAGTTAACTTTAAATGTCATAGTAGGATTTTGTCAATTCTGTATTTCTTTCAGGTTCACTTCCTTGCAGTACCTCCAGCTATTCCAGAGTTTTTAGTTACAACAGAAGGTGACAAATTCGAAATCTCCAACAGTGGTGAATTCACCACCAAGGTTAAGCTTGACCATGACGAAGGCCCTCAAAACTACTCAGTAGAAATTACCATCACTGACGGAACAACCAGTGACAGCGCCGTGGTTGAGGTCCAAGTCACTGACATCAATGACAACAGTCCAGTTTTTGCCTCCAGCTCAGTCACCAAATCTGTTCTGGAGGATGCAGAGGTAGGATTCAATGTTACTGCAGTTCCAGCTACAGACAAAGACAGTGGCTTCAACAAGGAGATCAGATATTCACTGAGAGGAGGAGAAGGGAGCTTTTCTATTGATCCTGTGTCTGGGATGGTCAGTTTGGCCGGCGCACTTGACAGGGAGACCAAGGCAGAATACAGCCTGCTGGTGGTGGCTGAAGATCAGGGTCGTCCAGCCAGGTCAGCCACAGCCACTCTGACGGTACAAGTATCTGACATCAACGATAACGCACCAAAGTTCTCAGTGGCTGAGTATCAGGTTGAAATCTTAGAAACAGAGTCAGTGGGTGCAAGCTTGCTCACCTTATCAGCTCTAGATCCTGATGAAAGTGTAAATGGAATAGTTACGTACAGCATTTTCCAGCAAAGCCCTTCATCAGACCCTGCTGTTTTTGATTTGGAGTCATCCACTGGGATCCTGCGACTGGCCCAGCCTCTGGACTACAGTGAGGCAAATATGTATACCCTAAAGGTTCAGGCCACTGATGGGGGAACACCCTCTTTAAATGGGAATGGCTCAGTGGTGGTGAAGATAAAGGACGTGAATAATAACCCACCTGAGTTCAGTAAGGAAATCAATCACATACTCATCTATGAGAACCTGCCCGGTGGTGCATCCATCCTGGTGCTGGAAGTTACTGACAAGGATGAGGTGAGTTACATGACCGGGTCCAGCTATGATAAGTTTTGGTTCTTATTTGGTCTACTGTGCAAAAAGACCAAAGTGTTTTTCCACAGTTGTACTGATATATCAGTATTTGTTCTTAATAATTACCTTTGGTTATGAAGACGTCTTATTTAACATAACTACCTTCCTTTTTAGGGTGGCTTCTCCAATGGCTACTTCCTTTACAACAATGACACTTTTGAGATCAATAAGCAGGGAGTCGTCTCACTGAGAAGAGATGTAGCCTTGGACAGAGAGACAAAAGACAGCTATTTGTTACAGGTAAATATACAACATATGTATGGATACTGAAAATTGTGATATTATATTGTCTTGCACTATTGTTTAAAACGTAATTAATACATGGCATTCTTAGATTGCCATGTATTAACGTATACACACATCAAATATTTTCTGTTTTTAAAACTTAAATACTTATAACCCAATGGTGAGCCACTGAACCATTTTTGAAATTATTACATTGGGAATAGAAGAACGAGAGGCACAGAATCAGTTCAGCAATAGTTTTCTCATTTTTTCATTATTCAGTCCTCTTTCCATTTTCTTTTTATGTGTAAAAATATAACTTTACTGTAGTTAATTTGTGCAATGTTAAAAAGCAAAAATAACAATAATAATAAGTTAAAGGGAACAAATACTATGTGCCCAGGCTAAATTTTATGTTTTTTGGTTAAAAAAAGTAACTTGGTGTCTAAGAGCTAAAGTTAGTAGAATCCTGTGGGGGAGGTTTCAGTAACTTTCTGTGTTTTCTGTGTCTCTATTCAGGTTGTCGCAGTGGATCAGGTGACTGATGGTCTGAGTTCCACGGCTCAGCTGAATATCACAATCCTTGATTACAATGACAATTCTCCACAATTCCCAAGCATTCCTGACCCACTGATGATCATTGAAGGCGATTACTCAGTGGAAAGCCCAGGAGAAATTTTTACCATCACACCCACAGACGCAGACCTTGGGCTAAATGGAGAGGTCACCCTCTCCCTTATCTCCCCCCACCCAGTCTTTAGATTCAGAGAGGTGAGGCAAAAGGGAAAAAACAGCTGGGAACATTTTCCAACATGCCAGAATTCCGCTTTTTGTCTATTATAGCGACTGCTTTACCTGACATGATGTTATATATTGCCACACACATATTAATTCTGTTCATTTGTATTAGCGCAATCTGAAGTCTGAACCTTTGGCACAAAATGAGCCTTATTTAGTATGCAGTATAAGAGGACATAAACTTCTAAAAAAAGAAAGAAAAACAAATAAAGGAACGCTTAAAACACATCAGATATCCATGGATACACCTCCACAGACAGGTATGCCGTTGGCTAGCATGGCGTTATCCATGCTTCTCCATACCCTTTCTTGTTAGGCTCAGGGTGAATTTGCTTTCAGCAGGGTACAAGTGGTGGACCTGCCAATTCTATGGCAAATTCTGATCAGGCTCCACAGACAGTGCCAGACAGTGAGTACAGGGCCCATTAGATAATGTTGGGCCCTCAGTCCACCCTAATGAAGTCTGTTTCTGATTGTTTGCTCAGAGACATTCATAGCACTGGCCTGAAGGAGGTAATTTTGTAGGACTGACAGTGCTCATCCTGTTCCTCTTTGCACAAAGGAGCAGATACTAGTCCAGCTGATGGATTAAGACCTTCTATGGCCCTTTCCACTTATGTAGAGTAACTGCCTGTGACCTGGAATCTCCACCATATTACTGAGACTTTATGAGACACAGCAAACCTTCTGTCAATGACACATGTTGATGTGCCATCCTGGAGGAGTGGTAATACCTGTGCAACCTCCGTAGAGTCCAAGAATCACCTCACACTGCCATGCTACTGATACAAGCTGAATGTAAACCCAGTGAAAAAACAGTCAGAAAATATGTTGAGGGACAAAAGGTCAGTGTCCCCCACCTGTAAAACCATTCATTCATGTTTTGGGGGCTTCTCTCCTTGTTGCTCCTCTAAAGCACCTGATGATAATTCTGTTAACACCAAAGCAGCTGAAAATGATTAACAATCCCCTTTGCTACTTAACTGACCAGATCAATATCCTACTCTGATTGAAAAAGTTTTCCTTTATTTTATTTTTATTTGGTTTTATTTTAGTGTATATGACAGAAAATAAGGAAAGTCATACTCACAATAGAAATGTATAATAGGGCCTTAATTAATTAATCAATTACAGTAGTTGTGGGCTCTACAATGCACTGTATTGGGAAGCAGCAACAAAAGTTACAGTATAGACGTTGTTCGCAGTGCTGCATATTTTAGGATTGGATGGAAAAATCTGTCCTAAAGAGGGGCAAAATGATTGTTTCACTATTATGTGAGTGCTCTTGGGCTGGTTGTAGTTATGCTGGATGTGTGTTGCAGTTTCATGTGTTGTGTTACAGGATGGGACATTGCTGGCTATTGGTCCTTTGGATCGGGAGAGCAGGGAAACATATGACCTGACTGTGACGGCTTTAGACAAAGGCAACCCTCCAAGAGAGGTAACTACAGAAAATGCTTACAGACCCTGAAACAGCCAACATTCCAAAAAAGTTCTTGTATTTTACAAAATTAGGTCTACTTTTGGTCCAGTTGAGTATTTTCACATCAGAAAGGCACTCTTAAGTTGTACTTGACAATTACTATTGTAATTGAACTTTGGACTTTGAACACCAGAACTTCACCTCGATCAGAGTGAGCCTAGCTGACCTGAACGACAACAACCCCGTTTTCAGTTCCAGCGACTACGTCAGCACCATCCTGCTGAAAGACGCAGAGGAAGGAAAGCTTTTGCTCACGCTGTCTGCTACTGACAGAGACACCGGGAACAATTCTCTCGTCACCTACAGGTCAGTTCAGATGGACAGGACGCTTTTGGAATGTGACTGCAAAGTCATTTCACCTTCTTTATGTAACAAATTGAAAGTTGGAAGGCTTTGGGAAATTTCAGGGACTCTGCAATTATGTTTTTTTGTAACACGATAATACATTACAAACTATAAATACTACGAGTGTTATTCTTTTTTGGGCTGTTTTTAAACGAACTCCTATCTTTATGATTCTGACTTTTCTGTTTGATTCTGGTTTCCTTATATCATTCTACTTCTCAACAAAAACGACTCTACAATATTAGAGAAAAAACACTCAAACAATCAGGCAATCCCTGATAAGCAAGCACCTGGTTATGGTGTAAAGAACACATTCAAGGAGGGGCAACCATCTGCTTCATAGGAAGACAAGGACAAAAAATCATACTATGGGAGAGAGGAGTTAAAAGTTAATGACATGAGGTAGAAGCATGTAAATGCATCGTGAGTGAAAAGAGGAGAGGAGGAATGCTCACTGCATCATAGAAAAGTCTCCCAACATTCTAGCAACTCTGCAATGGCAGAGTTCAGGGTTACCTGATCCAGCTCTAAGTATAGGTTTAATTGTCTGTGTAGTAAAGACCTGGTACCACCAAAGTGAATGCTGTTGCGTTTTATTGAACAGGGTTTTGACGCAATTTCTCGCAGTTTCTGCTTTCCAACATTCACATTGCAGTCACTTTCAAAATGGTGCTCTATGTGAGTGGAAAGACCGGGCAGGTGAGAAACACATCTCCAAAACGTTGTTGCAATGCAGCAACATCTGCTCTCTGAGCCTGTGTGAGATGGTTGTCACAATGGAGTGAGGATGGAAGCTAAATTTGGCACTTCTGGCCCCAACTTCTTTCTTTCCTTAAATCGGTTCGCCAGAGATGGATTCAGCCTGTCTTTATGCTTTCAGGAGGCTCAGGTGATATGATTTGTGTGGCTTGCTTGATTTGGTCACAAATCTGACACAGGGCTAAGAGCAATTTATCTCCCAGTGAAAACTGTCTGAGTTGTAAATGTTGTAAAGTCACTGCTGACATTCCTGGGCCTGGAACAAATTCTCCCGTGACAACCTGCGCAACACTGGCGCACATCCCCTCAGATGTCCAGCTACTAAAATTGGGCAATGATTTACTCCAGATTTTTATCATAACTCTGGAGTAAATGGAAAATAGCCTGGAAAATAAATTCCCGCCTGCTTTTAGGCACCAACAACTAGGCGTGCTCTTCCTGTGTATGAGTCTCATGACTAGGGATGGGTACCGGTGTCCGGTGCCATGATGGCACCGGTTCTGACATAAACGGTAGTAACCAGACCGAAAAGCAGCGCACATTTCGGTGCTTTATTTCGGTGCTTTTTTTTTCCTGAGCTGTGATACACTTCTAGCCAATCATTTTACGTTTCCGAGGATAGTAGGCGGGGCCAGGTACGTACGTTCTGTTAGAGCAGAGCTACAGATTAGAAATGCCCAAGGTGAAGCGGTCAAAAGTCTGGCTGTACTTCACAGCAAAATATGCAAACTCAGCAGCAACAAGTGCTTTAAGCTGATACTGTGATACTGTCAAAGGAAGTAACACCAAGAATCCGATGAAACACCTGGCGACGCATAGCGTTTTTTTTAAAAGCCGAGAAATGCGCCGTATTTGATGGCAGCAGCAGCCGTTCTTCTCTGTTGTTCGCGTGTAATTTACGTTGAGTAGGCTAACCACGTTATTACATTAATGCATGTAAGGTGAACTAGCAAACATCATCATAGCTACATGCAGCTGTCTTCTTGTTTGATGGCAGATACTCCCTTCACCCTGGCCAAAAAGGCTAAAATGACCAAAGAAAAAGAGGGAAACAGCTAAACATGAGAGGTTTTTGGACAAAGTTTGTATTTTTTCCATTGTTTAAGCACTGCTTCCAGCCAAGAGTGATACCATATATGCCCCATAGCTGCAGAAAAGGCTAACATTGTTATCTTTTTACATAAAACCAGCTGAACATGAGAGGTTTTTGGACCAATTTTGTGTTCTCCATTCTTTAAGCACCGGTTCGAGCACCGTTTGAGCACCGGCACCGTTTCAAAAGTACCGATTTGGCACCGGTATCGGATAAAACCTAAACGATACCCATCCCTACTCATGACTCACTCAATATAAACTGTCACTCATTACAAAATACAGAAATTTCAGTGCTACATCAACTTTGATCACTTGCTGAAAGGCTGAGCTCAGACTGTCATCACTGCTCTTGTGGGAAATCTTTTGTGGAGCAAATCACCGGAGCCAGTGGGCTCTCACGTGAAGGCCCCACCATTTCTTCTTCCCCAGAGTTGGTGTCTGATGACTTCGAGGTAACAACTGAGCACAGCACAGGCATACATACTTCTGTATGTTTCTCCTGGGCTGGGTGAGGGTGTCAGAAGGCTGGTGGTGCACATCATCTGCGCAGCTTCCACGAGTGGACATTCTTGGCAAATGTTTCCTGGCCACCCACACGTCCAGCACTCCTGCCCTAACTGTCATGCTGCTCCCGGTGGGCAGGGCACAGCATCCATAGCCACAGCAAAACATATGTGTGCAACCAAAGTCCACAGTTGAATTAAGTAGATCCAGCATGTTCTTGTTTTCAGCTGAGGGAAGCATGTATTTTTTTTCTATAGTATTGTATAGGCGGAAGAGTCATTGTGTACGTGAATATTTTTTTGTTTGTTTGTTTGTATTTAATTTTTTTATCTATTAAAATGCATGGATTAAACATATTCCAAGATAGTTTAGTGTTGTTGTATGTTGTTGTAGCAGGAGTATTTATTAAGGTTCCTTAAATGTATTTTTTTCATTTTTGCTGTTTTAGTTTCTCTGGAGAAGGTTCGCCATACTTGGACCTAAACACCCAGACTGGGAATGTGACTTTGACCTCTAAATTTGCTGATTTAACAGAAGATACCGCACTGGTGCTGACAGCTGTGGCCACAGACCACGGCCAGCCCCCTTTGAGCACCACGGGTCAGTCTAACGGCTCTTGGCATCATTGGTTATTTGAGCTTTATTTTTTGATTTAACTGTAAACCATAACATCATAGTATGCATGCATTTTAACCTTCCCAAGTTTAGAAATAAATGCATTCCTGCTTTGTATTGGGAACAGATTGATAGGAAAGGAAAGAAGTAAAACTGAAATGTTACAGCCCTGCATGGGGAAAATGTGAGGCATAAACAATCTAGAGTTGTGTTTTTGCAGAAAATTCATCTTCAAAAACAGACTGTGAAAAAAAGGAAGTTGACATGAAGAGATAACAGTCTAACGTTACAATTTACAATTGACATTTAAAGTGACCTTGAAGTGGTTTAAAGTGACCAATGTAGCAGCTTTAAAGTTTACAGTATGAGTGAAATAAAGTGACCAACATGAGCAGGATTCCTGAGTGTAGATAAGATAAGATAAGATAAGATAAGTCTTTATTGTCATTGCACAGTCATACATAGTACAGTAGTACAATGAAATTGGAAAAACTGTCCTACGTCGGCACTACATATAACACAACACGACACGATATGACACATCACAACGTAACAAACAACACAACACAGTATATTAACTTAGTATAAAAAAGAAGAATAAGTGTATGTGTATTGCACACTGTTATTATTGCACATTAATTATTATTGCACCTTGTTATAAATATAAATATTATTGTTATCGTTTTAAACATTGTTACCTCCCCCTAAAAAGTCCAGGGAGGTATCCAGTCAGGTCAGCTATTTACATTGATCAGGGCTATTGCCCTGTTGTAAAAGCTGTCCTTGAGTCTATTTGTTCGGGACCTCAGCAGCCTGAACCTCCTGCCAGACGGCAGCAGCTTAAACACCCGGTGTCCTGGGTGTGTGCAGTCCCGTAGGATGCTGCGTGCCCTCTTGAGACAGCGAGTGCTGTACAGGTCCTTCAGGGAGGGAAGAGGATGTCCAATGATTTTTTGGGCCATGTTGATGACCCTCTGGAGTGCCTTTCTGTGTGCTGTGGTGCAGCTGGAGAACCACACACCGATGCAATATGTCAGCACACTTTCAATGGAGCAGCGGTAGAAGACGGTCAGCAGCTCCTTCTTCAGGTCCATTTTTCTGAGGATTCTCAGAAAGTGGAGACGCTGTTGGGCCTTCTTTAAGACCGCAGAGGTGTTAGAGCTCCATTGGAGGTCTGTGTCTATGTGCACACCCAGAAACTTGAAACTGGAGACCCTTTCCACGCACTCCCCGTTGATGCTGACAGGCTGCAGCTCGGACTTCCTCCTTCTGAAGTCAACTACCAGTTCTTTTGTTTTGGTGGTATTGAGGTCCAGGTTGTTGTCTGCACACCAATCTGACAGCCTCTGAACTTCAGCTCTGTATGCAGTCTCATCTCCCCCTGAGATGAGCCCCACCACAGTGGTATCATCTGCAAACTTGATGACTGTGTTGTCTGGGTGGGAACTAACACAGTCATGTGTGTACAGAGTGTACAGTAGGGGACTCAGTACACAGCCTTGTGGAGAGCCGGTGTTGAGGCTGAGGGCTGAGGAAAGATGAGGCCCCACTCTAACTCTCTGTACACGGTCTGAGAGGAAGTCTCTGATCCAGCGGCAGGTGGTGGAAGGAAGTCCAATTTCCAGCAGTTTATCTATTAGTCTGTCCGGGAGTATCGTATTGAAAGCAGAGCTAAAGTCAACAAAGAGCAGCCTGGCGTAACGGCCCTGCACTTCCAGGTGAGAGATGGTGGTGTGGAGTGTTGTAGCGATGGCATCTTCAGTTGATCTGTTAGCTCTGTATGCAAACTGGAGCGGGTCGAGTGTGGGTGGCAGGCAGGACATGATGTGACGTCGGACCAGTTTCTCAAAGCACTTCATTATAACAGTGTAGGATTGTCTATAGAGCAACATCTGTATTTACAAAGGCAGTGGTATCAAAGGCTGTTGAGGTTGTTGGGCTTGACAGAAAAGTGTAACTCTGTGTTATCTGCATAGTAATGGTAGGAGATTCCATTAAAACCATTAAGTAGGTGACCCAGTAGTCTGTCAAGGGTGGATTGGACCACCCTTGACTGCTGCCTAACACACATAGCACCTGACCCCTATGGTGCCTCGTGCTATTGGTGGAATTACAGAAGGGCAGGCCCATGACTCCTCTAAGGCTGCACCCAGCCAGGCTCCATGAGCAAAGGGGGCAAACAGACGCTCTTCCTTGAGCTCCCTTCTCAGCTAATTGTGCCTCCACTCTGGGGGTGGGGACACAATAAGCTTATCCCTGGCAGGGTAAACTGGTTCCTTGGTTAATATCTTCTCATAGGTGTCATCTGCAGTATGTAGAAATGTGTAAAAATGTTTATGAATAACTCAAACACTGGACACATTTGAAAAACGTATGTTTAGACATAATGCTATATTTTATTAGTCTTCAGTTCCAGTCACTGCTTGATCAGGATTAGGAATAAATTAATAAATAATGATTTATTGGAAGTTAACATGATTTGACTTTAAAAGCATCTTTTCACAATGTTAACCAATTCAGTTCAGTTCAGTTTTATTTCTATAGCATGGAAAATTATTCGACTCAGCTACGAATTACACAAAAAAATCGACAGAAATTTCAGTATGTACTAAGAAATCCTAAATTTTGTATGGACCGTTAAGTTTCTAAAAATTAACAAATTAATTGTTCATGTGAAGATCCTGTTCGATGCATTTAAAAAATTAGCTTCACCTGTGTGGGAGTTTAACCCATGAGCATTCTGTGCTATAATTTCCCTGCAGCTCGTGTTGTGGTGAATCTACACATTTCCAGTCTGACTGAGACTGTGGCCTTCCTGAGCTCCTCCTATAACTTCAGCCTGCCTGAGAACCAGGAAGCAGGGGTTTTGGTAGGCAAGGTCACTGCCTCCTCAGGAAGCAACCTTTACAATGTCACGTATTCGCTGAATACACACAAAGACCTGTTCTCCATAAACCTCAGTGGAGCTATCTTCACCAAAGCACAGCTCGACAAAGAACAGGAGGAATGGTACTTCTTGGAAGTGGAGGTTGTGGACACACGGAATCCACCTACATCAGCAATGACGACGGTATTGACTTTAACAAAAATGAGCTATTTCAATTCAATTTTATTTATATAGCGCCAAATCACAACATAAGTCGCCTCAAGGCGCTTCATAAAATTCACTGATTGCAGAGGAACAGAGGAAGGGAACAGAATTAGATAGAAGGTATGTCAAGATGGCACAGCAAATGTGATCTGGTGTGTCTACAACAGACTAGCATAAAGTTTTCATGAAGTGTTACTAGAGCTCCTTGGCAATCCAAGCATGACCAAATACGTGTCCTTGTATTTTAAATTTTAATTAATTAATTGTAAAGTAATCCTTTGAGTTTACTTGTAGTGTTATTAACATGAGATTAGTCTCAAAGTCAGGAAATTTATTATTACAGTAGCAGAGTGAACACAGCAGGGATAAATACATACAGCATAACCTAACTACAATAATACTATACCAAAACAATACTGTAGTACTGTATTGCAGAGTTTTGTTTTTTGTTTGGTTCTGTATATCTGTGCATATGTATATACACAGATATGATACAAAATACAGTTGATGGGAGAGAGAGAGAGAAGTCTAGCAAAAACTAAATGCTCCATAGTGCAGTGGACAGTGTTGCACATTGAGATATGTACAGACCATGTGTGTATCCTCATGTTCATTTCTGTTAGACATAGTAGACTCTGGAAAAAAAAGGCATCCAAAATCTCTCCTGGGTACGGCAACCTGTCACTGAAGGAGCTTCTTAGTGCTGCATGAGGTGGGAGGTGTTCTCTAACAAGGATGGTAGCTTAGCTACTGTTCTCCTGTTGCTCACTGTTTCCGTTGAATCAAGAGGTTATCCCAGCATAGAGCTGGCCTTCTTGATCAAACTGTTTAGTTTCTTTCTGTCCCCAGCAGAGCTACTGCTGCCCCAGCAGACTACACCATAAGAGATGGCTGATGCCACCACAGAGTCATAGGAGCTATACCTGCACTCCAAAACACCCAAGTCTCAGTAGGAGATACCAGCTGTTTCTGTAGATGGCATTTGTGTTAGTCGTTAATAACCATGTACTTATGAGTCCATGATCTCAATATCCGTTCCATGGATGGTTTCTTCTGAAAGTGGAGGATGTTTGGTGCCTGCAAAAGTCCTTGTTATACCCATGGGGGACATGGCCAACAACTGAGTCATCAGAGACTCAAAAGCAGTTAGCCGAGTTGTAGAAGTATCCGGTGCATATAGTGAAAAGAAACGGATCCAGGACTTCTGCTTGTTGGTCATCTATACTGCCGGGGAGCCCATCACCAACACAATTCTCGATCTATATGTACTGAGGCCTGTTGGTAAGGTAGTCCAGAATTCATGTGGTGAGGTGATGGTCCACATCTTTGTACTCCTGCCATGATTGTGGGTATGATAGTGTTCAAAGCAATAGGAAAAGATATACTCAGTTATGCTGATATACTCAGCTATGTACTGGAGGTCAGGGGCAGCACACAGGCAATGTAGTGGATAAGTGTGAAAGGAGTTAAGGTGGGATGGGCAGTCACTAGAATGCCAAGATGATGATGGTTGTGGCAGTAGTTGCTGCACTGGGAGCAGACCCGGCAGATGATGAATCTGCCTTATCTGAGTTTACTCACCGTAATCCAAACAAGCAACAGAAAATTCTGTTTCTTAAAGCCCGAGATTGAAGGTGTTTTCCCCTCCCCCTCTCCTCAGCGATCTCTTTACAACCTTCATTTCTTCCTTGATTCCTCACTTGAGCGTGGACTTGATTCTCCTTTTCTGCTTAAGGGCAGCCTTGATATTATGAGTGATCCACAGTTTATTGTTAGAGAAACAAAGTACAGTCCCGGTGGGTATGGCATTATGTACACAGATATTAAAGTAGTCCATAATGCAATTGTAAGGTCAAATACCTACAGTCATTCAAATCATGCTTTACTTATCGCCTTGTTTTTAAGCTCTAGGCAAGGTTACCTAAGCATTAAGATAGCCAAAGACTCTCATTGCCGTCTAATCATTTTACAAACTAGAGGAATGTGACATTGAAATGCTTTAAGCATTGCACAGAAATTCTCTTCAATGTTTCTTTCTGTCTCAGGTTAGAGTTCAGGTGAAGGATGTGAACGAGTCACCACAGTTTCCCCCAGAGGTTTATAGTGCCTCTGTATTCAGCATCGCCCCCTATAAAACTCCCGTCATCCAAGTGAAGGTAAACACACCCAACTTTTTCAGTTTCCATCTGTCTGGAAATAATATAATGGTTCTGTGAATGTTTGCCTCCTTTGATTTTATGTTTACATAAAAGGCATCTGCTATCATGCAATGTACTTTGAACTGAAATCCACTCAGTAATCTGTTCATGGTTAATGTGTCTGTGAGCAGCAATGAAACACACCACATCACCAGGAATCAGAGAAAAGCATTCACAGCAACACTTCCTACATCTTCCAGTATGTCAAGTGTCCTGGCTGAGTAATCACCAATGAAAACACTAAATCAGTCAGTGTGACGTGTGCACTGCCAGTAAACACAGCGACAAGAAACATCTAGTGAAGTTAAAAAGATACGTCAAAGATGAAGATTTATGCTTAAAAATGTAAAACTAAAAGCTGTTTCTCCTAAGTGGAACGAGTATTAAGCTTTTATTGTGTATTAAATGAAAATACAGCAATATTATTGGCTAACTGTGCTTAGAATATAAAAAGAACAATTTGCAAAAGAATGACAATTATTACAAATTTAAATAAATTACATTGTTAAAACTGAAGCATAAATGATTAAGCAGCATTATACTGCTGTCACTCACTGATGTGCAGCTAGTTTGGATAACTTAGTTTTAGACTTTTGGTTTAATCCAGTAGCTCACAAATTAGTATCAACTACAATCGACTACATTAGTTCATAAAGGTTTTAAGTGCTTTTTTTGCTCTCTACCTCCAGGCTTCAGATCCTGATGTTGGAGATGTGGGGCAGCTGGTCTACAGTTTGACAGCAGAAAGTCCTTATTTTGACATTAACCCATCCTCAGGTCTGGTCTATGTGATCTCAGCAACAGAACTGGCTGGACAGACAGCTAAAATGGAGGTGAAGGCCACTGATCCCCACGATCTTCATGCTACCGCTGTAGTGGAGGTGAGTGTTTAAGACCCCCCCGCTTTCCTGTCCACTCTGCTCCAACGAATAAAGGCAAAAGTCTTTATTAATAATAATTACACAAAAAAGAACTGATAGCTGATTTTCATATGCATAAATACAAAGTATTTCCTTTTAATTCATCTTCTTGTTTATTTTGTTCAATAAAACAGGTTAATAAGAAGTTAAATTCCAAGTTAAATTAATCTCTCTTCTGCCCCCAGGTGATGGTTCAGCCAAGTGCAAGCAGCTCCAACGTTGTGACCATCTCACTTAATCAGCCTGCTAACATTGTGGAGAAGAAAGTTGAAGATTTATCGACGTAAGACAGGTTTAGCTGGTGTTAAAGATTGCTTTCTATAATCCACTTCTGTTACTTCTAATAGATTTTTGTGTCTCCCAGGTCTTTGGGCAAAGTTCTGGGCTGGACTGTGAACATCGTTCAGGTGTTCAGCGCTAACGATGGATCCACTGGCACCCGAAACCTGAGAGTTTCTGTGAGGACTTTGGTCCGTTTCTTTGCTGTAGATGGAGGGGAGGTTGTTTCCTCTGAAGCAGTCATAAAGTAAGAGACTGACTTCTAATGTGTTCTACATCAGGCCCATCTGTTAGACACTCAGTATTGTTTTGCTTTGGTTTTTAGCAAACTTGCCTGAAATTCATTAGTCTGAGTAATGTTGATTTTGAGTAATTTTCCAGAGGCACCTACCATTTTGACCAGTTTGAAATCTAAACCTGGTCTCATAAAAATTAACTTCTATATTTAGATATAATCAGGGAAAGATCACCTTGGTGAACTGTGTAAAAAGGTCATGTGACAGATTTCTTTTGACCTCTTGCTGTCTGATCCACCAGGAAACTGCAGAGCCAGTCAAATGCTGTGAATGCAGAGCTGTCTCAGTTGTTTGGGGAGGAGCTTCATTTTGATGTTGAGATGGTGGACCCTCAAGGGTCCACCTCCAATCAGGCGCTGGTCATTGCTCTGGGCGTCCTGTTTGGGCTGAGCACCCTGGGATTGATTCTTGCTGTTGCGTTTCTCATCAGGTGAGATTGCAGTGTTTCAACTGTTGCTACACATTTTCTTCAAATTGGTTAAATTGTTTTCTCGGCTCAAAAGCAGACAATAATTGTCCAAGTGGACAAAAAAGAAAATACTGCCGCTTCAAATTTGTAATTTAACTCATTATTTCTATACTGTTGTTTTTAAAAATGGTAAAGTTTACCAAAACAATTTGTATATCATTCAATTCAAATCAGTTTTATTCATATATTGCCAAGTCACAACAACAATCGCCCTAATGTGCTTTATATTGTAAGGTAATAACCCTACAACGTTAGAAAGAAACCCCAACATTCACACGACCTCCTATGAGCAAGCACTTGTCAACAGTGCGAAAGAAAAACGCCCTTTTAACATGCAAGCAATACCAGGCCAGACCTCAACTGGTTTGGAGTGGAGAAAAGACACACAGTGATTTAAAAAAAAAAAAGTATGAATATATAGAATAAATTAACCTTATGTTGAGGTTTTTTTAATTCTCTGCCTGGCATCAGCTGAACTATTTCAGTACTTTGTAGAGTTTGATAACTGTTTTGCGACAGCTGTTCAAACTGCAAATAGTACAAATAATTTTGAGTCTATATTGCGTCACCTTAAAGATCATATTGAAGATCCCCCCTACCCAGGGGGAAATTGCACCCAAAAGCATAGCTTCTGGGATCACTGGAATGTATTAAGCCCTCTACTGCAACTTCACAGTGGGATTGATTTATGTGTTTATCCTGACAGGTTCCATAGGAAGGGGAAACATCAGAAGAGTTCAGACAAAGAACATCTTACCAAGAACGAACAGTCTGAGAGTTCCATGTAAGATGTCTAAGAAATAAATTTTATATCACAGTTGTGTATGTCAAGCATTTTTTAAATGTTGACTTCCTGTTATATTTCAGAAATAGTTCTCGAAAACCTTCACACACCTCTGAACAGGTACATTTTACCCAAATGTAATCCAAAAACCACAGTTTGCTTCAGCTGCTGCTGATCGGTGATTTGTGTTACAGAAAAGCTCACATGAGTTTATTGATTGATGTGTTTATCCTGACAGGTTCCAGGGAAAGGGGACACATCAGATTCCAGACCTTCAAGTCCGTCGTCTGAGTCTATGACCAGCAGCCACCATTTCTGAGCTGAAAGTGTTTCTACATGACATAAGAATCAACACCATAAACCAGGGGTGTCAAACTCAAATACACAGTGGGCCAAAATTCAAAACTGGAACAAAGTCAATATTTATTGAAAAAAAAATCTTCCTCCAGATATAAGAATGAATCTTTTCTTATGGACTCAAATAAGTTTTGCTGGAAAACTGAATATGGAACAAGCAAAGCTTAATACTAAACAATATATATATTAGCTGTATAATACCAGTAGGCCAGCTCTGATAGTCATTTGGTATGGCTTCGCGGGCCAAATGTGATTAGGCTGCGGGCCAGAGTTTGACACCTATGCCATAAACACAATAACTGAACATGTATTTAATTTTTCCACTTGTCTTGATATTTTATTTTTTAATGAATGAACATGAATGAAAATGAGAGTGAATAAAAGTTGAGAGGCACTCGGTGTATGCACAAGATGTACAGAAATAAACTACAAGAATGATTATTATTTTCTGAAAGTTATTCATAACACAAATGCAAAACTTTGGCTATGAAAAGTTTAGCCTTTCTGAACGAGAATATTCTAGATATGCAAAGGTTTTAGTGCTCCCTTTTAAACACTCACACCAGACAGAGCACATACAAATAGATAAAGAGACACTGACATACAGAAAAGCCTATGAAGAGACTCAGGGAGGGCCGACTCTGTCTGTTCTAATTCTTGAATAGGAAAATGAATCAAATTATAGTAGAATTTGTTTTAAATAACACTATGCATTATGTAAACAGAGTTCAGAAGTAAAGCAGCAATGAAAATATGCACAGGCTCATGGAGAATTTTGTTTTATCCAAGTAAGGCACACACTGATTAAAGCAGAGTATAAGAATATATACAGTAAAAATAATCAAAGTTACTGTAACTGTTGAACACCACGATATCAGATCATCCCTCTGTTCCTGTGCTACTGCGAGTGTAACTACTGCCCCCCTCTGCACAGCGCAAGGCACAAGGCTCGCGTGCTGAGTGAAGCAGAAAAAAAGTGCGAGAGAGAGAAAGAGAGAGAGGGTGAGAGAAGGAAAAAAAACCCACGGCTTGCAATAAGGAGCCGGCTCGCGTCGTTCACGTCAAAGACCGGCTCTAAGAGCCGTTTCGTTCGTGACCGACACATCACTATACTGTCGGCATCAGGACCAGCAGAGTCAACCTGATGATCTTCATTATGACTGAACTCAGTAAAAATAAGACCACACACAGCAGATCTGTGTAATGTACAATTTGGTCAACACATTAGTTTTATTTGCGGTGCTGTGGTGGCACAGACTTTGTATGTTAGTTCACATGACTGTATAATTTATTTTCATTGACTTAAAATGAGCAACATCCTTTTTTGTTATCCTTTTGTTGTTACTTTTCCCTGGCACACTCTCTCACAGTCTGTTCTCTAAAACCTAAAAGAGGAATTATGGATTGGATCAACTGGTCCCTAAATGCAATTGACACCCCTTTCTCAACGAGAAGTCTGGGCTCGGGTGAGCCTGAGTGCTGAAGATATCTACCTATTCGGAACCATGGTAACAGGGTTCTGATTGGAGCTGGCTTGGCCCTGACTTATCGAAGAATTAAGAAAGCAGAACCGGCTGTTCAAACCCCCACAAGGCTGCCCGCTGGGATTGAAACGATGGGAAGAGGCGTGAGTTTCTCAAAATGGGCTCATTGAGTCAGCACGGATAAGATCTTGGAGAGGCTACGGCTGCTGTGAATACTCAGAATAAGATCTCTGACTGCAGACTGGATGACATCTCGGAGGGGCTCGCTCGGAATAAGATCTCTGGGCGCAAATTGGATGACATCTCGGGGAGGCACACTGCCGTGAGTTCTCAGAAATCGGCTCCTTGAGCACAAGAAATGACAACATCACAGAACGCAAGTATGGAGAAGCTCGCAGCTCTCCAACGGGAGATTGAGAGACCAGTGTTGGACTGTAGAACTGCTTTGAAATTCATATGAGCTGTTCTCAAAAAGCCATCTCTAGACCCAGCAGTCTTAGCTAATTATAGGCCAATCTCCAACCTTCCTTTCATATCAAACATCCTTGAAAGAGTAGTTGTCAAACAGCTAACAGATCATCTGCAGAGGCTTATTTGAAGAGTTTCAGTCAGGTTTCAGAGCTCAGCACAGAACAGAAACAGCTTTAGTGAAGGTTACAAATGATCTTCTTATGGCCTCTGACAGTGGACTCATCTCTGTGCTTGTCCTGCTAGACCTCAGTGCAGCGTTCGATACTGTTGACCATAATATCCTATTAGAGCGATTAGAACATGCTGTAGGTATTACAGGTACTGTGCTGCAGTGGTTTGTATCATATCTATCTAATAGACTCCAGTTTGTGCATGTAAATGGAGAGTCCTCTTCACACACTGAGGTTAATTATGGAGTTCCACAGGGTTCAGTGCTAGGACCAATTCTGTTTACATCATACATGCTTCCCTTAGGCAGCATCATTAGAAGACATAGCATACATTTACAGATGCAGATGACACCCAG
Organism: Aulonocara stuartgranti; assembly: GCF_965226115.1. Lineage (NCBI taxonomy): Eukaryota > Metazoa > Chordata > Actinopteri > Cichliformes > Cichlidae > Aulonocara > Aulonocara stuartgranti. The sequence continues at coordinate 39,726,210 of NC_138944.1, forward strand.
CTCCATCTGTCCATGAAGCCAGATAACACACACCAATTAGTTAAACTGCAGGAATGTCTTAAAGACATAAAGACCTGGATGGCCGCTAACTTTCTGCTTCTTAATTCAGATCAAACTGAGGTTATTGTACTCGGCCCTGAAAATCTTAGAAATATGGTATCTAACCAGATTCTTACTCTGGATGGCATTACCTTGGCCTCCAGTAACACTGTGAGGAACCTTGGAGTCATTTTTGACCAGGACATGTCCTTCAACGCACATATTAAACAAATATGTAAGACTGCTTTCTTCCATTTGTGCAACATCTCTAAAGTTAGAAATATCCTGTCTCAGAGTGACGCTGAAAAACTAGTTCATGCATTTATTACTTCCAGGCTGGACGACTGTAATTCATTATTATCAGGATGTCCAAAAAACTCCCTGAAAAGCCTTCAGCTAATCCAAAATGCTGCAGCAAGAGTCCTGACAGGGACTAGAAAGAGAGAGCAGATTTCTCCTGTTTTGGCTTCCCTTCATTGGCTTCCTGTTAAATCCAGAATTGAATTCAAAATCCTGCTCCTCACATACAAGATCTTAAATAATCAGGCCCCATCTTATCTTAATGACCTTGTAGTACCATATCACCCTATTAGAGCACTTCGCTCTCGCTCTGCAGGCCTACTTGTTGTTCCTAGAGTATTTAAAAGTAGAATGGGAGGCAGAGCCTTCAGTTTTCAGGCCCCTCTTCTGTGGAACCAGCTTCCAGTTTGGATTCAGGAGACAGACACTATCTCTACTTTAAGATTAGGCTTCAAACTTTCCTTTTTGCTAAAGCATATAGTTAGGGCTGGACCAGGTGACCCTGAATCCTCGCTTATTTATGCTGCAATAGACGTAGGCTGCCGGGGGATTCCCATGATGCATTGAGTTTTTCCTTTCCAGTCACCTTTCTCACTCAGTATGTATTAACAGACCTCTCTGCATTGAATCATATCTGTTATTAACCTCTGTCTCTCTTCCACAGCATGTCTTTGTCCTGTCTCCTTCTCTCACCCCAACCGGTCGCAGCAGATGGCCCCGCCCCTCCCTGAGCCTGGTTCTACCGGAGGTTTCTTCCTGTTAAAAGGGAGTTTTTCCTTCCCACTGTTGCCAAAGTGCTGCTCATAGGGGGTCATATGATTGTTGGGTTTTTCTCTGTATCTATGAAGCGCCTTGAGGCGACTTATGTTGTGATTTGGCGCTATATAAATAAAATTGAATTGAATTGTTCGCACTAAAGTAAAAAGCACCATCACTTCATGCGGATAGCCCTTTGGTGCCAGTGGCGGTCTCGAGGCTGGAGCCGAAAAACAACACCCTGATAACGACTGTGTTTAGTCTGTTCCTTCCCATTCCATGCAAGGCCACCTGGGTTGGCTGGTAGACTGTTTACTTAGCCTGGCAGGGCGAAGGACACTGTCTCAGCTGAACTATGGACACGCACACACATACACTTACACTGATAAGCACACACTCATCCCCCTCCCTTTCCAAATGCCTTCGATGCTTGTTTCCTGCGGGGGAACACGGCGGGTCTGTGTGCCGTGCTGGAATGGTAGCGCTGTGCAGGGCGGCTGCTCTGCTCGCTTCGGATTACTCCTCACCCCCCACCCAATCCTGTGGCTTGTCATGTCTTTCACAATGTTGTGCTGTGGACATTTATGTGCTTTTTGTGCAGAGGAGTTTTTTTGTTTCCTGTTCTCATGCTGTCCTACCATGGAAGCACAGCATGAGTAGAGGTCTCTTTTTTTCCTCTTGTACTTTCCCATTGTTGTGTACATTTCAGTGTTTTTCTGTAACGCTACCGATCTCCGACCTGTATCCCCATGTGATGTCTGTGTTGTGTGCGTAAGGTGTGTGTGTGTGTGGGGGGGGGGTCCCATTTCACTGCAGGGCAACCTGCATGTGGCGAATAAAGCTTTGATTGATTGATTGATTAGTTGCCAGGTAGAAATCCCTGTTCTTACATTGTGAAAGTTTCAGTTTAGATAGAAAGTGTCAAACTAACTAGCCATAGCAGTCAGATGTCCTCTTATGTTGTGGGCTTTGCAATAATAACTCCCACTATGTCAAGTGTGAAGTCAGTGAAGTTTCCTCATGATGCTTCTGCTGAAGTCTTCATTCTCCTTGTACCTGGTATAATTAGCTGCTTTGTTAGTATTGCTAAAGAGTCACTGAACTGCTCTGTGTGTGGGGAAGCTTTGGAGCATCTGTGGGACAATGTGAGGAGAAACAAATTAATATGAGATAAGAGTTTGTTCTCTTTTTTCTTTCTAGATGCCAGTTATGCTTAAGTAAATGCTGTGGAGGACCAGGAGTTGAGCTCATCAAAATAAAGCATGTATGGATTAATAATTATTTGTACTGTAAAAAATGCATTAATGGCTTAATTTACTATAATTCTCTTTATTTAGACATTAGTAAAATAACTAAACTATGTAAATGATTAGCAAAGATTTAGGGGCGCATTTATACATAGAATGATAAAGATATCTCTCAAACATCTGTTAGGGTGTTAATAAAACCTGTCCCTGGATTAAACTGGGATGTTACTGCATTACATTAAGAAGCTCCTAAATAACTGGCTCATCCTTGATGTAACTCTTCATTCAGAAACTTGGATAAAAAATGCTGTCTTCATTGTAAAATGCATCAACTAATTATTTATTGGTAAGTATTAATTCATGAAAAGCTTTATCTCAATGAATACAACTCTCCTGGCCACCCAATCAAAATTGCGCTGCGAAAAAAAATGAAGCAAACATTTGATCATCACAGTACAACACCAAATCATTTAAACTTTAGAGATATCATTGTGTCCAGTTACAAAAAGCATAAACCACTGTGAATCCAGAGTGGTGTACAGTCATGGCCAAATGTTTTGAGATTGACACATATATTGGTTTTTCCAAAGTTTGCTGCTTCAGTTTTGATTATAGCAATTTGCAGATACTCCAGAATGTTATGAAGAGTGATCAGATGGATTGCAAAGTCCTTCTTTGACATGAAAAAACCCATTTCCACTGCATTTCATTGCTGCCATAAAAGGACCCGTTGAGATCATTTCAATAATCTTCTCGTTATCTCGAATGTTGATGAGCACAAGGCTGGAGATCATTATGTCAGCTGATTGAGTTAGAATAGCAGATTAGATGTGTTAAAAGGGTGACGCCTAAGATCCTTGTTGTTCCTGTTAACCATGGTTACCTGCAAAGAAACACGAAGGAGCATGCCAGGGCGAATTGGAGAGGTCAACACTGCACGTATTGACTCTTTGCATAAATGTGATGTAATCGTCAATAAAAGCCTTTGAAACCTATCACGTGCTTGTAATTATACCTCAGTACATCACAGAAACAACTGACACAAAGATCTAAAAAGACTGAAGTTGCAAAATTGGTGAAAACTAATATTTTTGTCATTCTCAAAACATTTGGCCACAACTGTAGTAGTAGTGTTATACTGTGATGACTGCAGCAATTTGTGTAATATAACCCAAAGCAGAGAAAATATGCATAAAGATGTCCAAAAAGCTCATGAATATGGCAAAAGAATCTGTTGGGCCTGGGTACTTTTACCCCTCACCGTGAATGTTTGAGTGCGGTTGCTTAAATTTGATCTGAAATTACTTTTCTATGCTTCGCCCTTCTTCCTCTCAACTTTTGAGTCCGTTTCTTTAGCAATAAAGTTTAATAAATTGGTTCATTTCATACACAAAAAATGTACAGAAGGGTTTAGTGTTTTAGCAGTTAAACTCTCCAGTTCAATATGTGAAATTGTCATTAAGTCAAATTGGTGATGGAAACATTTAAACATTTTTGCCAGTTAGCAACAATCTGCCGACATCACTTGAAAGAAATACACAGATACACCTGTGTGACTTCCCTTTAATGAATATTAACATGAAGTTTTTTGTTCCGTTTTCCATCCCAAATCCATTTCGAGTTTCCCTACATCAGTCTACAGTTGCTTATAAGCAGATGTTTAGTTTATTATACTTTTAGATGAGAAGTTCAGGAAAAGATCAACAAAACTTTTTCTCTTAAAACAGATTAGTCGTGAGCTAAGATTACCAGCTTTTCCCCCTTTCAGAACAAATGCAGAAATCCTTCGTCATCAGACCATCTACCATCTACAGTGTTAGTTTAACAAAACAAACAAAAAAGCCTTTTCTGAGTTTTAGGAGTCAAGATAACTACATACAAAGGTACTTTTGGCTGTTTCCTTGGTTCTCAAAGGATCCCAGCAGATGGATCTGCATGTTTAGTTTGGCACAACCATCCTTTAAATCTGGATTTGGGACCAGCATGAGTACACTAGCAATAGCCGCTGAATTTCATTTTTTTTTTATCTTTTATGTGCAAGACAAATGTGTTAACTCCTAAACTATGTTAACAATGTACACTATTGACACAGTGATTCTTTAATAACGAAGTATTGATGTGAATAAATAATTCTTTTTTTGAAGGCTTTGTACAGTTACGGTGCCAGACTCAAACCCAACTTGCCATTAAAGAAAGCGGTCACAATTTTTTTGGTGGCTTGGTTGCCGTTTTCTACATTATTGTGAATTTTTCAAAATCACAATAATTATGAAGAAAACAAACCCAAACCTAACCCCCACTACTGTACGTGCATAATAAACACACAGTTGAGCTTGCCATAGGCCTAGATTCTGAGCACAGCCTGAAGAAATTGACGAGCTACATTTATTTTGGATATGATGCAAAGCAAACAAAGGCAAGAAATCAAACCTCACAGCTCGAGAAGAATTTTAGTTCATAATTTTTCATATTAAAACTGTCTTTATTAAGTTAATCTCTAATAAAATAAAAGGAGGAAAACCAGAACACAGCAGAAGCCAAAAAACAAAAAAACAACAAAACAAATTGGAATGTACTTCAGTAAAGAAAATAAAAGCTCCAGCTGGTCCAACAGGGGGGCTTTATTTCAACCACAGTCAAATAAAGCACCGCTTTTATATATATATATATATATAAAGATATTTTATATATATATATATCTATATATTTATATATATTTATGGTTTTCATATACACCTTCAGGCAATGACTAGAGAGGATTCTTTACAGAATCAAGTTTCTTGTGGTTCTCTTCATTTACAGGTAAACTTAGTTTCTGGATAATTAAACCACAGAAAAACTCAAGGCAACTTTTCTTGCCTTGTTCATAAAGTACAAAACTGGCACAGAGGACAACCTTTTTTTTTTGTTTTTTTTGTTTGTTTGTTTTTATACACAGTAAAAATGCAATAAAATTAAATTACATACAGAGGAGACAAAAGTTCTGTAAACCTTTCCCCTTTACAGCAAAGCTCAAATAAAATCAGTATAAAACACACCAAGAAAAAAAACCAAAAAAAAAAAAACCCACCAAGCCCACTCACCCACCCACCCTTTAAAAAAAATGTGCTGTAGTCTGTACTACTTTTTCTGCTTTTCTTCTTTATTTCTCAAAGGAGATGTTGGCTCTGCGTGGAGTCGCAATCTTATAATGCGAAAAGAGCGGCGGGAGCCGCTGAAGCTGGAGAAAGCGTCCGACTGAACATCGGCAGAAGGCAACAAACAGCAGCACAAAACCAGCAGAAGAAGAAGAAACATAATGAACAGGAGAAAGTTTGTTTCCTCTGAGCTGAAGTCAGACGTCCATAGCAGAGAGAAAAGGGGGGGAGGGAATTCAAGATATGGCGGTGGTCAGTTGATGATGTCATGAAGAGGGCTGGCCTTTAATAGAAAGTTTGGTAACAATGGCAATGGTGGCTTCCACCGTCCTGTACAGCATGTCCAGCGTGTCAGGTGGGGGGCCAACGCTCTGGAACATCTGTGAGGAGGAGGAGGAGTGGCTGCCACAGCCATCTGGACCCTCCCCCACCAGCCCTGATGGGAAAGCAGCATCCTCTGAAAGGGGTGGGGCCGGGCTGCTGCTGGTCTTAGAGCTCATCTCCTTCTCTTCCTTCACCTCCTCTGAGCAGGTAGACACGGCCTCATCCCTTCTCCCCTCCCGTTGATCTCCCACCTCGTCGTTCTCCTCGCGTGGCACCACATGTTGCTGCAGCTCAGGCTCCTCCCCCTGGACAAACCCCTCTCCCGTCTCCTGCAGCAGGGAGGAGGAGGAGGAGGAAAACGAGGAGGATGACGACGAAGAGCCCTCCATCTTTTCCTCTTTGGGAGAGGAGTCCAGATTTCTAGAGGAGGTGGGCATGGGGTCAGGAGAGGGCGGATCCTGCTCAGTGCCTGGGTCGATCAGTGATGAGGAATCTCGTGTTTCCGTGTCTGAGGTGCTTGTGGGTGTTAGCGCCTCCTGTTGGTCAGGCTTTGGATCACTGCAGGGCGGAAGAGTTGAAGAGGAGGTGGAGGCGGCGTAGAGCTGGGCTCCTCCATCTCCGGCTCTGTCGTCATCACCGCTCACCCTCCGCCGCTTCACCGGGGTCGCCCCTTCATCCTCAGCTGACAACAAACAGACTGTTACTGAAAGGAGCCACTATTCTACATCATTTACAGCACTGACTTTAAATTTTTCACAAAGTCTACTTTGTTGAGTCATACTCCAGATTATTCTGCCTAAATGGTCAACCCAAAGAAATGTGCTCAAATTGAGGTTGTGTTTTGGTTTAGTGATTGAATGGCATGTTATACCTTTGCATTTGTGGTCTTTGGCCTCCAGCTCTAGAGTGCTGCGTTGCTGGAGACAAGCACGACAGCAGCTCAGAAGCTCTTGCAGGGCTGGGAGGAAAGCTGGGTCAATGGCCTGAGAAGGCTGCACAGACAACAGCAACATCAATGCCCTCAGGTCCTGACAAAGAGAAGAGAGATCAAACAATGAGAAAACAGTGGCACCATGTATCAGGAGGACTGTTCTATGAGTGTGTGCATGCATGCATACAGCATTGAGCAGGCTGCTGGTCTTGTTAAGCTCCAGGCGATGAGCTGCCAGTTCAGGCTGCAGACTGCTCCGTTCACTCAGCAGGTTTGTCACCAAAACACCAATGAGGTTGGAGCAGCTGGGACCAGACAAAACCTGGACCTACACATACACAAATTTTTATTCTCTATTTAATTACAAATTAAAATGCAACATCATTTGGACAATCAGTACAAACTGGGTACAACCTTGATCAAATGTAGTGACTATTTAGGATTCCTACAAGAAAAGCTGAAACTTTTTATACCTTGTGCAAAAAGCAGTTAAGGAAGGTGTAGGCCACGTTGTTGTTCAGAAAGGTCCTCTCGTCCATTAGGATACATTTAATGTACTCGCTGAAGGCTGGGTCTTCACAGAGCAGCTTCACACACGTTTTAGCCATAACAGACTGAAAGAAGAGCGAGATGAGAAGGATTTACCATTGTGCTGCTGTCCATATCCAAAGAGCCCGAGTCTATTAACAAGGCCTGACCTTAAAAATGGTTGAAATGAGTGAAATCAGAGGAACGCAGCTGTACCTGTGACTGACAGAGCTCTGTCCACAGTTTGGGGAAAAGCGCAAGATGGAGGGGAAGTCCTTCATACGCTATCAACACACCTGAGAGGGAGGCAGAGCATTAACATGGAAACATCTATGTTTCTGTGCAAATTCATGTGTGCTTGCAGACAATTTACGGTTTGATCAGTATGCTATAATGATAACAGTGGAAATACAAACACGTACTTAGCTTGACAAGTGTATCTGTGAATTTCTCACAGTTGATGGCAACGCGACACAGCAAGTGAATGAACTTATGGTAGGACAGGAAATAATCCAGCAGCATTCGATCGTACACCTCATCTTTACCCTGAGATGGACACAAACAAATATTACCACCAACACCAAGCCTCTGCAGGTACTGAAGGTTTTCTGTTGAGGTTTCTTTTACTGCTGACACAAAACGATTTGGAGCAGGAACAGATAACCGTACCTTGCTGCTCTCCACCAGTGAAGGCAGCAGACACATGTTCAGCTCCGGTCTTGGAGGTCGGATGTTGTTTTTGGCTCCCATAAGTTTGAGGTTCTCTCTGCATGGCAGGTAAGGACCAAACGACACTGCACAGGGACAATTAAAAGTCAGTGAAAAGAAAGCCAGATTTTTAATTTAATCTGAAAGAGTTTAAGTAAAGATGAACCAGAGATTTTTAAAAGTCGAAACCACTGAAGGTTTTACTTAAAAACCTTTTGGATTATAAAAGCTTAACTTGAAGAACATCAGACAGTATATTTGTCAAATATGTACTGTTCAAACGGTGGATGATTATCATTAAAAATGGCCCAAGTTTCAAACACTGAGACAAATGTTCATGTAAGTAATCTCTGTTCTACTCTTTGGTTACCGTTTGATGTCACTGTGAGACAACAGGCCTCATATACTGATGTTTACCATTAATATTTTGTTGTTACCACGGTGCGTATGCTAGTAAATCAAAATTGAAAAAAGAAAAGAAAATATAGAAAAAGGTTTGGAAACAAAGCTGATATGAAAATGACTAACAGTCAAAAAGAAAAAGAACATTCAAGGAGAAGCTGTGACATCTAGCAATGAACGGCATCATGCAAAGCTACCATGTTCTTGGGGATCCATTTTAAGCTATAAAACAAGAATGCAAACCAAAAGAGGACAATCAACATGAATAATGAGGAGAAGACTTACTGGGGATATTGCTGTGGTGGTATGTGCAGTGGTTGTGTTGTAAGAAGGGGACTAGAGTGTGCAGGAAGTCATGAGGACTCAGCAGAACGAGTTCCTTCAGCACATCTGCAACAAGAACATCACGTTACAGGACACTTTCTAAAACTTCCAATTATTTCTACATCTGACCCGTTACATTTTTAGAGAGATGCAGATATGTATTCTGCTAGCCAAATTCTACTCTGTCTCAGCTGGAACAAAGGATGATTTCTGTTTTCTAGAGTTTGGCTACAATAGTTGCCAAAAATGTACACACAATCACACAGAGTCAAAAGTGTTCATAATACTCAATTCAATGTGATCACTGGTCTTTAAATTGTAAGGCAGAAACCCTTCAAAAATCAGACAATCCCCTGTGAACAAGCACTTAGTGAAGATTAAGAAGGAGCGCAGTAGTTTTTCCTTCCCACGCTGAGCTCTTTGGACTTTCCCATTGTTCTGAGCATTGGTGAGTCCAATGAATGCTGTCAAACAAATCTTTATCATCCTGGCAAAGACAAACTACCAGTTGTAGCCAATCACAATCACTAATGAGATCACAGGACTTGGCTTTATCAAGTTAGCACATTGTAGGAACAGTTCAAATAAATGTTTAAAAGCCCCAAATTACCAGGACATACATGTCCATAATAAGTGTATATAAACATCTGACCTAACTTAATATACTTGAATGTTAGCTGGTGGGTTATCAAAGGTGAGTGTTACCCAAGCAGGCGTTGCGGAGCTCAGGTGGGCTATAAGAGTTCAGCAGAGTGAGAAGCTTGTGGGCAAAGTCAATCCTCTCCTGCCACTGGATCAGAGCCTGTTTCACATCTGGGTAACAGGAGAGAGAAAAAACAAAAGATCAGCACAAATACGAGAACACACATCTGCAGATATTTTACTCTAATACAGCCCTTTGTAACCAATGGAGTTGGTACACTGTACCAGAGCTGCTTCTTGGATGTTCAGAGTCAGATTCAGGGACATTTCATGTTCACTGGTTAAAGTTTGTGTATCATAATTTCTAAACACAAAAAAATTGTCATTTTATAGGAGCTAAAAATACAAAGTGGCTGAAGTTAAAGCTATCCAGAGATCAGAGCCAGCTGTAAGCCAGCAGCCTCGGCATGAGCAATGGAAGAAAAGAAAAAAACCAAAGCAGTTATGAGAAAAATGAAGACTATTAAAACGGTGAAGTCTGGTGAAATGATGCAAGTAGTTAACATTTGTATTTACTATATGAATCTGTAGCTGTCAAATAAAGAAGGATGTACAGCAACTCATTTTTTCCAGTATCAGAGCACTTTTGTTTCACTTGTATCTACTTGTTGAGCAGATACTAAAGTCACTGCTCAGTTTTGTTATGAAAACAATATTTCACATTTGCAGCAGTAACTGCCCAAGAAAAGTGCAATCAGTGCATCTCCAAATATGTTTCAGGCATTCGTTGTTTTCCTGACATCGTTGTATTATACTCAGTCGTACATAGCATTTGTATTTTATTCTATTCTATTGTGTACAGTTGATTCTTATCCTATTCCAGTGTTTTTCTAATTTTTGCTATGTAACTTTGCACTGTCCACTTTCTGCTTTAACAAAACACATTTCCCACCAATAAAGGTTATCTCATCTCATCTAAGGTCACATTTTTTGCACATTCATTTACTTCATGCCAGACAGATCAACTCTTCTGTAGTGTAATGCTGTCCTGGGGTTTTATGTCTTAGTATGGTCATCTCCTTTTTAATGGCAAAAATCAAAGTAGTGATTGCACAACAATCATCCAACTAACCACACCTCTTTATGAACAAGAGCACAGCAACTTCAATTAATAAGACTAAAAAACTACCGGATCCAAAGTGACACTCCTGTGCTACGAGTCAGTGTAGCTCACTGCTGCACCATTTCAAATCTGGCAAAATAACCACAAACAGCTTCTAGCTCTGCATACGTACTATCAACAAATTTCCCACGTGTGGGACTAATAAAGGTTATCTTATCTTATCAAGTGAAAACTGGAATTCACCTACAGAGCCTAACTTCTTGCTAACATGTTGCATTAACTACAGTTTCATTTTACAGCGCCACATCACAACAGCAGTGGCCTCAAGGGCCTTGATATTGTAAAGATCCTGCAATTATAGAGAAAACGCCCAACAATCACATAACCTTCTTTGGGCAAGCACCTGGTGCCAGTGGGAAGGACAAACTATTAGTTTTAACTGTTTAACCTGTGTTACTATTACATGTGTTCGCCCTGTTAAACAGTAGGGGATGGTGCACACCTTTGCGCTGCAGGTATGGCCTGGTGGCTTTGAGGACAGAAAGAAAGATGGAGAGCAGCTCCACCAAGTCTCCAGTGACGTGGCATGCTGTCGCCTCATGGTACATCATGTGCAGAGTGTTGAAGGACTGCAGGGAACAAACAAACAGTGCACATAGCTTTACTTATTAGATTTGGAAGGGTTAAAAAAAAAAAAAAATGTAGTAAGCAATGAAATGCAAATTTTATTTTCATGTACATATACATATTTTAAATGCACTTGTAATATACTATATTTAATTTTATCTTTTTAAATCCAGATATTAATGATTCCCTTTGGCCTGTTTTAAATATAATGCCAAAAAAGGCAGATGATGCATGAAAATGAATTGGATTATGGCAGCATAGAAAGATGAGACGATAGCTTAATTTAGCAATTCTTTTTGTAATATTTAGAAGAGACCTGGATTGTACCTCAGTCATTAGGATAAGTCCTCTGTTGAAGACTACCAACAGTCGGTCCTCGTCATTCTCCAGCAGAACTCTGAAGGCACTGAGAGGAACAGCACAGAGAAAGGTCAACTTAGAAAGTAACGTCAGTAAACTTTCCAAACTCTGATACAAAATGGACAGTTTCTGTGACAAACATCTTCACCAGGTTACAAAAACAAGCTTCACAAGACCTTCAGTGATAAAAGTGTGTGTGTGTTCTTACCTGATAAGTGTGGTCCAACAGGAGCGCCCATCCAGACAGCGGAGGTAGCAGCTAATAGTGGTCTTCTTAAATTGTTTAATGTCCTCCACTTCCTCTTCCCTCATCTCAGCTCGCTGCGCCACAAACAGCTGCATCAAATTGAACAGTTCCTCCACTGCCTGCAGGGAGAAGCACATCAGCGGTTATGATTTTTACATTATCACAAATAAACATAACCAAGGCAAGATCTTTAACCCTTTAAGACCTACCATAGAACCAAGTCCGCCAGAGCTTACTTTATATTTTTACATGCTGTAGTGCCATTTTTGGGAGCATTTCAAGTTGCTATACATCAATACAACTGTTATAGCCCAGATTTTAATAATATGTCTGCATTAAGTCCATAGTAACTACATTAATTGCAAAAAAGTGCAATAAACTACAAAAAAATTGAAAATTGTTTTTGTTTTTTTTACATATATTTCTACTTGGAGAAATTTAAGAGGCTTATCCCTCAAAACTTTAAATACAAAAAAAGTTGCAAAAAATAGAATAGAAATTTATTTTTAGTGTCTTCATAGTTTTATTTTGGAGATACACCAATTTTTATATACTGCAGGAAAAACGAAAAACAATCCTATGATGCAAATTTGCAAAGAAAACAGCAGGTGCATCAAAATAAACTATTTCCAGCAGTGCAATTCGAGTTCTAAGCATCCCAGCAACTATTCAGAAAAGCATAAAGTCAAACATGACTTATAAAAACACCAGTATAGGCTCTTAAGGCCTACAAATAAAAAACTACATTTTCCGCGAAAATGACGTCACTTCTGGTTTCGGCCAGGAAATGGTGGACATGCGATAGTTCGCGCTGACGTCTGTTTCACTGTGGGAAGTGTTACGAACAGCTGATCGGATCGGCAAAGCGTGTTTCTGGAATATTATGTTTTTGTTCCTGCAAGCGCTTTTTATGCAATTTTTGCAAAGCTTTATGTGGAAGGAAACCGTGACCGAGGACAAGCTGATGGCATCAGAAGTAAGTACAACTCCTCCGGTTTCATATGCAAAACAAATTATTGCGCTAGCTTACACGGTTGCAGTGCTACTGGGATTTAAAAATAGTTACGCAAAAAGGAGCGTGCCCGCTCCGACCGGCTTTAAAGGGTTAACAATTAAAGACTTCCTTTATGTTTTGCTTTTAGGTGGGGAATTTTCAAAGTGCTATGGACAATAAAGTCACATCACTGCTAGAAGTCTGACTGTCCTCTCACCCCTGGATACTGGCTGGCATGTGGAGTCAAGTTCTTGAAGGCCCACTGGATGTTTTGGTGTGATGCTAGTTGGCGGGTGAAAGCAGTCGACTGCTCGCAGCACATGCGCAGGATGCCATAGTAGGCAGGGAGCATGCCGCGGTTGAATAGCACCACCTCCTGGTCATCGTGGTCAGCCAAGATATAGTTGAAGGCAATGTTTTTGGTCACCACAGGGTTCTGCACCACTAGCCGGACGTTCTCCGGGCAATCCACACAAACGTTGTACCAGAAGGACAGCAGTGCCTGCTTATTGTGGTTGGTTGCAATGGCTGGCTCTGACAGTTTCGGCTGAAAACGTGAAAGAAAAAAGTTCTAAATTCTGCACCTAAGACTCGGACACGCACATTGAAGTGTACAATCGGTACAAATCTTTAAAAATATCTTCGCAGTCAAAGAAAGATGTACCTGGAAGAGGTTCCAGAGGTCCATGAAGTAGCCAGAGAACATGAGTTTCTCCGTCTTGGAGATGAGGCAGTAAGTCATGAAGCTGAAATACTGCACCAGTTTGGTAGTACCATGAACACTGGCATCCACATACAGCTTGGCACGTCCCAGCAGCCCTAGCAACAGGTTGTAGACCTGGTGGAGAACCACGGTGGTGTCGGGGGACAGTGGGAGCTCACGGGTCGGCAAGTGGAGGGAGCGTGTGGAGCGGAACATCTGTCGAAAGGAGTTGCTGGGGATGAGGGAGACCAGGAGGTATGCAGCAGCTAGAGGGAGAAGAGAGAGTTAACTGCTATCATAAACAAAGGACTACTGTGGCTGCAGTGGTACCTCATGTTAATTTAAACATGTTGTTTTTAAAGGTGGTCTTTTCATTATTGACAGAATGCTCTGCTCTTATTAAACAGGCTTGAGTTTTTTTGGACTTGAATGGTCTCATAGTTTGCAGATATTTTTTTTGGTCATCTCAGACATCGCTCTGGTAGTCAATACAGAAGCCCAATCAGAAGAAATTTAGCTTACAGGGAGCTAAAACCGCTCATTTCGACAATGGATGAACTTAGTGCTGCAGCAACAGCCACTGTAAGACTAATGAGGAAATGTGAATCATGCAAATCTCTTTAACCATCTTTATTTAACCATCATATTTAATCTTGAGATTCTTTTCTGTGAGAGCCCTGGCTATTTTAAGAAGCAGGTTACACTATTAGTAAAGTTCTATTTACATTAACAATAAAGGAAGAATGTATATCTATATAGTCAAAGTAAAAATTGGGTTGTGTACACTAAAGGGCTGTTTAATTTAATAATTAGCATTTTTTTTTAAAAACTTAACGTTATATTTGTTTTGGCTTCTAAAGTTCTCAGTTTTCAGAATTTAATCCACCTTTTTAAACACTGGCACAATGTCTTTTCATTCGTAGTTGGTTTAACTCCCTGTTGAGTGTTTGTTAAAAAAAAGAACATGAAACTAAATACAATGAGACAATGCAGAGGCCCTTACACGTGCGGACTCGGGGATAGTTGTGTGCCAGCAGGAAGCGTTCTACCCAGTTCTCCATGTTCTGCAGCACCCAGCTGTGGGCCAGTTTGTTCCTGGGAGTCTGCACAGCCAGCCAGTCCAGACATTGGGATGGATTGTACTCAATCACCTGACAGGAGGCACACAGATGAGACAGCATATATTTAATAAGGACTTTATAAGCAGTATATTCATTTTAAAATGGCAATCCTAAACACTGACCTAATTTTTTCTGTTTGGTTTTATTGACTTTTGATCCTGCATGTGGTGCAAGTTTACTTTATTGATAAATAAGATGTAAACCAGTTGCAACTACATGTATGGATCTCATTCCATTCATCCATCTTCCACCACTTATCTAGGGCTGGGTCACAAGGGCAGTAGCCCAAGCAAAGAAACCCAGAAGCCCGTGTTCAAAGTCACATCCTCCAGCTCATCCAGGGGAACTCTCTCCAGGATGCCCTGGGCCTACACCTCAGGACCTTATCCTGGTAGGACATGCCCAAACCACCTCAGCTGGGTCCTTTCAATGTGGAAAAATCGTAACTCTATTCTGAGTGCCTTGCAAATGACTGAATTTCTCACCCCTCCTTGAGAGAAAGCACAGCCACCCTTTGGAGAGAATTAATTTCTGCTGCTTGTATCTGCAATCTCATTCATTTGGTCATATACGTGAGGGTGGGGACATAGATCAACCGATAAATCGGCAGTCTGTCAATCTCCTGCTATACTCTACTCTCACTCGTGAACCAGAAATACTTAAATTGATCTACTTAGTGCAGCAACTTGTCCCTGAGCCAGAGTGGGAATTCCACCCCTATCCAGCTGAGAACCATTGCCTCAATCTGCTATGAAACGCTTGGTGCAAGGTGGAAGCCCCAACCTGATGAAGCCAACAGAACCACATCATCTGCAAAAACCAGAGCTGCGATTCCGCCATCTGGCTACGCCTAGAAATTAGGGGCAAAGGGCAGCCGGAGCAAAATCCCACACCCACTGAAAAGAACGAGTTATTGCCAGTAATGCAGATCAAGCTCTCGCTGCACTCGTGCAGGGATCTAATAGCTCCTAAATATCAGACATCCACTATTCTGTAAGGACCTTGTACAGAATCACCTGAGGGATGAGGCTCAAGTCTACAAAGCACGTGTAAACTCCCACATGACCCAGGTACATCTTTCTTTGACACATCCATGCATGGAATTATGGTTAAAAAACCCCAAATCATTAAAATAGTGATTTGGGGTTATAACAAAGCCAGAAACAGAAATTTTCTGAGCAACCTGAAATGTTGAAATGAACGTTGGAAGCAACTATTGAACTATAAACAAAGGAAACCATATTTTTATGCAGTATAGTTTTGTCCAGCCTAAAAGGATCAAATTTTGGCAAAGCACCAAAATTATAACTAATATTATTTCTAGTAAATGACATTTGATCAACTTTTTGAAGACCTGTATTTAACAAAACCCAGAGAGGTTTTCTTTTGATAATGATAACTACATATTACATTAAATCCTTTTATTAGATCTAAACAAATGGAAAATATTAGTGTGTCAGTGTTTACCTCCCAGATCCTTTGGAGAATGTAGGAAGCAAAGGAAGGCATCCCCGGAGGTCCACCCGCAAACTCCATCAACATTGTTAGCAGCTTGAAGAAAGGATTGGCAGCCTAACAGAATTTAAGGGGGGGTCATGAAAAATCATTTTTGTATCACTACACCATATTTTTAAATGGTTTATTAAGCGTTATTAAAAAAGGCAAGTTAACAAACGTGAATAGACAGAAGTTCAGTTTCTATCTATTCAGGAAAACAAAATGAACAAAGGCTAGATTCGATTGTTTTTTCAAATAAAGGTGATTTTAAGCCCAGTTTCATTTCTGTGGTGCTTACCTCAGGAGTCAGCTTTGCAATCGAGGTGAAGAGCATCGACACAATCTGCAGAGAGAAGCATTCAACATGAGAAAATTAAAATGGATGCATTTTACACTTGTATAGGTGGCAGTCATTGCAACATTTACTCAGTCCATTTCCTACAAACATACATGTTCAGCCAGCCGGTTATTATAGCGACAGAGGCTAAATATGAGGTTACAGGTCTGCCTGATGTTGATGCCATCTCTGATGTGCTGGAAGAGGAAAGGGAAGCCCTTCCCTCCAGTCAGCGCTGCCATGTCGCTCTGGGACAGAGTCAGATGTCTGGACAGAGAGGAGAGGAGAACGCAGTGGCTGCTTGAATGCTTAATTCTAATGAGAATGACTCTAAACAGAAAAATGCATGCATGTTGTATACTCGCACCTCTCAGAGCGAGACTGCTCCACCAGCAGAGCAATGAGTGCGATCATCTTCTCCAAAGCTGCAGGACGATATTTTTCTTCAGCCAGAGACAAGATGTCTTCTTCCTCGTCCTCCTCCTCTCCTTCCTCCTCTGACAGCACCTCTACCTGAGGCTGAGAAGGACGTTGGTTAGGTCCTTCTTATAATTAGGTCATGTCTTCTAAACACAATATAACTACAGGCTGGGTGTTACTTCATTTAAAAAAGACAAATAATATTACAAAGAAACAGAACCATTCAGATTAAATCTCTCTTTGATAATATTACTGTAAATAAATGAGTTGTGAAATATAAGCAGTGTGTAAGCTTACATTCTCAGGGCCTTTTGTTCCCATGTAGAAATGCACCATGATAGAAATGGCTTGTAGTGACAACAGGAACTGACTCTGTGGACACAAAACACAAAAAATATTAATCGTTTTTAACAAGGAAGGGGGAAAATAACCAAACCACATTTATGAAACTAAAAAAGGACTCAAAATCATGCTGTGTCAACTGTTAGCTGAGAAGAAAGACCCAAAGAAAAAGCAAAATAGTGTCAGGTTTCTTTTTTTTTTTTTCCACACTAAGTGATTTCAGGCTGCAAAACTCAATTTACCTCCTCCTCGCCCATCTTGGCAAACTCATACAGAAAAGCGAAGTACTCAGTCAGGTGTTTGCTGTGAGGCTTGACGCCGTGCTCCATGATAGAGAGGAGGGTCTTAACAAAGCGAGTGACACAGGACCGGCTGCCGATATCCTCCACTGGCCCATCCATGTCGTCAGAGCTGAACAGACACAGGAGCAGAGGTATCTAATGACACATCTAAACTCTTTAGTTCATGTGGAGCCACAAGTTTTTTTTCTCAGAGTCTAGTGTGGCACAGACACTGAGTGACACATAGCTCCTGCTTGGATCTGTGTGGCCATCTGATTTCACAGACACAACACTGTGTTTGTGCTGCACACCTTGCATGGCAAAAATGTACCACATGAGATTTAAGTGGGTTGTGTTGCTAAGCAATAAAGATAGCAGGGATGAACTGTAAAATTCTGGGCCAGTGTTTTAAGTAACAGTGTGGTCGATTTTTTTCTTATTTTTGCTTTATTTGATCTTTATTTTACTTCTTTTCCTACTGGGATAAACAAAATGATACAATCTTAAAGGCTTTCGGTTCCTTCCGAAAAGCGAGAAGAGGTTTTTGAATGACATTAACGCTATGTCAGCCTATTATACAGGGAGGCACTAGTCCCTCCTGACATGGGTGTCACTTAGCCAGCCTGTAAGGCATAATTTAGCCATTTCAATCAGCTGTGTTGGATCAAGGACACATCTAAAACCTGCAGGACACCGGCCTTTGAGGCCCAGAGTTCCCCCACCCCTGCGGTAACGTCTGGCGTAATGGCATTTAAGCTTCTGATGAAGTCTCGCAGGAGGCAGTCTCATAGTGAGACACGAAATGAATGCTATGAAAGAGAACTATCAGTGTACATTCAGTACCGATGCACGAATCGTCATAGGAGCGCACTTGCTGCCAAATGCAGTCATCCAGTTGGTCAGATCTATTATTTGGATAATAATAATAATAATAATAATAATTTGTCTAGTGAATTTACATGAACAGCTACATTAAGAATGGTTTAGTTGAAAACTATTTTTAATGCACAAAATATTTGCACAGACTTTGCATGTTCGGTGTGAAAAGGCCTTAATGGAAGACTTTGAGACTCCTAATCTTGGAGAAAATGTTTTGATCAGGGAAACCTGTCCCACAATAATGAGTGACATACCCATCCTCCATGCCAGGCTGCAGGTAGAGATGAGCATGAACTGGCCGCAACCTCTGGATAACGTGAATACACAACCTCTGGAACATCTGGAAGACAACAAATTAAAACAAGAAAATTTACATTTAAAAGTCAATTTAAAGACAAACTTCCACTGACAATAAGTTCAGAATGACGTAAAAAGAGTTACAATATAGCTATAAACATTGGGAAAAAAAAAAAATATAAGTACTTTTGAGTCGTTTTGGTGTAGTACTGTCTCCTCCACCTCAATCTAACCCTTTTCTTAGAATCACACATCTGCCTGTGTCTTCGTTCACTACATAAATGAACCTTCTGTTTTTTCCCCTTTAACTCCTGCCTGGGATCCAATATATCCACTGTCCCATATGTGCACATGTCTAAACATTCTCAGTCTTGCCTGTCTAGTTTTCTAATCTTCCACTACGTCGAGCTCTGCCTGTCTTTTAGGTCAGAGCCACCTTCTCCAAACCATACATCCTTTCACTCTTGCTGCTATCCTTCCGTCATGCCACATCATTTTTTCCCCTTTAGCTACACAATTAGTATTTTTGAGCACATTAGTCCAGTTTCAGTATTGTGAATGTTGTTGTTTTTTGAGGTTTGTTTTGTGTACAGTGATGTTTTATGACTTGTCCCTGACCTGTCTGACAATCTGATTGGGACACTTTATTAGGATCTGCATCGGCCACCAGTTGTCATCAGCCATCCGGTCTAAAAACCACTGAAACAGAAAAATAATGATCAAAGGTTGTGCAAAAAAAAAGAAAAAAGTTTATTCACAGTATCCATTTACTTTGCTGTAATCACCAGAATAAAAAAGGTTTAAAACTCAAACCTCGCAGGCGGCCTGGCTGTTGTTGAACTGTTTGGTCAGCAGTTCAATCCACTGCAGCATGGTGGGCTGGAGGTAGCAGAGCAGAAAGGATTAACAGTCTATCAGTAACTTCCTTCCTCCTCCCCTTTCTTTCCACTTATCTTTACAAATTAACAACACTCAGAAAATGATAACAGTGATAAGGATGAGTGTGCATTACCTTCTCCTTGGAGTGAATGAAAGTCTCAAGGACAAAGGATGTGCTGAGCTGCAAATGAAAGGGGAAAAAACAACAGTAGAAAAGTAAGTTTTAGTTAAACTAATTAGCATTGCAAATCAGTGACATCACGCAGCATGGTATAAATATTTTTAGAAAATGCGGTCAGTTAGAAAATAGATTAAAATAACATCTTTCTGAGTAAAAGATGCAGAAACTTTTACCCATTTTCATTTTCTAGATTGGGCTTCAGCCAGCTGTTATTCCAGTGTGTTTTATCCAAAACCCAAAGTAGCTAGGAAGGAGCTAGTTTCCTTATTTTAAGAGAGAACTGTTCCATTTTTAGTACTTTTGTAGTAGTAAAGTGAAAACAAAAAAGTATTTTTATTTTAAAAAGTAATTCGCACAATTACAGTTTATACATTTTCTCAAAAATCCAGGTTTCAAGTCAATAAAAGCCAGAAAATAATAGCTAAATGCTTGTATTACTTCTCACCTTGGCAGTCATGAGGGAGACAGCTTTGGGGTCTGGCAGGGTGCTGGGGATGCTGCTGCAGAGCTGCCACATGAAGCTGAAACAATGACAAGTCGTGCCATTGAGTGAGTAGTGATCAAAAAGGCCAATAAGATGTGACCAAAAATACAAACTGATTTATGCTCACCCAAAGTAGGTGTGTTCAAATATGTTTTTATCCTGCAGAAACTGCATGTTGTCGTGCCAAATCCACTGAAAGAGAGAGTTGGACATTTAAATGAGGGATTTAATAGGAGTAATGCACAGAGATCTGCTACGTTTAAAAGAAAAAAAGCACAGTCAGTACCTCAAGTAGATCAGGAGAGACATCAAAACTAAAGTCCTTCCCATTGTCATCCTCCGGTTCCACTCTCTTGTAGAAGAGCATGTAGGCACTGTGTGTCTGAAAGTTTGATTATCATTTCATTGTTACCTTCTGGATCAAACACAGAGGATAAAAACTACAAAAATGGACCAGAAATTCTCACCTTCTCAAAGGAGAAGTCCATAAACTTGTCAGTGACAGAGTCGTAGGTTTTAGTCTAAAAGATAAATAAAGTAGGTGAAATTAGAGATTACACGTGGAATTAAGTGGTAGTATTTATCTTGCAACTCTCGCTCATACCGTCATCTCTCCACCAAAGCACTCAGAGGCCAGCTGAGCTGAGTCAAAGGGTTTTACCTCTGCATCATTGAAAAGGTACCTGGAGGACAAGATAAACCTTTGAGATGGTGGCGTCCTATGACAGTCACTCACTTTTTGGGTTTAAAGACTGATTATTAAAACTTTAATATGCATCATCCATCACCATTTATTGTTCTTGTAGGCATGGGGGTTGACAATGTCCCGGATGAAGCTGTAGTAATGGCCGCCATCTGCTGTGCCCGTGTGCACAGTGACGCCAATGAGGTCATACTCATAGCTCTCTGTGACCTTTGCTTCACCCTCCTCTCGAAAACCTGAGGCCCATGGAAGGCAACACTTGAAGAGTCAATTACAATCATCAATACACAATAAATGTCCGACTGGGTGAACAGAAACTAACCCTCTTTGCGCTCCCCTTTGCCCATGAGGAAATCCTCAGTGTAAGGCGTCATGTCGAGGCGCAGGGGGAAGGAGAAGTGGGTGTTGACCTTCTCCTTCATCATGGTCACCATGTTAAAGGTGTATCTCATTGTGTTGAAGCTCAGGATGCGAGGCA